>NC_037331.1:12462500-13087500 GCF_002263795.3 Bos taurus
TACTCTCTCATGAGGATGTGTGAGCTTCTCATTGCAATGGCTCCTCTTGTTACAGAGCAGGGCTTTAGGGCTCCTGGGCTCAGTAGTTGCTGCTCTTGGGCTTAGTTGCTCCACAGCATGTGGGATCTTCTGGGACCAGGGATGGAACAGGCCTCCTGTGCATTGCAAGGCAGATTCTCAACCGCTGGAACACCAGGGAAGCCCAACAGAGAAATTTATATGTTCTCATGTTATACCTAAGACATCTAGTATATTGACTTACCTTTTTAATTCCTCATGACAAATTTGTGAGGCCAGTATCAAAGTGAATGTACTTTTCAAATATAAGTTTTTATTAAATAAAACAACTTACGTTCATTATAGGGTTTTGGAAAGTACAGATTTGTATAAATGCCCCCCAAATCATTCATGATCCCAATATTGTGGTATTTTATATTATAGGATATATACTATGTTAAACTCCTGCTCTTGATACTAAAAACTGTATTTTTAGGATCTTCCCATGTCATCAAATATTTTTCCAAAAATGATGCTTATTTACTGTTTATCTTATGGATCTTATATGATTTACTTCACCCCTTGTTTTAGAACAGTTCCTCTGTTTCCAGTTCTTTTAAAATTATTAAAAATAATATTGTAACAAATATTACATTTTCCTTAGGATAATTTCTTACAGTGGTATTACTAGATTACAGAATATGAGTATTTGAGGGACTTGTACTTAGTACCAATTTGCCAATGAATGTGTTTAGAATGCCCATTTCTCTTTCACATATTATTATTAGTCAGATTGAACCATTTTCATTTATATAGTTCACAGAGTCATTCAAGCAGAATACATGGGTTTTCCAGACAATGTATGACTATTCCTAGTTCTAAATCAGACGCAAACATCTTGGTGACAATGAAGTACACTATTATCTAATGATCAGAATTCTCTTACAGTGGAATAGCAATTCCTGTCTTCGGACCATTTCTTATAAAGGCTTTCTAGATTAACTGATATCTTCAAAGAACAACGCAGAGAAGTGCCCAAGTGGAAGTGGTATAATCCGTTCCTGCTCAGCTCTGATGTGGCCTAGAATTACATATTATCTGGAGAGCAGATGAACTGTCTGTTCTTTAAACAGTCTTCCTTGAATATTGTAGCTCTCAATCTGACTTTGAGGCAGTGAGAACAAGGTTGTGCTCCTTGGGAAAAGTCTATTGTGTAACTTCCATGTTGCCAGGTGAGCATGATCCCTGCTCTTTGGAAGATAATTGAGCTGGAATTAGAATACATGTTTTTTGTTTTTTTTTTTTTTAATGGAAGTTAAGAGCTTAAAAAGCAGAAATAGTAAATAAAGGTTATAGCCTTCATTTTCTGAATTGAGCCAAGTACTCAATATTGCATAAATATTGTTTGAAATGGACTCCATAGTGCAGATAGCTACATGATCTAGACTGGGGGTCAGTAAACTATGGCCCATTGGCCAAATCTGATCCACTGCTTTTTTTTATAAATAAAGTTTTATTCAAACACAGCCATAGACATTCATTTATATGTTGTTATTTATTATTGTCTATTTGTTTGTGGCAGTTTTCATTCTACAGCAGTAAAGCTAACTAATTGCACGGAAACCATATAATCTCTAAATCCTAAAGTGCTATTTGCACTGTTAGAGAAAATGATTGCCTACATTGGTGTAGGCTGCTCTGTGATCTGGAACCATTCTTTGTAACATGGCTGATTTAGTTTTAGCCTGGGTGACCAAATCTGCATTTTTAATTTTGGCTTTTAAGAATTGAACGTTTGTCACCACCTCTAAAACAGGCAAATACTGTGTCATTTCACTTAAAGTCCTTTTATTCTCTTTTGTTTTATATTTAACATATGAATATGTTCATTTGTTCAGGGGTTTACCACAGAGTGTCAGCTGCCTGGCTCTCTGTCACAGGATTGGTGTCCTGTACACTGCCACTGCCACAGCTTTAAACTTCTCTATGTGATTAACATAACATGCCCAAAATTATGCACAGAATCTGGGGTGGAGGTGGAGAGTCATTTTGTGTTGGAGTCTGTAAAAAAAAAACTCACATTACAGAAAGAGTTCTCTTAATTATATTATTTCAACCAAAAGTATACGTTATACTGTTTGGGCAAAGTGCATTATACTAACATTCTTGCAATCATTCCTCTTTTTAGCCTATTAAATGTCTTGTAACTGAACTCTAACCTCCTCTATTTTCTGTTGAATATTTTATCCATAGTTCTTAGATATACTTAGTGGTTAAATATTTGGTGAATGAACGACATCAAACAAACTAGAATTTGTTGTATAATACAAGACAGCTATTTAATTTCCCAAACAGTTGACGAGGGGGCTAGCACAATTTATTAAATGTTCCTTTAACCGTTTCCTTCTGGTTGGAAGGCCAGCATTATTATCTGCAGTATTTGTCTTTACACTCTGGACTGCCTTTGACCTTCATATTCTGTTTCATTTTCTCATTAATCTTTGGTGCAGTAATGTTAGAATATATATAAAACATTAATGAAATAAATCAGATCCACCTAACACTTCTCTTCAAAAATTCCTTTGCTTTTCAAGTTATTCAAGAAAACATTTGAATCATTTTAACTCCCTTGAAGAAACTTCTTTGCATTTTTTATTGTAATTTCGTTAAGCTAGTAAATTAACTTGCAAAAAACTGGCATTTTTATCACATTGACTCTTTTAATCCAAGTTCATGGAACATATCTGTTTAATTAAAGTCTCTTTCTGATCCTCCCTCAAATTTTATAGTCCCCTCTATTATGTAAGTGTCACCTGTAAGTAATAGAAAGTCTTAACCAGAATGGATTAATCAAAAGCTGCCACAAAGGGAGGTTATATTAGCTCCAATATAAGTAAAGAAGTCTTCATTATTTTTCTATTTTCAGAAATGACTTTTATAAAAGAGACTTAATGACTTTCATAAGATCAAAATTTGTGTTCCCTGAAAGTTTGTTATTACTCAGCTATAAAACCATATGTGCATTTGTGGAGGAAGATTTTTAGAATACATTTTATAATAGCTATTACTCTTTTCAAGTTTTTCTTGGGCCAACTTTGGTATTTTGTATTTCTCAAGAAATTCATATATTTCCTCTAGGTATTCATATCTATTAACTTATATTTTTATAATATGGCTTTAAAATAGTGAAATATTTAGTAGCTGTAACTAGTTACCTTTTTTATCCTTTTTTTGCTTTGAAAATGCTCAATTTTTTCTTAGTTTTTTTCTAGAATTTATCTGTCAAGTTAGCTTTACATTTCCATTTTTTATTTTTAAATTTAAAAATACTTATTTTTTCCTACCAATATCTTTATTTTTTCTCACCAATATCTTTATTTTTTCTCCTGTTTTATTTTTTTATATTTATCAGTTGCATTCAATATGTTTATTTTTCTGATAACCCTTATATTTTGATAAGTATATTTAAAGCTATAATTTTTTTCCCTGAATATTGCTTTAGCTATATGCAACTTTTCTCTTTAACACAAGAATTATTTACGGGTATATTTTACTTTCCACACCTATATACTTTATTTTGCTATCCTTTTGTTATTGAGTTCTGATTTTATGACACTATTCAGAAAAAATATTCTGTATAGTAGCTATTTTGAATTTTCAAGATCTTTTGTAGCTTAATTCATAAATAGTTGTATTTAAATATTTCTTATGTATGTAAACATCACACATATCCTGTACTTTGATATGAAATTTATATAAGCATTAAATTTATGTCGATAAGATTAATAATACAAACATACAAATGTCTTCTCTGTAGCGTGGCTTAGATTTTGTGGTTTGATGTACCAATTGTGAAAAGTATAAGTTAAAATCATCAGCTACAGTTTCTTTCTTCCTATAATTATAGCAGTTGCAGTTTTATATATTTAAAGGCAATGCCAGAGAATGCTTAAACTACCACACAATTGCACTCATCTCACACACTAGTAAAGTAATGCTCAAAATTCTCCAAGCCAGGCTTCAACAATATCTGAACCGAGAACTTCCAGATGTTCAAGCTGGTTTTAGAAAAGGCAGAGGAACCAGAGATCAAATTGCCAATATCCGCTGGATCATCGAAAAAGCAAGAGAGTTCCAGAAAAACATCTATTTCTGCTTTATTGACTATGCCAAAGCCTTTGACTCTGTGGATCACAATAAACTTTGGAAAATTCTTCAAGAGATGGGCATACCAGACCACCTGACCTGCCTCTTGAGAAATCTGTATGCAGATTAGGAAGCAACAGTTAGAACTGGACATGGAACAACAGACTGGTTCCAAATACGAAAAGGAGTACATCAAGGCTGTATATTGTCACCCTGCTTATTTAACTTATATGCAGAGTACATCATGAGAAACACTGGGCTGGAAGAAGCACAAGCTGGAATCAAGATTGCCGGGAGAAATATCAATAACCTCAGATATACAGATGACACCACCCTTATGGCAGAAAGTGAAGAGGAACTAAAAAGCCTCTTGATGAAAGTGAAAGAAGAGAGTGAAAAAGTTGGCTTAAAGCTCAACATTCAGAAAACGAAGATCATGGCATCTGGTCCCATCACTTCATGGCAAATAGATGGGAAACAGTGGAAACAGTGTTAGACTTTATTTTGGGGGGCTCCAAAATCACTGCAGATGGAAACTGCAGCCATGAAATTAAAAGACGCTTACTCCTTGGAAGAAAAGTTATGACCAACCTAGACAGCATATTGAAAAGCAGAGACATTACTTTGCCAACAAAGGTCCTTCTAGTCAAGGCTATGGTTTTTCCAGTGGTCATGTATGGATGTGAGAGTTGGACTGTGAAGAAAGCTGAGTGCTGAAGAATTGATGCTTTTGAACTGTGATGTTGAAGACTCATGAGAGTCCTTTGGACTGAAAGGAGATCTAACCAGTCCATTCTAAAGGAGATCAGCCCTGGGATTTCTTTGGAAGGAATGATGCTAAAGCTGAAACTCCAGTACTTTGGCCACCTCATGCGAAGAGTTGACTCATTGGAAAAGACTCTGATGCTGGGAGGGATTGGGGGCACGAGGAAGAAGGGACGATAGAGGATGAGATGGCTGGATGGAATCACCGACTCGATGGACGTGAGTTTGAGTGAACTCCCGGAGATGGTTTTGGACAGGTGGGCCTGGCATACTGCGATTCAAGGGGTCACAAAGAGTCAGACAGGACTGAGCGACTGAACTGAACTGAACATATATGTTCAGGATTATTGCAACTTTTCACTTTATTGTAATATCTCTCTTGTTTTCTAATGACACATTTTACTACAAATTCTGTTTTGTTTGTAAAAATTCAGCACTGCCTTTCTTTGGCTTCATATTTGCTGCAGAGTATCTATTTCTTCCATCTCTTTATTTTCAACCATTCTGTGTACTTTTCACAACTGTGTTTCCTTTAGTCAACATATTCCTAAATCTTACTGTTATTCTACTCTAGGAGTCTCTGTCAGGTAATTGGTCAGTTTACCCCATTTATATTTAATTATTTTACTATTAGAACTTACATCTACCACCTGATTTCATAATTTCCATGCTTCTTTTTGTTTTGTTTTTATCTTTTTTACCTGCTTGCTGTTAGATATATCACTTTTTCATCTGCTGCTTAACAGTTACACATGTTTATTCTCTTCTCTAACAGTTACTCTCAAGTAGCTTTGACTCCGTCTTAGGATATTTTCACCCAGCAACATGAAAGGCAGACCAGCAGCTATGTCTTTACCATTTAACCAAATAATAGCCTTCACATACATTCATCCACCTCTCCTCCCCTCTAATACTGACACAAGAGTAATGATTAGCTGGTTTTAACATTTTAATTCACCACCTCTTCCCCTAAAAGTGTTGTTGCACAGGCTAATTTTTTTGACCTAGCACTGCATACTGTAAAAGAAAAATCTAACAACAACAGCCATTTGGATACTTGTATTACTTTAACTTTGTACTTTAAATTTTTCATCACAATTTCTTAAAGTGGGTCTCCTTTCTTTTTTCCTAATCTGTTTTCCTGTTCTGTGTTTGTGTTTATGTTTTCAATTTGGTCTGTGAATATTTTCTTCAGGTTTTGAATTTTTTTCAGTTTCTGTTTCCTTAGAAACACTGTCTCTAGTATTATCTTTTTACCTTTCTTTTCTTCTCTGTTTTTTCCCACGCCTGAGATTGTCCTCAAACGTGTCCTCTCACATCAGTGTTTCACCTCTCTGTAGCATTAAGTATGCTTTGACTTCAAGTTTCCGTATGCTTTTTTAGCGCTTCTAACAACTTAATTCTTTTCATACATTTTAGTTTCCGTGTTCTCCATTCATTTTTCATGCCTCTTTACTTTCTCTTCATCCTGGTATTCCGTAGAGTTACCTTAAAATATCTTTTTATTTATGGGATACATTATTTTCACAGGTTTACTTATTTGAATTTTCAAGTTGATATTTTCTTTTCCCTGATCTGAAGAATTTAGTAATAGGCTTAGTTTTGCCTTTTTCTCATCTATTTATCTTCAATGAGGCACAAACCATTTTTGTATCCAGTGTTAATCAGGAATTTTTCACTTTTTGAAACCACAAAGCCCGTTGCTGGACCTCCGTCAGGAGGACATGTCTGTGTGCCTAGTTCCCAGCCTGGTTGCTGCTTTCTGGCAGCCTCTCATCTAAAGCAGTTCTCTGTACTAACGTGCGATGTCCAGATCTCACCATGCAGCTCTGTAAGTTAAAGAAAGAAAAGCTATTCCTCGCTCTCAAAGCACTTACTGGGACTGTCCCTGTCCATATTGCTGCACGTTGGAGTCTGGAGCTGTAAGTATGCAACGTGCCACTGTCAGCCACCTTCCTGAATTCTTTTTCTCGTGTAGCAGTTGCTTTCTGAATGAACACAGGAGGCGGAGAGTGAGAGAGCCTGGTGTGAAGGCACTCCAGGAGAGACAGTAGAGTTTGCCTTCTTCCTCATTGATAAACTTGGTGTCTCACGCTGTTGGTGAGAGAGGCACAAGGCACCTCCCTGTCTTTGGAGTGAAGATAGTGAAGCTTGGATAGATTTTTCTTAATTCAGCTTCATGACTCACATTCTAGTAACAGTTGTTTTTAGTTTCAGTATCAGTTTGGTTGTGAGTTTTTCTTTTCTAATATGATTTCACTGGATATGTATTGGAAAGTAGGAAGAGGCTGAATCAGAAACTGCTGGCCAGGTGCCTGGTCAGTGGACTGTCAGCGCTTCCCAACACCATTCCTTCTTGAGAGTCATAAGTATTAGCTCCCAGGAAAAACAGTTGTGCATTTATCTGGAGGAAAAAAATGGAGTCTAAAAAATATGTTATTTTGCCTAATTAAGTCATAGAAAATCTATGAAAAGTAATTTAGAAAAAGTTATTAATGCATTAGATAATAAAGTTACCTTTATGGAACTGTCCATTAATATGTCAAGAAGGTAAAACATTGTTATGTACTTAACAATAAACAGGTATTTATTTTAAAAGGAACTGTAATTATAGGCTGTCACCTACATCCAGCACCATCCCCATGAATAACCAGTTTATGAGTCACTTAGAGAGTGACTTGGTGGACTGTGTCACTCTATGCTGCATATACTGCAATTAGTGTTGCCATTCAAATTAGGTTATGACAGCATTCAATCAGCCGATTTCAACTAGTTTTGCATAGTCTATTCCCTGAGTGTTCTTCTATGTAAATGTAAAGATAGGTACCATTTATAAACCTTTGAGCAGAAATTGTAAAGAAATACAGCCTAGCTTAATTTTAATGGCACCAAATACAGGCAAGAGCAGCCCTGATTTCTTCTTTTCTAGAACTTAAGCTATCATGGGTAAGACAGACTGCAATCACATGATCACAGATATAATTGTAAGAATTCTGATTTCAATGCTGAAACCACTGCATAAAGTTGTATGCAAATATCAGTTATTATTTTGCCCTTGTAAGAACGAGCTTCCCAGGTGGCTTAGTTGTAAAGAATTGGCCGCTAATGCAGGAGACTTGGGAGACACGGGTTGGGAGACATAGGTCGGGAGTGTCCCCTGGAGTAGAAAATGGCAACCCACTCCTGTATTCTCGCCTAAGAATCCCATGGACAGAGGAGCCTGGGCGGGGGCGGCGGGAGGAGGGTCACAAAGTTCATGGGATCACAGAAAGTCGGACTGAGCACACATACCACCACCACCAAAATAAGAACAGAGGATGTAAAATCTCCAGTACTAGAGAGCTCTTAAAATATTTCCTGCAAAGATAACATATTTCCTTTTTAGAGAAAAAATGATTTACGTGCCTGTACAAGATAAGTAAAGAATGCAGAAGTTCAGTCTTATAATGTTTATGCATAAAAATGTTTCTGTTTCCTGTGCAGTTATATTTGGATATATTAATTCAGTGATATGAGTACGTGTTCTGTATTCATCTTTTTGAAAGAAATAAACAGAAAATAAACACAGCAGGTATACCCACAGAATGTTACATGAGAGCTGCTGTTCTTTGTAAGAGTGCATGTGTTTATTTGTACTGTAATCCTGGGGTGGATATCGATGGCATTCATGTTCAAGAGGACAGAAAAGATGAAAGACATTGGCCTTATAGACATTGACCTGCAGTCCTTAACTTTTTCTTTTTCTTTATATCCTCTCTTCCCAAGTCGTCTCTCCAAACCTATATTCTCTGAAGTTCTAAAAGTTCCAAAAGGTATTTCAGGTTCTGTGTCTATTAAGCAGTTATGTAGACCCTGCTCCCTGCAGCCAGCTGTTGTCTACAAACCCTTATACTTGTACTTTGGAAAGGCTATTAAACATGGAAGGAGAACTGCTTTAGAACAAGAAAATTCAATTTGGTATGCACTGTGCTTCTTGTTTCAAGTCACTGTACCTCTTTGAAAAGCAGTTTCGTCTTCCTCATGAAACGGAGGTATCCCAGCCCCCCACCGTTGCCCACTTTGCCTGGGAGGCAAGGGTCCAAGTTTGGAGATATGACACATAGGCCAAAGCCGCAGGTCATCTGAAGTTCCTGAGTTTTTCTCATGCATCTGGAAACTTCTTTCAGGAGGTGGTATTTATTACTCTCCTCGAAGTAAGTGTTTCAAAGGTAGATTCTGTGTAGCGCTCATGTATCCTCAGTGACTAGCACAGCGTCTGGCACATAGTCTCATTCAGTAAATGCAGGTTGAATAATGCCTGAGAAATTTCTAAGTTCAGTGACTAAAAGCAAATGATTGAACACCATGTTGTATGTAGTATGAGAATACTCAGACCCCGGAAGTGACTCATGGTTTCCAGGTGGAATCTTATCTTCTTCCCTGAGAGGTGACAGTGATCACACATGCCTCAGCGTTTCCATGATGATCAGATGAAAAGTGTGTCCAAAGCTGGTTCCGATGAGGTACAGAGGAAGGGAGGAACGGAGTAGGTGCAGTCAGACCTGGGATAGTTTCCTCTCCACCACCCGCTTCTGCTGGGAACTTGAAGAGCCCATGTAACTTCTCTGAGCCTCTTTGCCTGTCTGAACAGTGAGGTTAACAGTGCCTGTCCTACCTCCCTCACAGATCCATTCGCAGTGAGGAAGGAGGACATAACAAAAGGGAAAGGATGCTACAAATGTAAGAAATTTGGAGCTAGCAGAAAGGACTATGGACTGGAATTTATAAAACTTGGCTTTGATACTTATTAGCTCTGCAGCTTAAGCTACTGAAACACAGTTTCTTCCTATATAAAATGAAAAAGTTCAGTTTATTTTTAATGCTTTTCCTTTTAATAGTGGTGGATTTCTAGACATTGTGTTAAGGTGCATGGGGGATTAAAATAATTACATAATAATTACATATCTATCATTTTAGGCTGTATTAGTATTAGGGAAGCCTTGCACTAAAACTTTTGTCCATCTTCTGAATAACGTCTGAATTTACAGACCTCGTTCTGCTTTCCTATAGCTAAAGGACTGGGCTGTACCGAGTAACAAACACTCTAAGCTTTTATCAGTGTTCTCACCTTGCTGCTTTATGAGTTCAGTTCTCTTCTGTCATCTGTTTCGGTGAGATGGGAGGGGTAGGATAACTGAAAATCAGCCTGGCTGTTTCACAGTTTCCCCTTGGTTTGTCCCACATGTCACTTGATTAATCCAGCGTATGCATTCCTAGGAATGAAAATGCTGGCGTGGGATGAGTTTCTCCACTCTGCAACCATGACAGTCACCTCCAGGGTCTTCATTTCGTAAAACGTCACACCTGTAGTACTTGCAGAGGCTGTGATGGTCTTCCCATCCTGCCCTCTCATTTTGCATATTGGAAACTGGGGCCCAGAGCCGTAGCTTGCTACAGAACATGGTAATTTGAACAAAGAAAATCCAAAGTCCTAACACATTGTATTGCAATATAATTGGTTACCCTACAGGGAGTTAACCGCTGAGAAAATAAAATACGGCACTTGCTGATAGTTGCAGCATTCATCATAAAATCTGCTCTTGATTTCTTGCTACTCTTCAACTAGAACTAGAGGAGTTGGTTTTATTTCAGGTGCAACATTTTACAGCATTTAGGACTTTTATCTAAGAAGCAGAGTTGGAGTAATCGTATTTTAGTCCTTTAAATCATCCTTTCTTAGTCTTGGCTGACTAAGAGTACTTGCCCCTCGGGACTGTGGAGTGCAGAAGCCCCTGGGAACGGAGAGGGTGAAAGGAGCCACAGCCGCATAGGCAAGACTGCAAGGGCAACCGCGCCGAAAGCAGGAGAGTGAAATGAGTGAGCAGGGCAGAGTCAGATGTAAAAGTTTCAGGGTCACCCCACAGGGGCAGGAGCAGAGATGCAGCTTTGTAGCCCACAGAGACTTAAACCTCGAACGAGACCTGAGAGCATCACGGAAGGGGAATTTTATAAGGAACTTGGGACTCTCCGTTTCTGGGCTCTTACTCATCAGCATCTAACCCTGGATTCTAACTTCTTTCCCTCTTCATCCTTCCCATACGCCCCTAGTGGTCAGGCAAAAACCAAGGAAATTAAGATTACAAACCAGAGAGAGGGCTGAGGTTTGTGAGGTGGTGTGATCTCCAAAGGTTCACATTTCTGTCTTTTCATTAGCTATCTTTCTGATAAGAAAACCTTAGACTTATTTGATTACGGTTATATGGGAAGATTACAGGTCCCTCTGTATAATCCTAAATTCAAAATGCTCTGAAAAGATTATTTTAAAATAATTTTGTAGCAGACGGTAGTAAATCTGACCAAAATTGATAGGCTACTATTTACAATCTTTATGTACCTCACTTAGTCACAATATTCACATGTTTGGTGGCAAAGATATTCATGTATTTATTTGATTATAGAGCACCTCCACAGACGCTGCTGTGGGCAGTCAGCAATTTATGGAAAATGCATCTTACTAAGTTTCTGAAATTGGAAGAACTCTGAATTCCAAAAACATCTGCCTCCAAGCATTTTAGAAAAGTGATTTCCAACCTAGAAATTGTTTTCCATAATTTTTTTTTTTTTATTCCTTAAAGAGTGATTGTTTCCTTCATTTTTCTTCCTTTACAAAGAAAGCAAAGTGGGGGGAAGGGAGAAGCAAAACAAATCTAAATGGTGGCTCTAGAGAGAATCAACCGCAGCTGAAGCTTTGGAGGGTCCAGGCCCTCAGTATGAGTAAATGACTTAAAGGACGGACATCTAGATCTGTACTTTTACCTGCAATGTAAAAAGGAAATTACACATCTTGTCGCCGACCTGCATCGTCCTCTTCAGCTTTGCAGCCGCAGCCCGAGCTGTAAAAGAGCTGCTAAGCTAAAATGCGTGCCACTCGCGGAACCAGAGCGCCGCCTTCCTTCCAGATTTGGAATCGAAGCTTCCCACTGCCCGTCTGCCTGCTGAAGCTGTTCAGTCCTCAAGACCGCAAGGAAACAATTCCTTGACACTCAAATCACAAAGGAAGAGCTGCAAGGAGGGCAGGAAAATGTGTTTCCTTCTCTTTGGTCCCTGAGCAATTAAATTCATAACCTAATCTGATGTTAGGGAGCGTGGACCATAAACCCTGTGTTTAATTAGTTCGCACCTAGAGAGTCATTTTACACACTAGACATTTTAATTTACAACCTGCTGCACCGTAGCATTTTCCTAGCCCTTCAGCTATATAATAAGGTATTCTGCCAGCTGCTAAGGCTTTAAAAATGTAGAAAAATATAGATACGCTTAGTTCAGATTTTTTTCCTTTCTTTTCCATTTTCAGTTGCAAATCAAACATGCAGTTACAGAAGCAGAGATTCAAAAATTGAAGACCAAGGTAAGCAGCAATACATGGTGTTTGAATTGTACTTTCTAAACTCCAGATGCTATGAATAAATTCAACCCAAGCACTAAATGCTTTGTTTGTGTACATTTAGAAGAACACAAATGAGAGATTCGTTCCCACTGTTAGTGGGAAAACCTAACAGTGCACACCCTTAGGGGGTCAGCACCCCTCAGTGAAAATAGCACAGGATTTTAAAATTACATATTTGCATATTTGCACCTATGTGGCCAGTTCCCTCTGAACTTTCTCAAGAAGTAAATGTTTATAATAGTTCAAGCATTCAAACTACATTTTGACCACTAATCCTTAAGCACAAGCTGTTATACTGTATCTCTTTCTCTTTTATTTTATTTTAAATAAATATAATCATTTTATTTATTTTTAGCTTACCAGAAATAATGTATTTTTATTAACATAGCACATTAATTAGGTTTCATAAAGAAAAATTCAAATTTCTAGTAATGAAATACTGTGAAATTTAATTAATATATGAATAATTTATTTTAGGTTCCAGATGCTACCAGAAATCTTTAGACAAGTTTAGTTCATGTCATTTAAATTTGTGGGAAAAAACAGGTCTTGATAAAAGGAGTATATATTTTTAGTTTATATATGAAATAATGCAAAGTTCAAAAGGGCATTTTTAATTGGTAAATTATAAGGTAAGTTTCAGTTTCTTGAACTGTGTCTAGTTTTATCAAATATGTAGTCTCAAAGATTTTAAAATATCTTTTGAATTACTTTAAAAACACAGTTAACGTTTTTTTTTTATGGTCTTCTAATAATTGAGACATAATTCCTCCCACACCACTAATAGTCCGTTTCCCTGTTCACAGTATATACACTTGTTTTGTTTTTTCCATGTGTTTTAAATGGAGATAAATTAGCAAGGCTATTTTAGGTAAATGGTATTTTCAGCTAATAACTCTGTAGTTCTTTAGTCAAAACATGTCTATACATCATTCATGGTTTCAGCCAAGCTCTGTGAATAATAATTTTTAAATTAGTAGAGATTGGTAAATAAGCAACTTGAACACAAAACACTGCTTAATAAAAGGTGCAGGTAAAAACCCAGTCCTGTTTTAAATTTCTATTGTTTCTTGGCATAGAATGGAAGAATAGAAGATTTTTAATTGTTGGGTTACAGTTGGGGGAAAAAGATTGCCCTCTGATTGCAAGTGCTTTAACAAGGCTTATGTGTTAGGTATTTAATTTAGAAAAATCTATAAATGAGTATTTTTTTTTCAAAATTATATTGGCTGTGCCAACATTCTATTACCTATGCTAATATCCACAGATTAACTTGCTTTACTGTTATTCTTTATATCCATGTTGATAATAGAATTCCTAATTTTGAAATGGTTCTGACTACTTTACTTTGCAATCTGTTTTGCCAATGTACTTAGTTTAAAATACATATAAAAACATATGTATATTTCCATTTGCCGAATGCTGTGCGATTTTGGAATGTTTCAGATTTTGAAAATTGATATTAATAGCTTGTAATGACTCTGCATCCTTTTAAACTATACCAGAGGCACGTGAAATGGATGCAGCACTAGTGTAAAGGTTAGATGGCTAGTGTCAATAAATGACCTTTGATCCCTTACCTAAGAGATCAGTCTTGAATTTCCGTAGAAATGAGGGATTTGGACCAGGGTCTTATCTGTTCCTAAACTTTCTGGAAAGCAGAAACCAGAGGAAGCTGCCTTTCTTTTCCATCAGAGAGACTTAAATTAGTTCAGGAATAATTTATATTTTTACTTACACTGTCATTTATACTTTTATGCAAATTGGCATTTATCCGGCTTTAGAAACTCAGAACAATGTCAGCAAAATAATGAGCTACAGACTGTTTTCATGAGTCAGTTGAAATAAAGTATGTGATAATATCGTCAAAAGGGATTAAGACAAAGTAAAAATAACTTTTATCAGACTATTATCCCCAAGGAGCTTTTCCAAGCATGCTGATGTGATATATCACAGTTCTCTTTTACATATAACAATTTAGTCTTAGAAGACTTCAGTTACTTGTCCGAGGTTTAAAGGCCAGTGTTGGCAGAGCTGGAATTCAAATCTAAACTATATGACTCCAGGGTCTGCCTCTTAATCATTGGCCATACTGTGCTCTGCCCCTCTCCTTCCCAGCTTGCCGTCTCCCCACTCCTTTTTTAGTTAACATTTTACATATAATTGTATGTTTTAAAAACAACTCTAAAAGCATGTTGAAGTTCATTGGATAGAATCAGTCAAATTCTAAAACATTTTTTACTGCTTGGAGAATTTCATACGCTGCATGGTATGCTCTGGAAAGATCCTGGGAGTTGGAAACAGATCCATGTTTTATCATTTATCAGATGTGTGACATTGGACAACCATTTCACTTTTCAAGGCTTCTGTTTTATAATCTCTATAATAATGAAAATCATACTTGCTCTTCTCATTTCAATGTATTTCATGATTGAGTATATGTAATAATGGAATTTATTCTAAAATATGCTGTAAAAGTATGAGAGATGTTTGCTATAAAAGTACCCAGAAATATCCTTGGTTTGACATTTGCTTTGTCCAGCTGCAAGCTGCAGAAAATGAGAAAGTGAGGTGGGAACTAGAAAAAACTCAACTTCAACAGAATATAGAAGAGAATAAAGAAAGAATGATGAAGTTGGAGAGCTACTGGATTGAGGCCCAAACATTATGCCACACAGTGAACGAGCACCTCAAAGAGACTCAAAGCCAGTATCAGGCCTTGGAAAAGAAGTACAACAAGGCAAAGAAACTGATCAAGGATTTTCAACAAAAGTAAGCAGCTTCTAATGATGTAACGATTTTTGTGTGCATCTAAAGAAGTCTTATATCCAGTAGTTTTGTAGTATCTAGTGGAAAAGAAAAGATGACCTCAGAGTCATCCCTTTAAGGAGCGTACTTAAAATAATAAATAGACAGTACGTTTTAGAAATCTCTTACATCAGTGTTTCATGTGTTGATTGTATTTTGTTTCTTCTATAATTTTTTGGCAACTTCCTGTTTTGTTCTTGTTTTTGCTGTTGGTTAATCATTTATTGTAACTGTTAAAGCATTTGAACCTCTGTCCTTTTGAAACGTATGTAATTTAGAAGCAGGAAGCCAAGTTGAAGTCATGCAAAATGACTGTTGGATATGGTGCGTTCAGAGCAGCAACTGGGGCCTTCTGTTTCTGTTCTTAGAATCAGTTAACTAAAGAATTTTCCCACTACAGATAGTGGAAATATTGACTGACAAGACCCCTTGCCCTGTTACTTTCCTTTCCTTGTGAGAGAATCACAAGGTCCTTGGTTCACTACAGTGAGAGACCATCACCACACTTGGCTTTTAAATTTCAACACCTATTTTCAAGCTAATGCTGCTTTGCTTCCATCTGTTGGATCTTGGTGTAATTTCAGGGAGACTAGGAAGATTCTTACCATATTTTTTCATCAGTTACTTAGAAAGTAACTCTAGTGTCCCTTCTGGCCTTGCCTGTCAAGCCTTAAAAGCCAAGCATATATGTAAGATTCATGGTATCTGTTATTTCCTATCATGGAAACAATGGTTTTAATGTTTAAAAGGTATTGCTATAAAAGTATCTTAAAAAGGAAGCAGTTTTTCTTACAACTGTGAATTCAATACATCTCTATTTTAATTCTTATTAAAAGTATTCCTAACTCTTATTTCATGTAATAATTTTATAATAAATTCTACCACATTTGATATTTCTCCTTGTCCTCATGATATCCTTAGATGTGTAGTGACAGCTTCCCCTCTGTGTTTCTGGCCCATTCAGCCTATTGTCATTTCTAAGAAGCAGTCTTATAATAATTATATTTTAAAAACTCTTACCATCCATTCCATCAGTTTACTAGGTAAATGACTTTATAAATGTGGAATTATTTCTACTGAACATGTAATTATCTCCACTAAATTACCAAGGTGGGTCATTAGTTCAGTAGCTTCTATCCAAGTATGAACAGGTGCTCCAGAATCAGGAGCTACAAATGAAAAGCTCAGTAAGCAGAATCAAAGCATTTTTATTTACCTTGTATATCTTTAAAACATTTTATTTGCTTTTATTACTAGATACCTTTTCTCTGTGAGTGAGTTTTATTTATTTAAATAGCTGTCTAGTTACTTATTTCACTGTGTGGCTCATTGCTTCAGATAAGAATTTTTGTATTTCCTCATCTATTGAGTATTTGATGCACTGAGATCTATTATTTTCTCCTTAAGAGAACTTGATTTCATCAAAAGACAGGAAGCAGAAAGAAAGAAAATAGAAGATTTGGAGAAAGCTCATCTCGTGGAAGTTCAAGGCTTGCAAGTGCGGGTGAGTCCTGTGCACAGAGCCACTGAATGACAGAATAGCCAGACAGAGCTTAACTCGAAAAGACACACGCACCCCTGTGTCCATGTCAGGACGACTCACTGCAGACACTAAGACACGGAGACAGCCTAGCGTCTGTCACAGATGAATGGGTAAAGAAGATACGGTGCATTTATGCAGTGGAATAGTACTCAACCGTTAAAAAGAATGAAATGATGCCATTCTCAGCAACATGGATGGACCTACAGATTCTCACACTAAGCAAAATAAGTCAGAAAGACAAAGACGAAACCATATGATATCACTCACGTGGAATCTAAAATACTACCAAAATGAACATGTCTATGAAATAAAAAAAGACTTACAGACACAGAGAACAGGCTTGTGGTTGCTAAGGGGAGGTGATGAAAAGACTGGGAATTTGGGATTAGCAGATGCAGACTATTATGCATAGGTTGGATAGGGAGCTATACTCAATATTCTGTGATAAATCATAGACTATGATAAAAAGATAAATCATAGAATTTATCTTTGTGACCCCGTACACTGGAGTCCACCAGATTCTTCTCTCCATGGGATTTTCCAGGCAAGAATACCGGATTGGGTTGCCATTTCCTTCTCAATGGGATTTTCCTGACCCAGGGATCAAACCTGAGTCTCTTGCATTGCAGGTGGATTCTTTGCCAACTGAGCTACCAGGGAAGCCCATGATAAATCATAGTGGAAAAGAATATATATATACACACACATGTGTGCATGTATATATACATATATATATAAAACTGAGTCACTTTGCTCTACAGCAGAATTTAACACAATATTGTAAATCAACTACCTTTTAATAAAATTAAAGAAAAAGAATAATAGGGTAGTTTTGCCTAGTGCTTGGAGAAGAGTGCTGGTTTATGGTTTCATGAGTGTATTGGTTTTTTTTTCTTCTCTCTTAGATTAGAGATTTGGAAACTGAGGTGTTCAGGCTACTGAAGCAAAATGGGACTCAAGTTAACAACAACAACAATATCTTTGAGAGAAGGACATCTCTTGGTGAGGTCTCTAAAGGAGATACCTTGGAGAACTTGGATATCAAGCAGACATCTTGTCAAGATGGCCTAAGTCAAGGTTTGTTCAACCTAACCATAAAAATGGTTTTTAATGACTGTAAAATGTGGCCTTACATTCTTCTTTGTTTTACTCAGAGATTTAAAAGGTGCAAAAGCTTTCCTGCTTTGGGAAAGAAGAAAGGGCTTATCAAAATAGTAACCTATCATTTTGCTCTTGTTTTATCAAAAATAAATCTTTGAAGTAAAAAAAACAACAAAATTTCAAGTTTGACAAGCCAGATACTAATTTTAAACCACATAAACTTGATACGCTTAATGAACTGCCGTAAACTGATAGTTTATCCCATCTAGGGTGAGTTACTACTTAAGGATTATGATTTTTTAGTCCCTAGAATGAAGATCTTTTTCATAACATCAGAAGGCTGACTGCCCACTTCCATCATTTAGAATTCATTGAGTTAAGAAGTTCTGTATAGTTTTCTGCTTTTACCTTGATGACTTGTATATATGTCTCATTCTTTCCTGTCGAAGACCAAATCAGACCAAAACACTAGAAACATTTCCTATTAATAAAGGAAATGGTCTTTGTTCATATACCAACCATAAATGAATCACTTATTTTCTTCCCCCAGCGCACCTGTACATGGATTGCGTGTATAAGAATGTGAATGCTTTAATATGTGTAGTATATTTATAAATTTAAAAATGTGTTAAGAATTTATTAACATGAATACATAGGAAGACATACAACTTTCAATTTCATCTCTTAAAATTTCTACCTAGTGGACGTTAGAAAGAGTGAAAATAAAAGAATGTCATGCCGTAGCATTGTCAGGAAGGGACTGACAACTCACAAGCAGTGGTTTGACATGCAGTAAAACTGAGGTCACTGATGAGCTGTGTGATTCTCTGATGCCCTTTCACACATATTACAATGTCTCCAGGGAGATTTTCTGGATAAGCAAGTGTTAATATCATATCATTAACTTTCAGAACTAAACTCTTAGCTGTTAAAAATGAAAGTATTGGAAATTTTCATTTAAAATCGAAGTAATATTTAGAGATTTGAGTCTCTTCACTAAGTTTACATCCATTTGCTGTGTTTTCCCTTACTATGACATAGTCTGTAAATAATGCCTCCCAGTGGTGAAAGAAAAGTGTTTCGCACCAACATTACCACTAACTGAAGAAGTGTGTGACTTCGGGAAGGTCATTCAACTTCTCTAGGCTGGTTTTTTTTACTATGCATAATATAAAAATAGCAACACTTCTTTCTTCTCCCCCCTAAACAGTGTTTGAGACGAAAAAAAGAAATTTTATTAGAGCATTATAGAGTTACAATTTTTTATCTGGAACTCTGTAAGCTGATTTTCTTAAAAAATGGAAATCAAATCAGTGTGTTTTTTCCCACTTTTTTGAATATTTTAATTCTTCAGATTCACTGTAGTTTTTATAATAAGTATATATTCCTGCTGTGCCATACACAAAATATTATCAGTAACCAGTGACTTTGCAACGTCTGATTCATTTCTTTTAGTTCAGAAATCAGTATCTTGTCAAACATATAATTAACAGTATTTATTAAATTATATGACTACAGAAGATCAACATACTTTATTGTTAATATGTTGATTTGGATCAGAACCTTACATTTCTTTAGAATCTTACGTTTCTTCTTTTTCTTCTATCCTACACCCTCCATTTTGCCACATAATTATCAGTTTCCCTAGCAACACTGTCGGTTCCCGGTGAAATGCAGAGACTACTAATTCTCCCTGAAACCAATTCGTGCTTGTGCGGTAGAGGTGGAATCAGTCATCTCAGACATTAGCAGCATACATATCAAACGGTCCTCTTCCAGTTTTGCTGCCGAGGACAGTCAGCGATAAATCTCCTTGAATTTCAATTGCTTGATCACATAAACTAAAATGGCTTGGTCAGTAGCTAGATAGGAATGCTCTGGAAAGCACTTTTCTAAATTGATCCTTTGCTTCTGTTGCTAGGGAACGCTGAAGTCGTCCAGGTTTAGAAAAGGAAGTAAAGCAGCGGACCAAACACAGGTCATTTGGCATTTAATTACCACCCCACCCCCAAGCACACACCTTTTTGCCCCAGGACAGATACAGCACTGGAGGTCGGTTCTGCTAGTTTTCACCCTTGAGGTGCAGGGCTTTGTCTCCTCACCTCCTGTAGACTGTCCAGCTCTGATTTGTTTTCTAAGCACTGGAGTCTTATTGATAGAATGAGTGCTTTAGCATCTTTTTGGGTCTGAGTCAGCTCAGTGAAGCAAAAGGATTATCAATTACAGGTCAGAGAAAAACCGTGTTGGAATGAAATAGTGAAAGAAAAGGAAAGAGAGGGTGAAGGAGGCAGAAAAGCAAGAGGAGGAAAGAAAGAGCATGTAAGCAGTCACTTGTTCTCAAGAACTCATCCTTTTTTAGGAACAAGCTTCCCAACTGTGGATGGATTAATTGTGTGACTCTTTCATTAAATTATTGTACATATTTAGAGTGATAAAACCATTTTTAAAATCATGCTGAAATTTACCACAGTTAAATTTCTATTCAAACATCATACATATGGCTTTTTCTATAAACTAAGCCTACTGAAATATCTTATTAAAATGTGGACATATTGGGAATTTCCTGCCAGTCCAGTGGTTAGGACTCTTCACACTCACTGACAAGGGTCCCAGATTCAATCCCTGGTCTGGGAACTAAGCTTCCCACAAGCTGCACCATGTAGCAAAAAAAAAAGAGTTGGCAGATTATGTATACAAACGTATTATTTAATACAGTTTGATACTTTTTTCTTGAAGTACATGAAGCAAGTATAACAGTTCTTTGTTTTGTTTTTTTCACCAAGAGACACAACAGACTCAAGCACTTCTAGTTTACACCAGCATGCCTGGCAGGTACTAGTTTACATGTGTCTCAGGCTGTGAAAAATGACAGTTTTGTCCTGCTGCCAGGTTTCATGTATGTAATTTCTTAGTGTCTGAGTAATGCTGGTCTATATACGAGTTCTCCAGTTTGTATCCAGAGGCCTTGAAGTGACGAGAAATGTCTGTGGCCACCCAGATGTTCAAGTCAGGATTAGGAAAAGCGCAGAGAACAGGCTTGTTAGAGAGATCCTGGTAGAAGGAAGAGTTGTAGTTGTAGTTTGATTAAATTCCCTAAAAAAACTCACTTAAATAGCATGCTCTTATTGAGCCTCCAGGTATTCCAGATGGGGCAGGAGAAGGTTTTGGTTGGTTTAGTTGCTAAGTCGTGTCCAACTCTTATAACCCCATGACTCCTCTGTCCATGAACTTCTCCAAGCAAGAATGCAGGAGTGGGTTGCCATTTCTTTCTCCTCAGGGATCAAACCCAGGTCTCCTGCATTGCAGGCAGATTCTTTAATTACTGAGCCACCAGGGAAGGGTGGATATGAAATGAATAGATAATATGAACATTTTAAGAGATGGAGAGGGAGGTTTAAGATGGGAAAAAAGTGAATAAAATTAGAATAATTTTTCCTGATTCAGAAACCTTATGTTAAAGGTGGGACCTTACGTTCAAGGTGTGTCGTAGGGTATTTTTGGAGTAAAAGTAGGCTTTGGATGCATGAAGAACAGTTTATACTTAATTATGTAAGCATTGTGACCATTAACAGTTTTATTTTTTCTTAGAAATTAAAAACTCTATTAATGGAAAAAGATAACATTTGCAAAGTCAACAATAATGATAACAAGCAATACTTTCTAACACAATATTGTAAATCAACTATACTTCACTTAAAAAAATATTTATGGGAAACAACGCAATAGTTCTACAGGGCAGTTCTACAGGGCAGGCAGTGTTTTAAGTAACTCAGAATAATTCACTTAATTCTCACAACAACCCTAAGAATAGTATTGCTGTCATCCCATTTTACAGATCAGAAACCGTAGGTGAAGAAATTAAGCCGTCTGCCCTGGCTCACTGTGGTGGTTCAGACGGTAAAGAATCTGCCTACAATGAGAGAGACCTTAGTTCAATCCCTGGGTAGGGAAGATCCCCTGGAGGAGGGCATGGCAACCTACTCCAGTATGCTTGCCTGGAGAATCCCCATGGACAGAGGAGCCTGGTGGGCTGCAGTCCATGGGGGTCACAAAGAGTCGAACATGACTGAGTGATGAAGGATACAGCATACATGCTCAGTGAGCAGGAGAGCAGTTCTCATCCAGCTCTACAGCCCATGTTCTTAACTACGCAGCTGAACTGTACTGCTTTTTTGGAATCCGCTGCTTCTCTTAGACAACTGATGGGAACTCTGCCTTCAGAAAAGGCTGAAATCATAAGAAGTCAGAAAATCCAAAGCAATACCGTTAATAGCATTGAGGCATAACAGGAACTGGGTCACTAGTAGGTTTGTAAGTGTGATTCAAGGATCCCTTTGAATTTTGGGCATTACTACCAAATACTTGTTTTATTTCATACCCATCTACTCAGCCAGTAGACCACTGGTTAAATAACACTGAATGTTATCTTCTCCAAAGTATGAACATGGAATATTATATATAAAGCATTTTATCCTTAGTTCCTTTAGTTACTTTCTATTTCTTAACTCTAAGGAAAACTGTGCAAGAAGAAAATGACTTAAATTGCAAGAAAGCAGATTATAGGAAAGTCTTGTGCTTCGTCGTTCAGTCACGTCCGACTCTTTGTAACCCCATCTACTGTAGTGCGCCAGGTTTCTCTGTCCGTGGGGATTTTCCAGGCAAGAATACTGGACTGGGAGTTGCCATGCCCTCCTCCAGGGTATCTTCCCAACCCAGGGATCAAAGCCAGGTCTCCCGCCTAGCAGGCGGATTCTTTACCATCTAAGTCACCAGAGAAGGCACTTTCGTAATAGACTGTGGCTGGAATTAATTAGTCAATTCTGACATCTTTAAAAATACAAATATTTCTTAGCTACCTTTTAGGTTATTTAAGAATAACTTAGAGAAAATAATACCTTCCTGCTGTTTCTGCTTTCCCTTAGTCTTTTTCCACAAAATGGTTTGGCTGTTGGCATTAAGGCCCAAGATTTCTTAAAAGTAGATCTCTAAGATAGTGGTCTACATTTGAATCCTGAACTCAGTAAGTTGAAGACCTGGGACTTATGGACATGTCAGTAGAACTCTGAGCCTGCTTAGGTATTCACACAAGCCAGTTCTTTGATCATTGGCCCTATCCTTGCTTGTTGTGACCCAGTTGTTAGCTTATTGGTTTGCACTGAATCTGATTTTTCTGAATTGAATCATTTTTTGATAATTCACTCATATTTAAATAAAGTCTTTATCAAGAAGAGCAAAGGAAAGTAAAGAACTGTTAGTAGATTGACCTCTGATCATTAGGAAATGTCCCTCTTTATTTCTAGTAATTGACCTTATTATTGATTTTGATATTTGAAGGGCTATGTTATCTTTCTTTTAGTGTCTGTGAGATGTCTTTTTCCATTCTTTTATTACAAATTGTCTGTCTTTTGTAAGCAATGGATGGTTGCCTATTTTTATTAAAGTCTCGATCTTATGTTTAAATTTTTTTCTCAACTTTAGAAAGTTGCTATTTATTGATTGATAATAATAAGTTTAAATTTAACATCTTACTGTTTGTAAATCTTTGTTCTTTTTATCTACTTTCTTGCCTTCTTTTGGATTAATCAAATGGGAATTTCTTTTCTTATTTATTTTTTCCTATATTAACTTTATTCTTTTTTTGTGTGAATACCTGTAATAAAATTTAGAATATTTGCTGGAGAAGATGGATTGACTATTCATTAAGACGTTCCCATTCAACTGTTGTGGGGGTTTTGTTTGTAAATAAGTTTATTTTCATGATTCAAAACAATTTTTTGAATAATGACAAAGAATTTCTAAACATGAAAGAATCAGTGGCTATATCTTATAACCAATATTTGAAATCGAATGGACAAGTTTTATTACCAGGATTCATTTTATTAACAATAATCCATGTGTTGTTTCCATGTAAAGTCATGACTTGTTTTGTTTGAGAACAAGTCCCTACCACAGTTAAGCATAAAAAATATCTTCCATAATTGGAGTGTGACCTGCATTACTGAGTAAAGATTTCATAAATATTCTCAAAGAGTTGGAGATTTGTTTTTCTTTAAAAAGCATTCTTTCTATACAAGTGTCATTCTTAGTGAGCTTTTTATAGAGGGTTAAAGTTTATAATCCCTGGTAAATGCCGTGAGTATATCTTTTTGTATAGCTAATGTAGTATATATCTGTGTAGTTGATAGTTAGGTTGGATATGGGGTTAATACAGGTTTAAGCAGTTTAAACTAACACAGTTGTGTTCCGGAATAGAGTTCTTCCTGTATTTTCAGATGAGCAGAGTGAACACCCATTAGCTGGTCAGAATTCTCTTTATTTAAAACAAACTACTTGTTCACAAAGATAAATGTTGAATCTAGAAATACATTTTGAAGATCTTCATATACATTATCATGACCACCTGTGTCTATGTAAGAAAGACAAAGTTCATTTAATATTAGAAAGCTCATATAATTCACACATTAACTAGAAGACAAATGTATATGATCATCTTATTAGATGAAGACAAACACTAAATAAAGTTGAGCACTTATTCATGATAAAAAGTTTCTTAAACTAGAAATACATATGAACTTTCTTGTTATATGAGGGTAACAAGTCTTTGTCAGTTATCATGTTTGGTGGTGAAATGTTAAAATCAAGAAATCCCTTTAAAATGAAGACTACTTTTAACATTTCACCATAACTCTTTATTACACATCTACTCAATGTTGTCCTAGAGGTCCTATCAAGAAGTAGACAAGATAAGAGATAAGAGAGAAAAGATACAAGGAATGAAAAGAAGCAACGTTACCATTATTCACCAGTAATAAAATTAAATACATAAGAAAACCTTAAGAGTCTTCAGATCATCAGAATTACTGAGTTTAACATTCTTTTACAAGCTACCATTTATGATAGCAACAAAAAAATATAAGATATCCAGTGTGAATTTAACAGAATAAACTCGAGATCCATGAAAAGACATTCAAGAAGACCTATATGAATCAAAAGAGATAGGAAGGCTCAATATTGAAAAAATGACATTATGCCAAACTAATCTATATATTTCTATGCAGTTTCCATCAGAATTTGAACAGGTGATTTTTCGGAACTTGACAGGTTGTTTCTAAAATGTAGGTGGACAAACAACTTGTTGCCCAGAATAATCAAGATATTCCTGAAGAATACCAAGGTGAGGGAACTTGTTCTTTCAGTTGCTGAGATTCATTGTAAAGCAACAGTATTAAGACAGTGTGGTGTAATCTCAGCAACTGACAAGTAGACCAGTTCAGCAGAACAGAGTCCAGAAACAGGCTGGTCCATTCATGTTAGTTTGAGAGTAATACAAAGCAGACATGACAGTTTAGTGGGGAAAGGATGGACCAACAGATAGCTGGAAAAATTGACCACTCAAGAGAAAACTGAAATTGAATCTGATCTCATACCATTCATGAAATAGATTTCAAATGGATTAAAGTCTCGACAATGAAAGGCAGCATTTAAAACTTTTATAAGAAAATGTAGGAGAATGCTCATGTAATATCTTATTTAATACAAAAATTTCCAAATCATAAGCAAAATTTGATAAATTTGAGCACAATAATATTAAGAAAATCTGATTATGAAAAGACACTAGGAAAACTTAGAAGCCAAAAATTGAGAGAGGCTATTTATAGCCCATGTAACTAAGAAAAAAGATGGTTATTGTTATACCAATAACACAATATACTTAAAACTTACCCAATCATAAAAAAACACAACTAACATAATAGAAAAATGGACAAAACATGTAAGCAATCTGTTCACAAAAGAAGAAACTCAAAGGTTGGTGAACATAAATGTTCAACCTTATTAATAAGAATAAAATGATTGACAAAGATAAAGTTTCACGGTAATATGTGATAGCTAGTATGTAGGGGAAAAAAGGAAAACTCATACAACTATTTTGTTAAAACAATTTGAATTATCTAATAAAATGGAATACATGCAAATTTTATAGCCCAGAATGTTCACTTCTGTGTGTAAATGAGTGTTCTCCAGAAATTCTTGCTGTGTGTCAGGAGACATGTTCAAAAATGCACAGCAACATCATTCATGATAGGTACAGTTAAAAGATAATTAATCCAAACCTTTGAACATAATATTGAGCAGACAAAAAGGAAAATGATTTGAAGAATATTATATACAGTTCATTACCATGTATGTAAAGTTTAAAAAACAAGCAAAATTAATCAATATATTCTTTAGAGATACTTTTGTGGAATAACTAGGAGAAAAAAAACCAAGGATTACCACTAGAAACAGGGCATAGAGAGGGCTTCAGAAGTAGTAATTTTATTTCTTAGACTCAATAGTAGGTACGTAAGTGTCTTGTTCCCTCTCCTATCTCTATATGACTTATATAGATGGTATACTTTTTTGCTTAAATAAAATATTTTTAAATATAAAAAAATTAAGTAGCATAATTAAAAGATGAGAATGAGAAAAACCACAAAGGTTTTTTTAGGCTTAAAATAAATACTAGTTTAAGATTTTTAAGGGAAAAGAAAAAGTCAGCATCAGCCATACATTTATATTGATAAGAAAGTTCTTAGACTTTGGACTCCTCCAGAAAATCATTTTTTGCTGAGGCTGTAACCTTGTGTTGTCTTTGTCTTTTCTGCTTTTCCCCGAGTCCTCATTGTTAGCAGCTCTTTACTGATACCTGTGGATTCTAGGCCAGGCCAGACTCCTATCACCACATCTGATTTATTTCCTGATGGAGTCTGAGAGTACACTAAACATTCACTTTGAGCACTGGAATCCAGAATATTAAACAAAAGTTAAAGCCATAATTAAAGTCAGAATTCATGAAATGGCAAGATAGTAAAAGGAAAGTGCATGCTTGTTCTCCGTTATCAGGAGTGCCCTGTCCCAGAGCATGAGACGCAGAGCAGTGGAGGATTATTCCATGCTGCCGTGTTGTTTAGTTCTAAACTGAGGCAGGGGAGAATTCTCAGCGAGATTCAAGCTTTCTTTATCGTGCATATAGATATCATTTCTTGGTATACTTTCACAATTTTCATTTTTCCTGAACAAATTATTTTCAGTAACTTTTAATCCCCAGTAAGTAATTTTGACCATGAAATACTATTGATTTGCACTAATTAAAGGTTGAATATTCCCAGTAAATCACTGTGGAAAATTTTAATGAACAAGCCAAATGAGTGAGAAATCAATACTTATTGATTGTTTCCTGGCATATAATTAAAGCCAAAATCTGTTCTCTTACCCAGAAAGCAAAGCACTTAAATTGCCTGTCTAGTTTTGTGCGAGTTTTGCATCTGTCTACGTGTAATAGACTTTTGTTGCCAAATCAACAAGGCATTCAAAAGGAGGTATTGAGTTGCAAAATGGCAGCTGTCCTTGGTTCATATTTCTCACTGCATCTTCATAAGTTCACAGAAGTCACCAGACCCTTCAGTCATACTGAGGTATGTATGAGTGCTAGAAGAGAGCTAGAGATGTTTTGATAGAAAGCAAGTGATTTTTGTCAGAATGAGCTTAAGCTTAGTAATTTTCTGTTAATTTTAAGAAAAGTGAGCTGCTTCCTATTTTATTTTGGCTTTTGAGTAAAATTCAAAAGCCAGTTGAACTATAAGGTAGATTGTGATCTTCTGGAAGTAAAGACAGTTTTGACCCAAATGTGGAATATAACTCCTTTTCAAGGAACTTACACAAGATAGCTGTGTTTTGAAATGTTTCTTTTGTTTTATAATGTGGTTCGCCATGGAGTCATAGTTACATAGTTTGGAGGACGCCATATGGTTATGCTAAGGTAAGATGACTAAAAGAATAGGAAGTTAGGATGGGGGGATATAAAAGTAGAAAGTGCACAAAGTGATTTGTATATGTAGTGTGCACAGTGGGTTCCTGTGGATTATTCAGGATTTCATTTAAGGTGAAATTTATTCTATCAGCCAAGAGGTAAACAGGATCAATCATGGGATCATAACATCTAGAGAATTAAAACTCAAAAAATGAACAGCTGTTTCCAGAACTGGGACCAGAAACTTATCTTGTATGCATGGTTCTGAACAATCTGCCAACCATGTTGTTCCAATAAAGGTTCAGTGCCCTACAGTTTTTCTGTTACTGTGGGGCCCAGGCATCAGATTATAGTTGAATTCTTGTAGGTGGACATGAAGTAATGTTCCACTTCAATACTGGCCTGATTATTTATGAGAACTATAGGAAATTCCACTTATGAGAAAAGTTAGGAAACATTAGAATGTAGGTATACTAAAAATTCTGTTGCTTGTGAGGTTTTTTTTTTTTTTTTGGATGAAACAGAAGAGTTTAGGGGTACCAAAAAGTCATTCTGATTTTATTGTGGTTTTAATGTTTGATTTATTCAAGTTACATTATCAAAAACATAGTTTTTTAATTTGATTTACAAATCAATACTAAGTGATCTTTGAATATTTAGTTCCTATATACGGACTTAGCTAATTGAACATCTGCAAACATTTTAAATTGCATTTATGAATTTGTTATATTTGATTTCCTTTTTATGTACTATTATCAACTGACAATATTTTCAAGTACTTAAGAAGTTCTTATACATATCTATTATTCTTATACATACTGTAAATTTTAAGTTTTCTTAAATCTTCTATACATAACTCAGTCTTTCCTCTAGTCGAAAGATACTTTCCCATTTAGGAAGCAAACAACTCTCATCTCAGGTAACAGGTTATTCTCTACCAAGGGCATAAAATCTACCAAAGGCATTCACATCTGAATTTTATTCAGATTTTATGTAGATTTTATGTAGTATTTTATAGTATTCTTTCCATACTATAATCAAGGAAGATGTAGCATCAAATATATAATTTGGGGAGTCACCTAATTAGCATGCTTGTGATTACTCATATCTAGAGATTTTTGACAGAAAAGCTAATTTTGATACCTGTAGGAGACCCTGAGTAAGAACACAGAAGCTTGTTTATTGTCATGTCAGAGACTCTAGAATGTTAAGAAAAGGACATTTGCATAATCCACCTTCCTAGACCCAAGTTCTGCACTTGATTTCATAGTCCTACTCAGAGAAGCCTGCAGTTCCCAGACAGTTTGCCCATTTGATTTGATTTATTCAGTTCAGTATTCAGTTCAGTCGCTCAGTCGTGTCCGACTCTTTGCGACCCCATGAACTGCAGCTCACCAGGCCTCCCTGTCCATCACCAACTCCCGGAGTCCACCCAAACCCATGTCCATTGAGTTGGTGATGCCATCCAGCCATCTCATCCTCTGTTGTCCCCTTCTCCTCCTGTCCTCGATATTTCCCAGCATCAGGGTCTTTTCAATTGAGTCAGCTCTCCACATCAGGTGGCCAGAGTATTGGAGTTGCAGCTTCAACATCAGTCCCTCCAGTGAACACCCAGGACTGGTTGTATCTCCTTGCAGTCCAAGGGACTCTTCAAGAGTCTTCTCCAACACCACAGTTCAAAAGCATCAATTCTTTGGCACTCAGCTTTCTTTATAGTCCAACTCTCACATCCATACATGACGGAAAAACCATAGCCTTGACTAGACAGACCTTTGTTGGCGAAGTAACGTCTCTGCTTTTTAATGTGCTGTCCAGGTTGGTCACAACTTTCCTTCCAAGGAGCAAGCGTCTTTTAATTTCATGGCTGCTGTCACCATCCACAGTGATTTTGGAGCCCAGAAAAATAAAGTCAGCCACTGTTTCCACTGTTTCTCCATCTATTTGCCATGAAGTGATGGGATCAGATGCCATGATCTTAGTTTTCTGAATGTTGAGCTTTAAGCCAACTTTTTCACTCTCTTCTTTCACTTTCATTAGGAGGCTCTTTAGTTCTTCTTCACTTTCTGCCATAAGGGTGGTGTCATCTGCATATCTGAGGTTATTGATATTTCTCCCAGAAATCTTGATTCCAGCTTGTGCTTCCTCCAGCCCAGAGTTTCTCATGATGTACTGCAGATTTGATTTAACATTTATTCAAATTTTAGGTAATGCAGATCTTTTCTGTCAAAGTCTAAAGATAGCTGACAATGAAGGAGTCCTAAGATATTGAAATGCCTTGTCTAAATTCTGTAATTGCTTTATATTCTCAGAATCAAGCAACTTGTACAAGTGTTTCAAGTGATATATGGTGGAATTTAGGATAGCTCATACAGTTTTTTGTTGTTGTTGTTTTTCTGACTTATAGCCACTTCTTCTATGGGTAGGCTAGTCTAGTGGCATTTCTAAAGAGTCATTCCTGAGATATGAACTACAGAAATGACCCCTGAAAGTATAGTCTTAAAAGATATGGACAGCAAAATCTGGACCTCTCTCTACTCTGAGAATAGGAGTGTAGATTGACCATAAACTGAAGAAGGCTAAGTTAAATACCAGACTGCACTGGAAAATCACTACATTAAAACAAATAGCCAAATTGTGTTTCAAAGATCATATGGATAGTTTTGAGATTGCATTTGTTGATAAAGAGGTAAATAGTATTCCTCAATATTTTTCAAAGATTAGCAAATAACATATATACAACAATAAATTCAGACCTAATTAAAAATTAGGAAACAGTAATCTTTTGATTGATCTAAAAGGGTAAGAAATCAAGTCAGCCTCCTAAAATTTAATGAATACTACCTGGGGTATAAAATTTGTCAGGTTTTGGGTGGTTGTAAAGAAATCAACTATTAATAGAGTGTAGAGTAAGAGTTGCTCATGGGTGGGTTCCTAACCAAAGTGCTATCATGAGGTGAGCTGAAGTTGTATAACTTGACCTCAAATTACCATATCTGATTCAGTACATCTTCCCCTACAGCACTAAAACAGAGAAGTAGCTGGAAGGAAGCTAAAGGGTCTTCTTTAGTCCAAATCATCTGGCAGTAAAATGGCCAAGCAGGCAAACAGTCTCCATGTATGTGATGAAAGACAGCCTTCTCATGTCGGGGCAGGCTGTTGGTCACAGGGACTTTGACTGGGTATCCTGGGCTGATATCAACATCTGAGTCCTAGAACACTAGAGCTATCAGATTAGAATGAAATTAAGATGTTTCTAAAAGAAAATATACTAGATGTGTGCTCTTTCTTCTTTGCTAATTTTAATTGCATTTCATGTATAGATTTTTCTAAAATATCTAACACAAAATTTTTTTTAACATTACAAATAAGACTGAGGTACCTGTTGACCAGCCTCTTCAAATCTAATGTCTTCTTTGAAAGCAACCACCATCATCAGTATGAAGTGTATCTTTTCAGTTCACTTGCTATGCAACTATATGGACATATTTACTGTTAGAAAATGTATTTTATGTTGCTGTTTTTTAAATATTTAAAATGGATATACATGTTGTTTTGCGATTGCTTCAGTCACTTGAGTATCTTGCTAATCTTTTTTTGTATGTCAGTAAATAAAGACATTTACTAAGTGCTTATTATGTGCTCTTCCAAGCATTTATATATGTGTTAATGCATTTAGTCTTTGTTATGTTGTTATCATCATGCCTGTTTAGAAGCTGAGGATTCTGAGGGAAAGAGCAATTAGATAAATTGCCCAATTTAGTGACAGCCTCTGCTTTGGATTCAATTCAAGAAAGACTAACCCCAAGTCTCCTCTCATGGTGACTATTTCACACCGTCTCTCTAAAGTACATAAGCCCACCTCTGATACAATATGTACCAACCCAAAGCCCTATGGGCCCATCTTTTGTGAACTTGCAGTGACTTAATGATATGCAGATACTGTTTGAGTTTAAAGATGCCACCAAGTTCCTCATTAAGCTCAGCATTTTGATTGATAATAGCACAAACCAGGCAGGGTGGTGGTATAAGGTGCGAGTGTTTTTGAGCAGAGTAATCCACATAAGAACGCAGAGCAGACCCCATCGTTATGCTGCTCCAGTTCCCTCTGCTGATGTCCAGTCCTGGTCCGTGGGCAGCATTCCTTTTACGTCAAAAACATCATCAATCTAGTGGAAAACCTGAATGACTCAGACCATTACTGTAGGGAACTGGTTTCTGTATAATATGATCTACAACATCCTAATTTCACAGAACATTTTTCATAAGAGCTGCTAAAATTGTGATCAAATCCATTAAACTCTTTTAAAGGCTCCAGTGTGAATCAATACTGAAGCTAGCCTTAAAATGCAGGTATTTTGAGGTGAAGTCCCACCCACTCAAAACTGCATTATTGTCAGCTGCTTCATACCTTTTCTGTATTTTTCTGCTGTGTTTATTGATCCCTTTGTGTCTGCTCTTCTTTTGTACTTCTAGCTGCATTTGAGTCAGAGATAAGCTGTTTCAGAGTCGGAAGGGTCTGAAAGAAAGAAAAGAGAAGAAAGGAGAGGGGGGGAAAGGGAGTTTTCCTCTGATGCTAATGGCCAGGAGAACAAGAAACACTGACGAGAAAGGGCAGAGGAAGAACCCCGGGTCCTGGGCTGTGAGAGCAGCGTTGCGCCGTGCTGTTGATTGGCTCTCTGTAGAGGCTGAATGACGGTGAACATGGCCACCTAGACCCTTACACTCTGTGCTTTTCTTCGTGTGTGCTTAGTCGCTCCGTTGTGTCCAGCTCCTTACACTGAGCAGCACATAACTTGGAAATGTTGAACCAGTTGAACCATCGTCATCCACAAAACTGACAGCTAATTTTTCCATGTAAAGATTTTATTTCTTGGATAAATACACAGTCAAATAAAATCCCTCAGTTTTTTTTTTTTTAATATCCTTCTGGGAATTGGCCAAATAAGCCCTTGATGGGTATTTTTGTTTGGAACATAAAATAAGACCAAAAAGAGGTTTCAAACAAGGTGGAAGATTGCTTGTGAAGTTTACTTTCAGACTTGAGAGGGGCCTTCTAGGATGAGGCTAGGCTTCTGAGGACTGCGCTCTATCCAGTCTTCCACAGATTAAGTGTGATATGGTCAGTAGACAAGTCAGTGACCACTCAGCCTTGGTTTTCCTACCTGAAAGAGAAAGCTGGGCTAGAACCCCTGAAGTTCAAATTGTAATATTCTGATTTTCACGTGACGTGATTTTAAAAAGCTAGCTTCTGCTGGCCGTTAGATCACCCGTTAGTTCCCAGCAGCAGAAGTCTGGTACACATTTCCCTTCTCTCTCACACACGCCCTCTAATACTTCTGAGGGGGGATTATCCGTGATGTCTTTAGTAGTTGCTTCCTCTGGACATTTCTTCCAACTTCCTTCTGGCATAAGAGTTGATGAAGTGAAAGTTCTCAGCTCAATTACGGTTTTCTGGTTCTTTAAAAAAATTTTTTTATTCCTCAGGATGGAACACAAATCACTGAGTTATAATCCATTGTTGTTGTTCAGTTGCTAAGTTGTGTTTGACCTTTGCGACCCCATGGACTGCAGCACCCTGGGCTTCCCTTTCCTTCACCATCTTCTCAGAGATTGTTCAGCTTCAGATCTCTTGAGTCAATAACGTTATATAACCATCTCATACTGTCACTGCCCTTCTCCTTTTGACTTCAGTCTTTCCCAGCATCAGGGTCTTTTCTAGGGAGTTGACTTTTCACATCAGGTGGCCAAAGTATTGGAGCTTCAGCTTCAGCATCAGTCTTTCCAATGAATATTCAGGACTGATTTCCTTTAGGACTGACTGGTTGGATCTCCTTGCGGTCCAAAGGACTCTCAAGAGTCTTCTCCAGCATCACAATTCAAAGGCATCAAGTCTTCTGCGCTCTATCACTGCTATAAAGAGACCCTGAGATCTTTGTTTTCAGGCCTTCAGAAATCGTCAATTGGATGTGATGTGTGGTTGGCCACTCGGGTAATGGCTCTACAGCCCTGCTTCTCAGGCTTTAGCTAACTCTACGTCCAATAGATGTTGTTACGTGCGTGCTGTCCGGTGGGTTACACCCAGTCAGTGCTAGCTGATGATAAAACAAGCATCTGAGATTGTTATTTTGCAATTGTCCAAAACCAAACCAGGCAAATTACTGAAGAGCAATGGAGTAAGGTTCCAGGATAACCTCTGTACTCCCAACCCTGCTAATAGCAGTTTTCATGTTCCCTTACTTTATTTGTTCAGCATCGAGTGATGAGGTAGCTCCTACAGTCCTGGATGTTGTGTACTGTGCTGGGTGCTCCAGAGCTCAGGTTCTGTCATGCAAGGAATCATGCTCACAAAAGTAGAATGAGCTTCTTTCTTAGGTCTTTCTGTCACTGGGTAACCAAAGCTGTTACTAAACCAACAAAAGAAGAAATCATCTGAGAAATAATTTTTCTATAGTTTTCAACATCTTCCTTTTTTGATACGCTCCACATATGTGAAAGATTAATAATATTTCATAATAACCTGTTGGAGAAGTGAATTTCCTAGTCACATCATATGTGAATTGACAGCCGAAAACCCTGAACTCTCACTGCATTAAAATCTGATTCTAATAATTTGTTCAACATCAGCTAAGTTGGAGTGCACAGGCTAGTGGCCTAGGAGTCAAGAAACTAGAAAGGTTTGGTAGCTCATCAACTAGCTGTATGGATGAGGACAAGACAGTCAAGTTTTCTGAGCTTCAGGAGAGCAAAATATATGCTTGGCTATATATACTTGGCTACTCTTTCTGTTGGAGCTGTTGTGAGGAACAAATGAGATGGTGTATGGGCAGTGTGTGGGATTATAGAATGTGCAGTCCAAATATGAGATAGACAGATTGTAAGATGTGTGTGTATAGCAGTGTATCTGAATTATTGCATTCCTCTATGTTGTATTTCCATGTTTTATATGTAAACAAGAGCTTGTAAAGTTGATTCTCTCCCAATGATCACAACTCTTAAAGGGCAGTTACGAGTTCAGAATTTGTTAGAAGGAGGAAATTACAGTAATCAAGGGGATTTTTTTTTTCCATTGACATGTGAAAAATGAAAGGACTACTGATTAGAAAACATTTAGCTGTCTTTAAATATACCTGAATGGTCTGACTTTTCTGTTATCCACTTTTCTTTCAAATATAGGAAATGAAAAGGAAAACTTCTGTATATAGTGTTATTCAGTGGATGTATCTCTCAGGGAACAATATATTTAATTTTATTTGTTAGAACCATATGCCAAGCACCATGTTCCATAGATAAGAAAGGTACAATCTGAGATGCTTCCTTGTTTTTATAACATAATATATTTAAGCATCAGATCAGATTAGATCAGTCGCTCAGTCATGTCCGACTCTTTGCAACCCCAAGAATCACAGCACGCCAGGCCTCCCTGTCCATCACCAACTCCCGGAGTTCACTCAGACTCACATCCATCGGTCAGTGACGCCATCCAGCCATCTCATCCTCTGTCGTCCCCTTCTCCTCTTGCCCCTAGTCCCTCCCAGCATCAGAGTCTTTTCAATGAGTCAACTATTCCCATGAGGTGGCCAAAGTACTGGAGTTTCAGCTTTAGCATCATTCCTTCCAGAGAAATCTCAGGGCTGATCTCCTTCAGAATGGACTGGTTGGACCTCCTTGCAGTCCAAGGGACTCTTCAAGAGTCTTCTCCAACACCACAGTTCAAAAGCATCAGTTCTTTGGCACTCAGCCTTCTTCACAGTCCAACTCTCACATCCATACATGACCACAGGAAAAACCATAGCCTTGACTAGGTGAACCTTTGTTGGCAAAGTAATGTCTCTGCTTTTGAATATGCTATCTAGTTTGGTCATAACTTTCCTTCCAAGGAGTAAGAGTCTTTTAATTTCATGGCTGCAGTCACCATCTGCAGAGATTTTGGAGCCCAGAAAAATAAAAGTCTGACACTGTTTCCACTGTTTCCCATTTATTTCCCAAGAAGTGATGGGACTGGATGCCATGATCTTCGTTTTCTGAATGTTGAGCTTTAAGCCAACTTTTTCACTCTCCACTTTCACTTTCATCAAGAAGCTTTTTAGTTCCTCTTCACATTCTGCCATAAGGGTGGTGTCATCTGCATATCTGAGGTTATTGATATTTCTCCCGGCACTCTTGATCACAGCTTCTGTTTCTTCCAGTCCAGCGTTTCTCATGGAGTACTCTGCATATAAGTTATTTAAACAGGGTGACAATATACAGCCTTGACGTACTCCTTTTCCTATTTGGAACCAGTCTGTTGTTCCATGTCCAGTTCTACTGTTGCTTCCTGACCTGCATACAAATTTCTCAAGAGGCAGGTCAGGTGGTCTGGTATTCCCATCTCTTTCAGAATTTTCCAAAGTTTATTGTGATCCACAAGTCAAAGGCTTTGGCATAGTCAATAAAGCAGAAATAGATGTTTTTCTGGAACTCTCTTGCTTTTTCTATGATCCAGAGGATGCTGACAATTTGATCTCTGGTTCCTCTGCCTTTTCTAAAACCAGCTTGAACATCTGGAAATTCACTGTTCACATATTGCTGAAGCCTGGCTTGGAGAATTTTGAGCATTACTTTACTAGTGTGTGAGATGAGTGCAATTGTGCGGTAGTTTGAGCATTCTTTGGCATTGCCTTTATTTGGGATTGGAATGAAAACTGACCTTTTCCAGTCCTGTGGCCACTGCTGAGTTTTCCAAATTTGCTGGCATATTGAGTGTAGCACTTTCACAGCATCATCTTTCAGGATTTGGAATAGCTCAACTAGAATTCCATCACCTCCACTAGCTTTGTTCATAGTGATGCTTTCTAAGGCCCACTTGACTTCACATTCCAGGATGTCTGGCTCTAGGTGAGTGATCATACCATCATGATTATCTGGGTCGTGAAGATCTTTTTTGTACAGTTCTTCTATGTATTCTTGCCACCTCTTCTTAATATCTTCTGCTTCTGTTAGGTCCATACCATTTCTGTCCTTTATCGAGCCCATCTTTGCATGAAATGTTCCTTTGGTATCTCTGATTTTCTTGAAGAGATCTCTAGTTTTTCCCATTCTGCTGTTTTCCTCTATTTCTTTGCATTGATTGCTGAAGAAGGCTTTCTTATCTCTTCTTGCTATTCTTTGAAACTCTGCATTCAGATGTTTATATCTTTCCTTTTCTCCTTTGCTTTTTGCTTTTCTTCTTTTCACAGCTATTTGTAAGGCCTCCCCAGACAGCCATTTTGCTTTTTTGCATTTCTTTTCCATGGGGATGGTCTTGATCCCTGTCTCCTGTACAATGTCACGAACCTCATTCCATAGTTCATCAGGCACTCTATCTATCAGATCTAGGCCCGTAAATCTATTTCTCACTTCTACTGTATAATCATAAGGGATTTGATTTAAGTCATACCTGAATGGTCTAGTGGTTTTCCCTACTTTCGTCAATTTAAGTCTGAATTTGGCTTAATAATACTGTGAAAAATAATTTTATGGGGCAATGCCACTGGGAAAAATTGTTTTACTTTATTAATATTCATCAGATCAGATCAGATCAGTCGCTCAGTCATGTCTGACTCTTTGCGACCCCATGAATCGCAGCACGCCAGGCCTTCCTATCCATCACCAACTCCCGGAGTTCACTCAGATTCACGTCCATCGAGTCAGTGATGCCATCCAGCCAGCTCATCCTCTGTCATCCCCTTCTCCTCCTGCCCCCAATCCCTCCCAGCATCAGAGTCTTTTCCAATGAGTCAGCTCTTGGCATGAGGTGGCCAGTGTACTGGAGTTTCAGCTTTAGCATCATTCTTTCCAAAGGAATCCCAGGGCTGATCTCTTTCAGAATGGACTTGTTGGATCTCCTTGCAGTCTAAGGGACTCTCAAGAGTCTTCTCCAACACCACAGTTCAAAAGCATCAATTCTTCGGTGCTCAGCTTTCTTCACAGTCCAACTCTCACATCCATACATGGCCACAGGAAAAACCATAGCCTTGACTAGACAAACCTTTGTTGGCAAAGTAATGTCTCTGCTTTTGTATATGCTGTCTAGGTTGGTCATAACTCTTCTTCCAAGGAGTAAGTGTCTTTTAATTTCATGGCTGCAGTCACCATCTGTAGTGATTTTGGAGCCCAGAAAAATAAAGTCTGACACTGTTTCCACTGTTTCCCCATCTATTTCCCATGAAGTGGTGGGACCGGATGCCATGATCTTCGTTTTCTGAATGTTGAGCTTTAAGCCAACTTTAATATTTTCTGCAACTCAGTTATTTGCTTTATTTTTAATAATTTAAGTCCAAGATCCACTTGATGATCAATTTCTTCAATATTATTACAGTTTAATGACTGGCACTCTGAAAAGATAAAATAGGATTAATGATGAGACTTCATTATTTCTAAGAAGTGGCTACATGTACAAATGTAAGGAGTAGTACCATTGCAAATAAATTCAACCGGAGAACACTTTTTCTCAGCCAGTGAGGAACATACCTAAGTATGTTCATGGGTATCCTTCCCTCTTCCCTTGGAGATGGTAACTTTTGGGTCCTGACTTAGCCTCTGGGCAGCAAGATTAAGAGTAGGGAGAGGCGGACTAAAGAGAACCACATCAGATTCTCCCTCTAGCCTTTACTGAGCCATTTGGTGTGACTCTTTTTTTTTTTTTAATTTTAAGTTGTTTTATTTAAAGACTTGAACATGTTCCTTTGAAGAATCAGTGTCTTTTATGGTGAGGAGAGTAGATATCCAAGAAAAAGAAATGAGACAGAGATGCATGCAAATAACTTGGAATGTAAACTTAGAAGTTAATAAAAGGAAATTTGGAGAGGATATATTTATTTTTAACTTTTTAGCTCTTATACTGTATTTTTTATCTTCTGGTTTTATTGAGATATAATTGATATTCAGCACTGTATAAGTTTAAGGTGTGCAGCGTAATAATTTTATTTACATCATGAAATGATTACCACATTAAGTTTAGTGAGCATCCATCACCTCTTATAGATACAAAGTAAAAGAAAAAGAGAAAAATTATTTTTTCCTTGTGATGAGAACTCCTAGGATTTACTCTCTTAAACGTCATATATAACACACAATGATGTTAATTATATTTATCGTGTACATTATATTCCTGGTACTTACTTATCTTATCACTGAAGTTTGTACCTTTGACTACCTTCATCTAACTTCCCCTTCGCCCAACTCCCACCTTTGATAAAGACAAATCTGATCTTGTTTTATGCATTTCTTGGGTGGGTTGGTTGGTTGGTGTTGAAGTATGACTGACCTGCAATACTGTGTCATTTCCTGCACACAGCATAGTGATTCAATATTTGTATACATTACAAAATGACCATCACAGTAAGCCTATTTACCATCTGTTACTATACAAAGATATCACATTGCTGTCCACTGTGTTCCCCACTCTGTACGTTTTATTCCCGTGATTCATTTGTTAACTGGAAGCTTGTACATCTTATCTCCCTCACCTGTTTCATTCATTGCACATCTCTGACCACCACCCCTGCTTGTTTTCTGTGTCTAAAACTCCATTTCTACTTTGTTATGTTTGTTTGTTTTATGTTTTAGGTTCCACATGTAGGTGAACACATACAGTAATTGTCTTTCTCTGTCTGACTTACTTCACTTAGCAAAATACCCTTTAGGTCTATCCCTGTTGTTGCAAATAGCAAGCTTTCATTATTTTTTATGGCTGAGTAATAATATGTATGGACCTAATATAATAAAAATAATAATAAGTATGGACCTAACAGAAGCAGAAGATATTAAGAAGAGGTGGCAAGAAGACACAGAAGAACTGTACAAAAAAGCTCTTCATGACAGATTATCTCTTCAAAGCAGATAATCACGATGGTGTGGTCACTCATCTAGAGCCAGACATCTTGGAATGCAAAGTCAGGTGGGCCTTAGGAAGCATTGCTATGAACTAAGCTAGTGGAGGTGATGGAATTCCAGTTGAGCTATTTCAAATCCTAAAAGATGATGCTGTGAAAGTGCTGCACTCAGTATGCCAGCAAATTTGGAAAACTCAACTGTGGCCACAAGACTGGAAAAGATCAGCTTTCATTCCAATCCCAAAGAAAGGCAATGCCAAAGAATGTTCAAACTACCCCATAATCGCACTCATCTTACACACTAGAAAAGTGTAATGCTCAAAATTCTCTAAGCTCCAATAGTACATGACCATGAACTTCCAGATATTCGAGCTGGCTTTAGAAAAGGCAGAGGAACCAGAGATCAAATTGCCAACATCTGTTGAATCATGGAAAAAGCAACAGAATTCCAGAAAAACATCTACTTCTACTTTATTGACTATGCCAAAGCCTTTGACTGTGTGGATCACAGCAAAATGTGGAAAATTCCTCAAGAGATGGGAATACCAGACCACCTGACCTGCCTCCTGAGAAATCTGTATGCAGGTCAAGAAACAACAATTAGAATGGGGCATGGAACAAGAGACTGGTTCCAAATTGGGAAAGGAGTACGACAAAGCTGTATATTGTCACCCTGCTTATTTAATTTATATGTGGAGTACATCATGAGAAACGCTGGGCTGGAAGAAGCACAAGCTGGAATCAAGATTGCTGGGATATGCCGAGAAATATCAATAACCTCAGATATGCAGATGGCATCACCTTTATGGCAGAAAGCAAAGAGGAACTAAAAAGCCTCTTGATGTAAGTGAAAGAGGAGAGTGAAAAAGTTGGCTTAAAACTCAACATTCAAAAAGCAAAGATCATGGCATGCAGTCTCATCACTTCACAGCAAATAGATGGGGAAACAATGGAAACAGTGACACTTTATTTTCTTGGGCTCCAAAATCACTGCAGATGGTGACTACAGGTATGAAATTAAAAGACACTTGCTCCTTGGAAGAAAAGCTATGACCAACCTAGACAGCATATTAAAAAGCAGAGACATTACTTTGCTGACAAAGGCCCATCTAGTCAAAGCTATGGTTTTTCCAGTAGTCATGTATGGATATGAGAGTTGAACCATAAAGAAAGCTGAGTGCTGAAGAATTGATGCTTTTGAACTATGGTGTTGGAGGAGACTCAAGTCCCTTGAATTGCAAAGAGATCAAAATAGTCAATCCTAAAGGAAATCTGTCCTGAATATTTATTGGAAGGACTAATGCTTAAGCTGAAGCTCCAATCTCTTGGCCATCTAATGTGAAGAACTGACTCCTTAGAAAAGACCCTGATGCTGGGAAAGATTGAAGACAGGAGGAGAAGGGGACGACAGAGGATGAGATGGTTGGATGGCATCACCGACTTGATGGACATGAGTTTGAGCAAGCTTTGAGAGTTGGTGATGGACAGGGAAGCCTGGCATGCTGCACTCCATGGGTGGCAAAAAGTCAGTTTTTTTTTTTTGCTTAGTTGGGCACGAATGAGCAACTGAACTGAAATGAATATTCGTGTGTGTGTATACACATCTTCTTTATCTATCTATCAATGGGCAGTTTATTCTACTTCATCCATAATACTAGTAAATTAAGTACTTGTGGTGGTTTAATTGCTTTTTGATTTTGTTTTGCTTGGATAGCCTACCTTGTTTTATTTCCCCAGTTATCTTAAATGTGCTATTGAGATAAGTTCTTTGCTGGGCTTTCTAAAGAGTTGAAAGAACAAGCTAAATTTTCAGAAACTCTGTTTTGAGTGGAAAAAAAATATAAATATTAAGACCAAAGTGGTATAGTCCTTACAGTTACAGTTTTGGTAACTTTTGCTATAGAAAGTTTATGCTGATGGCCACCTTTTGGTATCTGCTCTTGACCTGGCACCTGACTTTTGTAGGTTTTTGTCTTAATTTCTAAGAGCTCTCAACTTTGATACACTTTCTTCTCACATCTCTCTTCATCCAACACTTCAGCATATATTCATGTAAACAAATAAATACTAACGAGTGCTTTGTATAGTTACAGGGAGGTTTTATGATCTGTGAATGCTAGATTTTTGTTGTTGACTGTGGTCATGTTTAGTGTTGGTTTCTTTCTGTCGGCTTTGTACATTTCTCCCAAATCTCATCTCTGTTACCTTTGTTACCAGACAGACCACCATGATTCTCACCTGTTTCCTGCCTGGTGTTACTGATAACTTTGATATTTTGTTTTCAGTGTCCATAGTCTCTGTCAGTCCTCTCCAAAGGTTTCACAGATTATTTTGCAATATTTTATTTTTAGACTTTAATGAAGCAGTCCCAGAGACAGAGCGCCTGGATTCAAAAGTACTGAAAACTCGGGCCCAGCTCTCCTTGAAGAACAGACGCCAGAGACCATCTAGGACAAGACTCTATGACAGTGTCAGCTCAACTGATGGGGAGGACAGTCTGGAGCGAAAGGTGAGCACCCCTGACCGCTGTCTGACTTGCGGCTTTGGGCTGTATCCTTGTTCCTACAGCTTATTGAAAATAATGATTTTCCTGCAGCCAGATTCTGTATTCTAGTTGAAAATAGCTGGAATAGTTCACTTCTATGTCTCCTAAATTCTTATTCACCTCTATATATCGTTATAATTCAAATTCTTTCTGTACTCACTCAATGAACTAACAACCAAGAGAATATCCATATCTTCATATCTCCTGATGGTGTTTTTGATATTCAGCTGTTGATTTTTCCTCGTGGTAAATAATTAGTGCACAAGTCATTGTTTTGATTATGTCTTAGGTGTCTGTGTTAGCTACAGTGGTAATATGGTACATTGTTGTGACTATGCAGTCTCATCTGTAAACCGTCAAAAAGTGGTTTTCATAGGGATTTACTAAAAACAAGGTTGGTCTGATTTCAAAGTAAGTATCAAATGGACTGATGATCAGTGGCATAACCTCCTTTATAATCTCTTATACCAACAGCCTTCAAACAGTTTCTGTAACCACATGCACATTACCAAATCACTTCTGCCCAAGGGTTTGAGAGCTTCTCCAGAATCAGATTCTGGTGCTTCATCCCTCAGTCCAGTGGCTGGCAGTGTGCCCCTCCCGTCTGACCACATAGCTGAATTTCAAGAAGGACCACTGTACTCGGAAGGGGAGCCTTCCTCCTCTGTTGGGGAAGACACTTCACTCTCCTCTCCTTCAAAATCTGATCATGATATGGAAGAATTGCCTTGCCACAATCAAGCCACCACCACGAAAATACTACAAGAAAAAGGTACTGTTAATTTTGTTTTTTTTAGCTTTTGTTTTGTCTGACTTCACTAACACCTCAATTTGTGACACACAAAAACAGGGCCTGTGTGTTTTGCATAGCTAATAATCGATACTGCTTTCCATTTACATTATGGGACAAGAGAACTCCCTTACTTTTTATCTCTTCCTGTCTGATTAGTATTTCACATCCTCAGCAAGTTTCTTGTTGAAGGAGGCTAGAGATTTTAGATAATAGCATCCCATAAAGCTTCAATAAACACTAACATACTCACATAGAAAAAGAATATATATATATATATATGGAGGTGAAAACAGTGTAGGCCTTAATCCATTAACTGGTTTTTATTTAGAAGAAATTCTCACAGTCATTTATATGGCACAGAATGTGATAGAAAATCTATAATAAAGATAATACAGCAAGATTAGTCCATAAATTTTAAAATATGCTCCTAGAATTAACACGAGAATTTCATAGCAGTGTCAGTAGACTATTGTCCTTTGAGTTGTATGTTTTAATTAATAGAAGTAATAAATTCTTGCTTAAACAAGTTAAATGATGCAAAGATGCACAAAAAATAGGCTCATTTTCATTTATTTTATGTAACTAGAGTCTTAAAAACTAGTTAAGATCACATGGAAGAAGAAACTCTTACACATGTAGAGTCATTTTAAATATGATGGGTAAAAAATCCAGCTGTAATGCAGGAGATGCACGTTCAATCCCTGGGTCAGGAAGATCCCCTGAAAGTGAGAATGGCAACCCATTCCAGTATTCTTGCCTGGAGAATTCCATGGACAGAGGAGCTTAGTGGTCTAGAATCCATAATGTTGAAAAGAGTCAGACACAACTGAAGCGACTTAGCACAGACATCTCTACCAAATCAAAGGCTGTAATCTTTCCATGAATACATCTTGAATATAGAAATTCAATGGATTGTGGGGACTTACTTTGTTTTGTAACTTTTAGTAAGCATCATAGCTTTACCCCTGGTATTTTCCCTGTTCTTCTTCCCTGAGCCTATTGATTTGCTGGAATTATCTTCCACAGGTTTGGTCCTAAGCACAAGACTTCTAGAAGAAGTTTTGAGGTAAAAATTAAGTACTTAGGGTGTATAAGATCCTTGTGGAGGCAAGAGAAAGTATGTCAAACCTGCTAATTTATTAAGTTGGTGAAGGACTTGTCCTGTGATTTTGGCTTACTTTCAATAGAATGAAGGCTTCAGAAACTCTTATTAATTAACCTAAATGTTAGATCGTAATAGCACTTTTATAGAAATATACTTGTAACAAGGCCTCCCTCATCTCCTCAGAAAAAAAGTGTGTATAGACCTTACTTTGTTTGTAAGAAGGCAAAAGAGCAGAGGGACCTATTTTGGAGGAAGAGGTTAATACCTTGTATTCCACTGTTTGAGTTTTCAGGTATAACTTAACTATCTGAAAGAAGTACATTGTAGTCAGAAAATGGGTCACTCACATGAAATCTGACTCAAATATTTTTTTTAAAGTGGCTACATCTTGTCTAGATTATTTTCTCTTTTCATTCTAAAAAGCAGGTGTTTCATCTCAAATTTGGGAAAGTATTACATGGGTATGATCTGTGCTTCACAGACCATTAGCAGGAATATTCAGCAGAATGTGGTTAGCAGTAATTAGCATGAAAATGTGAGAATTCCTTCTTTTCTCCAAAGACCTCCTTTGCTTTCCACTGCCTCTTCTTTGGGATTAAATTCATAGCTGCTGTAAGCAGGACCAAGAAAAAGGGGTGGTAGTTTCTTCTCCAGAGACTACATACTTGAACTTTCTCAATTTTTATATTCCTGGGTTGATGATGCTTCTGAGTAACTAGAAAGGAGCAATTAATTAGCTTTTCTAAAGTATTAACTTTGTAAGTAATGGTTATTAGGTATTAGCTATGACTCACATTCTTTCCTTCCCTGGATGAAGGTTTCCAGTCTTGAAGAACTCCCTCACATTCTTTCCTTCCCTGGATGAAGGTTTCCAGTCTTGAAGAACTCCCTTGTCTTCTGTGTTCACTAATATTAATCTATTCATCCGTGTATTTATTCAACAAATAGTTGAACACCTGCTCTGTGTCCAGCATTGTGCCAGTGGCCAAATATACAATGATGATATTCCATTCTTTCCCGCAGGGAGTTTGTAGACTAGAGTCTGTCTCTATTTCTCTCGCTCTCTCTGTGTCTCCCTCGGACAGGTGACAAAGCCTGTCTCTCTGACGCCCCACAAGCATCACCATCAATAACCTCATACTTGATTGCCTTCCACTTTCATGTTCTGATGCACTTCGAAAGATAGCGAAGAAACCTGTCAGTCAAGACTCTTTGCAGTCTGTAAAATCCTTGAGTTCTTTGCCATATGAGACAAATCCACTATTCAGACCAGGACTCAACAGAGGTTAAGTGTGATTAGCTTGATTTACCCGTGTGTATGTGTTTATGTGTGTGTGGTTCTTACAGCTCGTTGGCATCTCAATAAAGGAACTAGGTAATTACTCACAAGTACAAACTGGACTTCATGCTTAAGTTCATACCTAACGTGCCCCTCCAGTAAATTCTGGACTTCCTTCAAAGCTCATCTTAAATTTCACCTCCTTTAGTGGAGCCTTTGTACCCTGTCCCCTTTCCCAAGTAGACTTATTATTCTCTTTGATCCCCACAGAAATTTTCACACTGTTACTTCTGCTTCTGTCACTTTGTGTATAATAAGTCTAATCTAGTTTTCAAGTGTGAGATAGGGTTTTCTCATTCATCGTATTCATCTTTGCATTCATGGTCCCTAGTAAGAAGTATGCAATGTAGTTTATATCCATAAGTTTCTTGGATGAATTAATAAGTATGTCTCTCTAGATAATCAGTACAGATCTTCTGGAACAGAGGTCATCAAACCAAATCCAGCCTCCATCTGTTTTTATAAATAAAGTTTTTTTGGAACACAACCACACTCATACAGTTCCATACTGTTTTCATACTACAGTAGAAGAGTGAGTAGCTGTGACAGAGTCAGTGGCCCACAACCTAAAATATTTATACTCTGGCCTTTTACGGAGAAAGCTTGCTGACTCCTAGTCTAGACATATGTTTCCTTCCACTCAACATTGTTGGATAAACTCTGAAATTGTCTTACTCATTAGTTGCCATTTTTCTAGAATTTTTAAAGTAATATACCATTACTTTTAACCCAAGTAAGACGGTAGGTGTTGCAAGAGGGCATCAGAGGGCAGACACACTGAACCATAATCACAGAACTCAGGTCAACCTGATCACATGGACCACAGCCTTGTCTAACTCAGTGAAACTAAGCCATGCTGTGTGGGGCCACCCAAGACGGGCAGGTCAGGTGGAGACAGGTCTGACAGACTGTGATTCACTGGAGAAGGGAATGGCAAACCACTTCAGTATTCTTGCCTTGAGAACCCCATGAACAGTATGAAAAGGCAAAATGATAGGATACTGAGAGAGGAACTCCCCAGGTCAGTAGGTGCCCAATAAGCTACTGGAGATCAGTGGACAAATAACTCCAGAAAGAATGAAGGGATGGAGCCAAAGCAAAAACAACACCCAGCTGTGGATGTGACTGGTGACAGAAGCAAGGTCCAATGCTGTAAAGCGCAATATCGCATCGGAACCTGGAATGTCAGGTCCATGAATCAAGGCAAATTGGAAGTGGTCAAACAGGAGATGGCAAGAGTGAATGTCGACATTCTAGGAATCAGCGAACTGAAATGGAGTGAAATGGGTGAATTTAACTCAGATGACCATTATATCTACTACTGCGGGCAGGAATCCCTTAGAAGAAATGGAGTAGTCATCATGGTCAACAAAAGAGTCTGAAATGCAGTAGTTGGATGCAGTCTCAAAAACGACAGAATGATCTCTGTTCGTTTCCAAGGCAAACCATTCAATATCACAGTAATCCAAGTCTATGCCCCAACCATTAACGCTGAAGAAGCTGAATTTGAATGGTTCTATGAAGACCTACAAGACCTTCTAGAACTAACACCCAAAAAAGATGTCCTTTTCATTATAGGGGACTGGAATGCAAAAGTAGGAAGTCAAGAAACACCTGGAGTAACAGGCAAATTTGGCCTTGGAATACGGAATGAAGAAGGGCTAATAGAGTTTTGCCAAGAGAACGCACTGGTCATAGCAAACACCCTCTTCCAACAACACAAGAGAAGACCCTACACATGGACATCACCAGATGGTCAACACCAAAATCAGATTGATTATATTCTTTGCAACAAAGGTGGAGAAGCTCTATACAGTCAGCAAAGACAAGACCAGGAGCTGACTGTGGCTCATATCATGTACTCCTTATTGCCAATTCAGACTTAAATAGAACAAAGTACGGAAAACCACTGGACCATTCAGGTATGACCTAAATCATATCCCTTAGGATTATACAGTGGAAGTGAGAAGTAGATTTAAGGGACTAGATCTGATAGACAGAGTGCCTGATGAACTATGGATGGAGGTTCGTGACACTGTACAGGAGACAGGGATCAAGACCATCCCCATGGAAAAGAAATGCAGAAAAGCAAAATGGCTGTTCGAGGAGGCCTTACAAATAGCTGTGAAAAGAAGAGAAGTGAAAAGCAAAGGAGAAAAAGAAAGATATAAGCATCTGAATGCAGAGTTCCAAAGAATAGCAAGGAGAGATAAGGAAGCCTTCCTCAGTGATCAATGCAAAGAAATAGAGGAAACCAACAGAATGGGACAGACTACAGATCTCATCAAGGCAATTAGATACCAAGGGAACATTTCATGCAAAGATGGGCTTGATAAAAGACAGAAATGGTATGTACCTAAGAGAAGCAGAAGATATTAAGAAGAGGTGGCAAGAATACACAGAAGAACTGTACAAAAAAGAGCTCCATGACCAAAATAATCACGATGATGTGATCACTCACCTAGAGCCAGACATCCTGGAATGTGAAGTCAAGTGGGCCTTAGAAAGCATCACTACGAACAAAGCTAGTGGAGGTGATGGAATTCCAGTTGAGCCATTTCAAATCCTGAAAGATGATGCTGTGAAAGTGCTGCACTCAATATGCCAGCAAATTTGGAAAACTCAGCAGTGGCCACAGGACTGGAAAAGGTCAGTTTTCATTCCAATCCCAAAGAAAGGCAATGCCAAAGAATGGTCAAACTACTGCACAATTGCACTCATCTCACACACTAGTAAAGTAATGCTCAAAATTCTCCAAGCCAGGCTTCAGCAATACATGAACGATGAACTTCCAGATGTTCAAGCTGGTTTTAGAAAAGGCAGAGGAATCAGAAATTAAATTGCCAACATCCTCTGGATCATGGAAAAAGCAAGAGAGTTCCAGAAAAACATCTATTTCTGCTTTCTTGACTATGCCAAAGCCTTTGACTGTGTGGATCACAATAAACTGTGGAAAATTCTGAAAGAGATGGGAATACCAGACCACCTGACCTGCCTCTTGAGAAACCTATATGCAGGTCAGGAAGCAACAGTTAGAACAGGACATGGAACAACAGACTGGTTCCATATAGGAAAAGGAGTACATCAAGGCTATATATGGAGAAGGCAATGCCAACCCACTCCAGTACTCTTGCCTGGAGAATCCCAGGGACAACAGAGACTGGTAGGCTGCCATCTATGGAGTCGCACAGAGTCAGACACGACTGAAGTGACTTAGCAGCAGCAGCAGCAGCAAAGGCTGTATATTGTCACCCTGCTTATTTAACTTATATGCAGAGTACATCATGAGAAACACTGGGATGGAAGAAGCACAAGCTGGAATCAAGATTTTCGGGAGAAATATCAATAACCTCAGATATGCAGATGACACCACCCTTATGGCAGAAGTGAAGAAGAACTAAAAAGCGTCTTGATGAAAGTGAAAGAGGAGAGTGAAAAAGTGGCTTAAAGCTCAACATTCAGAAAACTAAGATCATGGCATCTGGTCCCATCACTTCATGGGAAATAGATGGGGAAACAGTGGAAACAGTGTCATACTTTATTTTGGGCTCCAAAATCACTGCAGATGGTGATTGCAGCCATGAAATTAAAAGACGCTTTCTCCTTGGAAGGAAAGTTATGACCAACATAGATAGCATATTGAAAAGCAGAGACATTACTTTGCCAACAAAGGTCCATCTAGTCAAGGCTATGGTTTTTCCAGTGGTCATATATGGATGTGAGAGTTGGACTGTGAAGAAAGCTGAGCACCGAAGAATTGATGCTTTTGAACTGTGGTGTTGGAGAAGTGTCTTGAGCGTCCCTTGGACTGCAAGGAGATCCAGCTAGTCCCTTCTAAAGGAGATCAGTCCTGGGTGTTCATTGGAAGGACTGATGCTAAAGCTGAAACTCCAGTACTTTGGCCACCTCATGCGAAGTGTTGACTCACTGGAAAAGACTCTGATGCTGGGAGGCATTGGGGGCAGGAGGAGAAGGGGATGACAGAGGGTGAGATGGCTGGATGGCATCACCTACTCGATGGACATGAGTTTGAGTGAACTCTGGGAGTTGGTGATGGACAGGGAGGCCTGGCGTGCTGTGATTCATGGTGTCGCAAAGAGTCAGACGCGACTGAGCGACTGAACTGAACTGAACAGTTACTTTTGGTCTACCAAGGTACCAGAGAGGTAATGATTAAGTTAATAGCTGTGGTTGATTGCAATCCGTAGTCTGAATCTCTGCTATTATTGAACATGTAATTGAAGTAGGGCATTTTCTAAATTGTAGCAATACCGCATTCGCAAGTCACCATTTTGTTAAATTGTGGGACCTCAGTGGAAACTAGGACAGAAAGACTCGCATTACAACTGGATATATGATAAATGTCTAACTCCATTTAGGGAAAAGAAAGAATGATATGAGAGCCACTGAAAGTAAGCTGACCAGGGGAAGAGAGTGAGGAGGTTGAAAGTGATCACAGGGCTTCTGGCCTCAGAAAGCATGGTCCCTGTCGTTAATAGAAATAAGGAAATCAGAAACTTTATGGGGGAAAGACGATTAACTCACTTCTAGTAGAAGAGGACTTAAGCTCAAGAGAGAAGTCAGGGCTGGGAGGTAGACTTGGGAGTCCTTGATGCTGGGAAAGATCGAGGGCAGGAAAAGAGGGTTACAGAGGATGAGATTGTTAGATCGCATCATCGACTCAATGGACATGAGTTTGAGCAAACTGTGGGAGATGGTGAAAGACAGGGAAGCCTAGTCTGCTGCAGTCCATGGGGTCACAAAGAGTTGAACACAACTGAGCGGCTGAGCAACAACATAATAAAAGAAGAAGAGGTAGTCAGGCGTCTTGTTGCAGTGAGAATAAGAAGAATACAGCCCCAACAATGGTTTAGTATTTAGCTCAGGAGATCAGTTATTACCTTTGAAAATGAAGACCCGCTTGCCAAAGCTTAAAGCTATGGCATCCAGTGTGAAGACTTGGACCTCTGATTGCTCATGAAGGTGATAATGGAGAGATTTCAAAAAGCCTAGTGGAAAGTTCAGATACAGCTAAATAAGCAAACAGACAAAACTGTCAAAATTCTTTTTCTTTTCCTGAAGTCATACCAATCCAGTGTTGGTTTCTATATGGACTAGAAGTTCTAATGTACATTAAAGATGGGTTTGATTGATTTAAACTGGAGAAGTGCTTTATTACTTAATCTTGCCTCTTCAGCCTTTTGAAAGCATTCATTTAAGTGTGCCTTGGAACACACTTTGGCAAATGTATGAGATAATGATGTAAGGTTGCCTGGCAGCAGGCTCTGTGATGGGCAGAATCAGGCTTTTAATCCCAAGATGTCCAAATAATTGCCACGCTAATAGGTTATAGAGTGTTGCCATGTACATTGTCTCATCTGGTCCTCACACCACTCATTGAAACATCTCCCAGCCACCTTTGTTTCCAAAAATAATCAATCAGTCTCCTTGTAACTTCACACAGTCCTAGCCATAAGAATTACTCTAGAATTGATTTGGAAGAATATAGTATTTTCTTTTCTTTGACTTCTGTTAGGAAAACTACAGTCCTGCTTTTTTAATGTCCATTTGCAAAATCACTGTACAACAAGTTTGTGCTATGTCTGTAGATTATATTTAGATGAATATGTCACATCTGTGGCTGTTTAATTCAGTTACCCAAAGAGTAATGATGCAAATAGTCATAATAAATATTTGAGGCTAGAAGTGGATTTTGATGTGGACATATTTCTGACTTTTCTATTTCATTATGTACGTTTCAAAATTATTGATTATTGTAATCAGAGTATCATTAAAACTATGAAAAGCTCATTGCTAAAAATCCTTAGAATGTTTTTCAATATCCTGTGCATCTTCAAAACTTCGAAAAGAAACTTCTAAATGAGAACTGTTTGTAAGTTATGTGTATTTAGAAATTTCTCTTGAAATAGACAAAAAACATAAGCAAAATTAACCCAGAAGATTAACTGAATATTTTCTTAAGAGAACTATATTCCATGCCACAAAGTTTCTGGATTTTCTTTTTAATTTTAAAAAGATAGACAGACACCCACAGACAATTGAGAAAAAGCAGTTTTCATACACAAATATGCATCAAAGTTAAGACACCCTTTGTTAATGATCTCAGATAACTGGATGTGCTGAAATATAATGCCAAATAGCATCCATTGCTGTATAGTTCCAGGTAGAGCCACAGCAGTTTCTACCTTGTCCAAGGTGGAATAAGTGCCACTAGTGAGATCTTGTTCCTGCAGCTGACATTGAATTCCCTTGGCAGAGTCTCTCTTCTGATCGGTTTCTGGCATCATCTCAGGTGTCCTCACCCCCCAGCAGCTGCTGCGCTTTCGAATGCCAGCATGACTCAAGAGAAGTAAGGATCATTCAGCTCCAAACACTGAGGAGGTTTTGGAGTCTTCCACATCAAGGGAGGCCGGCCAAGCTGTGCTCCGAGCCAACTTTTAAAACAGATCTTGCAAAGTTGTAAATGTTTTATAGCTGAGCTCCTGCTTGAGCCGTCTCCCCCATGTCTGTCTCCTCTGTCCCAGTGCTGGCCGAAAGCCATTAGCAAGGGGCAGACCTGAAGGGGAAGCTTTGACTCTCACTTTCTCCCTGAATCTCCCAGACTCTCAGGGGTGACATTCTTCACTGGACTTGGGACATAGAGGGGAAGTGGCTGGGTTCCTGTCAGAAGGCGTTTAAAAACCCAAAGCAAGAAAGGCGTGGAGGACCCAGCCCAGACATCTGAAGAGAGTTGGAGCCAGAGAATGAACAAAAGAAAGTCATTTGGTCCCTGCTTTGAATGTAAAGGGTGATTTGACAGTATTTATTCTTGCTTATTTTTTCATTCCACTTTATTTGAAACTAAAATTCTTTTGATTTTATAATTGGGCTTCTGTATAACAGGCCCTCTCCTGGTTTAACTGAGTGTTCCTCAACATAGCTGTATCCTGTTTCCTTATAAAAGGCATCCATTATTTTCTTTTACAGTTAGGAATTGAGGCAAACCCCTTAGCTACAGAGATGCAGTGACTTTTGACAATAGCTTTTTAAAAATGATAGTAATAGAAAACATGATAATAATCCTTTTTTTACATATGTGTATATCCTAGATGGTGCCAAAGGTCCCAAGTCACTAAGGGCATCCAGTTCATTGGTGGTGCGAGGAGGAAAAATCAAGCGGAAGTTCGTGAATCTGGGGTAAGCGCTTCACGAGGTGAAAAGCAAACCCTCTTTAAGAGAAGGGTTAAAGGAGAAAATGTTCCATTCCCCTTTCTGACTGTGTGCTATCATTACAGGGCACCTTTGCGGAAGAATTCCAACAAAGGAAAGAAATGGAAAGAGAAAGAGAAAGAAGCCAATAGGCTTTCTCCAGGTAGCAGGTATGGCTGGGCGATTAAGAACACAGGTGTGTCTGCGCATCTGAACTTTCTGGCTCCCTGCCATTGTTAACCAAAGTCAGCGGTCAGTGCCTTTGTGCTGATGTGATGGTCCTAGAGGTGAGATGAAAGAAAAGTTCCACAGTTTGTATTTCTTACTTTAGTTATAGCCTACACTTGGACCTACACTTGGTCCATTAGTTTAATTGCAGAATTATGGTCACATGAACAGTTTTAGTAAATGCTTATCTAAATACAGCATAAATATACCTATGTGACATGTCAGACATATTTCAGCTTTTTTGCCTGGCTACTCACAATGCTTATATATTCTCTTTTTAAGTCTGAAAGGGTGATTTTGCATTTAAGTACCTTGTTGCTTTCAAGACTGTTTCTGTCCACCTGCATATAAGAAAGACCACTGTCTCTGGACTCAGCTGTTAAATTGATTTTTGCCAATGCCATCAACTATGCTATTAGATAAAAACTGTCCTATAGAGAAATGAACTTGGTATAATATATTGTTAAGCTTTCCCAATTTTATTCTGAAATTGCATAATTGTAAACTTGGCTTTGTATAGGAAGACATTAAGGCACAGATGCGTGCTCTGTCTCAAGTCCAGCTGCCTGGGTTTAAATCAGCGCTCTCCCAGTTACTACCTTGAAAATCTTGGACAGGTTATGTAGCCTCTGTACCTTTGTTTTCTCTTCTGTGAAATGAGAATAATAAGAGTAGCTACCTCATAACATAAGTGTAGGGGTTAAATGAGTTTTCAACTCATTTAGCTTTTAAACTGCCACCTTGCACATAGAAGGCATTCAAAAATAATAATAAAAATAGAAATTCACTATTATTATTATTTGTGAGTTACAAAGAAGTTTTATATTTATCATTTCATTTGATTCTTACAATAAGAATGGGAGGGGAGATAATACTACACTTTATTGATAAAGAACTTCGCCGTCATAGAATTTAATTGATTTGCCCAGAATTATGCAACAGGCAATTAATGTCAGTTAGCTGGAGCTTGCCTCCTGTCTAGATGTCTTTTTTACATTGAATGTCATATGCACTTCCTTAAGCATCTAATGATGTTTATATTGCTTTATGAATTTAGGGAATCATCCCAAAAGTACAGACTAAGGAAGAAACAGACAAAATGCTAAGAATAAAGGAACACAAAATTATTTGCAGACCATTTATCCATTTTATAGGTTGTCCCAAGCCTTTTTTCTCTCTTTTCTCTTTTCTAGCAACTTGGTGAGAAATTGCACCTTCTCCCCGTGATTACAGGAGAATGGGGGAGAGGGTAAAGGATGGGAAGAGAGAATTCCAAAATTTATTTTTGTTATTCTGGGTTTCCTCTGTGCTGTCCAATGGAGAATGGCAAGAAAGCTCTGTTTATATTGAGGACAGGAATCTCAGGGGGAAATTAGGCCATAATGCAACTCAAAAGCAATTTTTAATTTTGCATGATTTTGAAATGAGAAATTTAGTGAGTGCCTTAGAATTAAGAATAGAAGAGTATCAAGTACGCTCAGGGGTGAAAACAACAAACGGTGACACCGTTTAAGGGAGAGAGAGACGCCCAAATACACTACAGGAGAGACCCTGGGACCCTTCAGAAAGGACACTGTGTGCCCTGTGGTCCCTGGGCCCCTGGGGCAGCCACCACCTCTCACCGTGGGAGCACCACCCTCGATGGGGCGCGTTAAGCACAGTTATCCGGCAGGGGGGAGACAAGGTTTGACTGAATTTCATTATAGTAGCCAGAGAGTTCTCATATCCTTGTTTAAAATGCAGGTGAAAATCAAGCAGGTCTTGATTCTCTTGGCAAGTGCTCACCTTACTCTAGGCAAAACCACCCATAGCCCATGGCGGGTGGTCATCAGCACGATGCTTAACCACAGTTAATGCCAATTTTGAACCAGCAGCCACCCAGGCTACCTAGTCAGCTCTATTTTAAAACATCAATTTTTGTGTCTCTGCATCAGCAGTCACAAACAATTCACATTTACAGTGTTATAAAGTAGTTTTCAGTTAGAATCATAGTTTCATAGTTATTTGTAATTACAGTAGAATGCTGACAGGACTCAAAGAACCTCATGTAATTATAATAATAACACAGGAAGGAAGAGGGGCTTTGCCTGTTCCCAAAAGTAAAATTTTTGAGCTATCCCAGTGATTGGTTAACAGTTATCAAATCTAACAATAGCCTCCGTTCTCCTATGTAAACGAATAATTGGGCCAGAACCTTAGAAAACCTATTCCAGGAGGCACAGTTACTGTCCAGCATGCTGCAGTTGAGCTGGCTTCACAGGTCCCTGAAGATAGGTGGGCGACAAGCCCCAGTGCTGCAGGGTCCCGCTGGTCTTCCCAGTGATTAGAAGAACTGGGAGTAAACTCATCAGTCCTGTGACGTTTTCTCAAAAATGACTCACAAACTGAGTTAGTAATGTTATCTCTTAGGCTTTTCATCCATTTCTTATAAGATGATAAAAATTGGATGAGGTCAGTCAATTAGTGATACCCTGAGAGTGTTCCCTCCCTGTATTTGACCTGAGGCCAAACTATGGTGGAGGTAATGAAGATAATGGTGACCTCCTTCAGAAGATCCCATGCACGCACTGTGCACTCAGTGCCCCCAGCCCTGCAGCAAGACATCATCGACCCACGCCTCCGCCGGAGACTCCGGGACACACGCACAAGTCTGGGTCAGTCTCTTGCGGGGTCACTGCTCCTTTCTCCTGGGTCCTGGTGTGCACAAGGTTCTGTTTGTGTCCTCCAAGAGTCTGTTAACTCAGTCCTGGGTAAGTTCTGGTGGCTCTGCGGTGGGGTTAATGGCAACCTCCTCCAAGAGGGATTATGCCATACCCAGAGGGCTTATGCTGTGCACCCAGAGCCCCTGCCCCTGCGACAGGCCACTGCTGACCTGCACCTTTGCAGGAAACACTCAAACACAGTTCTGGCTCAGTCTCTGTGGGGTCTCGGGGTCCTGGTGCACACAGGTTTGTTTCAGCCCTCAGAGCATCTCTGGCGGGTAAGGGGTTTGATTCTGAATGCGGTTTTCCCCTCCTGCCATCTTGCCGGGGCTTCTCCTCTGCCCTTGGCTATGGAGTATCTTCTTGTGGTGGGATCCAACATTCTCCAGTCAACGGTTGTTTAGCAGCAAGTTGTAGTTTTGGAGTTCTCACGGGAGAAGAGAGCACACGTCCTTCTATCACCATCTTACATCAAAACCTTCCTTCCTCAGTGGTCAGTGCAAAGAAATAGAGGAAGGTAATAGAATGGGAAAGACTAGAGATCTCTTCAAGAAAATTGGAGATACCAAGGGTACATTTCATGCAAAGAAGAGCACAATAAAGGACAGAAATGGTATGGACCTAACAGAAGCAGAAGATATTAAGAAGAGGTGGCAAGAAGACACAGAAGAACTATATGAAAATGATCTTCACAACCCAGATAATCACAATGGTGTGATCACTTACCTAGAGCCAGACATCCTGGAATGTGAAGTCAAGTGGGCCTTAGGAAGCATCACTACGAACAAGGCTAGTGGAGGTGATGGAATTCCAGTTGAGCCATTTCAAATCCTGAAAGATGATGCTGTGAAAGTGCTGCACTCAATATGCCAGCAAATTTGGAAAACTCAGCAGTGGCCACAGGACTGGAAAAGGTCAGTTTTCATTGCAATCTCAAAGAAAGGCAATGCCAAAGAATGTTCAAACTGCCACACAACTGCACTCATCTCACACACTAGCAAAGTAATGCTCAAAATTCTCCAAGCCATGCTTCAACAGTATGTGAACGGTGAAATTCCACATGTTCAATTTGGATTTAGAAAAAGCAGAGGAACCAGCGATCAAACTGCCAATATCCGCTGGATCATGGAAAAAGCAAAAGAGTTCCAGAAAAACATCTGCTTCTACTTTACTGACTACGTCAAAGCCTTTGACTGTGTAGATCACAACAAACTGTGGGAAATTTTGAAAGAAATAGGAATACCAGACCACCTGACCTGCCTCCTAAGAAATCTGTATGCAGGTCAAGAAGCAACAGTTAGAATGGGACATGGAACAACAGACTGGTTCCAAATAGGAAAAGGAGTATGTCAAGGCTGTATATTGTCACCCTGCTTATTTAACTTACATGCAGAGTACATTATGAGAAACGCCGGGCTGGATGAAGCACAAGCTGGAATCAAGATTGCTGGGATATGCAGAGAAATATCAATGACCTCAGATATGCAGATGGCATCACCGTTATGGCAGAAAACAAAGAGGAACTAAAGAGCCTCTGGATAAAAGTGAAAGAGGGGAGTGAAAATGTTGGCTTAAAACTCAACATTCAGAAAACTAAGATCATGGCATCTGGTCCCATCACTTCATGGCAAATAGATGGGGAAACAATGGAAACAGTGTCAAACTTTATTTTTTCAGGCTCCAGAATCACTGCAGATGGTGACTGCAGCCATGAAATTAAAAGATGCTTGCTCCTTGGAAGAAAAGTTATGACCAACCTAGACAGCATATTAAAAAGCAGAGACATTATTTTGCCAACAAAGGTCCGTCTAGTCAAAGGTTTGGTTTTTCCAGTAGTTATGTATGGATGTGAGAGCTGGCCTATAAAGAAAGGTGAGCGCTGAAGTATTGTTGCTTTTGAACTGTGGTGTAGGAGAAGACTCTTGAGAGTCCCTTGGACAGCAATGAAACCCAAGCAGTACATCCTAAAGGAATTCAGTCCTGAATATACATTGGAAGGACGGATGCTCAAGCTGAAACTCCAATACTTCGGCCACCTGATGTGAAGAACTGACTCATTTGAAAAGACCCTGATGCTGGGAAAGATTGAAGGCAGGAGGAGAAGGGGATGACAGAGAATGAGATGGTTGGATGGCAACACTGACTTGATGAACATGAGATTGAGTGAACTCGGGGAGTTGGTGATAGACAGGGAAGCCTGGCGTGCTGCAGTCCATGGGGTGGCAAAGAGTCGGACACGACTGAGCGACTGAACTGAACTGAACTGAAAGAGTAGAGAGCTTACATTGTTCCTTGTGGAGACAAAATTATTCAAATACATGAGCAACATGAAACAAATCGATGAGTTTGAAATAAGGAGAAGACAAACTAAGGAGAAAAATGCAGAGAAATGTGATTTGGTTCTATCCTTTTCAAATACATTCTCTGAACTTTCTGATTTAACCAGGTTACACAGCAGATAATCAAAGTAGGAAACAGTTGTCAGCGGTTGTTCTTCCCTTAAAGTATACACCAGGGTAAGATAAAGTGCTGTCCTTAGAGTAAGGAGCCAGTGGTATCAGTGGAGTGCCCATTCCGGAAATGCTCCCGGCTCAGTCACTGAATGGAAAGCCCTGTGAGCAGACGTGTGTCTCAGAACAAGGCTAGATGGTGGCAGGTGGGAAGATGACAAGGTAGGGAGACAGCGCCCCTCTGTGGAAGTGAGTCTGCTTTCTCCTTTAAAGTCTGAATAGTGGAGAAGACGCAGAGCTGGAATCCAGTATTCATCCTGACTTTGCCACAGGTAAGTCTCTGAATTCCTCACCAAAAAAAAAGCGAGGTCAACTAAAACTAGATAGTCTGTGACTCCCCGTCCGTCTCTGTCTGCATCATCCAACACGGTAACCTCTAGTCAGGTGTGGCTGTTGAGCACTTGAAGTGTAGCTTGTAAATACCGAGATGTACGCTTGATGGGAAAAAAAATAATGTGAAATATCTTGATATTTTTATAATACTGACTGCATGTTGAAATAATATTTGAATATTTGAGATAAAAATAAAACAAAAATTAATTGTACTTTTCTTCCATGTGGCTAACTAGAAAAGTTAAATTTACATATATGATTCATATTATATTTCTATTGGATAGTGTTGATCTATATGATTTTATGAAAAACATACTCTTGATTTCTAACTCATTATTTTGTTGTTCTAAAAATTAGCAAGTATTCATTTGCTTGTTTACCTTTTTTTATCTATATGTGCTCCTCTTTGTTCCAAATATTATTTTATGATACAATATAATTTATTTTCAAAGTAAATTGGATAGGGAAAAACAAGATAAAATAAAAAGTAAGATTGGTACTTAAGATAGAACATCTTTAGCAGTACTTCATAGTAAATGACAGTGGCCTCCAGTAAAAGCCAAGAACATAATGTCAGAGTGGTTAAGGACGTGAGTTCACATCCCAGCTCTCTCTGTCACTTGTCCTCCTGAGCAAGTCACATAACCTCTCTGTGCTTCAGTTTTCTTACACACTTACCTCTTCAGGTCATTAGAGGGATTGGGATTGCATTTAACCACATTTTAAGTCCTTACTAAATATAAATGGCTATCATCATTATTACTACTTAAGATCATTTTTATTGCAGGGATATAAAAATATTCTCTACATATGTTGCTTACAGTCTCTTTTATGCAGGGGTGACTTTAGTAATATCTTGAATAATACTTGGACTGTGTGGATTGTAGTTCAGACCACTCTTCATAGATGCCGTTTCTCTCAAAGATAAATCATAGCACTAAAGTGAGTTTTGAGATTATACCGAGAGACAAGTACGTGGAGGGCAGTTCTGCCTTGTTGCAGAGCAAAGGCAGAGCCTCTGCTACTGAGTGGGGGAGGAAACACACCCTTTCAGAAGAGCTAAGAGCAAGATGAAGCACAGAGAGGGAAACCTAAATCTGCCTAAACCTGGTCCGGAGAGGAGACAAATTTTTCCCTAAAAAAAATGTTTATAAACAAAAATGTAGTTATAAATGCCAGTGGAGGATGGCAATCAGAAATTGGCAGAATAATTTGAGCCTTTGAGCTTGGAAAGTTTTGAGCACATGTTTGCAAGCCATTAGGATCCATGAGCAATGGGGGCAGACACTCAGGAAAGCACCGGCGGAGAGCTTAACCTTGGTCATGGGCTCCTAGGTGCTCTCCCTTTCATTGGATGTTTTCAATGCCCAGAGGTAGCTTTGTCCTTAAATTTGTGTTATAAATTTTAAGTAATAAAGTCTCCCAATTTTACAGTCTACCTTTTTTTTGAGTTTCAGCTCAGCTTACAAATCTTATTTTGTGTATACATCTAATAAAATCTTATGTAAAATAAAGGCAGTCACTTTCGTGAAGACCTTTGAACAATATTAGCTTAGCCTCAGGAGAGCAGACTCATTGCCCCAAAATTGTCCTGTTTTAGGTGCATTTATAAATTTAATCTATTTCATTTTCCTTTCAAGTAATTCTCTGTGCCTGAAACCTGACACACTAACATTCCTAACAAGTTAGTACTTTTCATACTTAAAAAAACTTTTCAAAATCTAATAAATTAAAATAGCTATAGTGACTCTAAAGGTCCCAATACTCTTATCAGTGTAGTTATTTAACTTAACTAGTTAAATCTGAAATCAGTTAAATATATTAAAACTGACTCAATAGACAAGTTTCTCAGATTTCTAATGCAAATTTTTGTAGATACTAAGCAATATATTTATTACTCCAGAGCTAACATTTTTATTTTTATAATATAGATTTTTATTTACATTGTCATCTTGCTGTTTCATTTTATATCTTCCCAGTATGGGAAAAACTCATCTCCATCTAAAACGAGAAAAATATATTTTTCCCTCAACACTCCTAGGTTCTCCAACTGAAGCCCTGTAAATTAAACTGACAGAAGACAGTTAATAAGGGAAAGGCATACAAATGTATTGAATGTAATTTTTATGAGACACAGGAGCCTCCATAAGGAAATGAAGACCCAGAGAAGGAGTTAAGCCCGAAGAATATTTATAGTAGATTTGATGAAGTGTAGAAAGTTGTGGGGAAATGTGATAGGACAAAAAGGTATGAGCTAAGAGTAGTAAGCTGAGGAAACTTAGCAAGTCCTGTTCATTCATTTGCTCAGATCCCTCTTGGTACGTGTGGAGATGCCTACTCCTCTCCTCTGGATGTAGGAGGGCACCTCTTACCCCAGGGTCTTATGACCTGGTTCAGGGGAGATGTGGGAGGTCAGAGAGCTCTTCCTGCACCTGCCATTTCTCAAATTCCTTCAGTTTAAAATATTCAAAATACTAGCTATGCCTCGGTGCCATATTTTGGGGTAGCATTTCCTAAACCCCATCATCAGTCAAGGTTAAGCACTCTATAGTGACCATCTCAGATGGGCTGTTGACTATTGACCAGATATTTAGACTATAACTCAGAATCTAGAAGCAGGATGAGTTCAGGGTTATTGGCCTGGCTGCAGGTGGACACCCTCTTGTTACAGCTGTTACCTGTTCAGGTCTCTCGGTTGCCTTCAGAAGAGGCTGGCTTTACAACCTCAGTCCTTACAGAACTACTTCATCGTATTTGAGTAAATGGAGGTCTGCAACCCTTGCTCTGGTTGCACCTAACTTTCTTCACTTAATCTCCTTTACTACCTGCTTGAGTTCTATATTCTGTTTATACTTTCTCTGTTCTGGCAGTTCCTGTATGCCTCATTATATTTTGATGACTCCAGTTATAGTCTGAGTATTTTCTACACCTTTTATTCAAAGTTAAACTGAAAAAATTCACCAAGGAATGTTTACCTGAGCAACTTAATTTTGGGGTGCTAGCACCAGGATAAACTGGTTTCAAGATGTGTACAAATTAGTTAATTGTTTTATAGAGTTGCTAATTGTAAACCATTTCCAGGCCAGGAGACAGTTACTCCCCCCCCCCCGCCCAAAAATGACATTTCAGGATTATGGAGACTTAACTTGAAGCCATGCTTTCTCCCAGTTCCTACGAATAAAGCAATCAGGGGGACTTCCTTGGTGGTTAGTGGTTAAGACTCAGTGCTTCCATGGCAGGGGACACAGGTTCAGTCTCTGGTCAGGGAACTAACATCCCATATGCTGTGCCACCAGGAAAAAAAAAAAAGGAAAAAGAAAGTGAGAGTTTCCACAGGGATGTAACAGTAATTTATGAATCTACTTTTTCCAAAAGTGATAGTGAACCATTAGTGTATAAACTATAAAAGAAAAATAAGCATAGAACACATACCTGTGTTGATCCTCCAAAAGTTATTTTCAGATCTATTAATTATTCATTTCTACCAGTCATGATTTTTCAAGGGGATTGTTAAGGATCTAGATAGAGTTTATGCCTCTTGGACCATAATCTGCCCTCAAACTCTAAAAAGTTAAGGAAGGAAGAATTTTATGTTATTCTTAACAGATTTCTCCACAAAGAGAAACAGTCTGTAAGAGTGATCAATCATAGAATAACCATTACCAAACCCTCTCTGCTCCTTTTGTAGACCCAAGAGTTGAGTTTATCCAAAAGGAGATTGGCATTTGTTTCAGAAAAGTTGGTAAGCTGATAGGTCTATAATTTTAAAGTAGTGGAGAATTTTATTTCTTAAATGCACATTGTATACTTAGTTCCAAGCAAATGGAAGCACACCACTGTTCTATTTTTGAAGGACATAGGAACCACACAGAGGTTCCATCAGCCCAGAGAGCTTTAGAGTCAAGGATACACAAAGAAATGAGGGGGACAGGATACAGCCTCAGCAGAGGCACAACCAGACCTCCTGGAGAACTGGAACACAGTTTTCAAAGTACCCCAGGAGCTGGTGGTTTGCAGCTGTGAGGACAGTTGCTGTCTCCTTAGAATTGGGCTTTTGTTGCTTTCTATGTGACTGTTCCTCTGTATCATCGATTATCTTGGTGTAGAAAGCTAGAGCAGAAAGCCTCTGGAAGTCATCCAGGGCTGAACTTCCATGACTTCATCATTCTCACATCATGGCCTTCAGACCCATTTCAGTGCTGGATGTTCAAGTCCACATGGAATGATTTGTCTTGAGTATTTTCCTGACAGTGAGAATTTTATGAAAGGGTTTAGTGAGGTGTGATCTTAGAATTTTGTTTGAAACATTACCTGGCTAGGATTTGAGCTACCAAAAGTCGTTTTCATGGGTCTTAGAATGAAAACAGTCAGGCAATAATATTCCTACTTCCTATCTATTAAAAGTTGTAGTGGTGGTTTTAAAAGCGTTGTTACAAAAGCAGTTCACTTGGGCATAGGACAGGATACTCATGCTGCCGTTAATAGTGGCCTGTTTATGAACTTGAAAACAGTATCCATATATTTAAGTACTACCATACCTTATTTGAATTACGGATGGAACTTTTAAAAAAAATTCCCATGTTACTTTGATTAACTGGTTCAGAAATTTATAACCAAAGAGAAAAATAAACATCAGGTCCAGGTTATCTCATATATCCCCAATTATAAGAGTATGAGACTACAGAGAAAATATTTTTATGTTTTAAAGCATATAAAAGATATTTTATATAAAATATAAAGAATCTTTAAAGCATAAAAAATATTTTTATGTTTTAAAGCACAGTTAGAGCTTTCTGAGCATTTTTACTGGAATGTGGGACTGAGCTAAAAGATAAGCCTGAGAAGTTAAATTATGACTAACTAGATAGATTTACCTGCAGAGAGATTTACCTCCCCAGAGGTATGTGATTACATTTTCCAGGAGTGGGAACAGGGAGAGGGGCTTTGAGACCCAACTGCATGGAGATGTTCTAGGGGCTGTAAAGCTGGAGACATGAGTCTTACCTTCCTCTGACATAGATCACTTTCCAAAGCATAAGAACCCAAGATCCTTCTCAAGATGAACTTGTTTACATTAAGGGGATAAGATCTCTCTCCCTCTCTTAGAGAAGAGAAGGGGGGCAGCTGTCCTTCTCCTATATAACCTTACAGATTCATATTTTTAAAATTCCTCACATATAATATCGACCACATATAGAATGACAACTGGTTCTCATTGTGTTACCCTGGAAAGAGGAAATTAGGGCATGGGAAACCAGAGCAGTGACTTCCTACCTCCGTCTCCCCCAAATTCTAGCTTGGTAAGTCCAGGTACCCAAGAATTTGTGTTTATATAGCTTCCCCAGGTGATGCTTACTTATCAGACTTACTTGGGGACCACTGCACTGGTCCATGATCCAGGAATAAAAAGTGCACTTCCCTGGTGGCGCAGACGGTAAAGCGTCCGCCTACAATGCGGGAGACCTGACTTCACTCCCTAGGTCAGGAAGATCTCCTGGAGAAGGAAATGGCAACCCACTCCTGTATTCTTGCCTGGGAAATTCCATGGACGGAGGAGCCTGGTAGGCTACAGTCCATGGGTCGCAAAGAGTTGGACACGACTGAGCGACTTCACTCACTCACAGAAGACCAGTCTGCCTCTGCTCGTATGCTTTCCTAAGTTCAGTTATTGTAACCCCGCCCCACCCCTCAGTTTTTAATAGTAAGTGGATTTAAGAATATAATTTTTTTTTACGTTAAACTTTAGGATAAAGTTGAAGGTTGGCGTATTTCTGGTTGGTTGTTCTCTATTATCCTTGCAGACCCCTTTGGTTTTTTAAAAAATACAGAATTAAAATCATATCTTCTGTACTCTTTAGTGTGATGAACACTTTTACTCATCCAACCTGTGATTTCAGTGCTGCTAAAACTTTACTGATCTCTGCATTCTCTTTAGTTATTGTTCTCATAACCCCTTTACATTTGTATATTGCTTTACAGTTTTTCAGGATGCTTTTATAATAGTTGTCCCATTTGATTCTCACAATATACTTTAGAAATGAACAGAAATTGTTAGGAGCTGTATCATCTATGTAAATTTGAAATGGGTAATTTTTCAAAATAATGTGAAATGAAACGTGAGGTTGAGATTCAGTATACCTCTGGGATGTAAGATGCCCATAAGCCATGCTGTTGAGGCACTTTTAATTGAAAGGGAATCTCTTTGTTGTCATGACATTCAGTTCAGTTCAGTTCAGTCTCTCAGTCACGTCTGACTCTTTGCGACCCCATGAATCGCAGCACTCCAGGCCTCCCTGTCCATCAGCAACTCCCAGTGTTCACCCAAACTCATGTCCATCAAGTCGGTGATGCCATCCAGCCATCTCATCCTCCGTTGTCCCCTTCTCTTCCTGCCCCCAATCCCTCTCAGCATCAGGGTCTTTTCCAATGAGTCAGCTCTTCGCATGAGGTGGCCAAAGTATTGGAGTTTCAGCCTCAGCATCAGTCCTTCCAATGAACACCCAGGACTGGTCTCCTTTAGAATGGACTGGTTGGATCTCCTTGCAGTCCAAGTGGCTCGCAACAGTCTTCTCCAACACCACAGTTCAAAAGCATCAATTCTTCGGTGCTCAGCTTTCTTCATAGTCCAACTCTCATATCCATACATGACCACAGGAAAAACCATAGCCTTGACATTAACAGCTAACAAATAATAAGTATTATATCAGTTATCACTTGAACTTACTGAGGGTGCATTCTTCCAAAATGCACAGAAACTCCTGCCCATTCTTGCCTTAGGTCTTGAGGATTTTTTTAACCAAAAGATAAATATAAATATGCAGGTGCTTGCATTAAGAAAACAAAGTCTGTTTTCAGACTGTTTTTCAAATGCCTTTGAGTCCTTAAAATGTTAAACAATAAGCACAGACCTTTCTACATTTACAGTTTTCAAAGCACTTTCACACATATCTAACTTAATTCTTAAGCACATATAAGATACATAAAATATCTACCTTTTATGGATGAGGAAATAGAGGCAAAGAAGGCCCAAGGTCGTGTACACAGGAAGTGAAAGACCCTGGACATCCAAGTAGGGTTTAGGACCTCTAGTCTGGTGCTCCTCCTATAAGGCACTAAGATCACGATAAAAACCAGTAAGGTGTGTATTCTGCCTAAAGTATCATGAGCCCAGAAATTTCCAGTTATGGAATATATCATTTTCTAAAGTCTCAGGCTCTTGGGAACTTGTATTCCGAGGAGGCCAGGGTGAAATGCTGCTTTTGAGCTCATGTCACCAGCAGTGAGGCACTGCTGTGTGAGCCGAATAAAGGGAACACTGTGATCATTCACTCAAAGCAGTTCCTAGAAGACCGTGCCCCTCTCTGATGCTAATTTATCCACACACATTTATTCCCATTTCAAAAAAGTCATCATGGCAGTGGTGATACCAAAATACTTATCATTGTTATAACATCCATTTAGATGCAAAAAAAGATTAATGTTCTAGTCAAAAGTGCAAAATTTGTACTCTGTTGTATAGAACAATTTCTTAAACTATTACTTCAAACTGTATTCAGAGTCCCTTAAAAATTCAGTTCAGTAAGTTTTCCATCTGCCCTTTTCCTCTGTCTAACACACCTCCTCTTTTCATAACCCAGGATCTTCAGATGCAGGCTGGAAACCTGGAAACCAACGCCATCCTCCACTGCTCAGGCCTCCACACGCTCAACTGGCCTGCCATTCTCGTGGTTTAATGAAAGCCGAAAAGGATCCTATTCCTTCAGGAATCTGCCTTCATCTGCAAGCCCCCCTCAGCCTTCTCCTGAAGCTCTAATTTCAGATAAAAAGGGGTCTAAGGTAGAAAACACGTGGATTTTAAAAAGCAAACAAGAAAACCCCAGTCCTTCCTCCTCCTCAGTCTTTGGAAAGCGTTCTCAACTTGCGTGTATGCTCTGGATTTGAGAAACCACTGTGATAACACTTCAATAAACATGCATGGTGTTTTTGTGTTGGGGAGACAGAAAGCCTTATTTAACCACCACCTTCTTTAATACTATTCTGTTCTAGATTGTACGTTAATCTTTGATTTGCCTGTCTTTTCACATATTGCTATTTAATCTCAGTTTGACAGTTAAGCCATGCTGGGAAAGATACATTTGAATCCTGGAACAGTATGATAAATCTGTTTACCAAGTATTCCACTTTAAATTTCATTACAAAACTATTTTTGCTGTGCTCTTCAAGATTTACTGGAAAACAAATAAATTTGAGACTGAATATGTGTTCAATATATCTAAATGAAACCCTTTCAAACAAATCAGTGCTGACATAGCGCCCTTACTTATTTCTTCTTTTAAATCAAACTTCCGTGTTGATAAACTGGGATCATTCTATCACCAGAGTTTTTTAACTTTAGCAGAATGGGGAATTATATGCTTATTTGTTTTTAAATATACGACGGTTATTTCCAGCATGACGCTGCAAACCTTACCTAACAACTTATTGAAACACATGTGGTGGCTAACTTTTGTGTGTTGCTTGGTCTCCTTTTATCTGTGTTCACTTTTCCTTCTCAAACAGTAACCTGTGATTAATGTTCCTTGAATTTAACTCTTTTCTTGAGGTCAACAGCTCATAACGTTTTGACAGAATGTGAGGTCGTATCTCCATTGACAGTATCAAATGGTAATGTGCTGTTAAATGCGTTCATGCTTAAATGTTTTACTAGCTTAGCTCCTTGTACTCTGACTTCATCTCCTTTCCTAAAGTTTTAGCAAACCTTCAGAGTTTGGTACTGAATTCTCTAGCCTCTGCCATGGTTTTTATTCTTGACGACCAACTAAACCCAAGGCAAGGGAACCTAATGGGAAGCTGTAACAGTCCAGTTCCTAAGGAAGTGGAATAAGAAACGAGATGGTGTTGGTCAGGTGCTTAGAATTCCAGGAAAGGCAATGCTTCTAGAATTATTAGCAAAAGAAGGTTTGCCAACAGCAGACCACATTGGTCTCGAAACATTTTTCAGTCTTGGATCTGAGAAGTCTGAATGTTGTTTGAAAAATTCCAGCCTTATCTTGCATTGGAGAGACTCTCAAGAATTTGGTTTAAAATGTTTTCACAAATGCAACTATGTAGTCATTGTGAGTTTATTTGACTGTAGCAGCCACTGAACATTTTCATAAAGTTTTGGGGAAGTGTTCATAAAGTTCTGACACACCCGACCTCCTCCAACCCCAGGTGATTGTTTGGAACCATGTTTCTGGCCGTGCTCCGGCCTCGCTGGTATTCCACTGGTGCTGTGCGAGAGCTGTATTTCAGCGTGTAACTCCTAGTGTAATGGCAGATTGTGACCCCCCAGAACTCATCATCTTGAAGGTTACATCCAGGAGAGGATCTGCCACTTCTCACGGTGTTTATCACGGCCAGCGGCAAGCAGTCCTTCCTAGGGGGTGCTCAAGTTACCTTTCTAATTTGGATTGCCATCTGTTCCTAATAACTCAGGCTCACCACACCATCTTATATTTTTACTTACACTGTTACTCGTCACAATTAGGGCCAAAGGAGATAGGCTTATTAACATGACTCCTCTGAGCAGTTGTAGAGGATAATGAATGCTGTACCCTTGAAGAGAGATTGAAGACTCATTTCTCTAAAATGCCTGGCCTTTCATGTGATAGAGAAAGAGCCTAGAATTCTGTGTGCAGCACAAAAGGCTAGAGTTCTCAGCCACTGCCGGGTGAAGGCCACCCAACCAAATCTGCATCTCTTCTAAGAGGACTAAAAAGAACCTCTCTAAAGCTTGTAAGCAGGCTTCTCTCTGGCTCACTCACCATGCTCATTTAACACTGAGCTTTTTTACTTTTTCAGAATTTTACCTTCAATGACGATTTCAGTCCTAGCAGCACCAGTTCAGCAGACCTGAGCGGCCTGGGAGCAGAGCCCAAAACGCCCGGACTCTCTCAGTCCTTGGTGCTCTCATCCGACGAGGTATGTGCATGGCACGGGCGGCTGAGCTGCCTTCTCAGATCGTGCACGTGACCCGTAAACTGTCGCAGACAAAAACGTTTTCAGGCAGATTTTGCAGATCAGTCATCAGGACTATGGTTTCACATTTGATGTAAAAGCCTTGTGATTTCGCCCACTGTCTGCCTCAACATGGAAGCCACGTTCTGTCTCTGAGCCCCTTTAAGCTGTCCAGGGAACTCCTCGGCCTTTCCTGGATGTAAATGGGACGGCCCTCCACAGAGGGGTGCGGCTGGGTTGCTGAGCGCTGCACAGCCCACCCTTCCCCTCGCTCAGCTTCTTCACCACCCCCGCTGGTCCCTCCAAGTCAGGCGTGGCCCCTGGTTGGGGATCACCACAGGGGACGGGGGAGAGGTGTGATTCTGATCAGGAGGGAGCAGGAGGGAAGACCTTTACTTAGAAGCCAGGGTCAGGTGGGTACTGTGATGACTTCTCGGGAGATGACTGTGTACAGGAGAGGCAGAAAGTTAGTCTGGTAATTCATGTGACTCAGTGCCCCGAGAGATAAGGAGAAGAAAGAAATACCAGTACTAGAAGCGGGCTGGGGTCGGGGAGAGAAGCGCGATAAGTAAAGATAGATTCACCCAAAATATCTGTTCCTAGTTACTTCTTTCTAACATGATTTTTGCTTTGTAAAACTTTTATTCCTCTTAAATTTTTCTGTCCGTATTCTTCAGACCTGGCATGATTTTAATTGTATGGAAAATGTGTACTGCATATGCGTGCTTCCTATAACACTTCTCTTTTTGATTCCTTTGTTGCTCTCTCACTCAGAGCCTGGATATGATAGATGATGAGGTGAGCTCTCAGTGGGCGGTGTGTGGTGGCTTATGGGGTAGCGTCTGAAGCTTCTTTTCTTTCTTTGTAATGATTTAAAATCAAACTAGACAGGAAGTGTTCCCCTGCAGTGGGTTTCCTCATGTTAAATAGTTTCACTCTCTGCCCTTGTCTCAATCTTAGTGGAAAAGACATTCAAAAGGATCTCCACCTCCAGAGCCCCTTGGTGTGTCTCCCACCACCATTAGCCTGACACAGACCATTGCGTTTCACCCCCTTGCCCTCATCTCAGCTTCCCCATTTCCTCCTGTGTTCCCTGCATGGTCACTAAGGTGCTCCCATCTCTCTCCCAGATTTATCACCATCGTCATCTCCTCTCAGCCTAGTGGGTCTTAAAACCAAGCTGCCTTTGCAGTCTTCATAGTGTTCTCCTGTGTTGGACAGAGCCAGAGATTTAGAATAAACTACTAAGGGCTGAGCTCTGTCACTTGCTAGCTGCATAATCTCGGACAGGTCTGTAGACTTTCTGAGCTTCACTTGCCTCAATTATTAAAAGTAATTTGATAATTTGTGAATTACCTATCCCACCTTCCTTACAGGTTTGCTTGCTGCTCAAATGAAATAATGGCCGTGAAATTTCCCCTACTAAGAATGCTTGAGGGCTTACTGCTCCCCTTCTAAGTAAAATATATACCTCAATATTTTAAAATGTATCTTTACGTATCTCTAACGTCTTAGCAGAGGACCAATGCAGAGCAGTTCATTACATACAGAGATAAATGACGTACTTGTTTTCTGCATCTGATAAGCTTTCCAAAGTGGTTTAATGTAAAAACTTGTGATATTAAATGTATTTTTCAGTTATTAACTTCCTACCTACATTAAAATGCTGCTTTGTTTGGGGGAATTTTTAAATTTCCAAATACCTAAGGAAACTGTAAAGGTGATCACTGTGTGTGTGTCACACACAGCTAGACCCATTCGTTTACTCTAGGGCTTAAAAGCAGGTGTGGCTCTAGTAGGCAAGAACTGGCTTTTCGATAGCATCACATTCCTACTGAGCTACAGCTTCTCGGTCCTTTAACAACCCTGCATAACATTCCTACCTCAGATCCTTGATGACGGACAGTCTCCCAAACACAGTCAGTATCCGAATCGGGCCGTTCATGAATGGAGCGTGCAGCAGGTTTCTCACTGGCTAATGAGCCTAAATCTGGAGCAGTATGTCTCTGAATTCAGTGCCCAAAACATCACTGGAGAGCAACTCCTGCAGTTGGATGGAAATAAACTTAAGGTAAAGAACTGTATGTTACCAAGTATAATCTGTATTACTCATAGCACCTGAAATGTTTCCATTAGATAAGAGCCTTCTGCATATCTGAGAGGTACTTCTCATCCACGGTCAGCAGAGAGGACATTGAATCATTTCCCAGTGGTAAAGGAGGTTTTGGAAAATTGTTGGGTTCTGAATTAAACAATAGGCTGCTAAGCAGGAGCGCTAGAGGTTCATCCATTGCTTCTGCCAAACAGCACATGGTCCATGTATTGCCTCTGCTTACTTCCTCTGTAGTGTGAGTTTTAATAATGGCCAATGTGGACTCTCCCATGACATTAAAGTTAAAATCCAGATCCGTGAATCTCCCCTTTTGAAGTCCTTTCTCCTCCACCCTCACTGTTCCCTGGGTACCACTCCAAATCAGGACTGTGTTCTCCCCAGACCTTTGTCCTCCCGCTGCAGCAGGCCATGTCCTCCCTTCCCCGGCCATCACGCTCTCATTTTCACCTGTCCCGCCTATCTCCTTTAGAGTCTGAGGTGGCACCTACCCTGTGGAAAAAGGGCAAAAGGAGCTCACAGCCAGCCCACCACCCCCACGCAGGCGCCCTGCTGGGCTGATGGCAGCCGAGTATCACTTGACAGTCTTGAAAAGGTTAGAGCTCAATCAATAGCCTGTGAATATGAAGGCCCATCGACAGGCCTGTCCCTGTTGGGGAGATGGATGCATCCTGCTGTTGATTCTGAAGGTCGTGAAACACTGAAAATATGTAACCAGCTCCCCTTATTCTGAATTCCAGGCTTATCGAGCAAGCTCCTCATTATGATCAGGCTTCCTTTACGGGTCTACCTGCAGGGAGGGAACGGCTAGTCATGTTGACACCAGCGCTGTTGTCCTGGGAGGCATGTTTGGTTTCCATTGTCAGTGAATGCATTGCTAGAAGGGAAGCCGTTCCAGTCCCTCCTGCCCTTCTTCGAGCCCTCCGAGATGGGTGGCAGGGGCCTGCTCCGAGCTTGCAAAAATAGTGATGAGTTTAGCAGTACAGCCCAAAGGTTGGAGAAGACAAATTGTGCCCTTCCGCTGTTCATTTGCCCATTAACTACCAGTTCAGAAAGCATTTACTTGCTGAGGTTTACACTGTACTGTGCTCAGGACTCCAAAGAGCAAAAGAACAAGTAAAGCTCAGCCCCGCAGTACATAGACCTTTAGCAAATGTACTCCGCCCTTCCTCATTTTCTACCTCTTGGATTATGTTTCTGTCAGTTCCTGAGTTTGGACTATCTCGTGATATCAGCCTCCTCATAAACGGGGTCATCAGTTTTCAGATGGTTTGTGTGTGCGTTTCCTTCTTAGGCCCTCGGAATGACATCATCCCAGGACCGAGCCGTGGTCAAAAAAAAACTGAAGGAAATGAAGGTGTCTCTAGAGAAGGCTCGGAAGGCCCAGGAGAAAATGGAAAAACAAAGAGAGAAGCTGAGGAGGAAGGAACAAGAGCAAATGCAGAGGAAGTCTAAGAAGACGGAGAAGATGGCCGCGGCCACAGAGGGTGCTAGTGAGCAGTGACGCACCCGGGACGCTTCCACCTCTTCCTGCCCTGCTCTCCTCTGGAGGACAAATAAGACACTGATGACAAGCGCTATGTGCTCTAGGCAGACTGGGGAACCGTGTGTTCAATAACTGCAATTTTCTGCATCCATAGAGTACACTCTTAATCTTAACCTACTGAAATAATCCCAAGCCCCCTTTGGTTTAGTAACAAACCAAGGATCTCCTTTGCGAGAGACACAAAGTAGCAGTGTTTCTTTGTGTTGGGTGGGTGGTGTCACTTGAACCAGCGTGACCCTGTCCAGCAAAAGCATGGCACACCCTGGCGTTGTCAGCGGAGCGCCATGCATTTTCGGCACGGGGTCCTGAAACTGAGCGTGGCCGGGAGCACCGCTCTGCCCTGGGATCGGGGCTGCAGAATCCGCTCGGAGAGAAAGGTTCCCCATCATTGCTGGCGTCTGGACTGTGAGACAGCCCCACCGTGGAAATGTGGGTGCTCTGCCGTGTAATTACCGACTATGGCTAAAAGCCGGCAAATTGTCCTGTTTGCTAGGCATCAGGAAGAGAGAAAAGAGTTACGCTTACTTGCTAACCCCAGAAGGAAGCAAAAGCCTTAAGAATGTGGATGTGGATATTACTTTGGGGTTCTGAGGGTAACATTTATCCTCCAGATTTAGGCAAACAAAGAAAAATTCGAGCATTAATGCAGCCATGGGATCCTGGGATCTGTGTTTCCTTTGCTACTGCTGCACGTTCAGTATTTCAGCAGCACCGACACACACCGCACAGTTCCTTTTCTTCCCAACAAATTGAACAGGAAATTGATTTTTAAGGAAACCAACATTTTCAGGTTTCCTCTCCTGGGGAACATTCGGGCTGGTCTTCAGCCTGACTATGACACAATCAGGAACTCATCACATATTTTCTACTCAAGATTTCCCAAGTGGGCTCAGTTAGAGTTTTAACAAATGTACTTTTAAGAAAAATAGAAATACCAGTTAGAGAAAAGTTAGATTTGACTATCATTCAACCAGAGAAGCAATTTTATTGAGCACACAGAATGTTCCCATAAAGGAGAGCTGTCAGTTATATTTTAGAGATGTTTTGAATGGTTTTTCTGAGCCGGTCTCTTTCATTCCTTGAAGAGTTCCACTTTACAGGTAAAGTGTGTTTAAGATGGTACACACGATGCAGTCCTTATTTTAAAGCCAGTATTAAGGATTTAAGTGTTTCATCAAACTAATTCAAGTGCAGGAGAGTGGGGCAGATGGAGGAGAAAATCAACTCACCTCGAGAAATTTCAAATGATGGATTTTGTTGTTGTTGTTGCTCTTTTGCTTTTTATGCTCACGTATCTGGTTCTCTTAGCTGCAAAATTGGCTGCAAAAATGAGGTCATCCACTTTCCAGAGGACGAGTTTCCAAACAAGAGTTGAGGCCAGATGAATTCCTGGACAAGTATTTTACTTCCTTTTCTTCGGTTTCAGGGGGTCTTCGTCCTTATCTGCTACTGGAAAATGTTCTGTACACAGAGCTTGGGGGAAAGCTTTCAAAGGTTACAAGGAACAAATAATGTTAAAGGGGCTTCTTACCATATAGGCCGTCTCCTATTTTGAACATTGTGCTTTTTTTTTTTTGCTTGTCTGAATATTTGAAATCTAAAATTGTCTAAACTAGAAGATTGTGATCTTGTTCTTCCCTGAGGCGTGTTTCCTTTTCCGTAACAGAGTATTGTCTGTTAAGCTTCAGTCCCTTTGTCACCAGGTAGAGATCATCCATTCGATCCTCAGAAACATAAAGTAACATTGTGTTTGACAATTATTGAAGTCACTACCTATTTTTCTTCTGTCTTCATTTGGGGTATGATAATGAAACTGCCATACTGGAATCTCTATTAATATTTTGAGGTGTGTGGTGCTTTGTTGTTTATTAATGTCATGAGAAACCAGGAACCACTATCAATTAACTACAAAATTCAGCAAATCTTTTCAATACTAAAAGACTAAATTAGTCAAAATCTGGTAATGCTAGTGCTTGCTGTTGTAAATGTTTGTGATTTTTGCTTATCTTTGGGGAAAAAAGTGATCTGGATCATACTGGAAGCTTCACTGTGTTCATTTTAGGAGTGGAAATAGAAGGATGATTATCTTATTGTTTACACTTTGGTAATATTTGAAAATGGATGTATATACTGGAAATGTCTGTAAGTCTCAGTCTCTGCACATAATTTATGATTATATTGCATTTTTAAGTGTCTTAGAAGTATTGTTCTTTAACTTTATTTGTACACTTCCAATATTTAGATCAATGACCAGTTGACAATGTTATAAATTGAATTCTTATTCTTCAAATCATTTATTTTGTATTATAACTGTTTTGACTTTTTTTAAGTTAAAGTATAGTAATTTTAGGTCTTAATGAGTTATTTTAATTAAAACTGCTAAAATTGATTTGATTGTCCAACAAAGGATAAAAAGTAAACAGACTGATAAAGGATTTGAAAACAAAGTGAAGGACCTCAGATCTTGTGAACAGTTTGTTTTACTTTATTTTCTTTATTGACTCTGGAGCATGATGCCTCATTGAGGTTCCAGTGTCTTATACAATCCTTACTTTAACGCTAGTGGTTTTCAGTATCCTTACAATTTAACACAGAATTGTTGCTTCATGAACATTAAAGACTTTGTATTGAATAGCTTTTTTATTTGTCAGAAAATGGACAAAAAGGGAATATCTGCTTACTATGAACTGTATTCCCTAAACGACAGCTCGGTATGACACCTGCAGTAGCCAAAAGTGTTTTGGGGGTACAGGCAATGCTTTAGGGGACAGGGAATTGTGGAGAGGCCAGATGGTGGACGGAGCGTTGTGTGAGCTGAGTGTCCAGGGCAGGGTATTCCACTAAAAACTTAGATTACTTTATTTAAGATTATCTCCCTTAAAGTAACTCACAGGTTATGTAATAGTTTTCTCCTGTTTTTTCCCCCTGAATCAGTTTACTGCAGAGCAGTGTTGGGTGGAAACTTACTTTTGCCCATTCGAACACACTGATGATGTCCACCATTAGTTTCATGACCACAAAGCTACTCTATGCTGTGGTCCTTTAGTTGGGGCTCGCGTGGGTTTCCCACCCTGCGCAGCAGGTACGCACTTGTAACCCACCGCGGTTCCTGACTGCAGTGTGACGGGCACTGATCCCGAACTCCGCCTGTAGGGGGCGCGAAACGGGAACCCTAGCGGTGCTTCTTTGTCGTCGGAAAGAAAGGGCTAAGAGGCTGAGACAGGAACCAAATGAGCCCTTGCCTTTTTTCCTGTAGTCACTGCTGTCCTACAATCTTCAGCTATCCCAGTCCAATCTACTACTAGGCCCAAGCCAGGTTTTTGATCTAGCACCTTATCTAGCCTTTATGGTTTTTCGCTGAAGACAGAATTTCTTTGTGAAATAGGACTAACACATGCTTTAGAATTATATTTTAAAAAGGTAAATGAAAATTAACATTTATGTGGCTATTCTAACTCATTTTTAAGTGTTAAAGGTTATACAGGCCAAGTTGCACGAGAGGAGCATCCATGTTTGACCACAGTATTCAAGAAGTTCCAAACTGAAAGGAATGTCTATGCTTAGGATGTGATGTAGTTCCTTGATTACATCCAGATATTTCCAAATTATCAACTTCCATTTGAGTAACTAAATTTACTGTCCCAATAGAGCTGTGGTTCAGAGGCGTTTCAGTTTGGTGGACCGCAGTCATGAGGGTTCATCTCATTTGCTTAATGCCAAGTCCTTAGTGCTTTCTAAATGAAAAAGAAAAGCTCAGTTTTTAAAATACCTTTTCCAGTTTACCTTTAATCAAGGATCTACCTGTATACTGTTCTGAAACTAAGCATTTAAGGATGAAGTCCAGAAATGTCCCTATTTCCTACTAGAATTGTTTTCATTATGAAGATGGGGGTGGGAAATAAATTTTTAGAAAGACTCCTTGTCATAAGAAATATGAATGCGCTTCAGAAATTTCCCTCCTGAAGAACAGTCTGTGTATGCAGGCAGATCTTATTTATATTTGTTTTAGGCATTTGAAGTCTCAGGAAAGTTGGTCTTGATCCAAAACACTGGGGAAAAAAAAATAACACAGACAGTACACCAGTAGTATTTAAAGTAATGGCATCGAATAGACCCAATGGAGAAGTCAGAAAGCAAAGAAAAAGCCTGCAGAAGTAATTTCTCCTGGAACACGGAAACATCAGGGTCTACCTCACGCTAAAGAGAGGATCCTTACATGCTTGTGTGGGCACGTCGGTGTGGACGTGTTGAGGGAGTCGTGTTTACTCAAAGGCTCACACGTGTGAGTGTGTGAACCAAGCACGGCTTGTGACCTGCTTTCAGACCTACAGAGTGGGGGATGAAAGGAACAGCGTGATTTCCGATCCTTGGCCCACCCTAGTCCCAACCCCCAAGCTGCTAGGGACTCAAGAATGAATGAGGTAAAGAACAAGAGGGCAAGAGGCAACGTCTCGAGAATGTGCATGCCTTTGTGTTGATGTACAGAACTACATGTGTGTGACTATATCTCCCACCAGACACACACACACACAAACTACAGTCTCACAGCATAAACAGAATTGCATATGGAACTTGGTGATGTCAGGTAGGACCCCGAGCAGTAGCATAGCCTTATTGCCACGTGTGTGTGTGTGTGTGTGTGTGTGTGTGTGTGTGTGTGTGTGTACATTGAATGGCTCATGAGATTTTAAGAGATTTTTTTTAATGTATTTCTACTAAATGCACTTACCTTCTACATGTTTATATATTTTGGTAAAATTGGTTTATTAGATACTCGGTATTTTAGTAAGATGAAATTTCCTCACACGTTTGGCTGATGCTTTGATGTCAAAATTGCACATTGCTGAGCTGAAGCTCAGACGTTTATGCAGCTTTGGGCATTTTCAACTGCAGACTGCAGTTCCCTTGGCTAAAAATTGCACTGCGTGTTCCTGTGCATTCGCTCACACTCTAACATGTGTTTGGTCACTGTGACACTGCAGTCACTAACCGCCGTCTCTCTGACGGCAGCGTTGCTATCACAGGACCATTGATTTACTTCTTTTTTGGAGTGATGACATGGTTAGGTCATCACCAAACATAACACAAGTGGATGTGAGCATAAGTGTGTTGTTGGAAGGTGTACAGTTCTGTTTCCTTCAGCTATCTGATTCACACACCCAGACTTCTTGTTAAGAATTTAATCTTTCATCCATGAAAGAACAATTGGCCAAAATAATTAAATCACCTTAACAAGTGGAAATTAAGAGGCACTCCAGCTAGATAGCATCTCCCAACAACATCAGATTTAGTTAGTGCTTAGTGAAAACCCTTAAATATATATATGTTTATGTTTTCCTTGATATTATTTATGATCATCACTACTGCTTTTGTATTTTTTAATGGTGTCACAGTTAAACCACTAGTTCACCTGTGTATCACTTACAAAACTGGCCGGCTGAAAACGAGAGAGAGAAAATGAATTCTGTTCTGTTGTTGAGAAGTCGATTTATTTTCATCTTTCTTTCTGTATCACTAAAAGGAAAAGAGTTGTTTGAAAATCATTTTAAGTTCGATAAGTACGGATAGCATGTTATCTGAAAATTTTGATTTGTACATTTTGATGTCTGATGATTTGCATGGGAGAGACAATAGTGCCCTGTCTGGATTGTTCTCTTGTGCTTGGTTACTATGTACTTCTCTAGATTGTTCGTTTCAAATGCCATTTCTTACTCTTTGGTTTTCAGAGGCATTCAAAGCAAATATCACAGTGGTCCTTTGTTTTCAGACCAATCTAAAAATACCTGTGATTAAATTTAATTTGTTAGTGTAAATAAATTTCTTGCCAATGAGTATTATTGTTGTTAGACAACGAATGCAATAAAAAGAGAAATACTAAGATCTGTTGAAGTAATTTTTTTTTTTCTCTTCTATTTTCACCTTCAACTAAAACAAGCCTTGACTGGGTAAACCTGTATTAACTGTCAAAATACATCTATCAATCAAGAGCAAAGTGCACATTTTCCATGGAAATGACACTAAAAATAAATTTTGGCCCTGGTAAAGTGTAAATTGGCAGCTAGGACTGCATTTGAAAGCACAATTATGCAACTGGGAATAAAGTTAAAAGATCAAAGCTTCCACTAGAAGTTCCCTCAACCATCTTTCTATCCTCGTCGTCACCATCACGGCTTCTGATACCTGTCAACCAGGAGCAGGTCTGAGGCCAGTCCACAGGCTGGCAGTTGGCCTCATGGCATGGGGCAAGCTTCAAGTCAGGCCATCCCAGAGGAAGGGGTTCCTTTCAACAGTTTGATTCCTAAAGCCCTAAATGTTCAGAAGACTGAATATAACAAAAGAGGGATATTAATTTCTCTCACACACTCACAGGCCATAATTTTTCTGTGCCTAAACCTTTGGCAGTGCACAAATTTAGATCTGAGCATCATGGAATAAATGCACCAAGCTGTTCTCTTCCTTGGAGTTGTCATGAAATTTCTAACCAAGGGGAAGCATGTTTCCCTTTTGGAATGATTTGGAGCATAAGCTATGTCAAATTGGATAACTTTCTTTGGGGAGCAGAATTTGCTCCTTCTGCCAAGAACAAGAGAGAACAGAGTATAGTCATTTTATTGATATCAAGTGATTCTTCTCAAAGGAAATACCCACCGAAGCACCACAGCCATTGAGAGTCTCAAAACAGTGTTTTTGAGGATCCAGTTCAAGGGCCGTGAACGGCACCACTGGATCACTGAGCACTCATCCAGCACAGGATATTATGTCCACTGAAATCGTGATTAAGATAACTCTAATCCTAAAGTGAGTAAGGTGTTCTTTTGATCCAAACAAGATGTTCCTATTTGTTACCTTAAGTCAGGGGTCTTGAATTATCAGCAGTTGGCAGTGCTCAATTTCTCTGCAGAGCATTTTCCCCAAAATGCCAGACCATCATCATGGAACGTGCCTCAGTAAAACTTTGTTTTTAATGGGCCTGCCTTGTCATCCCAAAGAAATAAACCAGCCTGAAAACCATACCTTCCAAACACAAATAAATGAAGATGGGTAACCTTTTCAAACCAGCTTTTATAAGAAAATGAGAGAGTCATCTTCTCTTCCTCGTCACATCTCTCAGAAGATAACCAAAGGTTGTTGATATTTTCTTTTTTATTTGTTTACATTTCCATTGCTTTCTTCTTAGCCTCCACAGCAAGTGAGAATAAGAAAAGAAAATAGGAAGATAAGAAATAGGAAAGGAAAACCTACCTCTACAGCACTTCAACAACAATATTGTCTTTGAGGGCACTTGGTTTTACCTGAATCAGTTATGGGCTTCCTTCTATACCCAGTCATTGAAGTGAACAAACTTCTTCCTTTTATCAAGTCAGAGAAACTGAAATGTACAATTTGTGTTGAAATAACAGACACTCATCATCGTCAGGTGTGATGACACTCCCAAGAATTTGAGGATTTTCCTACTTGCCGTTGCTGGGGGGACTGGATAAGCAAGAGTGGAGGAGGGCTGGGGTAATTGAGGTTTATATTTACTACGGGCATGCTCAGTAGCTCAGGCATGTCTAGCTCTTGGCAACCCCATATAGACTGTAGCCCACCAGGATTCTTTTCCAGACAAGAATACTGGAGTGGGTTGCCTTTCTCCAGGGGATCTTCCCGACCCAGGGATTGAACCCACATCTCCTGCATTGGCAGGTGGATTCTTTACCACTGAGCCATTTCTGGGAATGTCCTATTTAGAAGGGAAGATGGGAATGAGTCTGTGTGTGCCAGGAAGTGTGACGGTTAAGTGAGCCTGGGGCTGAGGACACCTTGGTTGCACGTCTGGTTGTCCGGCACATGAACTGAAGGCTCTGAGTGCTGGGGCGCTGACGACATGTGACTTCATCCTGCTCCCTGAACAAGACAGGACACGGCAGCAACAAGCTCACACGCTCCAGGGAACACATGTTTTCGGGAGAGGACTTTCTGGGTCACATATAGTTAAAATACTTAAGACCTGACAGTTGATGTGATGATTTTAGCAATTTTATTTAAAGGATTTTTATTGGTAAGTGAAGTTTTCAGATATTCCAAGACTGATTTGATATTATATGCCCAAAAAAGCCATATGCGAAGTATCTGTTCCCAGCTAAACAGATCTCCATCTCCTGTGATGTCCAAGTTTCGGGTCAGCGTTCACTGTTGAGATGAGATCACTGTGGCCCCCACAGATGTGGCAAGCAGTTGTAGTGAAGAGCTCCCACTTGTCAGGGTAGGGGTACGGATCAGCCAGTCAGAACTCACAGTAAAGAGCTTTCTGGAACACAGTTCCAACCAGCATTTTCCCCTTGTACACAGAAGCAACCGTACTTCCATGCAACACTTTACCATCTTCTGCATAAACCACCGTAACTTTGGGTTCTTCTGCTAAAATATTCTGGATTTGGAGCACCTATCCAAAAATAACATTACATTAGTATTTTTTAAAGTCACTCGAGACATAACTTTAAATACGGGGGTCATTTCTCCATAAGAAGAGACTTTTAGGTGAACTGTATTTTGTTCCAAAATGACTCTCTATAGATATCTACTTCCTCATTGGCAAAGATGACAGATTCTGATCAGATCATCTTTAACAAAGATAGACACTCTAAAGACCTATAGAAGCAAGAACCGTAAGACGGTAACGTAGCCTGTGTGTGGGACCATAAGGAGGACTGTGGTACACCACAGGATGGAGCTGGGGTTACTCAGTAACTGTCAAATATTGCCATGCTGGAATTCAGGCCAGTTTTCGTGTATTTTCAGGTAAGTCTGGACTTTGGATGTTTACACGTAATTCTTGGTTTTTAAATATGGGAATAAAAACAAAACAAAACAAAAGACTGTTGCCCAAAAAGAACATACCTCTCTTCCACACTCATTATTCCTCTGAACTTAAGGTCCCAACTCCTAATATGTAAGATTTTATGAGTTCAGTTTCCTTCATTTAGTTGAGCAGAAACATGATTATATCATCAGCAGCAGTATAGTAGTATTCAAGTTGACTACTCAAGATAGCCAATATTTGACAATTTGGGCCAATGAAATGGTAATCTCATATGATTCACATACTATCACAAGCTCGTTGTAAGGCAGGAACGCAGGGCTATACTTGGGATCTTCCGTTTACTGTGTGTTTCTGTTTGTAGAATGAGATGGGTGGGGCTCTCTGCTGTGCTGGCTATGTTGCTGCAGTCCTGTCAGACTCTGTGTGACCTTATGGACTGCAGCCCACGAGATTCCTCTGTCCATGGGATTCTCCAGGCAGGAATACTGGAGTGGATTGACATGCCCTGCTCAGGTGGGACTAATATTAACTCTAAATTCCCTTTCATCTTTAAGTTGGTGTTCTTCTGAAGGCTTTAAGAGAAAATACAATGACTTGAAGAACAGATGCTGACATAGAGAAACACTGAGTATGACAGATTAGGAAGGCTTGTGCTTGATTATTAAAAGGTCCATGCACTTATTTAAAAGGACCACTCCAAAACAGCTGGCACCAAAAACAGATGTTTTAGGAAATTGCTAAAGCATTCACATGTAGAAGTTACTTACTGGGGAAATACTTGATGGTGCACCTTGGCTTTAGGAAACCACTTTCTATTAAAACTAAGTCACTCTTGCGTGGGGCAGTGCATTAGATAATGGATGGTTATTACTTTTTGCTATTCTTTACCAGATTCATCATTAGAAAGGAAGCATTTTTTTTCTAGAACAGGAAACTGAGTCCGTGCTATAGCAAATGGTTCAAGTTCACCAAATGAGCTAACAAGCAAGAGCAAATTAGAATCTAACATTCTGCCCAGTTCTGAACAGTGAACACGCCACAGCATACATTTCCTCAATTCTACTGAGCATACCATGCAGCAGTCCTAATAGCTAAGAACTAGCAAAAGGCACAAAGGGTTGCCATTCACCATAATCACAGTTGTCTTGTAAACCCAGAGAAAAGGTTATGAAGGGCCAACATGTAATTGGAAATACATATTTGGCTTTTGTTTCTTATCCAAGAGACACAGGCTTTAAAAAAATTTTTTTAGGGGTGAAGGGTGGAATGAGACTGACTCTTAAAGCTTTAAAAAGAATGCATGCTCAGTTGCTCAGTTATGTCCAACTCTGCAACCCCGTGGACTGTAGCCCTCCAGGCTCCTCTGTCCATGGGATTATCCGGGCAAGAATACTGGAGCAGGTTGCCATGCCCACCTCCAAGGGAGCCCCTTAAAAAGAATACATAACAGTAAACTAAAAGTACACCGAGTACTTGATGTAAATAATCAGCATAATTAGTAGAAACTGAAAGCCGAGTAGAAAACCCGAGTTAAGTCGTAGTAGACATTCAGTGTTCTTGCCTAGAGAATCCCAGGGACGGGGGAGCCTGGTGGGCTGCCTTCTATGGGGTTGCACAGAGTTGGACACGACTGAAGGGACTTAGCACCAGCAGCAGCAGCAACAGACATTCAGATGCTCATGGCAAAATGAATTTCAAATTCCTGCTTGCACTGTCAAAATAATCCACTGAGAAAAAGACCAATGACGTGAATAGAGTCTTTGAATACTAAAACTAAGATAGAGGTCTTTCAAGCTCAGATCTTTCCAGCAAGGATTTACGTTCCCATTCTGCCTGGACGGTTTGGAGGGGATGGCATCTCTGCTTTGCAGCTGCTCTGTTACATGAACTGGCAAAGGCACTGACACTCAGGAAAAGGGTGTTGAACAGGAAGGCAGGTAACACACATGTTTAGACCATAACAATGTGGCCTGTTATATTTTTTAAACTACTGTGAACGGCCACGTCGGAGAAACTCACTACTGAAATAAAGATACGGAGCCCGATCCAGTGCTGGCCGTCCTAACCCAGCCCTCCAGGCTCTTCCTCCACTCCGCTCAGCCTTCCAGAGCCTGCTCAGGGCTCCCTCCACCTCCCAGTAAAGGTTGACAGGAAGCAGCAGCAGAGAGGGGTGGGCAGACTGAGAAGGAGGCAGAGTGTCTGCCCCCGCACCCCCACCCCGTGTGGGGCCATGACTTCATTCGGTTGGCGCCATCCCTCAACCAGAGGTCAGGTTCCCCTCCCAGCAGCCCCTCCACACACAGCTCTCACCTTGTTTGGGCTTCTGGTAGCCGTGCCTACGTCCGTGGTGGCCCTGGGGTACCACGTTCCCCTCCCCCGTTCATTTCCCTACCTGTGCCCACATCTCTGTGCATAGCGCCCTCATTAAACCCCCAAATCACCCAGTTTACAGGTACCATCTGTCTCCCACCTAGACTCTGTCTCAAATGCCTCCCAAAGTCAAATTCCATCTTTATCTGATCATTTAGGTCATCTATCCACATCTCCCTTTTATTTGCACATATAATTGAGATTTATGTTTTCAAGAGAAAACTAGCTGGGAATGAAGGCGCTGATATGATTCTTTTCTCAAACTAACCTCTGATCCAGGAGGATTCTCTGGGTCATAGGAGAAGATTTTCATGCCATTGGGGTGGCAGCCAACCCACAGGTCCCCTGTCACAGGATCCACAGATATGTTATCCACGAGTGTGTCACAGTCCAGAGACTTGTAGATTAAAACCAAAGGGAGAAAGAAAACAAGCAATAAAAAATTTGAAAGGAGATGGAGCAATACGTTAGAGAAAGCTATCGTGGCGTCCTTGGGCACCATACACCTGCTCCAGGGATGAGACAATTCTGCACCCTGCCCATTTCACTAGCACTCAGGGGGTTCCTCTAGCTCTCCATCTGTGTTAGTATTTTGCCGTTTTCCAGAACGTGAGGGAAGGGGAAGATCAGAAAAACCAAGAAAGACTATTAAAAGTGATATGAAAGCATTTGGACTAACATCTGTGCATGAACTTAAAACCAGAAGTGAAAAAAAAATTTTTTTTTCAGTGCAGCATAAAACAGTTCCTTTGAAAACGGCATGTGCAAATGATATTTTTATAAGCATTCTGAAAACAACCAGGAAATGTGGATTCATTTCTGATGAGAGCATCAGTGAAGTGTAGGCTCTTCTTTAATGGCTAATCATAGGCTGTGCAGCCAGAGGAGAAATGGTCACCTGGGGTCTAATTTGTGCCTTGAAGTTGAGGAAAAGTTTCTTCTTCAGCTTCCTGATGTTATTCGACTCCCTGTTCCTCTGCTGTTTATTTTCTAAATATAAGTTGCAAGCATGTGTTGACTGCACAGATTGCTGTCACGGCTTTGTACCAGGATCATAAATAATACCAACGATTCTTAATTCCATCATTCATCATCTTGGCTGCCTTCTACCGGGGAGAAATCACATCTATTTGTCTACCTCTAACTCTCAGTTGGATAAACAATATTACCATGTACCTCAAACAGAGGCCAGCATACCTCAGTGCCCAGAGAGCCTGGAACAATTGGCGGCTACTCATCGCAAAGGCCAGAGCGTGGGCAGACAACTGTGGGAGCCCTGTGCTTTCCACTCAAAACGAGGGCTCTCCCCACCTGGCTGGGAGGGGCAAGGATGTTAAGGGACCTCCTTTTTACCTTCATGCAGTGCCATCACTCATTCCTACCCTGGAAACAGGCAGGTTTGGCCAAGGGAGGTGGTTGAGTAAATGTCCTCTGGCCAAAGTCATCTCTAAGTCTTTTCCATCCCCAAACCCCATCTACCCCAGTATCAGGCATTCTAGGCTGATATGTTAAATTCTTTTTTTTTTTTTAATCAGAGCGTAATTGCTGTACAATGTTGTGTTAGTTTCTGCTGTACAATGAAGTGAATCAGCTATCTATCCATCTGTCTATCTATAGGGAGGAGATATATATGTGTATTCATAGGGAGGAGATATATGTGTGTGTGTGTGTGTGTGTGTGTGTGCATGCATATTATCCCCTCCCTCTTGAGCCTCCCCTCATCCCCAGCTTCCGTCCCACACCTCTAGCTCATCACAGAGCATCGAGCTGAGCTCCCTGTGCTTTCCAGCAGGTTCCCACCAGCTGGCTATTTCACAGAGGGTAGCACAGATATGTCAATGCGCCTTTCTCAATTCGTCCCACCCTCCCCTTCTCACTGTGTCCACATGTCTGTTCTCTACATCCCTGCCCTATTGCCCTGCAAATCGGTTCATCTTCCTGTGAGGAAAAAGTTTGTCTCGGGGCACTGCTACTATCTTTGGAAGGGGTCATGGCCAACCAGTAAATTCCGCAGCAGATAAAAATTTGCAGAAGTGAGGGTAGGCAGTAAGAGTGGGAGAAGGACCCAGAAGCCTAGGGTCCCATTCATTCTTCACACCAGTAACAAGCTCCTGCCACGGGCACCAGCTGAGCAAGGGGCAGAACTGTGTTCTGCCCAGGAAGAGCTGGACAGTCCAACAGGGAGCCCATCTTGGCCTCAGCAATAAGCTCTTCCCTTGCAAATGCATGGTTCCCAGCAATACCAACTCACCAACCGCAGGTACAGACCATGAAGCATGCTTCCACAAAGTCCAGTGGAAACTTTTGCATGCCTTGGTCAAGGAAACTTAATAAATGATTCTCTTGGGGGAAAACGGTATCCTGTATTAACAAACATCCCAGTTTTTAGAGAACTGAAACTCACTGAAGTGAGACTAATTCATTGACTGTGTCTTGGAAAATGTTTTGAAGAAGGGATCATTTTTACTGTGGTAAAATATGCATAACATGAAAATTTTCATTTTAACCATTTTTCAGTGTACAACTCAGTAGCATCAGTTACATTCAAAATGTCATGAATCCACCACATTCCATTTCCAGACCCTTTCATCATCCCAAACAGAAGCTGTACCGAGTAGCTCCCCAGTCCTCCCTTCCCCATCCCCTTGTCACCCCTGTCCTGCTCTCTCCTTACGAATTTGCCTCTTCTAGGTACCACATGTAAGTGGAATCATAGAATATTTGTCCTTTTGTATCTAGCATAAGGACTTTTATGCTAAGTATTCTTAGCATAATAACTTTACTTAGCATGTCTTCAAATTCATTGGTGTTCTAGCGTGAATCACTCCATTCCTTTTCAGGGCTGAGGAATATTTCATTCCATGTATACACTACACTTAGGCCACAGACCCATCCACATTTCATCACAAATCCTAGTAACAACCCAGCTAGTTTCTCAAATTTCTTGGCACTCCAGTAGTAATCAACTGGACTTGATTAACACGATCCTCCAAAAGAAAGAATGACGTTACCTAGTTGAGGAGAGGGGAGTCTCACCTGAATTACTATGTCAGGACACCAGCAGGGTTTTCTGCCAGCAGTGGGAGCCAAACCGGAAATAAACTTTGCCCTCAATCGACAGGAGTAGCACCTTTATCGGTCGGTGTTGTGTGTACCTTGGATGGGGTTTTATTCTTATAAAATCCTTTAAGTTTCAGTTTGCAGAAGTATCTACTGTGATAACCACAATTTGTTTTTATCCCCTCAGCCAGTCTGAGTGTGTGAAATTCCATTTTACTGCAGCAAATACCAAACTGTCATAGCCCTGTCAATGATTTTTAATGTCAAACATGATATTACACTTGACGTGGTTTCAAGGCAATTTTCTCGGAATGAAGCCCCTCACGATGGTCCCTGGTACACCTGACGGGCACAGTCACAGGTGACCGTGAGTCACAGTGCCGTGGGCGCTGCTGGCAGGGCAGGGACCTCTGCGTCTTTTCAAAAGCATCACTTTCATAATCCTCCACTTTACATATACTTCTTCTTTCTGCTTCTTTGTATTTTTACCCCTTTTGATCCAAACCTTCAGACCGGACCAGAATTGGTACAGGTAAAGATGATCCCCTGAAGAATGTTAATTTAACAATTACTTTGTTGAGTGCCTCCTGGGTGTGGGAACTGTCCCTGGAACACACAGAGAAAGTATCCGTCCTATGACACTTATACCCTAGTGGGACAGGCAGACGGACACTGGGGAGAAGGAGAACATGAATGCAAAACGTGTTAGCAAAGGATGCTGAAGGGAAAAAAATAAAGCCATCAAAGAGATAGGAAGTGTGTGTGTGCGTGTGCGTATTTGTCTACGGAGAAGCAGTCTAGGGGAAGGCCTCGCTGAAGTGACATTTTAGTGAAATCTGGAAAGATGTGAAGGAGAGAGGTGTGAAGACCTGGAGGAAGAATACCTGAGCAGCGGGACAAGCGCCCCATCCTGAGGAACGACATTGCCAGGGGAGTTCCAGAAATGCTCAGGCAGGAGCGGCTCAGCAGCAGGGGCAAGGGCTGGAGAGAGGCGGTAATGTGACCACCCGGTGGCCGTCTCGAGGGCCTGGGCTTTGTAAATACTGTGCTGAGTGCTGTTGTGTGCAAGCTGAGGCTCTTGTCTGTTCCATCAACATGGAGGAGGAAGGGAGAGGGGAGGGAAGAGGGACATGAAGAACACACTTCCAAGCTGGAAATTCACTGGAACAGAGAGAATCAAAGTTGCATAGACGATGTGTGTGGTCTGCCACTTCCCACTCTGCCGCTGAGCGAAAGTGAACAACAAATGCAGACAATGCTGATGTCTCCTAATAAAGGAGTGAAGAATTGGTTCTCACCCACTCCAATTAGACAATCCTTTTTCCTCACTTCTAATTTCACAAATCAATTAGAATCTAATTATCACCCCCACAAACTTATAATGTTAATACATCTTACCTTCAATGGAGTTAAAGTCCAATTAGCATGCTTTTCATACACATGAATCTTATGAGCCAGAAGTTCAGCTATATAGACATACCTTCAAAGAAGAAAAAGCTACATCAAAGCCCATGAAGGGGAGCAATTCAGAAGATTACCATGAAGGCATAATAACCCTTCCTGGGGGAGAACTTTGCTTAGAGCCTGGAAAACGGAAGCTGTCTCAAAACACACAGGATTCTGAAGGAACTCAATGAGTTGACAGCACACAGGGGACTTTTAATCCCTGAAAAGTTATTTCAAAAGACGCAAAACTAGTTGGCCCTAACTAGTAGGCAAGGAGCCTAACTCTAACGCCAGTTCTTAGCATCTTCGAGCAAAAGCATGATCTCACTTTTCTTGGTTGGTCAACATAATGGCAAGCCCCAGGTTCTGCATTTCATCCCCTCGTTTTAGGCCACAGAAAATCCAAGAGAAGACAAGTACTTGGCCTGGATCTGAGAGAAGACTCCCTCCCCTCTACGTGAGGACAGTGTCACATTCATCATAAAGATCTCTGGCCAGTCTAAGCACAGTGCCTCCCAGAACAAAGAGAGAAATGACTGCGTGATTATCTGCTGTTTTTGAAGACAAGGAGACGATATGAGTAAAAACTATGCTGCTTTCTCTATATGTTACCACCCTCTGAATATGTTACTAAGCATCTAAGTATGCTACAAATGCTTAACGATACGAGATGAAGAGGATTTTATACATACACCGGTCTTACCCAAAGTGTGGTCCCCAGACCCAGAGTTGGTCTGTGAATTGTTTCAGAATGACCACCAGAAAATAACATGAATCAACTACACCACTAAGCCTACTACTTATGAAGCTGACTTTTTCCCCATAGTAACACTTTCTTGATGAAGGAAGCAGTGGCTTGATTTACATTTTGGTACAAACTCTCTGTCATGTCACAAACCAGCGCTCCGGATATAAACATACCCATAAGTTGTTAATCTCATGACACAGTCAAAAACTCTCCTTGAAAGCAAGCAAAGTGATACTAAATGTTTTTTGTATGTACCCCCTCTTGAAATGCACTCCCCCCGACACAGGAATTTAAAAGAGTATGGGTGCTCAGTTGTTCATTTGCATCTGACTCTTGTGACCCCTTGAACTAGCCCACCAGGCTCCTCTGTCCATGGGATCCTCCAGGCAAGAATACTGGAGTGGGTTGCCATGCCCTCCTCCAGGGTATCTGCCCAACTCAGGGATCGAACCCGTGTCTCTTGTGTCTCCTGCATTGGCAGGTGAATTCTTTAGCACTGCACCGCCTGGAAAACCTTCACAAAATAGTAAATTGTGATTTGATATATTTTATCCCCTGGAAATTAAGATATTTTACATTTTCCCCAATTTCCTTTTACTGGAATAACATGCTAGAATGTATCCCCTTTTTTAGAAGATGAATATCCTCTAAACATGTTGAATGAGAATCTAGGGACAAACGTGATTTTTAAGGCGTTCACGTACTTGCGGTCAGGTGACATGCTGATTCCATTAGCAAAATCAAATCCACTGGCCACCACTCGAACGTCATCTGGACTGTAGTAAACAACATTTGACCATGCTAGACCCAAATATAATTCCCAGGATCTCATGTACTGGTCAACAAAATAGTGGTCATTGGTGGCATAGAAGTGTTCACGGCCCACAGCGACAAGGTCATTCAAACTGCAATTGAAACACACACGTGTGACACAGGTGGGTGACAGCATGGACCCTGACATGCTCACACACGGCGCTCATGAGTGTATGCTCGTAAAATCAGAGTGTGCGATGGAACCTTCGCATCAGCTGTTACAGCCCAGAATTATGTGCGATCAGTCCCGCCTATACAATCCTGAAAGACAGTGATTACCTGAAGAAACCCTAAGAGGTTATTATAGCAATGGGACAGAAAAAACCTATTAACTGTATCGTGGGAAAAAGTGCTGTGGTGTGTGTGTGTGTGTGTATAGACAGACTAAACTCCACAGACATTAAATTAGTCCAGGAATCATTATCCAGGCCACATTTGTTTATGCTCATATAGAACAGTTCAAGGCAGCACCAGACAGTGGGAAAAGACTCGCATTTTAGTTACAGCTCTGCTACATGGGACAACAGACTGGTTCCAAATCGGGAAAGGAGTACAAGGCTGAATATTGTCACCCTGCTTATTTAACTTATATGCAGAGTACATCACGTGAAATGTTGGGCTGGATGAAGCACAAGCTGGAATCAAGACTGCTAGGAGAAATATCAATAACCTCAGATATGCAGATGACACCACCCTTATGGCAGAAAGTGAAGAGGAACTAAAGAGCCTCTTGATGAAAGTGAAAGAGGAAGAGTGAAGAAGTTGGCTTAAAACTCGACATTCAGAAAACTAAGGTCATGGCATCTGGTCCCATCACTTCATGGCAAATATCTGGAGAAACAATGGAAACAGTGAGAGACTTTCTTTTCTTGGGCTTCAAAATCACTGCAGATGGTGACTGCAGCCATGAAATTAAAAGACACTTACTCCTTGGAAGAAAAGCTATGACTAACCTAGACAGCATAATATGCTGTTTTTTAATAAATGTTTTTTAATAAATGTTTTAATAAATGTTTTTTAATAAAAAGCAGAGACATTACTATACCAACAAAGGTCCATCTAGTCAAAGCTTTGGTTTTTCCAGTAGTCATGTATGGATGTGAAAGTTGGACCATAAAGAAAGCTGAGCACTGAAGAATTGATGCTTTTGAACTGTGGTGTTGGAGAAGACTCTTGAGAGTCCCTTGGACTTCAAGGAGATCCAACCAGTCCATCCTAATGAATATTCATTGGAAGGACTGATGTTGAAACTGAAACGCCAATACTTAGGCACTGATGCAAAGAACTGACTCATTGGAAAAGACCCTGATGCTGGGAAAGATTGAAGGCAGGAGGAGAAGGGGATGACAGAGGATGAGATGGTTGGATGGCATCACCAATGATGCGATGGACATGAATTTGAGTAGGCTCTAGGAGTTGGTGATGGACAGGGAAGCCTGGCATGCTGCAGTCCATGGGGTTGCAAACAGTCGGACACGACTGAGCGACTGAACTGAACTGGACTGAACTGCTACTATTAGCTGTGTGATCTAGCAAAAGTTAATCATTTAACATGCCAGGGCCTCAGTTTACTTATCTGTTTAAAATAAAAAAAAAAGGAGGAGATGGACTGGTCTATCTTCCAGACTTACAGGGTCACTTTCAGCTGTAAAGTTTCATGATTCTAAACAGAGTGAAACATCCGTGAGCGAGAAAGCTCAGAAATAGGATGCGGTGGCATTTTTTATTGCTGTTGTTCTGATTTTGATTCTCTCTGTGTTACTGAAAATCTAAGCTATATCAGTCTATTTTTCTGCTTTAATAGGTACAACTGTGAGCACATAAGTGAGTCATTCTGTGCTGATTGAGGTGACAGAAGTTCCTCTGGGCCATTATCCAGGACAGAATTATCTCAGTTCCACTGCTGAGGGCGTCACGGCCCAGCACATCAGCTCTGACGCCACCCCGGGCTCCTGGGCATCTTTGATAAGCATACAGAGCCTCAGTTTTCTCATCTGCAAAGAGAGGTTAAATGATTTTCCCAAAGTCATACAGCTCATTAGTATAAGACTAAGGGTCAGCATCTTCATTTGTGGCGTTGCAGTGAGAATTACAATGAGACAATGCCTGCCGTCTGCTTTGCAGTGAGCCTGCTGCTCACAAAGCCTCCATCAATGGTAACCACTGTTCCTATCCGAGAAAGGGGGTCTAGGAATTTAGGATTAGTCTGTATGGGCTTCAGGCAGAAGCCTGCAAAGATGTTTTTTTTTTTTCTTCTCTTTTTAAAAGGTAAATGTACGAAATTAGTATGTTTTTTAACCCTTTGCTGTTTTTCATTTTAAAAAGAGAGCAGAGCAGAAAGGTTTAGAGTCATAGTTTTGAAATCTGATGAGCTGCATTTGAATCCTCCATTTGTGGCTTGCTCTCAACGTGGTATGCGGCCATGGCGTGTCAGTATGCTCTGAGCCTCTCCATATTTTGGAAGGTTGGGGTATGAATAAAATGAAATAACTAATCAAAGACTTTGGTACCATGCCTGGCATATAGTACATGATCAATAATGACCAATAATATTATTATTAATAACCTGTTCTATTATAATAGATTAGTCATTGGAACATTAATGCTATTCTGTTGTTGTATTAGTCGCTCAGTTGTATCCTACTCTTTGTGACCCCGTGTACCACCAGACTCCCCTGTCCATGGAATTCTCCAAGCAAGAATCCTGGAATGGGTTGCCATTCCCTTCTCCAGAGGATCTTCCAGATCCAGGGGTCAAACCCGGGCCTACCCACATTGCAGGCAGATTCTTTACCATCTGAGCCACCAGGGAAGCCCATTAATGCTATAGACAACCATATAAACAACCATTGAATACAAAGATGAAAATATACATGGCTAACCCTCGGGTTGGGAGAGCAGAATTTTTGTTAATTGTGACACTAACTATAGTTTGGTTCTGTATTGCCAAAGATCAATGCATTTGCAATTGCAAGTAGTCATGTATGGATATGAGAGTTGGACCATAAAGAGGGCTGAGCACCGAAGAATTGAAGCTTTCAAACTGTGGTGCTAGAAAAGACTCTTGAGAGTCCCTTGGACAGCAAGGAGATCAATCCTAAAGGAAATCACCCCTGAGTATTCATTAGAAGGACTGATGCTGAAGCTGAAGCTCCAATACTTTGGCCACCTGATGGGAAGAGTTGACTCATTGGAAAAAACCCTGAAAAATGCTGGGAAACATTGAGGGCAGGAGGAGAAGAGGGCGACAGAGGATGAGATGGCTGGATGGCATCATCAACCCAATGGACATGAGTTTGAGCAAACTCCAGGAGATATAAAGGGCAGGGAAGTCTGGCGTGCTGCAGTCCATGGGGTCACAAAGAGTTGGACACGACTTAGCTATTGAACAACAACAAAAGGAAAAAAAACAAAAAAAAAGCCCTAACCCTAGGAAATCGGACAAAACTAAGATTTCCAAGGTTAAATGGTAAAAGAAATAAAATAAGTTTCACTATTTCATAGCGACTCAGAGCAGAAGCTCCAGACTCAAGCTCCAGACTCAAGGATTAAAATTCCAGTTGTGCCATTTACTAACAGTGTCCCCTGAAGCAGTGTCCCCAGGCTTCATTTGTTTTAAATTTAATATGGTATAGTAGTAAAACCTAATTAAGAACATGCTTGTAAAAAGCTAATGAAATAACCTGTTAAATTGGCTGTTGCACCACCTGAGTTATAGCGGAAGCTCATTCAACTTTTATTATCACTGTCATTTCTACCATTAGTCCGGCTTCTCTAGGCCACACACCTTCCCCTAATTTAGATCTCAGTATTTGGCACAGTCTCCAGACAACTCAGTGTCCTCATTCTCTTTCCAAAATACATTTGTTGAGTGAAGGTATGAACAAACTCTCCCAGCAGAAGCTGGTCTCTGAACTTGCATGCAGATGAAGACCTGGGCTGTAGTTTGTAATGGTCACCAATTGGTTAATTTGCCTTCATCCAGTAACCTGATTTCTCTGCAGTCTCAGTTTCCTCAGCTTCAGCCCCATCAGGTAAGACAGGAGCGGGAGAGCCCTAACACTGAGCAGGTGCTTTGCTAGACATCTGCAAGTACATACCACATGTTTTAAAAGAAATCCAGATTCACACATTCTGAGATAATTGAGTTCTGCAGGTAAATTATTCAAATAAAGGTTAAGAGTCTAAAAAGACCACAACGATTAGAGGATAAAAACTGTGTGGGAAGATAGTGTCAAATTATTTTCTGAAATCCATCATTACCTCATAAACAGAACCCTAGGGCTTCCCTGGTGGCTCGGCAGTAAAGAATCTGCCTGCGATGCAGGAGACGTGAGTTCCATCCGTGGGTTGAGAAGATCCCCTCGAGAAGGAAACCACAACACACCCGAGTATTCTTGCCTGCAGAATCCCGTGGACAGAGGAGCCTGGAGGGCTGCAGTCCCCGGGGTCACAAAGAGCGACAAAACAACAGTAAAGTCAAGTGAAGATGTCAGTTTTGTGTTGGGATCAGGGATCTGTGTGTGTTTCTTTTCTCTAGATGTTGTGCTATGGAGGAAGCTGGGATGGAGCTGGCTGTTAACTACAGAGCTGCTGTTTCAGGAATCATGTGCAAATGAACAGCAGGAGAAGCAACGCTAGGAGGTCTTAGAGGCACTGGATCACAGATCTCTGCTTGGGTTTGTGTTTCTAATTCTTAGAAACATGTATAATTCCAACTTTCACTGTAAATAACAATAAGCTTGAACAAATAAGCTCAAGAGGTGAAATTTGTCCATGAAACCAGTTTGGGTTTGAGATACTAAGTCTGGTTCTGCAGAAGAGCAGAGTGCTTTCTTGGTAAAAGCATAAAGGAACATCCTCTGGGACCAGGAGGCATAAACCAGCATCCAGCCAACCCGGGAAACAAGGGAGGAAGAGGAGGGGTGTCTTCTCTGGAGCTTGAGTCCTCAAAAGTTTCTGTGGATGAACATCTGGAGGAGTTTATGCTCATCAGAAAGGAGAGTCACCCTCATTTATAGTCTATGGGAACTTGGATAGTATTTGGATCCTACTGTTGTGTGAAAATTGTATAAATCTTAATTATGTTGAATTGGCTCATAGTGCTTTCCAGGTCTACTATATCCTTCTACTTTTCTGTCTATTTTATTAATTTTTGAGAGTTTGATATTGAAACTCCAACTAAAAGTCTTAATTTACCTACTTAAAAAATAATTGTATTAATAATATACAGTGAAACTATATGTAACTTTCAGTTGAGTTCAGTTCAGTTCAGTCGCTCAGTTGTGTCTGACTCTTTGTGACCCCATGGACTGCAGCTCTCCAGGCCTCCCTGTCCATCACCAACTCCCGGAGTTCACTCAGACTCATGTCCATTGAGTCGGTGATGCCATCCAGCCATCTCATCCTCTTTTGTCCCCTTCTCCTCCTGCCCCCAATCCCTCCCAGCATCAGGGTCTTTTCCAATGAGTCAGCTCTTCACATCAGGTGGCCAAAGTATTGGAGTTTCAGCCTCAGCATCAGTCCTTCCAATGAACACCCAGGACTGATCTCCTTTAGGATGGACTGGTTGGATCTCCTTGCAGTCCAAGGGACTCTCAAGAATCTTCTCCAACACCACAGTTCAAAAGCATCAATTCTTCAGTGCTCAGCTTTCTTTATAGTCCAACTCTCACATCCATACATGACCACTGGAAAAACCATAGCCTTGACTAGATGGACCTTTGTTGACAAAGTAATGTCTTTGCTTTTTAATATGCTGTCTAGGTCATAACTTTCCTTCCAAGGAGTAAGTGTCTTTTAATTTCATGGCTGCAGTCACCATCTGCAGTGATTTTGGAGCCCCAAAAAATAAAGTCTGCCACTGTTTCCCTATCTATTTGCCAGGCAGTGATGGGACTGGATGCCATGATCTTAGATTTCTGAATGTTGAGCTTTAAGTAACTTTAGTCTCCTGTAAATGTGTTATCATACTTTCATAATTTAAAAAATAAGAAAGAGGAAAAAGGGCATTAGAAGAGGAATAAATGAAAGTAAAATAAAATTTTTAAAAAGAGAAAGGAGAGTTGCCATTGTCCCCCCTCCCCACCCCCACCCCTGCCAAAGGAAACACTAAAAGTAGACACACCATCCCCTTGTGTTAAAGGGAAATAGGAATATGACATATCTCAGTACTTAGGCAGAAGTTCATGTTTGATGGTTTTCAGATGCAAAAGTGACTTTTCTTCTTCTTGAAATTTAAACAACTCAACCGTGGACTTAACGTCTGGATGGCTCACCACCAGCAGGTACACAGTATTATCTGAGAAGAGATTAAAAACAAAAATCGAAACATTAACCGAGCTCTCAGCTGTCAGCTCTGTCTCTAAAAAGCAATTTCTACCCACCTCCAACCAGTACTTAGGATGTCAGGCAGATGGAATATTTTCATCTCTTTGTAGAGAGAAGCATTTGTGATTGCTCCAGAGAAAAATGGCTAAAGGAAGACCTAGTGACAGTCTAAAAACCACCAGACTCCACAGGGGGAAAAAAAGTCCTCAACTTAGGAGTGAGCAGCCCTTGACACTAAAACTCCAAAGAGCTTATTAAGCTTTCTGCTGCAAATGGTCTCAGCAAGATGCAGCACTGAGATAAAAGAGATAAAAGATGAGAAGAATATCAATAAGAGAAGGTGTGCTCAGGTGTAATTTACACAGTGTGAGATGATAAATTCCATAAAAAGAGCACCTGAGAGATAATATCAAAGGGATTTAGCTTCCAGGAGTCGGTGCAACTCTGCGGCATGAAAGAGACCGGTGTAAGTGGTCAAGAAGGAGTGATCAGATGTTAGCCCATAGTCTTTGCCTTCGGAAGCAGTGAATCTTTGGAAAGCTTTGACGTGACCAAATTGGTGTTTAAAGGAAAATAGTGTCAAGTTTAGGAGGTTGAATGGGAGAAATCTGAACAGAAAAGCCAGCTATGAGACTTCCCATTAGGCCCCCTGCCAAGCAGATGTTTATTTTAATTGGTGTTAAGTGCTACAGAAGGAAAATAAAACCAGATAAAGGGATGCAGAGTAATGAGATGTCTTGTCCATGGGAGTCAGGCAAGTTCTGAGAAGATGATGCTAAAGCAGGTACTGAAATGAAATGAGAGACTGAACTATATGAATATCTGGGGACAGGGTGTTCTAGGCGGAAGGAAGAGAATGTGCAAAGGGCCTGAGGCAGGAGCTTAGCTGGAGGTTGTAGTTGGAGTAGACATGAATGAAAGAGTGGGAGGATTAAAGCCATAGACATAGGACTCCAGGTTAGTCTTGTAGGGCTTAGGGTGAGGCTCCAGGGCTTACTTACAGGGGCTTTCAACCTAGTAGTATACAACTGTGGGTATAGCAGTAATCCAGGCAGGTGGAAAGAAGGGCTAGAAGGAGGACGCTGCTTCCCTCCACACGCCTGGATTAGTGCTATACCCACAGTCATGTTACTCCTTGGTTGAAAGTCCCTGTGAGTAAGCCGTGGAGCCTTACCCTACTGACCGGAAAAGGCAGGAAAGGATATGAGAGGGGTTTGACAGGAAGCACCAAAAGTCCCTGATGATGGCTGAGGAATATGGGAAGTGGAAATCGACCAAAAGTGAGGATTAAAACCCAGATTCATGTTTTGTGCAGCAGAATCTACCTCTAGGAATGTATCATAAGCAGTCACAGGAGCTGCCTAAGATGTTTATTCTGGCATTCGTTTTCAGTGAGCATAAAGGTAGGAACAGGCTCGATATCCACCGACAGATGAACTATATAATGGTTATCCCATGCCATAGAATTCCAAACAGCCGTTACAAAGCAGCTCTGGATGTACTGTCAGGGGAAGGAATCCACGATGCAGTGTTTAACGCAAAAGTAACGCATATGAGGACCTGTATAATATTTATGTGGTTATTTCCCCTTTTTAATTCAAGAGAGCATGCGCACACCCCACATCCTATTTCTTTGCACTTACAATATTTTAAAAATAAAATAGAATGTTAAATGGGTGAAGAGATGACTGGAAGGGAAATACATATGTATGTATGTAAATTTCAATAGATATATATATATGGAAGAAGGGAAGTCATATGGAGTAAGGGAAGATAAGAGGATAAGAATTACTTTTTAACATTTTGAGTTTAATTTGGCTGTAGGTGTTGTGTTAGTCGCTCAGTTGTGTCCCACTCTTTGTGACCCCAAGGACTGTAGCCCACAAGGCTCCTCTGTCCATGGAATTCTCCAGGCAAGAATACTGGAGTGCGTAGCCATTCCCTTCTCCAGGGGATCTTCCTGACCCAGGGATTGAACCCGGGTCTCCCAAGTTGCAGGCAGATTCTTTACTGTCTGAGCCACCAGGGAAGCCTGTGGCTATAGGAGAGGAACCCAAATAGAAATAGCTGGTGAGCTGAAGGGAGGGGACAGAAGAGCTGATTAAAATAATAATAATACACTTTGGAGGGTGTTTACCTAGACAGCAGACACAGCTACAGTTGTGACATGGCTGACCTTTTTGAAATAGAGAAAGTAAGGAGGAGGTGAAAGACCAGTCCTTTGGGGAATGCTCAGAGAATTCGAAATGAGTGGCAACATAATGAAGAGGGTGGAAAAGCTGCAGCAGGATCAGAATGAGAACAGATGAGTGTGCCGGAGTATCAGGGAGGGGAGATCGCCTAGAAGGAACAAGTGCTTGAGTGCTGAGTTGCATCAGTCGTGACCAACTCACTGCGACCCTATGGATGAAACCCACCGGGCTCCTCTGTCCATGGGATTCTCCCGGCAAGAATATTTGAATGGGTTGCCATTCTCTTCTCCAGGGGATCTTTCCAACCCAGGTAGCGAACCCAGGTCTCCTGAGGGTCCTGCACTGTAGGCAGATTTTTTACCCCTGAGTGGCCAACAGTATAAAATAAGAGTGAAGGAAGGAGGGGAAGAGTTGCGAAAGAGTTTCTTAATAAGGACATTGCTGATGGCTTTCAAGGCAGCAATTTTAGTCCCCCCTTGCAGAAAAGTCTGCAAGGACCAAGGAAGGGATTGTCTGATGGAGGCCATGGGGATAGGTGTGGTTCTCAACCCTGGTCTCACATTCTTAACTGCTGGAGAGCTTGTAACAAGCATTACCATTCAAGCCTCCCTCAGACCAACTGAATCAAAATATCTGGGGCTGTGGCCTGGGCATCAGGCTTTTTAAAACTCTCCAGGTGCTTGTGGGCACAACCAGGGTTGAGAATTAATGTAGAGACCAAGGCAAGGGCTGCAAAAAGAAGGGAAGAAATCAGATGAAAGCATAATGGATGGGGCAATTTGTCAAACTGTGGAGAGACTGTTTGAAGACAAACGAAGGAACCGGTGGGCAGCGACGCATTGAAGGTGACTGGCGGTGGGTCTGTAGGTTGCAGGTGTCTTACATTAGAGCGATCTGTTGTTGTAAACACCTGTATCTGTATAATTGTTTAAAATGGAAAGATTCATTTCTATTAGGGTTGAATATTATCACTATGGTAATTATAGGGATTATCTGAATGTTAAAATCCACATATTTTTAAAAATTAGGTGCTTTGCAAATCTCAAGTATTTTAGCATTCTCAAGCATTTACATGGTTATGTTATGTTGAATTCACATAGGAGGTAAGTTTAAAACCCAGAGTGAGAGCATTATTCATGACTGTACTTTAATTGGATGAAAAGAAATATTCATTAACATTTTTTCTGTTTTTTTTTTTTAATTTGGTTTTATTTTTAATAGACATTGAATTTGTTACCTTCATCTGTGAATGTGCTAATGCCGTGAGGGTTAAATGAAGACGCATCAAAGTTACTTCCAGTCATCTTCAATTCCAACACTGTAGGATCCTCTTTGTTCAGGTCCATCAGCAGTATTTTTCCAGGCTTATCAGGTTCAAAGCTTTTTACTCCAGGATATCGTAATCCCTTATAAAATAACAGAGGAGAAAACACAGGCACTTTACAAATACTCCAAATGCTGATGGAGGTGGTAGACAGCACATGGGTTCACACTGTCTGGTTCGGGCTGCAAGCCACATGGCAAGCCTGTTAGCTGGCTTGTGCAAGCAGCCCTTGGGGGGTCTTTGGAAGTCACATGCTCCCAGGCAACCCCACATAATGGGCACAGACCCTTCCATCACCAGCTGCAAAGCATCTGTGTTGAATATCACAGCTACCAACCCATGATGACAATTACAAAAAAAAAAAAAAAAAGGAAGAGCAGACCAAAAGGGCATTTACTAATAAGCTTCAGTAATATAAGCAAGGAACACAGAAGAACACGGGTTATGGATCATCCCCTGGCAGGTTTCATGGAAGCATCTCAGAAACAAAGGTTTAGGGTTAGGGTCTAATAACTCCAGGGGACAACTCCTTCCATAGCTTGAAGGTAGACCAGCACAGCTACTATTTGTTTTAGATAGTGGGGTCCTATGTAAAATTTCGGAGAGGGCAATGGCACCCCACTCCAGTACTCTTGCCTGGAAAATCCCATGGGTGGAGGAGCCTGGTAGGCTGCAGTCCATGGGGTCACTTAGAGTCGGACATGACTGAGCGACTTCACTCTCACTTTTCACTTTCATGCATTGGAGAAGGAAATGGCAACCCACTCCAGTATTCTTGCCTGGAGAATCCCAGGGACGGGGCAGCCTGGTGGGCTGCCGTCTATAGGGTTGCACAGAGTCAGACACCACTGACGCGACTTAGCAGCAGCAGCAGCATGTAAGATTTAATGGAAATTTATATTCTGTTGCTTTAAAAAAAAGTTTGTAAGACACCTCTTCAGAGGACGATCAGTCTTCATAGGAGAAAACTGGATTAAATAAATTACAATAGGCAGCAAAGGATTTTCAGTGGCTGGATGACTTGAATACTGTATTCTATCAATTCTGTTATCCTTCATTAGGGTGATGACTTTTGTTTTTGAGCTACATCATCTACCACAATGATCTGTGTGCAGGAGAATTTGACAACACGGGGGCTTTTTTTTCCAAAAGTCTGGAAATTGTGGCATGACCTACTAACATTTTAAAATTAAAAGGCTTATTCCAAAAAGTGTAAAAAGAAGGATTAAAATCTAAATGATATGTGAGGGGGAACATACACAGACACACACACACACTCAAGTCAGCAGGTATTTGACTACACTGCTTACTTTCTTCAAGGAACAGACAGATGAATGGGAAACTCTTGAACTCACTGGACTCAAATTGTCACAGTGGAAGATAAGGGAATACAGGAGCTCAGTGTACCCACAGGAATACAAACACGCATAGAACACATATGATCATAATCGTTATACCAGTATGAATGCGTACACAGGTTGTTTTTTGAACCATATCACCGCTCATTTGATTTGAAGATGGGCATTGGTATAAAGAAGGCTGAAATGAAAGGCAAGCTGCTGGTCCTAGAAAATGGTTCAGAGCACAGGAAATCAAAGGCAACACTTACGGAACTAATGAAAGCGAGTCCATTAGGAAGTATCTCCAGGTCTTCAGCACCAGTTTCTTCAAAAAAGAGTACAGACAGCACAGATTGTTAAGACCATTGCGGGAAGTTAGGGGGCCTTGTCTTCATCACTCCCAACTTGAAAATGGGGCTATATATTTAGTTCTTCTTTGATAGGTTCAGAATAAATCATTCTTTCCTGTATTTTTTCAAATTGATTCATATGATTATTTAAAAATTAAGAGATTCATATAATAAAGTGTATTTAAAACTTACACTTAATATATTTGTTTTAAGTTTATGAACTAGAACTTTTTCCTCAGAGTCTGAAATCTCTTAACGTTTATGGAAATTCACTAAATGTACAAAAGGTATAGTAATTTGAAAATAGCTTGCAATTTTTAAAGACACAGAGTAAACTCCCCGTATATGCTGACACCTAATCATTCCAAATCAAATAAACTCTTTGAAAAGCCCTATTGGAAACATAAGCAAATTTCAAATGCTTTGGTTAAAGTGAGCATGCATTTCATATTCTGAATATGCCTTTACAAACATTAATAAATAACTCACCAAGTTAGTTATGCTTTAAATACATGTAAATTTTTTGAATTTCAATCTCAAGACATATGTGACTTTTTACTTGGTATTAATTTTAGTGGAGGTGTTCATTTTACAAATATCCAGTGATATTTAATATCAATATCATGCTTGTTTTCTAGAAAAAAGATTGCAAGATATCTGACCAAGCTAATTGATGCTATCTGCATAAAATCATGTGGTCCAGCCTTTCTAACCTCAGCTGAGATAAATGATTCTAAAAAAACAAACCCTCAAGCATAACAAAAGCATGAATGTCAAAAAAGTTGTTTTCAAACAACAAAGCTGGTTGGTTGAAACCAGATGGGGACTTGAGTCCTCCAACCCTCCCTGTTGGCTGTCTACCAGCTTCTGTTACCCCGTCCTTTTTATCTTTGCTGAGGGGCCTGCCTCCCACAAAGGAGGCCCCCTAATTACTTTCCCAGCTTCCTTTGCAGCTAGGGCACCAGCCTGTTGTCTAGCTCTGACTAATGAGATCTGAGGGGAAATCTACTGAGACCTTCTGGGAAAACTTTGCCTCCCAGATATTAAAAGAGAAATGCATAAGGAAAGGGCCTGTGGTAATGGCAAAGGTGTGCGAGGCCTTTATAAACATTTACCCTTTACTCATTACTCTTTCTCCTTCTGTGCCTCCTCTGCCATCTGCTCAGGTTATATTACCATAAAATCAAACGCTTCCTGACCACTGTTTCTGCTAAATGAATCAAAAAGTGGTCAAACCTCTTGATGACAGGTTGGTAGAGTTGAAGGTCAAGTAATCTGGTATTTACAACTCACTACTGACTTGATAATACTCTCCTGGCTAGTAGTTTTATTTTTGAACAGAATTAAATAGGTGTATTAATCAAATAACTCACAAGGTAATACTTCAAGTGGAGTATTATCAGATACTTACGTATTTGATAATACTTCCTCCTCTCAAATGCTTACCTATTCCTTTTATTAATTTACAGTTAGGAAGTTCTACCGATTTTACTTCTCGGGAAGCGTTCATTCTTGCTCTGGAAGAGAGAAAAAAAAAGGAATAAAGTATGCATAAAACTATCCAGAAATTTAACTAAGTTGCAAAAGTAAGTAGCCAGTAAAATTCTCCTTAACTGTACTTTGCCTGGGTTTCAACCCCAGGGTTAGTGGTCCCTGAAACCTGAGCGATTCTATCAGACCAGGCCTGAGCGAGACACACGGGGCCCCTGGGCGCAATGTTTAGCGTATATTTAGCAGAGGCGGGTAGATGTGCTGTGTGCTCAGTCGTGTCTGACTCTCTGTGACCCCGTCGACTGTAGCCCACCAGGCTCCTCTGTCATGGATTCTCCAGGCAAGAATACTGGAGTGGGTTGCCATCCCCTTCTCCAGGGGCTCTTCCTGACTCCGGGATCGAACCCGCATCTTCTGGGTCTCCTGTTGGCGGGTAGATTCTTTACCACTACACCACCTGGGAAGCCCTGGGTGGATACACAAAGATGTGCAGCGTCCTCTTCTGGGCTCGGTGCCCTCTTCTGGGCTCAGTGCCCTTTGGCAGAACAGAACTATTTCATCAACCATGTCAGGAGCCCTAAGTGGACGTTCGGGTTAAATAACAACCTGGGTCCAATTGATTCCATTTGATGTTTTAGGGCTGCTGACAAATAGGCCTCCTCCCCATCTGCCCGGTGTGGCCCCAAAGCTTGGACTGGGCACCTGATTTCAGGTGTGTTACTTGAAAAATGCAGGTGTGTTTAAAGGATTTATAGCTTCAGAAAATCCTACCCAAGGCCAGCATATTTAAAGGCATCGCGCGCACACATGCGTGCATACACACACACACACACACACACACACACACACACACACGCACGCACAAAAGTAAAGCAGAAAACATAAACTTCCTGGGGAACATCTGAGTGAAGGACCAAGGGAAAAAGAACAGCTGTGAGAAGGAGGCACCAGCAGGCTGCCTGCGCATGTAGCACAGAGCTGTTGAGTTGTTGACGTGGCATTTGAAAGAAAAGGACCACAACATTAGCTCAGCCAAGAGACTTACACAGTAAAATTTTTTTTTTTTTTTGAGCACTAAGGATAGTGTGCTGCAGTTCATGGAGTCGAAAAGAGTCCAACACTACTCAGTGACTGAACAGTGAGTAGCAATGCTTATCCAAGCAGCCCTAGAAATCTTATTTGGCTAAAGATAGTCAGGAGGAGAAGTCTCTCACTTGCCTTACTGATAATTTCCTCTCATAGAAGGAAGATGATGGGTGAAGGGGTGACTAGACACTTTGAATAAAATTATTAACAACCTGGTATAAAATAATATGACTTTGGAGGTGACTGATCTTCCATCTTTTCATTCAGGAAAAGTGTAGCACGTTCCCACTAGGCCTACTACTACGTTATTAGCTAGCATTTTCACCCTCTAATAGGCTCTGAGCTTAAGAGGCTAGCAGTGAGCTCTAGAAATCAGCTTTGTTAAAGTGCCACAGTGCATTATTAGCATGCAGTAGAGATCTTCCAGTCCGAATGCTACAGACCCAGAGGTGAATGCACAGATGAGGAAAGCCTGGCTGCAAGGAGAGGCTTGGCCCTGAATGATGGACATGAACTTGGAAAGCAGACTTCAAAGGCAAGTTGGGATCTGCCTCCATGACTGAGAAAACGAAAAGGTATTCCAACAATGGAAATTTGACATTATAGTCACAAAAGTTTGCAGTAAAGAAAGAAAAGGGAAAGTTTGGAGCTTTATCAACTTTTCAGACTAAGACCCACATTAGGAAAAGCATTTTATTTGGTGGAAACACACAGCACACACTTACACACATACCTGAAACAAAGTTCGTGAGAGGACACTTCCCCTAATCAATGTGATACATTCCTAACGTTTCTGTTCAATTCTGTTTCATTTATTTAAAGATACTGATAATACAAAAAAACCCCACAAATATTGGTGAGGGTTTGGGGAAAAAAGGAACACTATTTCAGATGTTCAAGCTGGTTTTAGAAAAGGCAGAGGAATCAGAAATCAAATTGCCAACATCCGCTGGATCATGGAAAAAGCAAGAGAGTTCCAGAAAAACACCTATTTCTGCTTTATTGACTATGCCAAAGCCTTTGACTGTGTGGATCACAATAAACTGTGGAAAATTCTGACAGAGATGAGAATACCACACCACCTGACTTGCCTCTTGAGAAATCTGTATGCAGGTCAGGAAGCAACAGTTAGAACATGGACATGGAACAACAGACTGGTTCCAAATAGGAAAAGGAGTACGTCAAGGCTGTATATTCTCACCCTGCTTATTTGACTTATATGCAGAGTATATCATGAGAAACACTGGGCTAGAAGAAGCACAAGCTGGAATCAAGATTGCCAGGAGAAATATCAATAACCTCAGATATGGAGATGATACCACCCTTATGGCAGAAAGTGAAGAACTAAAGAGCCTCTTGATGAGAGTGAAAGAGGAGAGTGAAAAAGTTGGCTTAAAGCCCAACATTCAGAAAACTAAGATCATGGCATCCATTCCCATCACTTCATGGCAAATAGATGGGTAAACAGTGGCTGACTTTATTTTTCTGGGCTCCAAAATCACTGCAGATGGTGACTGCAGCCATGAAATTAAAAGACGCTTACTCCTTGGAAGAAAAGTTATGACCAACCTAGACAGCATATTAAAAAGCAGAGTCATTACTTTGCCAACAAAGGTCTGTCTAGTCAAGGCTATGGTTTTTCCAGTAGTCATGTATGGATGTGAGAGTTGGACTATAAAGAAAGCTGAGCACTGAATTGATGCTTTTGAACTGTGGTGTTGGAGAAGACTCTTGAGAATCCCTTGGACTGCAAGGAGATCCAACCAGTCCGTCCTAAAGGATATCAGTCCTGGGTGTTCATTGGAAGGAATGATGTTGAAGCTGACACTCCAATACTTTGGCCACCTGATGCGAAGAGCTGACTCATTGGAAAAGACCCTGATGCAGGGAAAGATTGAGGGCAGGAGGAGAAAGGGACGACAGAGGATAAGATGGTTGGATGGCATCACCGACTCAATGGACATGGGTTTGGGTGGACTCTGGGAGTTGGTGATGGACAGGGAGGCCTGGCGTGCTGCAGTTCATGGGGTCGCAAAGAGTCAGACACAATGACTGAGAGACTGAACTGAACTGATTCCACTGTTGGTGGGAATATAAATTGGTACAGCCACTGTGGAAGTTCCTCAAAAGACTAAAAGAACTACCATATGACCCAGCAATTCCACACTTGCATATATGTACAAAGAAAATGAAAACACTAATTTGAAAAGATACATGCACCTCAGTGTTCATAGCAGCACGATTTTCAATAGCCAAGATATAGTTGAGATACGGAAGCAACCTAAGTACACCAACAGATCAACGGATAAAGATGTGATGTGTATATGTGTGTGTGCATGTATGAATTTTACACGGTCATAGAAAACTAATGAAATTTTGCCATTTTCAACAACATAGATGGAGCTGGAAGGTATTAGGCTTAGTGAAATGTCAGGCAGAGAAAGACAGATACTGTATATTATCACGTATATGTGGAATCTAAGAAATAAATGAATGAATATAACAAGAGAGAAACCGACTCACAGATAAAGAGAACAAACTAGTGGTTACCAATAGGAGAGGGAAGTGGGGAAGGGCAATATAAGGGTAGAAGATTAAGAGGTACCAACTGTTATATATAAGATAAATAAGCTACAAGAATATATTGTACAGCACAGAGAACATAGCCAATATTTTATAACTATAAATGGAGTATAATCTATAAAATATTGAAACACTGTGCTGTATACATGAAAGACTAATATAATATCATAAACCAACAATGTGCTAGTCGCTCAGTCATGTCCGACTCTTTGTGACCCCGTGGATTGTAGCCCACAAGGCTCCTCTGTTCATGGAGGTGAGAATACTGGAGTGGGTTGCTATTTCCTCCTCCAAGGGCTCTTCCCACCCCAGGTATCAAACCTGGATCTCCCACATTGCAGGCAGATTCTTTACCATCTGATTCACCAGGGAAGCTATACTTCAATTTTTAAAATAATAAAACAAAAATAAATAGATAAGGGCTGATCATACTTTACTAAATTGATTTTGTGATCCACCATTTGAAAACATAGCTTTATAGAAAGCTTAGTGAATATGTACAGAGTGCCCCAGGGAACTCAAAAGACAGGTACAAGCGGTCATAATCAAGGACACAAAGAGTGACACAGAAGAAGAGAGTTGATGACAAGCCATCAGCGAGTGGGTGAAGACTTGAGGAAAATGCCAAGGATAGCCATATTAGCTTTTTAGAGTCAAAATCACACAGGAAGAAGAGGCTCCCTGGCTTGCAAGGTTCAGTAAGAGTGATGTGTTCACAGAGGACAGACAAAAGCAGAAATGATTAGCCTCTATTCTTACTCAGGTTTCTCTCTCATGGAAAAGGCAGAATAATCAGAGCTAAAGGGAGCCAATTGTAGATAAGGAGGCATTAAGTCAGCACCCAGCTGCTTTTGGTTCAAATTTGTGGCCATGTGTGGGTGCTAAGTCTCTGTGTGACCCCACAGACTGTAGCTTGCCAGGCTCCTCTGTCCATGGGATTCTCCAGGCAAGAATACTGGAGTGTGTAGCCATTCCCTTCTCCAGGGCATCTGCCTGACCCAAGGATTGAACCTGAGTCTCATGTCTCTTGCGTTGGCAGGAGGGTTCTTTACCACTAGAGCCACCTGGGGAGCCCAAATCTCACAGACTAATCATTGTTACTGTAGTTCAGGGACTTCAATTACTCTGCTTTAATCCTCAAACCTCTCCCTGAGGTACTGTTTTCCCTATTTACAGGTGACGAAGATTAAGTGGCTTTTCAAGTCTACAAAATTATGAAGTGGCTGAGCTGGGGTTGGAACCCAAGTATGAATTCAGAGATCACACTCAGTCCTCTGCCCAGCAAAATTTACCGGTATTACAGCTTCCAAAAAGCTGGAAGCAATGCCAAAAGACAGCTCAGATTGTGTTACTATAATCCAGATCATGTTTTTCTATTTTACTTTCAATTATCAGGAAATATCTTGTCAAGGGCTTAAGTCCAAATGTTCCAGGTCTAAAGGACAAAGTTCAATGTTTGTGGTGTTTTGCTGATTAATAAGCTGCTGAAATCTGGCCAGAAATCACATACTCCCTGCTATGAATTATTCTTTGCAAATACATGCCAGTTCCTTACAAAAGAAAGTGAGGATCTTTAGCTTTGCATTAAGAAATCCATTCTAGAACTTTCCTTGGGGCCATATATATCCTCACCAGTCTATCTTCTGCCTCTGCACACTCCTATTCTTCAATATTTCCTATTGGGACTTCAGTCCAGTTCAGTTCAGTCGCTCAGTCGTGTCTGACTCTTTGCAACCCCATGAATCGCAGCACACCAGGCCTCCCTGTCCATTACCAACTCCCAGAGTTCACTCAAACTCACGTCCATCGAGTCAGTGATACCATCCAGCCATCTCATCCTCTGTCGTCCCCTTCTCCTCCTGCTCCCAATCCCTCCCAGCATTGGGACTTACTGTCCTTAAAAAGGATGGAATTTAAATTTTTTTAGGATTTTACTTGTTTGTTTTATCTTTTTGCTGGGTCTTTGTTGCTCTTCAGGCTTTTTTCTAGTTGCAGCAAGTGTGGGCTACCCCCTAGTTGGGTGTGTGGGCTTCTCATTACGGTGGCCTCTCTTGTTGTAGAGCACGGGTCCCAGGGTGCGATGGCTTTAGTGGTTGCAGCACAAAGGCTCCGTAGTTGTGGCTCCCAGGCTCTAGAGCACAGACTCAACAGCTGTGGTGCACAGGCTTAGTTGCTCCACGACATGTGGCATCTTCCCACTCAGATCAGGGATCAAACCCATGTCTCCTGCACTGGCAGGCAGATTCTTACCACTGAGCCACCAGGGAAGCCTGGGAATTTGGATTTGAAATCAGGTGCCATGACACCAAGAATCCTTTTCTCTACATCACTTTCTCTCCTTTCACTTGCTCATGCAAGTTTTCCCTCCACCTCATCCTTCCTGCTAATCCACCTGGAAGTTTCCTACTCGTGACCAGTCTGCAACTCCTCCTGATTTTTCGTGATAGGATTAGTAACCCCTTCATTTATCCTCATAAATCTTCACATATACATCTACAGAGTCTCTTTGCATATTGTTTCATGGTAATCAGCTTGTAGTCTCATTGCTAACACTAAATTCTGAAATCTGTGACTGAATACTGCATCCTATTCTGTCCTGTGACTTTGCACAAGTGCACAGAGCTCAAGTAAAAAAAAGTACTTGGTAGATGTCTGCCAAATTGTTTTGTGGAATTAGCAGGCTAGTGCATCAGGCGGAGAAGATGATGTTGGTTGCATTGGTAGAGGAGGACCAGTGAATTATTTGTTCTTAACCTAGGGTCTCAGTGAGGTCCTACCGCAACATATATTCAAATTTCACTCATTTAGTAGATCATTCATAGGTAGATTTTTGAGATAGCATGTGGCAATAATAAAAATTAACATTTACAGAGTATCTTTCATGGGCCAGATTTTATACATATACCTACTGTGATAGGTATTATAAGCCCATAATATTTAGGTGGAGAAACAGGCTCAAAATGGTAAAGTTGAGGCAGGCTGACACCAGGGACTCTTTGCTACAATGCTTCCACCTGAACAAACATCTCCCAGAGCAACAGAGGGACTAAACTATAAGGGACTAAAAAGAACTGTATGCATAGGCAGTTGGAACAAATGATCAACAATATGATACAAAAAGGACCAAAAATCCAACAGCCACGTAAAAGTTGTTGGAGCAAAAGTAGGGTACTGCACATGATTCCTACACACAGTTCCATCAAGCAGGTCGGCCAACCACCCAGGCCACCCCTGTGGCCTGACCACTGGATAGGCACCTACCCTCACCCCATTTAAGGGACCAGATTGCTCCCCAATCAAGGAGCAAGCAAGGAAACCTGTTACATGTTTTTACTCCCTGTGCTGCAGCACGAGTCCCCAAAAAAACCTTGCCTAAATTTCTCCTCTGACCTGTTATCAATTTCTGTCGATTAAAAAGCCCAAGAATCCAGGTCAGTAACAAAGTGACCTGAAAGCTGCAGAACTGAGGTCCAGCCCAGGTCTGCTGGAATCCTCCACTATCCTTTTCCCACTAGAGTGTGTTGCCTGGAGTGGGCACCAGGGCAGCAGAAATATGAACACTATTAATAAATGCTAGCTTTGCTGTTTCCTTGTAATAAAGAGTTTCACATGTTCAGTTCAGTCACTCAGTCGTGTCCGACTCTTTGCAACCCCATGAATCACAGCACACCAGGCCTCCCTGTCCATCGCCAACTCCCAGAGTTCACTCAAACTCACGTCCATCGAGTCAGTGATACCATCCAGCTATCTCATCCTCTGTCATCCCCTTCTCCAGCTGCCCCCAATCCCTCCCAGCATCGCGGTCTTTTCCAACAAGTCAACTTTTCACATGAGGTGGCCAAAGTATTTGAGTTTCAGCTTCAAAATCAGTCCTTCCAATGAACACCCAGGACTGATCTCCTTTAGGATGGACTGGTTGGATCTCCCTGCAGTCCAAGGGACTCTCAAGAGTCTTCTCCACAGTTCAACAGCATCAATTCTTTGGTGCTCAGCTTTCTTCACAGTCCAACTCTCGCATCCGTACATGACCAATGGAAAAACCATAGCCTTGACTAAACGGACCGTTATGTCCTGCTAAATTGCTTCAGTCGTGTCTGACTCTTTGTGACCCTAGGGACGGTAGACCCCAGGCTCCTCTGTCCATGGGATTTTCCAGGCAAGAGTACTGGAGTGGGTTGCCATTTCTTCCTCCAGGGTATCTTTCCAACCTAGAGATTGAACCCGTGTCTCTTAAGTCTCCTGCATTTGGGAGGCTGCTGCTGCTGCTGCTGCTGCTAAGTCACTTCAGTCATGTCCGACTCTATGCGACCCCATAGATGGCAACCCACTAGGCTTCTCTGTCCCTGGGATTCTCCAGGCAAGAGTACCGGAGTGGGTTGCCATTGCCTTCTCCAATGCACGAAAGTGAAAAGTGAAAGTGAAAAGTGAAAGTGAAGTCGTTCAGTCGTGCCCAACTCTTCGAAACCCTATGGACTGCAGCCTACCAGGCTTCTCAGTTCATGGGATTTTCCAGGCCAGAGTACTGGAGTGGGTTGCCATTGCCTTCTCCCGTTTGGGAGGCTAGCGCCACCAACTTAAGAAATGAGGAAGTTGCCCTAGAGATGCATGTTAACATTCCATACACCAGGGGGCACTGTTTACATCGTCGTTCACTGGAAGTGCAGTGCGCCTGCGTAGTGAGCACGCTGTAGTACCTCAGCGGCCGCCGGCACAGATGGGTGGGAAAGACTACTAATCCAAGGGAGCTCCCTTATTTCCTTCCTCTGTGCTGCTGTCACCTCAGAAGCATCTGGGAACCCCTCAAGACACATCTAGTATCCGTCCACAAGATCCGTCCAGCTCCAGGACTATAGAACTTCTTGTGAACCTGCCTTACTCCCATACGCCACATCTCTGAGGGAACAAAAGTTGTATCTCCTCTGATGATTCACCTCGACCTTGCTGCTGGTCTCGGCATATAATCTTTTCCCTTCTCTCCCTTGGACAGATTCATGATTTTCTCTGAAATTCAGAGACCTTATCTCTAAAATGGGGGTAAAGGTAATTTACTGATCCTCTAGGCTGTCTTTATCTGGTTCTAAGTTGGGGCTGGGAGCGCCTGCAGGATTTGAATGTCCTTTAGAAACCGCACACCTCAGGTGGGAATTCGAACACAATCTTGCCTCACGTGGGACAGGAGCCCAGGTGAACCTCATGTGAGACTCCAACCCCCAATCTTCTGACTGAAACCGTGCACCTAGTCTCGGGACTTAATGAAGTTCAGGAGAGGCAAAGTGAAAGGTAAGAAGTGGATTTATTAATATCCTTTGTAAAGAAGTTGCCGGGCAATGGGGCGTGAGATGGTTGTGTCTCAGATTTCAGGCGAGCTCCTGAGATGGTCTGCCAAGTGAGGGTGCTTGGTGCGGGGCAGGAAAGACGGCAAAAGCGAGCCGGAGTAAAGGGAGGAGACACACAAGACTGAGACAGAACGCAGGCGTCTTGGAGGAGAAACACGCATACTTCCTGGCAGTTTCCCTTCCTCCCCCATCTGAGCTGCTTGAAGGCTCTACACCATCTTCCATCCCCATAACCACCCATCCTCCTGTTGTTTAGTTGCTAAGTCATATCTGACTCTGCAACCCCATGGATTGTAGCCCGCCAGGCTCCTCTGTCTATGGGATTACCTAGGCAAAAGTACTGGAGTGGGTCTCCATTCCCTTTTCCATGGCATCCTCTCCACCAGACATCAAACCTGCATCACTTGCATCTCCTGCATTGACAGATGGATTCTTTACCACTGAACCACCCATCCTCCCAGCTGCACATTATTCCTACTCTGCTCTCTGTTCTAGCTCTCTTTTTCATTCAAAAAGCATAGGTCCACCCCATGGCCACTTTCTTTCTCTTCTCAGCCATCTGGTTACAACCAGAAGTTAAAGGACTGAGGCTCCCTCCCCACGTACTGGACCCAAGTGGTGAAAGTAAAACAGGGAGTTCTCACTCCAAACCAGACCTGGTCTTCCCACTGCAGCGTCCCCATGGCAAAGTGGTTCTGGGAAGTGCCCTAATCACAGGCAAGGCTACCAAGGGGACTTGCGGACACTGACATTATGTTAAGCTATGACCATAGTGTGCTTTGGTCCCTTCAGACAAATCACAGTCAGGCTTGGGGGGTCCAGAAAGCTGCTGCCCAAGGCCAGACCTCAACTTCTGTTGAAATTTAAGTCTTGGTGCAAATCAGTGATATAGAATAATCCGTCTCAAACTGTATCCCAGAGAGTTATACAGGTGGTACCAAGAAAGGGAGTAAAGGATGTGGGCAAATAAGTCTGTGAAATGACAAACCAAAATCATTTTGTGTATTTTGTTACTGAAGGACTTTTCAAAGTGTTCAGTGTGCCAGAATGCACTGTCAATCTCCAGGAAAAGGGTATAATAGACATTTCCCAAATGTACTTTGTCCAAGGAACCTATTTTTTTATAGAGCATGTTTTGTGACTTGTGTGTGTTCCAAGGAACAAACTTGGGGAAATATTAATGCTGGCTCAAATAAGCTAAGACTTCATGTTGATAGAGAAACTTTTTAGGGTAGTAGCAGTAAAGCTATACTTTATGTATGTATGTGTATATATGCATTATATATACACACATATATAATGTATTTACATACATGTATTAATATTATATATAATGCATAATGTTATAAGTATATATTCTTCTTTGACAACAAATAGTACCATGGTTAGTGAAAATCCACAAACTATAATTTTTACATGATTAAAAGTCCCAAATCACTGTCCATTTCTTATTTTTTTCTAAGTTTGTGATTCCAAAAGTAACCAACAATTAGAAAAGAAAATCCCAATATTTACAAAAATCTATTCTGAATCAATGTATGTACGTTTCTAAACAGTCAACAGGATCATATGATCTTTTTCCGAAAGTCCAAAATGTTCAGTTTGATTTTTAGTAATGTTTTACTTCAAAGTCAATAACGAGGTATGACTGATTAATTGTTTGGATTAGGATGATCTCTAGACATTGAACCCCTATTAAAAAGTTATTATGAAACTACTGACACTTTCTTAGAAAAGTTTTCCCCCTTGTGTAGTACTTAAAATTTTATAAAACCTTTAAGGGAAGCAGAACACTTCTAAGCAGGGCACTTTTCCCTTTAAGGGAAGCAGGACACATTTATTAAATACTTACTATATCCCAAGCACATTGTTAGGTGCTTCTTATATGAGGTTTTGGTGACACAGTAGCCAAGATACACTGATATTCATGAAAAATAAATGTGAGAGATCCTACAATGGAAGGGACACAGCAAGAACCCAGGACATCAAGCTCTCTCCTCTAACCCCTGACACATCTCCACTGGAGCAGGTGGCCATGTCCATGCCCATTCCTTCCCGCCTGTTCCACTGCACATGGGAGTTTTCTGTCTCTCAGCGAGGTCTCAAACTGAGCATCTCCATGCTGGGAAGTTTTCTGCCTAAGCCAGGCAACTGAGTCTGGAGCTTCTTCCCTAATTCTCACAATATCACAGGCCCCTTCCAGTCTGGTTATTTATTTTGCAGAAAATCTGAGAAGTGAATCTGTAGCCAAGATACACCAGTATTTATGATAAATTAATTGGTGTGTGACAACAGCTTGGTCATTCACACCAGAGACAATCACCTCCTTAACCTCTCTCCCAGGCAGTGAGCAAGGGTGTTCAGGTGGTTGGGGAAAGTTGGATATTTATGAAATTGCTTTGGGATGTACATCCTGCTGCCTTCTGATTTTCTAAGAGCCTGGAGCCAACTTGGGAGTGGAGAGTGAGGGGAGAAGACTCCCGGGTCTGGGTAGTGGATAGGACAGACAGGACAGGGGTGGGCTGCAACCCAACTCACAGATAAGAAGACCGGTAATCCCTGAAGAATGCCAGCCCCAGTCCCAAGAGGGTGAGCACCAACAGCTTCGCCATGGTCTGGGACAGACAGCGGCAGGATGGACAGACGCACAGACGGGAGAAGGGGTGGAGACCCTGAGCGCCCGCAGCCTAGGGCTGCTCTGGGGTTGGCCCCACCCCTCCCCCGGGCACAGCTTACCCCGCCCGCCCTGCTCGGGGACTGCGGGAACTTGCTTGGGGTCAGCGCCTGCAGCCAGGTGCTGAGCGCTCCCGAGGCTTTACAGAGAGAACTAGCTGCCTAGAGCGAGCAGAAAGGGGAGAATGGCAGGTGGGAGGAAACGGAGAGCGGTGGGAAAGGAGAGCCAGGCTTTGAGGAAGGCTCACTTTGTGATAACAAGGTCCTATGACTCAGAGGGGTTCAGTAACTTGATCGCTGTGACTCAGCCAGAAAAGGCACAAAAGGAAGGGAGGGCTGTGCTTGGCACCTTTTAAGATACAAGTTTATTCTCATCCGACTACCGCCACGTGGCTCCGTCAGACATCTGCATATCAAGCTTCTCTTTCAGCACCACTCATCAGATACCTCTCTATGGTGTTCATTCATTCCAGACTCTTGGCTGACATTGAGTGCCTGTTATGTGCCAGCAATCAGTAAAATATATCACTCTTGCATATGCTGTGGATAATCCGTGTTTACGTTATGGGGATGCACATCCTCTATGGAGAACAATAAAGCAGGGAAAGGCATGGAGCAGGCATACTGAGGTGCCGTTTAAGAAAGGGCTGTCCAGGGAGGCATCACTGATAAGGCAACTTCTGAGCAAAGCAGGGTAGGAAGTGCCTCTACCTACTGCCTTCTCTCCTGTTACCATGAATGAGACTTTCCTGTTCATGAGAGACCATCTCTTCTCTGCCCGCCCTGGGTTTCTTTTTTTTATTTCCTTCTCAAGAATTTTGGTCCCAGTCACAACTTCTCTCTCCTACAACATCTTCCTCTTCTCTGGAATATTGCCATTAGATACAGGCATGCTTTAGGTTCATTTATAGTTTTCTGGGGAAAATACTCTTTGATCCCACATTCTACCTACCTACTGCTTTCTTTCTCTGCTGCTTCTATAAAAAAGCACAGATAAAATCTCTTAGACTTGTCAACAGTTGCTGCTTCCATTTTATCACCTCTTGTAACAGATTAATGATGGCCACAAATTCTTTGACACTCTTCCTATTGAAAAGTGTGGTGCAAGATCCCTCTTTTGACACTGGTGCTGTCTCTGTGAATGCCTTAATTTATAGAATGTAGTGGTGCTGTCCAAGTTTTTAGGCACAAACCTAGAGCTTCCATCCCTTGTCACTCAAATACTTACTCTTACATCTTGAGCTTCTGCTTAATAACTCTGACTGCCTCACTGGTGTGTCCATATGAAAGAGTCTGAGCATGTGGAGAAGGAAAGTGGCCAGCTAAGGCCAGCCTTCTAGCTATCTCCACCAAGGCAGTGGATACACTGAAGCCTTCTTGGACACTTGAGACTTGTCCAGCCACCCAGAGAGTATCACTGAGGCACCATCCCAGTTGATACCACATGAAGCAGAAGAATCAACCTGCTGAATCTTGCCCAGATTCTTTACTCATTGTGTGTAAGCATAAGAAAATAAATTTTGGTTTGGCAATGGATTTTAGGAAGTATCTTTAACCTCCCATTCTCCACTTAACCATTCTAACAGAGCTTGTGTTCCTTCAGTTCAAACATAGAATTGGCTCTTATTAAACTACTCATAACATCTATGTTACCCAGCCCAGTGGTTACTTCTATGCCATAATTGTACTCAACTTGTAACCACATTGGGCACAGATCACCACTTCCTTCTTTTTAAATACTTTCTCTTGTATTCGTGATCCCACCCTATCCATCTTTCCTCCACCTTTCTGGTCTTCTTTGCAGGGTCCTCCTGTCATTGACCTCAAAATAATGAAGCCCTCGGACTAGTTTTGAGATATCTTCTCTTTCTGCATTCTTCCTCAAGGTGGCCCCATCCATTCCAGTAGATTTACATACCATCAGTATGCTGGTGTTTCAAAAATGTACACACCTAACTCGAGTCACTTAGTCATCCTTGATCTGCCTAGCTAAAGTAGCACATGCCACCTTCAGTAACATTTTGATATCTCATTTTTTTTTATCACTTTTTGTTTCTGAAGTCAACTTGTTAATTTATTTAGACCAGGAGCTGACTGTGGCTCAGATCATGAACTCCTTATTGCCAAATTCAGACGTAAATTGAAGAAAGTAGGGAAAACCTCTAGACCATTCAGATATGACCTAAATCAAATCACTTATGATTACACAGTGGAAGTGAGAAATAGATTTAAGGGACTAGATCTGATAGATGAGTGCCTGATGAACTATGGACGGAGGTTCATGACATTGTACAGGAGAGAGGGATCAAGACCATCCCCATGGAAAAGAAATGCAAAAAAGCAAAATGGCTGTCTCAGGAGGCCTTACAAATAACTATGAAAAGAAGAGAAGTGAAAAGCAAAGGAGAAAAGGAAAGATATAAGCATCTGAATGCAGAGTTCCAAAGAATAGCAAAAAGAGATAATAAAGCCTTCCTCAGCAATCAATGCAAAGAAATAGAGGAAAACAACAGAATGGGAAAGACTAGAGATCTCTTCAAGACAATTAGAGATACCAAGGGAACATTTCATGCAAAGATGGGCTCGATAAAGGACAGAAATGGTATGGACCTAACAGAAGCAGAAGATATTAAGAAGAGGTGGCAGGAATACACAGAACTGTACAAAAAAGATCTTCAGGACCAAGATAATCATGATGGTGTGATCACTCACCTAGAGCCAGACATCTGGAATGTGAAGTCAAGTGGGCCTTAGAAAGCATCACTATGAACAAAGCTAGCGGAGGTGATGGAATTCCAGTTGAGCTATTTTAAATCCTGAAATATGATGCTGTGAAAGTGCTGCACTCAATATGCCAGCAAATTTGGAAAACTCAGCAGTGGCCACAGGACTGGAAAAGGTCCGTTTTCATTCCAATCCCAAAGAAAGGCAATGCCAAAGAATGCTCAAACTACCGCACAGTTGCACTCATCTCACATGCTAGTAAAGTAATGCTCAAAATTCTCCAAGCTAGGCTTCAGCAATACGTAAACCATGAACTTCCAGATGTTCAAGCTGGTTTTAGAAAAGGCAGAGGAACCAGAGATCAAATTGCCAGCATCCTCTGGATCATCAAAAAAGCAAGAGAGTTCCAGAAAAGCATCTATTTCTGCTTTATTGACTATGCCAAAGCCTTTGACTGTGTGGATCACAATAAACTGTGGAAAATTCTGAAAGAGATGGGAATACCAGACCACCTGACCTGCCTCTTGAGAAACCTATATGCAGGTCAGGAAGCCACAGTTAGAATTGGACATGGAACAACAGACTGGTTCCAAATAGGAAAAGGAGTACGTCAAGGCTATATATTGTCACCCTGCTTATTTAACTTCTATGCAGAGTACATCATGAGAAATGCTGGGCTGGAAGAAGCACAAGCTGGAATCAAGATTGCCGGGAGAAATATCGATAACCTCAGATATGCAGATGACACCACTCTTATGGCAGAAAGTGAAGAGGAACTAAAAAGCCTCTTGATGAAAGTAAAAGTGGAGAGTGAAAAAGTTGGCTTAAAGCTCAACATTCAGAAAACGAAGATCATGGCATCTGGTCCCATCACTTCATGGGAAATAGATGGGGAAACAGTAGATACAGTGTCAGACTTTATTTTTGGGGGCTCCAAAATCACTGCAGATGGTGACTGAAGCTATGAAATTAAAAGACGCTTACTCCTTGGAAGGAAAGTTATGACCAACCTAGATAGCATATTGAAAAGCAGAGACATTACTTTGCCAACAAAGGTCTGTCTAGTTAAGGTTATGGTTTTTCCAGTGGTCATGTATGGATGTGAGAGTTGGACTGTGAAGAAAGCTGAGCACCGAAGAATTGATTCTTTTGAACTGTGGTGTTGGAGAAGACTCTTGAGAATCCCTTGGACTGCAAGGAGATCCAACCAGTCCATTCTAAAGGAGATCAGCCCTGGGATTTCTTTGGAAGGACTGATGTTAAAGCTGAAACTCCTGTACTTTGGCCACCTCATGAGAAGAGTTGACTCACTGGAAAAGACTCTGATGCTGGGAGGGATTGGGGGCAGGAAGAGAAGGGGATGACCGAGGATGAGATGGCTGGATGGCATCACTGACTCAATGGACGTGAGTCTGAATGAATTCTGGGAGTTGGTGATGGACAGGGAGGCCTGGCGTGCTGTGATTCATGGGGTCGCAAAGAGTCAGACATGACTGAGCAACTGAACTGAACTGAACTGAATGGAATGGAAGCTCCTTAAGGTCAGAGTTTTTGTCTTTTCTGTACTATGACCCCAGGGCATAAAAAGAAGCTGGCAAAAAGTGGTCCCTTATTAGACATTAGACTGATTGGCTGGTGAGCATATATATACTTTCCCAGGTAGCGCAGTGATAAAGAATCTGCCTGCCAATGCAGGAGTCACAAGAGGTGCAGGTTTGATCCCTGGGTCAGGAAGATCCTCTGAAGTAGGAAATGCAAGCCACTCTAATATTCTTGCTTAGAGAACCCCACGGACAGAGGAACATGGTGGGCTACAGTCCATAGGGTCACAGAGCCAAACATGACTGAGCACGCAAAGATGAAGGATGATTATGGCTGGTGAGCTCTAATGATGGCTTTGTGCTCACTAACTGGCTGCCTGGTTGACACTTCCACTGGGGTGTCTTATAGTCTCTTCAAAATGTCTCCAAACCAGAATTATTGATTCCCTCACGCCAGCATGTTATATCCTCCAAACCCTCCACACTTTAATAAATAGCACCACTACCATCTAGTTGCTCAAACTCCAAACCTAGATGTTTTTGTTCATCCACCTCTTTCTCTCACGTCTCCTTACACAGGCGTATCAGTCGCAGGCTCTACTTCTATATTAATTGTTTACTGCTACACAACAAATTACATAACAATCTCACAGTCAGAAGACATTTCCTGTCTCTTGATAAACCCATAGTTTCTGTGGGTCAGGAATCAGCATGGCATAGCTAAATACCTCTGGCTTGAGGTATCTCATGAACTGACAGTCAGAGTTGCTCTGATGGTTAATTTCATGTGTCAATTTGACTGGGCTCAGAGATGACCCGTTGCTGGTAAAACATTATTGTGTGCAACTGTGACAGTAATCCCAGAAGAGATTAGCATTTGAATCAGTACATAAGATCAATTCTCATCAATGTGAGTGGGCATCACCCAGGCTGTTGAGGGCCTGAAGAGAATAACAAGGTAGAGAAGGGATGACTTCTCTAACTCTTTACTTGAGCTGGCACATCATCCTTTCCTGCCCTTGGATACCGAAGCTTCTAATTCTCAGGCCTTCAAACTCTGGGACTTATACCAGTGGCCCCCTCCTCTCTTAGGCCTTCAGACTGGACTGAATTATACCTGGTTCTCCAGCTTGCAGGTAGCATATCCTGGCATATATCAACTTCTGTAATCCTGTGAGCCAGTTCCACAATAAATCTCCTCTTATCTCTCTCTCTCTAGCCATCCTCTTTTTCTGGGGAGCCCTGACTAATAGAGCTGTGCGTGTGTGCTAAGTTGCTTCAGTTGTGTCTGACTCTTTGGGATGCTATAGACTGTAGCCTGTCAGGCTCCTCTGTCCATGGGATTCTTCAGGCAAGAATACTGGAGTGGGTTGCTATGCCCTCCTCCAGGGGAATCTTCCTGACCCAGGGATCAAACCCACATCTCCTTCGTCTTTTGCATTGGCAGGTGAGTTCTTTACCACTAACGCCACCAGTAGAGCTGTAGTCTCATCTGAAAGCTCTACTAGGATGGGATGGAGGGGGTGAGATCAGCTTCCAAGATCACTCACATAGTTCTTGGCAGATTGCCGTCCTCTGCTTCATATTCAAAAATTTGGAGAAGGGGTAAAAGAAGGGATAAATGGCAAAGGGTGAGGATAAAGAAAGGAAGGAAGACATGGGACTGAAGGGCAGGTTGAAGAATAGAGAAGAGAGGTCACTTCCTACTCTTCTGACCTGGTTGATTTGTTAACTAATTCATTCATTGTATAAATTATACAGTATATGAGTATCCTTTTCAATTTGCTTGTTCCACTCTGTCAGATCTTAGAGCACAGATTCTTAACTTCTCTTGAACGGACTCAACCAGCTTTGAAACTGCTGAAGGCAGTAAAGTCCCTCCTTGGATTCACACACCCACAAAATACTCACGTGCCCTTTCTGTGGTTTCACATGTCCAGCCTTGAAGCCTGTGATGCCTCATCCAAAAAAAAATGAAAACTCTTGACCGTGAATGATTTGCCGTGGACTGTCAATTACTTGGAGAAGGCAATGGCACCCCACTCCAGTACTCTTGCCTGGAAAATCCCATGGATGGAGGAGCCTGGAAGGCTGCAGTCCATGGGGTCGCTGAGGGTCGGATACCACTGAGCGACTTCACTTTCACTTTTCACTTTCATGCATTGGAGAAGGAAATGGCAACCCACTCCAGTGTTCTTGCCTGGAGAATCTCAGGGACAGGGGAGCCTGGTGGGCTGCCATCTCGGGTCGCACATAGTCGTCAATTACTTTGAAATAACTCTCTGTGGAACTCTTCCTCTGGGCCTCTGTACCTACTCTTTTGTTTGAAACAGTTTTTTCCAAAACCTCTCTATTCCTCAGTGTTGACATGTCCACATCTTGTTCTTTCAGATGTCAGTTTAGAACATATTTCAGGTAGTCTTTCTTGGCCCTTAAATCTTCAATACCCTTCTTGTATACACAATGCTTCTTTATTATTCTTACCACTCTGTGTTTATTATTAGTATCTTACTACTGTTTTGTTCTATTCACTAGGCTATAAACCTATATAACAATGCCTTCATTGTTATAGTTTGATATCTGGTATAGCACCTAACACAGGTTAGATGCTCAATATACATTGTTCAATAACTGAATAAATGTTTGACAACCATTCCTGGAGCCTCTGGAATACTTTAATATGCCATAATTTATTAACTTTAAAGTATCACAGGTCTTATGTTTATTATTTTACTACTTTAATTGTTTTGTTATTTTATGTGCCACTAGAAAAGAAAAAAACAATCTACAACATAATTCTTTAAAAACTATCAATTATACAGCAATTTCCTATTTAAGAGTTGTTAAAATGTATAAAAAATTATAATGGAATCCATGAAATACAAAAGTTTAAAATTAAGGGGAAGCTTTGCAGGTTTTTTAAACTTAGAATTCCTTCTTATCACAGCAACTTATAATCTAATATTTTTTAAAGTCCTGTCTCAGGTATCACCCAGACTTTTATCATTCATTTCCTTTCCCCTTTTACTCCTCACATGCTAAATAGTTATTTGCACACATTGAAATGTTAGTTCTTAAATATATTTTGTAAAAAGCACATCTACTAATTCTTACACAAACCTGAACTCACTGACTATTCAGTAGAACCTGTCAATGCATTGGCAGAGAGCCAGAACCAAATCTGCCAAGCTTAATTCTGTGCAGGCACAAAGAGTTGATCTTGTGGCTGCACTTGCTGTTCTTCCTTTAGAAGTTGCTGAACCTGGTTGGCAGTAATTGCAATGTTCTCAAGTGTCTGCAAGTATGAAGTTCCAATGTCCTAAGAACTCCAATAACACTATTCTGCTTGAGGCATCTCTAGTAAAAATACAAAACAAAACCAAAAAACCAACTCAAAACCCACCAGACTTGAATCCTGGATTCATGGTCATTTTCTGAAATTCTATAGTAGCAGAAATAAAATGAAGATAATTCCTGTGGGTTTATTACATGAAATAAATGGAGAAAATCTATGAAACTGCTATGCAGAAATAAAGCAACTGCAGTGCAAATAATAAAGTTCTATCCAAGAATAGAAAAAGTGCTTTCACCTCACAACATCTTGGTAGGTGAGATAGGGCCAATGTTATTATCCCTGTTTTATGCAAAGTCATTAAGTTAGGAAATGGAGGAGTTTCAGATATGTATGTCCAGCTTTGGTGATCCTAAATTTAAGTGTATCTAAAAACAGAAAGTGTTAGTCACTCAGTCATGTCCGACTCTTTGCAACCCCATGGACTGTAGCCTGCCAGGCTCCTCTGTCCATGGAATTCCTGACCCAGGGATCAAACCTGCTTCTCCTACAATGCAGGAAGATTCTTTACCATCTGAGCCACCAGGAAAGCCTATGGGTTTGCAGAGAGTCAGACATGACTGAGCAACTAACACTTCAGAAATAGAATTTCAAAGTATGTAAAGCAAAAACAAACACTACTATACCACTTCACAACAGTTATCTAACTCATCTCCAAAACTGAAAAACATAAAGTTGAACGATAGAAATGATAAAAAGACCAGCGATCTATGAAATAGAAAACAAGGAGAAAATACTCATTGTGTAGAAAGCTGTTGAGTCATAAGATGAAGTCCTGATGCATGCTACAACACGGTGGCACTTTGAGAATGTTACGCTGAGTGACAGAGGCCCGCGTACTGTGATTCCATTTATGTGCAGTAGCCAGGATAGGCAAATGCACAGAGAGAGAGCAGCTAGTAGTTACTAGGAGTAGGGGAAAAGGGTGACAGAGAATGGCTTAATGGACATGGCTTTCCTTTTTGGGGTAATGAAAATATTCTGGCACTAAATAGTAATGATAGTTGCATGATACTGTGAATGTATTAAATGCCACTGAATTGTATATTTCCAAATGGTGAATTTTATGGGGGTTTTACCACATTAAAAAAATCAGAGGACAAAATATTTAGAAAATGATTATTGAAAATAGTACTAAAATTTATAAATCTTTAGTAAGACAGAGAGAGGTTACAAAATCTAAAAAGAAGATTACCACAGGTCCTAAAAATATTTTTATAAAATAAAAATGTATTATGAACTGCTTTATTCCACTAAATTTGAAAATTTAGATGAAAATGATGAAATTCTAAACTTACAAAAAATGCACAAGAAGAAACAGAAAAATCTCAATAAATTTTACATTTATTAAAGACATTGAATCTACTATTTAAAAGAAAGAAAGAAAGTGGAGCAACAGGAACTCTCCAGCATTATTAGTGGAATGACTACCTTGCAGAACTGAACATACACTTGTGTGTAACTAAATTATGTGCTGGACATGAGTGTATCCTACTACTAACTCCAATTTGCATGTATACTCAACAGAAATGTTTACATATGTGTATTAAAATACACTCTACAAGAAGGTTCATTGCAGCTTAGTTTATAATTAAAAAAAAAAAACAAAAACCTGGATGCAGTATAAGTGTTCATCAGTAGTAGAATGGATAAATAAATTGTGGGATATTCATACAATGAAATACTATATGTAATAAATGAAAAAGAATACTGTAATGTGCTACAACAGAGGCTTACAACAATGGTTTATTTATCACTTATGCCACATGTCCATTGCAAGTTGGCTGCAGCTCTGCTTCCTGTCATCACCAATCCAGGATGCAGTCTAGCAGAGCACAGGGCATCTAAGACATTACCAGTTTGGAGGCAAACAGAGAAGAGACACAGTGAAACACGGACACTTGATATTTCTACCTGGAAGAAGTGGCATGTGTTGCTTTACCAACATTTCATGGCCCACAGTAAGCCATGTGACCACTCTTCAAGTTCATTAGCAGAGACGTATTGCCAGCCACTGAGAATAGCATACCAAGAAGAGAACAAGGATACTTGGGCAATAGTTATCCAACCTACCATAGAGGTTGGGAAAGTGAATATCTAATGATGCTAAAGCTGAAACTCCAGTACTTTGGCCACCTCATGCGAAGAGTTGACTCATTGGAAAAGACTCTGATGCTGGGAGGGATTGGGGGCAGGAGGAGAAGGGGACAACAGAGGATGAGATGGCTGGATGGCATCACTGACTCGATGTACATGAGTCTGAGTGAACTCTGGGAGTTGGTGATGGACAGGGAGGCCTGGTGTGCTGCGGTTCATGGGGTCGCAAAGAGTCGGACACAACTAAGCAACTGAACTGAACTGAACCCAGCTTTTCTCTTTAGGCTGATGGGAGTCATGGTGAAGGTCAATGTCTGATTCCTTGGAAGTAGAGGATTTTAAAAGTTCATGTTTTATTGAGAGAGTGCTCATCAGGAAAAATTCTGGAAAGGTAGCAAGACAAGAAAAGGAGAAGGATCAAAATATTTAAACCTATTAATGGTAGGGCACATCTAACTTTATTGTTTCCATTAATTCTATAGTGTGTGTGTTTGTGTGTGACTTTTAGCATACAGTGTGATTTATTTTCAGTACCAGTGGACTCATCTAGAATCCACTGATAATCTGTTTACCAAAGATCTTGAACTTACATTCTATCCACAGACAATCTTCAGATTCACTACAGAAGCCACTCTTTTTTTCTGTAGTGAAAATTGCCAATAGTCCAGAGAATGTTCCAACTGTACTTCATTTAGGTTTTACTTCTTAATGGAATCAATGACATTTTACAGGTTCATGTGATATACCAGTTAGCTGTTAGAAACCACAGAGCTCCATTTCCCAAAACTATCCCTGATGAACCCAGCTTTTTCTGCTCTGTCTGTGGTACAGAGTATCAAATTGTATGTTAAAAGTTTCCATTACATTCTCTATTCCTACTTAAGCATGTTCCTCTTGGATTTCCTCACTTGCCCTTTTCTATGCTAATTATGGTGTTTTACATCTCAAATCAATTATTTTCTAAACAACCTCATTGCATGGGAAAATGGAATTTTGGCAAAAAGTAAGTGATTTGTGTTTTGCGGTAGACAATTTCCTGCACTATTGTAATGTATAATAGTTTGAACACAAGTACATCAATAATATTATGTGTGCAACCAGGTCTTCTGTGATGGTGTGGTAGAGACACGAACTCAGCACCTTCCACCTCTTTTCCAACATCCTTTGGGTACAGTGTTTTAAAATCCTGGCTATATATTCGAACCATGTAGGGAGATTTTGTAACCTAACAGTGTCTGAACTTCAGCAGGGGTGTGGGTGAATATGGGGGGAGTCAGATACTCCCTTCTCATGCACCTTCTTACCCTTCAGAGGTGATAACTAGAACGTATACTTCCACAGTTCTTGAAGTAACAGTACAGGGTGTGATTTTGTGCCACAAATCAGAAGGGCTTGAGCAAGACTGAAATTTGAAACCTTGAGCAAAGAGGCAGTATAGCAAGCATCTGCTCTGCTAGTTTGACTGCAGGCGTGGTTCTGAATCCTACAGTTCTTATGATTCCTTGAGCTCTGGGTCTTATTTATTGTGGCCAAAATTATCTTCAGTCCCACAAACAGTGCAGGAAGTTCCATATACCCTTAACTTTCTGTCAGTACTCAACAATGTTGAGTCTTTTAATTTTGCTAGTCTAATAGGTATAATGGCACCCCACTCCAGTCCTCTTGCCTGGAAAATCCCATGGACAGAGGAGCCTGGTGGGCTACAGTCCATGGGGTCGTGAAGAGTCGGACACGACTGAGTGACTTCACTTTTACTTTTCACTTTCATGCACTGGAGAAGGAAATGGCAACCCACTCCAGTGTTCTTGCCTGGAGAATCCCAGGGACGGTGGAGCCTGGTGGGCTGCCGTCTGTGGGGTCACACAGAGTCGGACACGACTGAAGCGACTTAGTAGTAGTAGTAGTAGTAGTAGTAATAGGTATAAAGTGATTTTAGAGTGCTGTTTTAATTGGCACTTCTCTGATAATTGAAGATTCTAAGCTTTTCATGTGCTTCATTTCTCCCCTCTTCTGCAAAGTGCCTCTTCACATTATTGCCTGTTATTCCTTGGGGTTACTGTCTCCACTTTGTTATTCTCAAGAGTTCCTAGTATATTCTACTCTTTAATATGTTGTCAGTTTAACATTTCAAATATTTCTCATTCTGATATTCATCTATAATCTTTGTGAATGGTGTCCTTCACTGAATGGAAATCCTTAAGTTTGATGACTCAGGTTCAATCAACTTTCTTGTCTTAGAGTTTCTATTTTTGAAACATTGTGTCAGAAATCATTCCCTATCCTTAGGTCATAGATACTTTCCTATACTGTCTCCTATTAACTCTAAAGGTTATACTGTAGATCCTTGCTCAGTAGTTACCTAGTAATGTTAGGTAGGACATAGGTTTATTTCCTTGCATAATGTCAGTTGGTTTTCCCACTTCCATTTCCTAAACAAACATCCTGACCCTATTAATTGGTGCTGCTAATTTTATCTTACTTGAATTCCCCAGGCAGAAATATATTTCTGAGATCTCTGTTCTATTCCATTGGTCTGTTCATCTTTTTCTTGCACAAATACTAGACTGTTTTTATTATTAGACCTATCCCTGCCCTTCATTTTTATTTTCTGAAATTGACTTAGCTTGTCCATACACATAAAAAAATCTATTGTGAGGTACATTGTGTATACTCAAAAGTATATAAAATATATATAGTTATAGAAAAATTATAAAGTAATAGCAATGTAAAACACCATCCAAGTCAGGAAATGCAATAATGCCAGCACTCCAGAAGTTTTCCCATGTATCCTGGCCTGACTACAATCCCACCTTAGGATAGGCAACCACTATCCTAACTTTTGTGATAACCATCATTTCCCTGTTCTCTCTAATGTATCCATCTAAGCATGCATCCCCAAACAATTGTTTAATTTTGCCTTTTTGGGGATTCCTTCCAAATAAAATCATTTTAATACTTTTTGTATTAATTTTTATTTTCTTTACTTCAACATTTGGAGAAGGCAATCAACCCACTCCAGTTCTCTTGACTGGAAAATCCCATGGACGGAGGAGCCTGGTAGGCTGCAGTCCATGGGGTCGCTAAGAGTTGGACACGACTGAATGACTTCACTTTCGCTTTTCACTTTCATGCATTGGAGAAGGAAATGGCAACCCACTCCAGTGTTCTTGCCTGGAGAAAGGGACGGGGAAGGGAAGCCTGGTGGGCTGCCGTCTATGGGGTCACACAGAGTCGGACACGACTGAAGCAACTTAGTAGTAGTAGTAGCTCAACATTATTCATGAAATTCTTCCATGTTTCAAATAGCACTAGTTGTATACATTGCTGTTTACTGTTTCACTGTATGAATTTACTACAATCTGTTTATCCATTTCAACTTTATTAACGTTTGGTTATCTCTAGTGTTGTTTCTTTTAATTTGAAGAACTTTTATTACAAACACAATTTCTTTAATGGTAATAGAGTCATGATTTATAAACTCGTCTTGAGTCAGTGAAGGAACTATGATAGAGGACACTGGCTACTTACCCAAACCCTTCCTCTCTGGGCATAAAGAAACCCAGCTGAACTATATTTCCCAGCTTCTCTTCCAGTTAGGTATTGCCCTGTGATACCCTTTATTAATAGTGTCAACAGAAGTGCCATTTCCAGGTTGAGCCTGAAGATATTTGGCATGTTTCCTCATACTTTCTTTTGCTTTTGTTTGGGATGGACACCAATATGATGATTTTTCATGAAGATGTTAATGCCCTACAAAATATACTCTCTTGCATGAGAACTGCTAGATCCCTGGAGTACCACAAGGATCAGAATTTTCATGCTGATCTGAGAAACTGTTATCTGAGATCTCTGACGTGAAAGAGATTATAAATATTTTTCTAAAATGAGGAACCATATATATAACACTGGCATATAACAAGTACTGTTCTAGATTTTATAAATATTAACTCTTTTAATCCTCTTAAAAACTGTAAGTGCTAATTAGTCTTATTACCTCTATTTTAAAGAAGAGAAAACTGAAACTCAGAGAAGGCCAGAGTTGCACAGTTAGTAAATAACTGAACTGGGGTTCAAATCCAGAAAGCTGGACTCCCCAGTCTGTGCTCCTACACACTATGATGTACTATCTTTAAGCCACTATATACAAGGGATCTTTATTACAACAGCTAGTGTGCGTGCATTCTTAGTTGCTTTAGTCTTGTTCAACTCTTTGTGACCCCATGGACTGTAGCCCGCCAGGCTCTTCTGTCCATGGGATTCTCCAGGCAAGAATACTGGAGTGGGTTGCCATACCCTCCTCCAGGGGATCTTCCAACCCAGGGATCGAGCCCGCATCTTTTATTTCTCCTGCATTGGCAGGCATATTCATTACCACTAGCGCCACCTGGGAAGCCTGTTACAACAGCTTACTGTGACCTTAAAAATACAGGAATTGGAACATAGAAGTGGGGTTCAAAACATAACCTTAAATATGTGGTTAGATAAGAGTTGAAGAATTTTACAGGCTGAAAAACTGGAAATCCTTGTAACATCATCACACAAATATTTAGGAAAAACATTTCCTACAATAACTCGAAAGGCCGGCCATTTCCCCAAAGAGCAACCGGAATGTTGTGTGTTGGTTGGTTGGTCCTTGACATTTTTAGTACAGGACAGTGATAAAATTATGTGTTCAGGTAAGAACTAGCAGGCCTAAAGCAGAGGCTGTAGAGGAGATCTAGAAATGTGGTGCTGTGCCCCAGCAGCAGGAGGAAAACTGGCTACAGCTCATAGCCTTTCTCAAATACCTCCTAGTTAGGAAAACCAAGCTCGCCAGCACTGTGGGATGTATTCACCACTTTGTCTCCTTTCACCCATTCCCTCAAATGGCCTCAAAGGAGGCAGCATTTAGGTAAGGGAGAGAGAAATGCGTAGACATGGAAAACAGGAAGTAAATTAAGCTTGAAAACTGTGTCCCAAAAAGGAATCTGAATTTGTTGCTGGCACATGGCAATTACTGGAAATAAACAGATGCTGAATCCTGTCAAATTCTAAGCTATTTTATTGCATAAGCAACTAAAAATCTGACCTGGAAATGTCCTCAGATTTTCAAACATATACCTGTAAGAAGGAGGCTACTAAAATTACATAGTATTTCTAAGACTCACTTTCAGTGTGGTCTTAAAGCATAATGTACTAGAAAGAATTCCAAAAGGGTAAAATTTGGACTCACGGCGACCTAGAAAAATACACCATTACTAAGACACTAACCTCATTTCCTCCCAGGTGGAATAATCTCATTGGTATGGACCAGAGACTGCTAAGTGTATTCTAGTCTTTCTTTTAAGAGAAGAAACAACTGTTTATTATTTTTTATTATTGATATTCTGCTCATACTCAACCATTGTAATTGGATGTGTTGTGGGAACAATATTTTATTTTCTAGGCTACCCCATGTAGCCACATCTGGACCTAATGTAGAGATCAAAGCATCACCCTCAGATCCTGTGCTTTGAACAGAAGGGAGAAATTGGGTGGGGCTTGGAGTTATCTTTCTTGGTGAGGAATACAGTGTGTGAGAGAAGACTGGACTGTTGCTGTTGACCAGAGGCTAGACTGTGGCACAGAACACTAGTTGTACACCAAAATGTATTCGTTCTTCGTCCTCGAATGTATGTCTCTCCAGTTGTATTACATCACCCGTTTCCCCCTGCAGTTTGTTAGGTGATGCCATGCGGTTAGTTTTTACCATTGGTGAGAGAGTAAAAGTAATGGCTACCATTTCTGGTCCTGGGACTTAAGACATGGGGTATCTCTCCCTGACATCCTCCAGTCTTTCTCTCCTTCCAGCTTGATGAAATACAGAAATGAGGGTGAACGAGCTTCAACCATGTGGATAACTATAGTTACCTAGCTGTGGTGCAGCAACATGATGAAGCTTTCTGCTGCTTAGTATTCACTCTGTACACTATTCCCCTTTGCTCTGTGTCCTGGGAGGCTTTCTGGCCTCCATTAATAGCTCCCTGCCTTATGGATTTGGGAGGGTGGAAGGGGAGTTCAGTCAAGATATTCATTCCCTCTGTTCTCTCTGCTGAGTTGTCATAGGTTAGCTGCATCCTACCAGTGACAAGAGCATCTGTTGGGAGAGTCTCCACTTCATCTACTCTCTTTTGGTTCTAGTAACTGCTTCTACTCCCTTGTTCCTTCAAACCTAGGGCTGGAAACAGTCCCTGGAAAACCCCCAACATTTCTCTTACTCCATTGCTAACAACGGAGTATTAGACTTTGTCTTACTAGTTTCTTTTTACATTCCCACCTTTGTATCTATACTCCCCTTAAAGAACTTCCCTCAATAGCCCCATCTGAGTGCGCTTTCTCTTTCCTGCAAAACCTAACCAGTGATGTCTCTGAATGGCCCCATCAAGGGAAGCTGCCATATTGATCTCTCTCCTAAAAACTGGACAATAAAAGAAAAATTTATCATCTATTTTTTAAGGCATCATATGTTTCATTTTGTATGTTACAATAGCTTAGCCTTACCTCAATTAATAGTGTTATTTTTTTCCAGGAGTTTGTTCCTTTCATAAAAATTTCAAATTCGTTGGCACAAGCTGGTGCATCAAACCCTTTTTCTCTCTCTAATGTCTACAGCATCTGCTTGTCTTATTTTTCATTTCTGACACTGGATACTTGAGCCATTCTTTTTTCTTGATAAATCCCACCAGATGTGTGTCAGGTTTTATTATTTTTTTAAAGAATGAACTTTGGCTTTTGTTTAATCTCTACACTATATTCGATTTTCTGTTTCATTAGTTGACTATTACAAATTACTTCTGAATCTAGCATCTAAACACAGTAAGAAACTTTTATCATGATGCATAGATTTTGTGAGCAAAACAGAAATGGAAGAGTTTTTGTATAACCTAGCCTTGACAGTCACCCGTCATCATCTGGAATATCCTGTTAATTACACAAGTAAGCCATATTTGATGTAGGAGGGAACTGTGCAAGAGAATGAATACCAGAAATCAGACATCATTAGGGGCCATCTTGGAGCTGTCAATCACATTGGTTTTTGCTCTTTACTTTCCTGAGCTCAACAAAGAGCTCAACATCTCTCTAGTATCCCCACCTGCATCTCTGACAATTTAAACAGAAAGACTGGGGAAGAAAAGACAATGAATCATCAAAATGTAGCATCTATTGTGGGGAGCAGTCCCTCTCCTTCCCAAACCAAGTAAGGGAAGAGGCTCAAGGTAATCGCATAACGATTTGGAGGTGCCTACATGAAGGGAAACACCAGGGCTTTATCTCTCCTAGGCCTTCATTGTGGAAGGACATATTGGTCCCTAGCAATGAGATTGCCCCCCATCTCTCTGGGGATTTTATCATGCAGCCTTTCCTAAATTGCCCCGAGAAGAAGAGGGTAGATTCTTATGAACCCACCAACATCTAAATATGCTTATTCTTCTCATCTCTGGCTCTCCAAGTCTTCCTTAGTCAGATAAACTTTATCTAATTTGCAGTTGTGCAGGTTAAAGACAGGAAAAAAAAAAAAAGACTGTATTTTCCCAAACTGGCTATATACATGCTGTTAGTTATTTTTCTCTGTGACTCCCTAATGGTTGGCCTTTTGAAATGTAAAATCTGAGAACTGATTGTAACATTTTGCGAGTCGTTCATCCTCTAAAGCAATGGAAGCTACAGTTTGTGTTGTGTGTTTAGTTGCTCAGTCTTGTCCAATTCTTTACGACCCCATGGACTGTAGCCGGCCAGGCTCCTATGTCCAAGGAATTCTCCAGGCAAGAATACTGGAGTGGGTAGCCGTTCCCTTCTCCAGGGGATCTTCCTGACTCAGGGATGGAACCCGGGTCTCCTGCATTGCTGGTGGATTCTTTACCATCTGAACAACCAGGAAAGTCTGGAAACCACAGTTTTATTGTCTAAATCAGAAAGGGTTACATGGGCTAAAATGTAGAATTTTACCTGGCTACAAAACTTTTCAACAAAACTTACATCTAACTGAGCAAAATGACTTAGGACATAAAGAAATCACCCCAACACCCCACCCTCAGAAGAGAAAAATATATCAACCAACCACTTCTCAGTAAAATTCACAGAAAAGGGAAGGGGGAGGGGGTGGGGTGCTTGGGTATACTAAGCCACGTTAATGATTTGCTAAAGGTTGTCTTGATTTTTGACCAAGAAAGGGACACTTCTATTCATTCTCGTCAAACTAAGGTTGAGTCCTTAGACAGAACTTCAGTACTATACTGTGTTATTTATTTCAGATTTTTTAGGGTCAAGTCTGTGGAATGTTGCTTAATAAGTGTTTACTGAATCAACCAAAATAACAAGTTTAAAGCAGCTGAGAATTAACAGTTCTGAGGCCCTCTCTCCTAGTTCAGAGTCAAGCTGATAACAACACTTCACTTCAGAGACAAGATACCACCATGAATAATGACCTGTTACAAAGATCAGATTAGCTCTGCTGTGGCCCAAAGTAGACAGTGCCATCTGTCTTTTGTCAGGTTTTCCAGAATTTGACTTCCTGTGTGTCTGCATTGGGAGAATGCCAGTTCAGGGAGGGCTTGGGCAGTCTCACAATGCCAGTTCTTGCTTTTATCCATGTGTTGGGCACGTGACTGGCAGTTTGTGCCTCGTGCAATTGAAGGAAGAGAAGGTGAATTGTAAATATTTGAACATTAGCTCTTCTCCTGGTCTGGACTGCAGGAGGCTCAGAATAGCACAGCTGTATGAGGTAATTTTGCCACACAGCTACCAAGTAAGCTGGACACCTCACTCATCACAGCTCACATGTCTTATTGTAGAAAGAATATTGGGAATAGTTGGTTAAAGAATTGAGAGGTTTGGTTTCTTGTTGGACTGTCACTAACTTAACTTGCAATTAGGGGAATATTATGTAATGTCTCTGATTCTTTATGTCTATGCATGAGGAAAGCTGGACACACTTTTATTGGTGTTTGTCATTTACTTAGAGTTCTACTTATATGATTAGGGGTTTACTTTTACCAAATGTGTAGACTTTTGGGAATATCTGGAGTCTAGAGCTCACAGTACAGGGCTTTGTGAAATACAGTGCCTATGAGAAGCTTCCCCCTATACACAGAAGCCACAGAGCTGCCCTGAAGCACCGAGCCATTGTTGGCATACATGGTGCTTATCATGGGCTTCTCAGACAAAGCGTTCCGGATGCGAAGTGCCTGTCAAGAAAGAACATTCATTAGTAGTATAAGAACAAACAGCTGTCAGAGACATTTTCTTTCCCAAACACTCCAGGACTTGTACAATTCTCAGAAATCAGTAAGTTAAAATCTGTGCATCTTCAGTCTTTTTTTTTTTCTTATTCTAATGAAAGTAATCTCACATCAGCCAAATTCCTCAACAGATGGTTTGCACAATTTCGATAGTTCGGGCATCTCTATAGAGACAGGTAAGAACCATGAATGCTTTTATCTAATTGAATGTACAGTCTTCCTTCTGTAGAAACGGTCTTGCCTTTCATTGGACATACAGCATGGGGAGGTAAGCGTGGAGCAAAATAATGAAGGGACAGCGAGTTAGCTAGCCAAACCAACCCAGAACCTGTGGATGGTAGTTTTCACAGCTGCAGCCCCCACTCAGGGAAGCAAGTGTAAAGAATGCACACTCTGGAATTCAGTCTGACACAACTGCCTAGTCCTATTTTTGATCTGCAGGATTAACACTCTTTAGTTTGCTAATCAGTAAATATATAAGTGCTCAGGTTTCCAAATAGCTTGGCTGAAGTTCACTCAATCAGGACATGATGTGAATTAAAGAAAACCGACATCTCATTAAAACAGAGTTTAGTAGAGTTTTTTTTTTTTTTTTTAAGTTCCTATCTTAAGGAAGATCCTACAACTTTATCTCAGGTTTGTTACATGGAAATATTCAAGATGGAACTCATGTAAACATTAGCCTCAAGCAAAAATAAAGGGTATCAGAGATTGTGAAGAAAGAAGTCTTACCTAAAATAAACAAATGATTAAACTTGAAAATGGAGACATGAAAAAGAGTCTAAGCAATTTTCAAATAATTCTATGGATCATATTTTCTTTTGTTCTTTTAAAGCAGACATTATTGTTGGGCATTTGTAGAAAATGTAGAAAATTTGTATCACTTTGTGAGGCACACATCTGAGGCTAGGGTAGCTTGCTAGCTCAGGGTGACATTCTTCAGGCTCCAGTCTCAGACTGTATTTTTTATATTTTTTGATGTTTTGGGTTATTATTATTATTTTTTTTTTTTGGTTGTTGTTTTTTGTCAAGAAGTTGTGACTAGGGAATTCCCTGGAGGTCCAGTGGTTCGGACTCCACAATTTCACCGCCAAGGGTTCAGTCTCTGGTCTGAGAACTAAGATCCCACAAGCTATGTGGTGTGGCCAAAAAAAAAAAAAAGTTGTGACTAATTTATTAATAAAAGAAAAAAAATTTTTAATTTTTATTTATTTATTTTTACTGTACTGCACAGCATATGGGATCTTAGTTCCCCAACCAGGGATCAAGTGTGAGCCCCTGCATTGGAAGCACAGAATCTTAACCAGTGGATTGCCAGGAAGTCTCAAGAAACAAATTAAAAAAAAAAAAAAAAAAAACTAAAGAATAGCAATTTTGGAAGCAGTGTGTTTTCTTTACCCACTGGACCAATTATCAGGGTGGCATTTGAGGCTCAATTTCCCAACACCACAAACCTAGATACAAACATTATATCTTTGTTAGAATCTTACCTTCTCAGTGAGGTCTGTCTTGGTCTCTGTATTTACTAAGACCTGCTGTCCCTCTGTTCACAGCAGTCCTGATCCCTTTTACTGTTATGCTTTTTCTTCCATAGAACTTTCCAACTTAAAACTTACTATTAATATATAATTTACTTATTTCTGATGCTTATTGTTCATGAGTATCTCCCTCCCTAACAGTAGGGATCTTGGTATGCTTTGTTTTCTGATGGATATTCCAAGTATGAGAACAAAGTCTAGTGCATTATAAGTGCTCAATAATTTTTGGGAATAAATCTCTCATAGTATGTGTGCCAAGAATTTATATCGGTATTTAAATTCACTAGAGATTTTTTTATTCTTAAGCATAATGCTGTAGAAATTGCAATACTTTATGCTGTTGTTTTTAATGCCATATAAAATTCAATGGTGTATGATATTATTTTGGAAGAGATTTAAAATAACATCTTTAAAATGAGACATTCTTCAGCACTATCATATATAATAGAACTGCTGGCAAAATCTAATTTTGTTTTGAGATTACATTTAAACCAGGGTTTAATCAGGATCATTTAAACCAGGGTTCCCCAATTCCCTGGGCCACGGACTGGTACCCATGATTTCCAAAAACAAGTATAGCTTTTGCATGGATGGGATATGTTGTTTAGCACTGATGGTTAATGGGCACCAGGTGACTTGAAAGGGTTAATGGGCTGTATCTCCCCAGCCTGTCCCAAATCGTACTCTTTCCATATGCAGAATTTCTTCAGTTCTGGAACATCACATATAGCCTGCTAAATTCTCCCAAGTCACCTCCACACATTATTTGTTCTTGCAGCTTTCCCCTGCAGTTCAGGTAAGTCTAAGAACTTACTTCTGACCCTGGAGGATCCTCGGTGTTATACATCAGCAGCTTGATAGCATTAGGATGGCATCCTGCCAAAATATCTCCCGTGTCAGGATCAACAGTTAAGTTATCCACTAAGGTGTCCAACTGGATTACCTTCCAATGAAGAGGAAGCAGTCAAACATTGTTCTGACTTTCATCCCTCCCACCTTCCTCCTACCAGCTCCTTCTGGCTCCCCAAATAGGTATTTTTGCTACTGAATTTTCTAAGTGCAAACATAATGTCACCATCATTCTTCTAAAATAGTCTCATTTCCTTCATTCAAGAAGTACATTCCCAGGTCAAGCTTGGGAGCTAATGGAACATGTTGTATGGGAAACCAGGGTCCTGTTACCTTGAGTTGAGTTAAATCCCAGTTGTCATGTATTTTCATAACATGAATGTTCTTATCTGATACATCAGCTACATAGATATACCTTTGAAGTAAACAACATTGACATTTAAGCAAGTAATAATGAAAGATGACACTAACTCTTATTTTGGAAAAGAGGTATACAAATTCACAATAGCTCAACATGCCCGTGCAATACCTTGCTATAAACCACAGTGAAAGATAATGGAGTAGTATGTTTAATACTTTTGAAGTACTTTAATAAGCTTTGAATATGAAATTTGACGAAAGGCAATGGAATTGGTGTTTCCAAATGACATACTGGCTCAGTCTCATTAGTTAACAGAGTCACACTTTATTCTTTAAATCAAATGGAGGTAAGTGGATCTCTTGTAAGGCCAATAGATTCTATACTTCTAGTGCTGGAAACTAGTGCTTGAAAAGATGTAACAGATGATCATGAAACTCAATCACAATCATTTTTTAAAAAGAGGGAGAATACTTAGAATTGTTTTCCACAGGGATCATCTCTACTTACTATCTTACCATTACATTTAATATTTCATGGTACTCTTCTTTTTAAATAACGTTCCATTTTAAAACACTTTAAAAGAATGTTTCTCATAAAATTTTATACTGCATAAAATAGCATTTTCTCATAGAAAAGTCTGCTGTAGTATGAAAGGAAGTCTGCCACTTATACAATCACAGTGCCCAGTCTAAGTTGGGCCTCCCTGTCTAATAAGAACTTTTGGGTAATGGAACTTAGTATAAGTTAACTTAGTTAAAGTCCTTCTGGCCTCTTAAAGAATAGAGGTATTGTGCATTTATTCTCCTTTTTAGTCACACAAGAATTTGGAACAAACTATGCCTGCCCGCCTATGTCCCTGCCCAGGCTCTTTTTGCTACCACCTGTCCCGGGTGTCCAGGAGTCCACCAGTATCTGGGCCAGGAGGTAGGGCAGAGCAGTCCTAGTCACTGCCCTGACAGGCTGGGGCAGGCTGGGTGTGCCTCCCATCCCAGCCAGCCTCCTGTCTCACCTAGCCTCCCATGGCCAGAAAGACAGGGCCCTTGAAATTTAAAAAATTAAGATAATAACATTAACAATGATAAAAAGAATGCTGGGCCACAGAGACTTGTCCTCTCCTGGAGCCCAAGACCCACCTGGCCTTGTGGCCATGCTGGATACTCACCCTGGGACCAGGCACCCATCACCCCACAACCCATGGCCCCAGACCTCTGTAATTTTATATAGAGTTTGAGCTGAAGCTTCATATATTTAATTCATTTTGTTAAACAAGAAAACATATATCCTTTTCCCTCTATTAAAAAAAAAAAAAAGAATTTGAAACAAGGACCTCATATCCATGAGTCCAGATCCTTCATTTTATTGGGGGAGCCTTATGTGCACAAGGGCAGTGGTGGCTTAAGATCACACATTGAGTGTGACCCCTCACCACACTGGATCCCCGCACACATGTATTGAGTACTTAAGCCTCAAGAAGTAACCACTTCTTCAGGGATGGAGTCCACAAGAACATCAAGGGTAAATGGTTGAAAATTCATAAAAGAGCTTACTTCTTGTCTAGTGAGATTGTAATTCCATTGGCAGAACTAAATCCTCTGGCCACCACTTTAACCTCTTTTGGGCTGTAGAAGAGCACCTGAGTCCAGCGAAGATCCATGAACAACTCTAATAGCACCAAGAAGAAGTTGGTAAAATAGTGGTCTCTGGTGGCATAGAACTGTTCTGGTCCGAGAACCACAATATCATTCACACTAAAATGAAAAAAAAAAAAAAGAGAGAGGGAAAACCAACAAACCATGGACTAATTAAAATCATGAAATCTCAAAGACCAATAATTCATCAGCTTGAAGAATTGTACAAGAACTAGTCTGGATTAAAGAATTCCACAAATAGCGCATGACTTTTCATTGCCCTGATGGGTTTTCTTTTAGCCACTTGTTGTTGTCTCACTCATGACCACCACAGATAACTACTATTTACATTCACAAGTTAACAGAGTTAGATTTGGAGTTTATCTGTAAACTTATCTGTTTTTGCTGACTCCTATGGAAGGGTGGCCGCGACGGGCGCGCTAAAGCGCAGGCGGCCACAACGGGCGCACTAAAGCGTGGCCAAGAGGAGCCACCCCACATCCGAGATCAGGGGCAGAAGCCGGGAGGACCCCACGCCTGAAGGGCAGCAGCCAAGAGGAGTTACCCCACGTCCAAGGTCAGGGGTGGCGATGAGAGGAGTTACCTTGTGTCGGAGGTCAGGGGCGGCAGCCGGAAGGAGATATCCCAGCCCCAAGCCCGAGGCCAGGGGCGGCGGCCGGGAGGAGCAACTGCATGCCTGAGGCCAGGGGCGGTGGCTGGGAGGACCAACCCCAGGTCCAAGGAGCCGTGGCTGTGCGAGTGCAGGAGGGCCTAGAGGAGCTATCCCACATTGAAGGTCAGGAAGGGCGGCGGTGAGGAGATAACCCTCATCCAAGGTAAGGAGCAATGGCTGTGCTTTGCTGCAGCAGCCGTGAAGAGATACCCCACACCCAAGTTAAGAGAAACCCAACTAAGATGGTAGGTATTGCAAGAGGGCATCAGAGGGCAGACACACTGAAACCATACTCACAGAAAACTAGTCAATCTAATCACACTAGGACCACAGCCTTGTCTAACTCAATGAAACTAAGCCATGCTGTGGGGGGCAACCCAAGATGGGCGGGTCATGGTGGAGAGATCTGACAGAATGTAGTCCACTGGAGAAGGGAATGGCAAACCACTTCAGTATTCTTGCCTTGAAAACCCCATGAACAGTATGAAAAGGCAAAATGATAGGATACTGAAAGAGAAACTCCCCAGGTCAGTAGGTGCCCAATATGCTACTGGAGATCAGTGGAGAAATATATCCAGAAAGAATGAAGGGATGGGGCCAAAGCAAAAAGAATACCCAGCTGTGACTGGTGATAGAAGCAAGGTCCAATGCTGTAAAGAGCAATATTGCATAGGAACCTGGAATGTCAGGTCCATGAATCAAGGCAAATTGGAAGTGGTCAAACAGGAGATGGCAAGAGTGAATGTCGACATTCTAGGAATCAGCGAACTGAAATGGACTGGAATGGGTGAATTTAACTCAGATGACCATTATATCTACTACTGTGGGCAGGAATCCCTCAGAAGAAATGGAGTGGCCATCATGATCAACAAAAGAGTCCAAAATGCAGTAGTTGGATGCAGTCTCAAAAACGACAGAATGATCTCTGTTCATTTCCAAGGCAAACCATTCAATATCACAGTAATCCAAATCTGTGCCCCAACCAGTAACTCAGAAGAAGCTGAAGTGGAACGGTTCTATGAAGACCTACAAGGTGTTTTAGAACTAACACCCAAAAAAGATGTCCTTTTCATAATAGGGGACTGGAATGCATAAGTAGGAAGTCAAGAAACACCTGGAGTAACAGGCAAATTTGGCCTTGGAATATGGAATGAAGCAGGGCAAAGACTAATAGAGTTTTTCCAAGAAAATGCACTGGTCATAACAAACACCCTCTTCCAACAACACAAGAGATGACTCTACACATGGACATCACCAGATGGTCAACACCGAAATCAGATTGATTATATTCTTTGCAGCCAAAGATGGAGAAGCTCTATACAGTCAGCAAAAACAAGACCAGGAGCTGACTGTGGCTCAGGCCATGAACTCCTTATTGCCAAATTCAGACGTAAATTGAAGAAAGTAGGGAAAACCACTAGACCATTCAGGTATGACCTCAGTCAAATCCCTTATGATTATCCAGTGGAAGTGAGAAATAGATTTAAGGGCCTAGATCTGATAGATAGAGTGCCTGATGAACTATGGAATGAGGTTCATGACATTGTACAGGAGACAGGGATCAAGACTATCCCCATGGAAAAGAAATGCAAAAAAGCAAAATGGCTGTCTGGGGAGGCCTTACAAATAGCTGTGAAAAGAAGAGAAGTGAAAAGCAAAGAATAGGAAAGATATAAACATCTGAATGCAGAGTTCCAAAGAATAGCAAGAAGAGATAAGAAAGCCTTCTTCAGCAATCAGTGCAAAGAAATAGAGGAAAACAACAGAATGGGAAAAACTAGGGATCTCTTCAAAAATCAGAGATACCAAAGGAACATTTCATGCAAAGATGGGCTCGATAAAGGACAGAAATGGTATGGACCTAACAGAAGCAGAAGATATTAAGAAGAGATGGCAAGAATACACAGAAGAACTGTACAAAAAAGATCTTCACGACCCAGATAATCACGATGGTGTGATCACTGACCTAGATCCAGACATCCTGGAATGTGAAGTCAAGTGGGCCTTAGAAAGCATCACTACGAACAAAGCTAGTGGAGGTGATGGAATTCCAGTTGAGCTATTTTAAATCCTGAAGTATGATGCTGTGAAAGTGCTGCACTCAATATGCCAGCAAATTTGGAAAACTCAGCAGTGGCCACAAGACTGGAAAAGGTCAGTTTTCATTCCAATCCCAAAGAAAGGCAATGCCAAAGAATGCTCAAACTACCGCACAGTTGCACTCATCTCACACGCTAGTAAAGTAATGCTCAAAATTCTCCAAGCCAGGCTTCAGCAATATGTGAACCGTGAACTTCCATATGTTCAAGCTGGTTTTAGAAAAGGCAGAGGAACCAGAGATCAAATTGCCAACATCCGCTGGATCATGGAAAAAGCAAGAGAGTTCCAGAAAAGCATCTATTTCTGCTTTATTGACTATGCCAAAGCCTTTGACTGTGTGGATCACAATAAACTGTGGAAAATTCTGAAAGAGATGGGAATACCAGACCACCTGATCTGCCTCTTGAGAAATTTGTATGCAGGTCAGGAAGCAACAGTTAGAACTGGACATGGAACAACAGACTGCTTCCAAATAGGAAAAGGAGTTCGTCAAGGCTGTATATTGTCACCCTGCTTATTTAACTTATATGCAGAGTACATCATGAGAAACGCTGGACTGGAAGAAGCACAAGCTTGAATCAAGATTGCCAGGAGAAATATCAATAACCTCAGATATGCAGATGACACCACCCTTATGGCAGAAAGTGAGGAGGAACTAAAGAGCCTCTTGATGAAAGTAAAAGTGGAGAGTGAAAAAGTTGGCTTAAAGCTCAACATTCAGAAAATGAAGATTATGGCATCCGGTCCCATCACTTCATGGGAAATAGATGGAGAAACAGTGGAAACAGTGTCAGATTTTATTTTTCTGGGCTCCAAAATCACTACAGATGTTGACTGCAGCCATGAAATTAAAAGACGCTTACTCCTTGAAAGGAAAGTTATGACCAACCTAGATAGCATATTGAAAAGCAGAGACATTACTTTGCCAACAAAGGTTCATCTAGTCAAGGCTATGGTTTTTCCTGTGGTCATGTATGGATGTGAGAGTTGGACTGTGAAGAAGGCTAAACGCCGAAGAATTGATTCTTTTGAACTGTGGTTTTGGAGAAGACTATTGAGAGTCCCTTGGACTGCAAGGAGATCCAACCAGTCCATTCTGAAGGAGATCAGCCCTGGGATTTCTTTGGAAGGAATGATGCTAAAGCTGAAACTCCAGTACTTTGGCCACCTCATGTGAAGAGTTGACTCATTGGAAAAGACTTTGATGCTGGGAGGGATTGTAGGCAAGAGGAGAAGGGGATGGCAGAGGATGAGATGGCTGGATGGCATCACTGACTCGATGGACGTGAGTCTGTGTGAACTCCGGGAGTTGGTTATGGACAGGGAGGCCTGGCATGCTGTGATTCATGGGTAGCAAAGATCGGACATGACTGAGTGACTGATCTGATCTGATCTAATGGAAGGGAAGGGACTTCCCGGGTGGATCATAGTCCCTTCCCTTCCATAGGAGTCAGCAAAAACAGATAAGTTTACAGATAAACCCCAAATCTAAATCTGTTAGCTTGTGAATGTTAATAGTAGTTATCTGTGGTGGTCATAGTGCAGTTCTGGTTCTCTTCTTTCTTGAATTAGGCTTCTCCATGCCCTTGGATTTAGGCACAGCCATGTGACTTGCTCTGGCCAATGAAAATGAAATGATATATTAGCTTCTGAGATGGGAGTCTTTGAGAGCCAGAATGCTTCCCTCACTCTCCCACAGTAACCAGCAACTTTTCTGATAAAGTGTGGTCCTCTCTTAGGGTTCTACATGCGGACACCATACAACTGACTTCCTGAATCTACAGTGGACGTAGCATGAGTGAGAAAACGAAACAACTTCATGGTTTGAGCTGTGAAAGAGTTAGGGGTTTTCTTTTCTATTATTGTACCAAGACCCAGATCAGTCTGACCTTTATACTTTCTCTGCATAGGTGGGATTATGAGTGTTATTCTTTCTTATTTATGTTCTTCAATACCATTAAAAATTTTAAATGAAGCAAGTCTTACTCTTACAACAAAAGTCAATAAAAACAAAGTCAGTTCCATTTTGGAAAAGAAAAAGAGAGATGACTTGAAAAAAAATGCAAGAAAAACAATGGAACTTTGTGTGTGTGCGTGAAGCTCCTTTATGCAGCAACTTTGTAAAATATACAATATGTCAGTAAGTTTAATGTGCCACCCTTTCCCGTGGTATACATGATTTTTAAATTTTTTATTTTATATTAGAGTATAGTCAGTTAACAATGATGTTAGTTGCAGGTGTATAACAAAGTGATTCAGTTACACCTATACAAGTTTAGACTTAATTCAGGAAAGAAAAATTTGGATGAATCAGGAGCTACTTTGAGGTTTTGGTGTATAATGATTTTCCCAAGTTTGTTGGGCTACTTCTCTTTTAGGTCTCAGTTTACGCAGTCCTTCTTCCAAGAGGTATTGCCCAACACCATAGATTAAGTTAAACTCCCTCATAATATGTCCTGTAGCACTTTCTTCCACCTCTTGAAATGCCTTGTCATTGTGTTTATCAGGGCATCTCTCAAAGTCCTCAAAGCCCACCTGCTCTGTTCCAGCTGGCACTGCTTCACCCTGCTCTGCATGGGACCTGACATAATTCCACAGTGTACCCTTCTAATGCCTTGCGCATGTCTGTTATGGGCCTCTTACTCCTACTTCCAGGCTTCCAGATTGTTATCAAAGCACAGGATATCACCAGATTTGCCTGCGTAAGGAGCTATGTGTAGGAATTAACAACCCTTGAAGCAAACCTTTGACTACTGAAAGATGGGGCTGGTGGGTAAATTCCTCTTCCTTTCTTATCTTGACTAGACTGTCTTGAAATGATGCCTGTGTTGCTTGTTGGAGGGCAATCGCATGATTTCAAGTAGTCAGTCACACTTAGCAGTGGCTGGCTGGACAAATATATTTACTATAGACTCTCTTCTGTATTTGTTCAGTTCAGTTTAGTTGCTCAGTCGTGTTTGACTCTTTGCAACCCCATGAACTGTAGCACGCCTGGCCTCCCTGTCCATCACCAACTCCCAGAGTTTACTCAAACTCATATCCATTGAGTCAGTGATGCCATCCAACCATCTCATCCTCTGTCGTCCCCTTCTCCTCCTGCCTTCAATCTTTCCCAGCATCAGGTCTTTTCCAATAAGTCAGTGACTGGTTGGATCTCCTTGCAGTCCAAGGGACTCTAAGAGTATCTCCAACACAACAGTTCAAAAGCATCAATTATTAAGTGCTCAGCTTTCTTTATAGTACAACTCTCACATCCATAAATGATAACTAGAAAAACCATAGCTTTGACTAGATGGACCTTTGTTGGCAAAGTAATGTCTCTGCTTTTGAATATGCTGTCTAGGTTGGTCATAGCTTTTCTTCCAAGGAGTAAGCGTCTTTTAATTTCATGGCTGCAGTCACCATCTGCAGTAATTTTAGAGGCCCCAAAAATAAAGTCTGTCATTGTTTCCCTATCTATTTGCCATGCAGTGATGGGACCAGATGCCATGATCTTAGTTTTCTGAATGTTGAGTTTTAAGCCAACTTTTTCACTCTCCTCTTTTACTTTTATCAAAAGGCTCTTTAGTTCTTCTTTGCTTTCTGCCATAAGGATGGTGTCATCTGTATATCTGAGGTTATTGATATTTCTCCTGGAAATCTTGATTCCAGCTTGTGCTTCCTCCAGCCCAGCGTTTCTTGTGATGTACTCTGCATATAAGTTAAATAAGCCGGGTAACAACATATAGCTTTGACATACTCCTTTCCCTATTTGGAACCAGTCTGTTGTTCCATGTCCAGTTCTAACTGTTGCTTCCTGACCTGCATACAGATTTCTTAGGAGGCAGGTCAGGTGGTCTGGTATTCCCATCTCTTTCAGAATTTCCCACAGTTTATTGTGATCCACACAGTCAAAGGCTTTGGCATAGTCTCTTGTGAATAGTGCTGCTGTAAAAAGGTTACCACAAGCTGGGAGGCTTAAGACAACAGAGATTTGTTGTCTCATTTGCTGTCTGTCTTCTTCTAAGGACATCAATTGTATTGGATTAAAGGCAGGCTCTAATATAGCCTCATCTTAACTAATTACATCTACAAACATCCTATTTCCAAATAAGGTCATGTTTTGATGTATGGGAAGGGGGTTAAAATTTCAACTTATCTTTTTGAAGGGACACAGTTCAACCTATGACACTGCCCTTCCCCTGCCTCAGGTTGGTCTCTGATTTTTGTATCCTGGGGTGGTCCTCCCTAATAAAGGAATTGTGTCTCGAGTTTTCCCTCCAGCTATGCCGAGGAGCTATTCCCATGAGATGACGTTGTTGCATTTGGTCCTCACAATCACCAGGTGGGTAATCAGGCCTGTGAGAAAATCCCCATTTTGCTGAAGAACACTGAAGCACAGGTTAAGGGGTTGGTCCATAGTTTCTCAGTTACCTTGTGGCAGTCCTAGTCCCCACCATGCCTCAGAACCCAACACGACACATCATGGGAGAAGTCAACAACGTTAAGTTCTCTTACTTCCTCCCCTCTGCTTTTGTTGCCCCCTAATTCTGTTTGGAGACATTAAAATATGTCGTTGAGAAAGAGAGCAAAGGAGAGAAGATGAATTTCATTCCTTTGCTTTCCCTACTCGTCTACCTGAGGCGAAGATGTACCTCTACTGTTTTAGAACCAGTCTTTTAATGCTGAGTCTGTTTTATAAAAGATTCTTTGTAGTTCATTACAGGCTCGGAACAGGCAACCTAGCCCATAAAAAAACTTAGAATTTTTCTCAAAGATGTTCACCACAGTGAGTAACAGCCCAGCTTTGAATTCAGATGGGTCAAGGTTTACACCTAATTCAGCCACTTACAAGTTATATAACTTGGGGAAGTAACTTGGCCCCAAACTGCTCTAAGTGTGTTTACTACTGCTGTTACTAAAGGCAGTTGTGAGAAGAGGTGGATCAGGTATTTTGGCACAATGCCTGGCACATAGTCAACATTTGATAAGTGTGAATTTGTATATGTGCCTCCAGGCCTCCCCCCCCCCCCCCTCCCTTCAAATTCTACTTTAAAGCTTTGATTGAACAAAGGAATGGTCCTTCTGGAGGCTGGTTATAACACCCAGTGGGTGTGGCTTTCAGATTACAACCTACAAGGACAACTAGAGGGTGTGGGTGTTTAAAGAGTCCAATAGCAGGTACTGCACTGCTGTGTTACCAAAGATGGAATTAGAGTTTGGGAATCTAAATGAGCACCTTTATAGGATTAAAATGCTTTCCAAAAATTAGAGATATTCAGTATTAAACACAGCAATTTCTAGTGAGGTGCAGGGCAGTGTCACCATGGGAACCTTTAGAAAGGTTTAGGGAAAAAAAAAAAAAAACACTTCAAAACAAAAGTTTAAGATAGCCTGCTCTTTAGAGAAGAGCTAACATTTATCCTACTCAAAAATCTTCCAGAAAATTGCAAAGGAAAGTAAACTTCCAAACTCATTCTATGAGGCCACCATCACCCTAATACCAAAACCTGAAAAAGATGCCACAAAAAAAGAAAACTACAGGCCAATATCACTGATGAACATAGATGCAAAAATCCTTAACAAAATTCTAGCAAACAGAATCCAACAACATATTAAAAAGATCATACATCATGACCAATTGGGCTCTATCCCAGGGATGCAAGGATTCTTTAATATTTGCAAATCAATCAGTGTAATATACCACATTAACATATTGAAAAATAAAAACCATATGATTATCTCAATAGATGCAGAGAAAGCCTTTGACAAAATTCAGCATCCATTTATGATAAAAACTCTCCAGAAACCAGGAATAGAAGGAACATACCTCAACATAATAAAAGCTATATATGACAAACCTGCAGCAAAAATTATCAATAGTGAAAAATTGAAACCATTTCCCCTAAAGTCAGGAACAAGACAAGTGTACCCCCACTCTCACCACTACTATTCAACATAGTTTTGGAAGTTTTTGCCACAGCAATCAGAGCAGGAAAAGATATAAAAGGAATCCAGATTGGAAAAGAAGAAGTAAAACTCTCACTGTTTGCAGATGATATGATCCTATACATAGAAAACCTTAACGACTCCACCAGAAAATTACTAGAGCTAATTAATGAATATAGTAAAGTTGCAGGATATAAAATCAACACACAGAAATCCTTTGCATTCCTATACACCAACAATGAGAAAACATAAAGAGAAATTAAGGAAACAATTCCATTCACCACTGCAATGAAAATAATAAAATACTTATGAATATATCTACCTAAAGAAACTAAAGACCTATATATAGAAAACTATAAAACACTGGTGAAAGAAATCAAAGAGGACACTAATAGATGGGGAAATATACCTTGTTCATGTATCGGAAGAATAAATATAGTGAAAATGAGTATACTACCCAAAGCAATCTATAGATTCAATGCAATCCCTATCAAGCTACCAATGGTATTTTTCACAGAACTAGAATAAATAATTTCACAATTTGTATGGAAATACAAAAAACCTCGAATAGCCAAAGCAATCTTGAGAAAGAAGAATGGAAATGGAGGAATAAACCTGCCTGACTTCAGGCTCTACTACAAAGCCACAGTCATCAAGACAGTATGGTACTGGCACAAAGACAGAAATATAGATCAATAGAACAAAATAGAAAGCCCAGAGATAAATCCATGCACATATGGACACCTTATCTTTGACAAAGGAGGCAATCTTTTTAACAAGTGGTGCTGGGAAAACTGGTCAATGACTTGTAAAAAAATGAAATTAGAACACTTTCTAATGCCATACACAAAAATAAACTCAAAATGGATTAAAGATCTAAATGTAAGGCCAGAAACTATAAAACTCCTAGAGGAAAACTTAGGCAAAGCACTCTCCAACATAAATCACAGCAGGATCCTCTATGATCCACCTCCCAGAATATTGGAAATAAAAGCAAAAATAAACAAATGGGACCTAATTGAAATTAAAAGCTTCTGCACAACAAAGGAAACTATAAGCAAGGTGAAAAGACAGCCTTCAGAATGGGAGAAAATAATAGCAAACAAAGCAACTGACAAAGAATTAATCTCAAAAATATACAAGCAACTCCTGCAGCTCAATTCCAGAAAAATAAATGACCCAATCAAAAAACGGTCCAAAGAACTAAACATTTCTCCAAAGAAGACATACAGATGGCTAACAAACACATGAAAAGATGCTCAATATCATTCATTATTAGAGAAATGCAAATCAAAACCATAATGAGGTACCATTTCATGCCAGTCAGAATGGCTGCTCTCCAAAAGTTTACAAGCAATAAATGCTGGAGAGGGTGTGGAAAAAAGGGAACCCTCTTACACTGTGGGTGGGACTGTAAACTAGTACAGCCACCATGGAGTACAGTGTGGAGATTCCTTAAAAAACTGGAAATAGAACTGCCATATGTCACCCTGTTTATTTAACTTCTATGCAGAGTACATCATGAGAAACGCTGGACTGGAAGAAACACAAGCTGGAATCAAGATTGCCGGGAGAAATATCAATAACCTCAGATATGCAGATGACACCACCCTTATGGCAGAAAGTGAAGAGGAACTCAAAAGCCTCTTGATGAAAGTGAAAGTGGAGAGTGAAAAAGTTGGCTTAAAGCTCAACATTCAGAAAACAAAGATCATGGCATCCGGTCCCACTACTTCATGGGAAATAGATGGAGAAACAGTGGAAACAGTGTCAGACTTTATTTTTCTGGGCTCCAAAATCACTACAGATGGTGACTGCAGCCATGAAATTAAAAGACGCTTACTCCTTGGAAGAAAAGTTATGACCAACCTAGATAGCATATTGAAAAGCAGAGACATTACTTTGCCAACAAAGGTTCGTCTAGTCAAGGCTATGGTTTTTCCTGTGGTCATGTATGGATGTGAGAGTTAGACTGTGAAGAAGGCTGAGCGCTGAAGAATTGATGCTTTTGAACTGTGGTGTTGAAGACTCTTGAGAGTCCCTTGGACTGCAAGGAGATCCAACCAGTCCATTCTGAAGGAGATCAGCCCTGAGATTTCTTTGGAAGGAATGATGCTAAAGCTGAAACTCCAGTACTTTGGCCACCTCATGCGAAGAGTTGACTCATTGGAAAAGACTCTGATGCTGGGAGAGATTGGGGGCAGGAGGAGAAGGGGGCAACAGAGGAGGAGATGGCTGGATGGCATCACTGACTCGATGGACGTGAGTCTGAGTGAACTCTGGGAGTTGGTGATGGACAGGGAGGCCTGGCATGCTGCGATTCATGGTGTTGCAAAGAGTCGGACATGACTGAGTGACTGATCTGATCTGATGACCCAGCAATCCCACTGCTGGGCATACATACCAAGGAAACCAGAATCGAAAGATACATGTGTACCCCAGTGTTCATCGCAGCACTGTTTATAATAGCCAGGACATGGAAGCAACCTAGATGTCCATCAGCAGACGAATGGATAAGAAAGCTGTGGTACATATACACAACGGAATATTACTCAGCTATTAAAAAGAATACATTTGAATCGGTTCTATTGGGGTGGATGAAACTGGAGCCTATTATACAGAGTGAAGTAAGCCAGAAAGGAAAACACCAATACAGTATACTAACGCATATATATGGAATTTAGAAAGATGGTAATGATAACCCTGTATGAGAGATAGCAAAAGAGACATAGATGTGTAGAACAGTCTTTTGGACTCTTGGGAGAGGGCAAGGGTGGGATGATTTGGGAGAATGCCATTGAAACATGTATATTATCATATGTGAAACGGATCACCAGTCCAGGTTCCATGCATGATACAGGGTGCTCGGGGCTGGTGCACTGGGATGACCCAGAGGGATGGGATGGGGAGGGAGGTGGGAGGGGCATTCAGGATGGGGAATACATGTACACCTGTGGTGGATTCATGTCAATGTATGACAAAACCAATACAATATTGTAAAGTAATTAGCCTCCAAAAAAATAAAAAAAAAAATAATAATAAGACAGCCTGCTGAACTAAGAAAACAAAGCACACAGCAGAGGCGCAAAATAAATAGAAGTGCAAAATAATTCCATACCTTTTGAGAAGTTCGTGTTTTATAGTTTTCAGGTATACCAAAGAACGTTGTTGTTCTTCAAATTTAAATATCTCCACGGTGGAGTCCATGTGGGGATGATTCACAACATAAAGATATACAGTTTGGTCTAAATTGGAAAAAAGGCATAATTTCCAAGAAGTTGGCTTCTATTTCAACTATTTTAGACATAGTATAGAACTTGATTATGTCCAAGGATTTTTCTTATACACATCTTGTATCTGATCCCCACAACCCATCTGATGTAAGTCAAACAAATGCCAGAATCCCCGTTTTATTGAAGAAACTGACACTCAGTAGGTTAATGACTTATGAGCAATTTTACCAACACCCAATGGCAAAGTCAAGCCCAGATATTTCTGCAATGCTCCCTTCAACCTCACCTGCACATCCTCTCTAACAGGAAGCCGCAGAGCTACCATGGTGCATAAACATAGATGTGGTTTCCCCAAGTGGCCCTTCAACAAACAGAAGTGGGTACAGGCAAATGAAGCTTTCCCGAGAATTCTTTTCTATGAGAAAAGCCTACATTGCAACACACATTCAAGAGGTATCAGGCCTGAGTAAACATATCAAACACCTCCCAGTTGGAGAATGAACCTCTAACACAAGTCACCCTACCTGAGGTTGCAGAAACGGTATTTATTTGTGAACCCAACGGATGTGAAATGTAAATATGAGTGTAGGAGAAGATAGATTAGCCAGTTCTAGGTTATAACCAGCTTCAGGAATGTTCACCTGTCTGTTCTCATACTGGAATGTGAACTGCTGTGAAGTGAACCAGATTAAGGTACTCTGGCTTGTCAGAGTAGTCTTTTCTAACTTACCAGGAGCTCTAAATCAGATGAGCTCCAGAGTTTGAAAAAACCTGGGCCCATGCTTCCACTCAGGACTGGATCTGCATTCATCTCCTCAGTTCCCTTCTTGGGGTTTCCAGTTACGCAGTAGAGCAAGCTGGAAGCTGGAGCTCTGAGATGTGGGGCTTATCCTCAGGGCCCCTGAAACACATGGGCAGCTTTATCTGAATTAAGGAAAAGTGCTCCCTCACAGATGAACCTTTCTTTTGGTCTGACCCAACTCTGTTCCAGGGACTTGACAGGGGACAAGTAGGATTTAGTCCCCACATCGCCCTTCAACAAGACACTCTTGCTGGTTACAGCATGAAAAATATATGTGCTGCCCTGGCTTTACCCCCTTCTTAAGACCTTTTTTTCATTTAAGAGATGCCTGGTGAGAAGACTTTTGTTCTCTATCTTCTCATGCATGCCAATTTATGTATAATGTTTTGGCCTTGTGAATTAAATACATAATTAAGGGAGGTCACTAACGAATAAAATAAGATGTTAATAATAATACACTCAACTTCTGAAAACCTGATTATATGCCTGAGGATTAATCAGTAAATGGTCCTAGCTTAAAAAAAAAAAAAAAAAAAAACTTTCACTTCTGAAAGTGATGGGAATCATATGATGAATTTTTAGAAGGGAGTGACATGACCACATTTGCACAGAAAATAACTACTTGCTTATAAAATGATTTGAAGTGATATAAGAGGGCAAGTACCATCAGGGGCCACTGCAGAATCTAGGAAAGACATGCTGGGGATCTGGACTGGGATGGTGCAGGAAGGATAGGGAGAGGTGAGCAGCTTGGAGAGTTCTGTGAGGGGTGGATTGGACAGAACATTGTAAATAGTCAACTGAATGGGGCAGGGAGAGCAGAAGAGTCAAGGTTGGGCCCAGTGTTTTATTTTGAGGAATAAATTATATATGAAAGTACTTTATGAACTGAAGAACAATATAAAACTGTTAGGTACAATTATCTTTTAAAGAAGAGCTTGCTAAGCAAATACACATCATATATTATTATAGATTTCAGGGGGAATATTTAGCTTAGTAAAAGACCCTGATGCACAGGAAGATTGAAGGCAAGAGGAGAAGGGGACGACAGAGGATGAGGTGGTTGGATGGCATCACTGACTCAATAGACATGAGTTTGAGCAAGCTCCAGGAGATGGTAAAGAACAGGGAAGCCTGGTATGCTGCAGTCGATGGGGTCGCAAAGAGTTGGACATGACTGAGTGACTGAACGATAACAAAAATAGCTTTGAGCTATTTAAAAGGTACCCATTTATTTAAAAATTAGCAAGTCTCTATTGGTTCAGATGAAAGGAATGAAACAGATCAATTGGATAAATGGACTGAGATAATTATTAATAATTTTTTTGCTCACTGAAATTACTCTAGCAAATTTATATTTAACAATGCATTGTAACTCCAGTATGTAATTGGAAAAATTAAAACACCATTCATTCAAAAATTTTGATTTGCAACACTTTCATTTCTCCTCCTTTTCATGTCATTACTACTAGAGAGGTTTCATTCTTCTGTAGACACACAAATATTTAAAAATTGTTAGTCTGGACTTATACACTATAAAGAAAAATAATATTTTAAAGCATATATATAGTGTATTCATAATTATGCTCAGTTTTCTGTGACAGCTTTTTTGAGATATAATTCATTTGCCATTAAACTCACACTTTGAAAATGCACAGTTTAGTGTTTTTAATGTATTCACAGAGTTGTCTAGCCATAGCCACTATCTAGTTCCAGAATATTTTCATCACTCCCCCAAAGAAACCCCATATCCATTGGCTGTCACACCCCATTCCCCACTCTCCTGAGTCCCTGCCAACCATGAATCTACTTTTTGTCTCTATAAATGTACCTGTTCTGAACATTTAATATAAGTGGAATCATACAGCATGTGGCATTTAGTGACTGAGTTCTTTCACTTAGGGTAATGCTTACGGTGTTCATCAGTACTTCATTTATTTTTATTGCCAAATAATATTCCATCTCACTTCCTTGGTGGTGTTTTTTTCTTTATTTAGTTCATCTTAATAGAAGTGTATGACCTGGTATTTTATTATTTTTTAATAAACTTTTTACTTTTTCTTAGAGCATAGCCAATTAACAATGTTGTGATAGTTTAAAGTGAACAGCAAATGGACTCAGCCACACACATACATGTATCCATTATCCACCAAACTCTGTCCCATCCAGGCTGCCACACAACCTTGAGCAGAGTTACCCGTGGTATACTGGTTGTATCTTCTGAAGATTTTATTTTTGATCATGTCTAATTCATCCATTGTTTTCTTTTATGTTGTTTTATAATGTCACATCTTCGCTTTCACTTTTCACTTTCATGCATTGGAGAAGGAAATGGCAACCCACTCCAGTGTTCTTGCCTGGAGAATCCCAGGGACCGGGGAGCCTAGTGGGCTGCCGTCTGTAGGGTCACACAGAGTCGGACACGACTGAAGAGACTTAGCAGCAGCAGCAGCAGCAGCAGCATGATGTCACATGATTATTTTCAAAGGGTCTTTAATTTATATGTTAGATTTCTGAGAACAACATTCAGACTGGTTTTGATGGTGAGATGAAAAGGGAATAGGAGAAAGAGAGTTTGACCACAATCTAATCTTCCCCTCTTTCATGCAATTAAAAAAGTGTTTTGATATACATTTATTATCTCACAAATATATACCTTTATGGTAAAATAGCATCTTCCCTCCTTTGACATACATGCTGGGTAGTTTGAGGATGAGTGGTTTGGTATTTCCCTCATTTCCCCTTATTCTTAAGCATTCAGGTTTTACCTTTGTCAATGAAAGTACTCATTCCATGTGGATTAAAGGATGCTTTGTCAAAACCATCACTGATGTTTAATTCCTGGACCCTAGGGTTTTGCTCATTTAAATCCATCAAGAAGATTCGTCCTGGCTCATCTGGTGCAAGGTCTGGCATGCCTGGATATTTTAATCCCTTTAAGAAACAGAGAAACAAAAATGTTCAAAGCTCTACATTTCTTTTATAGATTTCTGGGATTTTTTTACACTGTCAGGTGTTGCCATTATCTGATTTGAAGGATTACCAGTGTCATCCAAGCCATTGGGAATGGGAATATGGGAAGAACCTATCTTCAGTTTTTAATATATAGAGAGAGGAGGTTAAGCCAAAGAGCATAATATAAGAGACTAAGCTGAATAACTTTGTTTGAGTCCCTTAACCTGCCTAAGCTACAGGTTACTTATTTATAAAATGTGGAAGTTAAAATATTTAATTACTGAGGTTCTTTCTAGTCCTAGGGTGTATGGTTTCATTGCACTGCTCCCACCCTCAGTTCAGTTCAGTTCAGTTGCTCAGTCGTGTCCGACTCTTTGTGACCCCATGAACTGCAGCACTCCAGGCCTTCCTGTCCATCACCAACTCCTGGAGTCCACCCAAATCCATGTCCATCGAGTTGGTGGTGCCATCCAACCATCTCATCCTCTGTCGTCCCCTTCTCCTCCTGCCCTCAATCTTTCCCAGCATCAGGGTCTTTTCAAATGAGTCAGCTCTTTGCATCAGGTGGCCATGAAACTGGTTCTCCTATTAATTCTTAGCTGATCCTACTCTTTGCCATTATATAATATAACAATGTAGGGTGAGAGCATTGTTACACCCTGCATTGTTATATTATGTAATGACAAAGGTAGGATCAGCTAAGAATTAATAGGAGAACCAGTTTCATTGAGTTGACTATTTCTGACCTGTTTGGTTCCTACAGATTGGTCCAAAGATTTGAATGTGAATCCTTTTCTCCAAATACTGTAAAACGTTCATTCCAGTAACTTGTACAGTGGCTGTTTCTACTGGAAGGACCAGGTATTTATCAACCAATAATAGGTGTCCTGAATGTACTGGACCTTTGCTGCATCCAAGGTCACTGTGTCAAAACTTAGGATTGGTTTATTCTATACTAATTATAAAACTCAGCCTACTTCCTCCTTGTATCCTTCCTCTATCACTCTGATGTATGTAAACATCAACAACCTTGTATATTTTCTTGTACACTCATGTCTACTTATACCCAGTTTAAATTCTTTCCTTCTTTCTCTTTCTTTCTACTCTAACTTCTCCCTTGCACTCTCTCTCCCCTTCCTCCCTCCCTCTCTTACACACACACACACACACACACACACACACACTCATACTATTCTTGGCCTTTCCATTGCTTCACCCCTGATCTCTGGGAGAGTAGGTCTTCAGTTCCAAATTTGTTGTTGTTGAGTCACTCAGTTGTGTCCAACTCTGTGACCCCATGGACTACAGCAAATAACTCTGCCTATATCTTCAAACTTTTCTTAGAATAGTCCTTCTATGCTTAAGTCTTATGAGAAACCTGGCTTTCCTCAGATAATACCAGCCACTGAAGCCCATCGGTGGAAGGGCTATTCCCTCTATCATTCATCCTCCTTAAGTGACCACACCTAGAGGACAGATCAGCATGCCCCTGTTGTTGTTGTTCAGTTGCTAAGTCATGTCTGACTCTTTGCAACCCCATGGCTGCAGCAGGCCTGGCTTCCCTGTCCTTTGCTATCTCCAGGACTTTGCTCAAACTCTTGTCCATTGAGTCGATGATGTCATATAGTCATCTCATCTTCTGTCATGCCCTTCTCCTGCCCTTAATCTTTCCCAGCATCAGGGTCTTTTCCACTGAGTCAGCTCTTCTCAGCAGGTGGCCAAAGTATTGGAGCTTCAGCTCAGCATCAGTTCTTTCAATGAACATTCAGGGTTGATTTCCTTTAGGATTGACTGGTTTGATCTCCTTGCAGTCCAAGGGACTCTCAAGAGTCTTCTCTAGCACCACAGTTTAAAAGCATCAATTCTTTGGTGCTCAGCCTTCTTTATGGTCCAACTCTCACATCCATACATGACTACTGGAAAAACCATAGCTTTGACTATGCACACCTTTTTTGGCAAAATGATGTCTCTGCTTTTTAATACACTGTCTAGGTTTGTCAGATTTTCTTCCAAAGAATAAGTGTCTTTTAACAGCCCTGAGCTATGCACTTCTGCTTCCAGACCTCGAATCTTGCCATCATCAGTTAAGAACCTGTCTTCTAAGAAAGACTCACTCTTTGCTCACTGCTTCCTTATCAAATTCTCTATCAAATCTCTTTGCCCTGTTCTAACTTTTATATAGGGCTCTTGTAAAATCCCATGGACGGAGGAGCCTGGTAGACTGCAGTCCATGGGGTCTCTAAGATTTGGACATGACTGAGAGACTTCAGTTTCACTTTTCACTTTCATGCATTGGAGAAGAAAATGGCAACCCACTCCAGTGTTCTTGCCTGGAGAATCCCAGGAATGGGGGAGCCTGGTGGGCTGCTGTATATGGGGTCACACAGAGTCAGACATGACTGAAACGACTTAGCAGCAGCAGCAGCAGCAGCAGTCTAAAATCAGGTTGAAAAACACTACGAAGTTATCATCTCAACTTCAACCAGACATTTAATATTCTTTATCAATATTTGTGTTTATTCTAATATGTAAACTACTGTGTATCTCTAAGTATCTCTTCTGGATTTATAGACCACACCATCTTTCTGTATTCTCAGTGGATGACTTTACCTCCTTTTTCACTGAAAAAAAATCCATGCCATTCAACATGAATTTCCTCATTCCCTTCTTTCTACCTCAGTTTATTCTTCAGTTTTATCCATTCTCATCCTTTCTCTCTCTTTTCTAAGGAAAGAATATCCTTCTGTTCTTAGTTAATTCCCTGATCTCTGGGGTCTGTCTTTAGAATTCACCACTCATTCGTCACCAATGTCCCCTTCTTTTACCTGAAAAATTGCTCATTTCTCTTTCCCTGAAATAAATATTTTCCAACTTTACTACTTCAAACAGGCATTTTTCTCACCTTCCTTCACTGTCAAATTTTTTAGAAACATCACTTGACCTTGTTGCCTTGGTTTGAATTGCTCCAACTGTTAATTCTCTGGAATCCATATTCTACCGGTTTGTAGAAATACCTCTATAAAGATCATATCAACGGCCTCCAAAATGTCTCAATAATCCTTCCATATCTCCTTGTCTGTATCTCTTGGCATTTGACACTATGGTAGAACTTTTATTTCTTATCAAAAAATCAAAAGTAGAATTTCCACATAGAATTACTGCTTCTTTTCCTGCCCTTCCCTCCCTCTGTCCTCCTCCATCCCTCCCTTCTCATTCTGCACTCTTCCCTTGCAGAGCTCATTCATAAGGTTTCAGGTATTTCTTCTACATTAGTAATTATCAAATATGCACATTTTCCTGGAACCTCTCTATGGAGCCCTAGCTTGCATCCCAACTTCTTCCTAAAGGCAGTTCAAAATCAAATGATCAAAATCAAAATCATCTCTCCTCAAATACTTGCTCTCATTTGTATCTATTCTCTGTTAAGGGAATCACTGCTCTCCCCAATATCAGGCCATACAATTGAGACTCCAAATCTCTTTCCTTCATAGTCAATTTGTCACTAAGTCCAGTGGCACAAATAGTGGTGACATTCGGGGAAAGATGTCAGAGACACCCAGTTCTTCCCATTTTCACTTGAGGTAAATCTTCTCTTTTCACATAAGGAAAATTAAGCCCCGAGAAGTGAAATGCCTAATCACTCAGATCAGTAGTTGTACAGTGATGTACAACTTTTCCCCACACCATTAAGAAAGGTTTAACAGTAGATAATATTATATCGCTCAAGAAAGAACCCCACAGCAAGTACCGTGGGAGCTTGGAGGAATGTGAGGGCACTGCCAACTGGTAGAAGGATCAGGTGCTCTGGAAATGGAAATGATCTGATTGGGAAATAAGGGTGGAGCACGGCAGAGATGAATGAAACTCTTTGCATATGCTTGGTTTTCTGTTTAAAGCAGTTAGGTAAGAATTTTGGCATGGATTGCAATTATTTTGATACCATTCCCCCCTGAAAATGGCAAAAATGACCTGGGTGTGCAGGCATCTTATTTCCACCAACAGACTACAGGTACATGTGGACAAGCATTGAACTCCTCCACTGCCCTCATTCACCAGCACACACATTCAGTAAGCAGCCAAGCACCTATGTATGCCAGACACTGTGGCAGGTGCAGCATGGCAACCTGCTGACAACCAACAGACACTCCAAGTCCTGTCTCAGAAGGACTGAAATCCAGGGAGGCAGCACCAAGCAAGCCCATCACATAGGGGGAGGCATCTAAGACACTACCCACAGGGAAACTATGGGGGCACAGAAGAGCCACCTTGCCCAGAAACAGAGTGTTAGGGATATTCCTGAGGAATTAAAGTTCCACTACAGTGAGCCCTCATAGGGAACAAGGAGTTAGATGGCAACATGTGAGGAAGGGAGTAATCTTGCTGGCAAAAAAACCTTACCTTCAAGTCCCAAGGTAAGGAAGCAAATAGCCTGCTTGGCACCTCTAAATAGACTAAAAATATCTATCACACACAATTACTCCCTAAATCAGCAGCTTCCAAACATGTTCTAGGATGGCAGGAAAGGGCAGTAGGAGGTGACCAAGAAGAACAAGGACTTGAATTTATTGCAGTACAGCAAGATTAAAAATAAGCAAAGAACATTATCCTTATCCTATAAGAATGAGTTGTTTGTTATTTTGCAAAAAAAGCTAACGTTTCTCATAGAATTATTTGTGATGACAATCTCTACTTGCTGAATAACAAGAATTCAGTACGCTTACCTCTAGTGAAAATATTAATAGAAAAGAAACATACAGTAGGAACTACATATCTCCTAGCCATAAAATAATTGTTTTTAAAGGTCTGTTGGGCATCACATTGAAAATCTAAATTGACGGTAGGTAGTTTAAATCAACAAAGAAAAAGCTTTTCTACACAGCTTTCGTTTTTGGAGGAAAACGAAAGACATAAAATCCTTCCCACCCACCTACCCTAACATATAGCACACCAGCAGCAATTTAAAATGCATATTGACTATAGACCCTGACTATACTGAAGAATTTAGAAATTGGGACCATTAAGGAATATTTTATAGGCCCCCCTTTTGGCCAAAAAGACATAGATTTTTAAAATGTGTTATTTGATAGTATTTTATTGGCCCAAATGGAATATTAGAACATGCAATTCCAGCAATCAGAATTCACATTGGAAATGTAATTAATATCTACTTTTTTTTCAAAATCCTAAGTCCCACTCCAAATTGTAACTGATTTAACTAAGTATATGATAATTTTCAATATTTTTACAATATAACATTTTAATTTGTTGAAGTTCAATCCTTCTCATAGCTTCCTAATCATCCCAAACCTGTGAAGGTGGTACTGGAAATAAAATGCATGTTTTTCCCTACTCCTCTTTGAAAGAGCTTTTCTTTAAATGCTGAGGAACCCAAAATGAAAATGCTCTTGGGAAATGCAAAGAAATGCAAGACGGTTATGAATTGAGTAACGTGGCTAACATTCACTCTGCAAACATTTACTGAGTTCCAAACTCAGGCAGGCATGATGAGATGAATACCGATTAGTAAGAAGATGACTTCCAGAAGCTGAGGCTCAGCCAGTAGGGCAATGATGAGGATGGATAGCCACAGAGAAAATCTGGAGCCTCATCTAGGAAGTGAATGGAATTCAATATACACTTATCAGCACTCCCCTGGGTATATAACTGCCCACCATGGGGTAGGCAAGCCTGGGCACTTCTGTCTTGCCTCACTTAGCCTCTGGAATCCCATTTTGGTGCTTTTAGTTGACTAGTCTGCACACAAGTGGGACACTTGTGTTGGTGACACTTGAGTTGGTGACACTAATGTTCTATCCATACAGCTGTTGACTTGCACATCTGAGGAGCATGGGAAATACTCACATTGGAGATGAAAGCCAGCCCACTAGGAAGGATATCAATATCTTCAGAGCCATTTTCTATTAAAAAAAAAAAAAAGCTGAGGATCAGAAAGATGCATGAATGGTGGCTTAAAAAGTAATTTCACACACAGTCAAGACTTTGAACGTCTTTTGGAAACTACCTTAACTTTTTGAGCTATTTACTTGGGAAACAATATTAACTTTCAGGAATCCTACAAGCATGCTGCTCTCCAGGTCTCCAGGAAAACCCAAGCCAGGTTCCTGAAATACTAAATTCTTCTTCTTCTTCTTTTTTTTAAGAAGTCCATTTTCAGGAGAAAAAAGAAAATAACTATAAAATAAATTCATATTCTAGATTTATTCTTTAAATAAAAACTCCTAGAGCATGTCCTAAGAGATTCAGCTTTACTTGCCACACAAGACAGATCTATAGACCAAGTGATAACATTTGGAAAGCCATCATTGTGAAGGTCACTTAAAGACTTCTCTGCCAAGTATTTCTCTCCTCTAACTTGTTGTTCAGTTCAGTTCAGTCACTCAGTCATGTCCAACTCTTTGCAACCCCATGAACCGCAACACACCAGGTGTCCTTGTCCATCACCAACTCCCGGAGTCCACCCAAACCCATGTCCATCAAGTCGGTGATGCCATCCAACCATCTCATCCTCTGTCATCCCTTTCTCCTCCTGCCCTCAAACTTGCCCAGCATCAGGGTCTTTTCCAATGAGTCAGCTCTTCGCATCAGGTGGCGAAGTATTGGAGTTTCAGCTTCAACATCAGTCCTTCCAATGAACACCCAGGACTGATCGAATTTAGGATGGACTGGTTGGATCTCCTTGCAGTCCAAGGGACTCTCAAGAGTCTTCTCCAACACCCTCAGTTCAAAAGCATCAATTCTTCGGTGCTCAGCTTTCTTTATAGTCCAACTCTCACATCCATACATGACCACTGGAAAAACCATAGCCTTGACTAGATGGACCTTTGTTGCCAAAGTAATGTCTCTGCTTTTTTAATATGCTGTCTAGGTTGGTCATAACTTTCCTTCCAAGGAGTAAGCATCTTTTAATTTCATGGCTGCAATCACCATCTGCAGTGATTTTGGAGCCCAGAAAAATAAAGTCAGCCAGTTTCCACTGTTTCCCCATCTATTTGCCATGAAGTGATGGGACTGGATGCCATGATCTTAGTTTTCTGAATGTTGACCTTTAAGCCAACTTTTTCATTCTCCTTTTTCACTTTCATCAAGAGGCTCTTTAGTTCTTCACTTTCTGCCATAATGGTGTTGTCATCTGCATATCTGAGGTTACTGATAACTTGTTGAGGCCTGAAAAATCTATTGTTTTCTAATCATATTGGGAAATTATTAATTGTTCTCTGTTATAAAAGCAACAGATCATACACAACATAAAGCAACTAAACTCCAATTTTAAAAAAGCAATAAATCCTAGGATGAGCTGTTGGAAATAAATGAATTTGGAAGATTTTACTTAGATCCTTTTCTCACTGAGAGATGGTCATTGGCATTTTTCTATAGAAAGAAACATATAATGAGTAAGTTATGACTGAGAACAGGATGAAAAGGAGATTTGCATGTTTTCTAGCAAAGAGGTAGACCCACATATGATGTGTTCCCAGGCAGGCTGCATTGAGGATGCAAGCAATGGTTATGGAATATGGCAAATGGTAATTTACAAATCTGATTGAAACGATGTATCAAAGCCACATGTACAGAGGGGTCTGAAAGTGTCTCAGATGACCTGAGACGCCCTAGCTGATCCAAAGGGAATAGAGATGAGCTGCCTCCCCTGAGCCCGGCCAAAACTACAAACTCATGAGCAAAATAACTACCGTCCTTCTCAGTCACTAAGTTTTGAGGTAGTTTGCTGCACAGCTATAGTAATAGAATGCATGGGAAAATGGTTGCCTGAGGTAATGGATTCCTAAGGAGAATGGGGGAAAGAAAAGTGGAATAAAGCCAAAAACAATGCAGATTTGAATCAGAGTAATAAACAATAGGCACTGAAAACTGGAGGATGGAAAAAGATTTAATCCTATTGATTATACTGAAGATGAAAACTAATCCCCAACTAGGAACCTGAAAACTAAGCACAGCTTTCCATTTTCTAAGCATTCCAGTTAATCAAGAGTTACCAATATATGGTGTTTTCATGGTCTGAAAGATTTACTGCTTTTTCTACATGGAATAGGGCTTCCCAGGTGGCACCGTGGTAAAGGATCGGCCTGCTAGTGCAGGAGATGCAAGAGATGTGAGTTTGATCCCTGTATCAAGAAGATCCCCTGGAGCAGGAAATGGCAACCCACTCCTGTATTCTTGCCTGGAGAGTCCCCTGGACAGAGGATCCTGGCGGGCTACAGTCCATGGGATTGCAAAGAGTCAGACATGACTGAGCTTGCATGCCCTGCCCTACATGGAGTAAAATAGACTTGGGGAGAATCCAGCAAATTGAATAAAACAGTTTTAAAAATGATGTTGAATATGGGTGGATTAGTTTTTAAATTTCATTTATTAATGTGTTTTTTTTTAATTGTCAGGTTTTTTGGTTCACTTTGGCTGTGCTGGGTCTTCACTGCTGCATGGGCTTTTCTCTAGTTGTGGTGAGCGGGGGCTGCTCTCTAGTTGCAGTGCATGGACTTCTCCCTGCTGTGGCTTCTCTGTAGCACAGCATGGGCGCTAGGGCACAGGCTCAATGGTTGTGGCACACGGGTTTAATTGCTCTGCAGCATGTGAGATCTTCCCAGATCAGGGATGGAACCCATGTCTCCTGCATTGGCAGGCGGATTCTTTCCCACTGAGCCATCAGGGAATCCCCTGGATGGGTTAGTTTTTGAACAAACCTTTTTCTCTCTCTTTTTTCCTCTAAAAACCACTTTTGGGCTTCCTTTTGCCCTAGTCTCCTTCTGCCTCTATCCTGGCTGGAAATACTCACCAGCCTCTACCCGCACTTGGCTATTTCTCATAGCAGAGCATCAATTTACTCTAGTCCAAAGGTGTCAGCTTCCACCCACATACTCTTAACTCTCCAATCTCTAAATCAAGACCAAAACTTTCTCCCAACTTCCAGACCTCTGTATTTACCTGTATATACATGTATAGTGAAAGTCACTCCGCTGTGTCTGACTATTTGCGACCCCATGGACTTCTCCATGGAATTCTCTAGGCCAGAATACTGGAGTGGGTAGCTGTTCCCTTCTCCAGAGGATCTTCCCAACCCAGGGATCAAACCAGGTCTCCTGTATATAGGACATTTCTATCGGGCCTTTTCATTTCTCATGTTCAACATGTATCAAAGCGATCTGGAAATTTCCCTCTTAAATCTGCTCCATTTTGTATATTTCAATTTCAGTGGATAACATTTCCATCCCCCAAGGACCCAAAGTAGGAACCTTGGAGTTATCCTTGATGTCTTCCTTTTCCTTACTCCCTAAAACCATCTGATCACAAGTCTTTCAAGCTCTGGAACTCCCTCCTGGATTTCTGTAATAACTTCCTAGTAGGTCCACTTTGCTCCCCTACAACCCATTCTTTTTAAATCGCAAACTTGACCCTGTAATGCTCCTACTTAAAACCCTCCAAAGGGCCAGTAGGGCTGGCAGTAAAATTCTCAAACTCCTTGACCTAGATCCGCAGTTCGATGCCTCTCGGCTCCGATCTCAATTCTTGGGGCTCCCACCCTTCGCTGTCTTTTCCAGGCGTGCTGCAGCACTCTGTCAGCAGTGCTGAGGTAGGCCAGGCTTGTTTACCTGCATACCTGAGCACATGCTGTTACCTGCTTCTTGGCAACACACGTTTCCCACACCCAGTCTCACCTCCACTTGACTGAGTATCACAGGCCCTTAGAGATGACTTGAATGCTGTCCCCTCAGCTTTTTCAACCTCTCTTGGCTCCAACATCCAGTTTGTGTACTAATATGGTCACCTGTGCCTACCTCCACCATGATATTTTCCACATTTGGGCTGCAACTTGCTTGGATCAAGGACCTGGTTTTACTCAGTACCGTGTCCTTGTACCCAATATAACACCTGCCTTTTCACTATAAAAGCTTTCAGCAACAAGCTGGTTGACTGACTAAAAAGGAGAAACTGCTTTAGTTTTTGAACTTTGTCTTGTTTGAGGTTAAGTTATTGACAAGTGAGTGTTAATTTCTGAATAGAAGATGTCCTGAGTTGTATAATTTCTGATTTAGTCTTTTCATCTTCCAAACACCGTTTCACACATCTCCCATGATAGCACTAACCTGCTTCAGTAATTCACCTGCAGCATGAGTGGGCATTTTCCAGAGATGCTATGCTGTTTTTTTTTTGTTGTTGTTGTTGTTGTTTTTTACTTGCTCTGTCCACAGCACAGGGAAGCTGGTGCTTTGCACTCAGATGTGGAAAAGAATTAGTAGCTGATTGTACATTATTCCTGACCCTCCTTTATCCCTTTCCCCGACCTGCACTGCATCTGCATGATGGCCCGGTGCATCTTAGCAACAGTGGCTCCTGTGGGAGTAAAAGCCTCTGGGACACCCTCCCCTGAGTCTTCTCCATATACTCATTACCCTGTGCACAGACAACATTAAAACCCCACTGCTAAGTCTAAAACCAGTCTTACAAATAGGTATCTACTCCCTTTTAATCTGTCCACCCTATTTTTTGGCATAACCTCACTTCTCTGGCCTCCAATTGTTCTCTATAGACGTCTTGAGAAAAAGTCATGCCAAAACATTACTATCAATTAATATTGTCATTTCACATCTTCGAGGGAAGAAAATAGCCAGCTAAGAAAACAAATGGAAACTACCATGGAGTAGAAACATATCTTGGAGACACAGGAAGCTACAGGAGGGGAAAAGAAAGGAGAGGAAGATAGGAAGACTCCATATACAATGACTGTCTGTCTACTTGATAATTCTGTCAAGGGCAAGCTAATAAAGCTGTTCCTATTTCAAGGGCAACTTTGATTAGCCAAATAACTTCCCAGTTAAGCCAATCTTTGAGCCTCAAAGCCTTGGAAAAAAGATGAATTTAATATAAAAAAGATCTTTGAGGTATGATTTCTGGGAGGTTAGAATTATTTCACTTTTTAAGCTTTCTTCCTAGAAAGAATACTGGGGAAAGAATGGAACTTCCCTGGTGGTCCAGTGGTTATGACCCAATTCTTCCAATTCAGGGAGCTTGGGTTCGATCCCCGGGAGGGGAACCAAGCTCCCACATGCCACCCAGTGTGGCCAAAATAAATAAATAAATAATGAGGAAGGAAAACAAAAAGAGGAAAAGTTGGTTCTGCCAATAAAGTGGAAGTTTTAGTCGTGTTTGACTCTTTGCAACCCCATGGACTGTAGCCCACCAGGCTCCGCTGTCCACACATGCATTCCATGTCCATGGAGTTCTCCAGGCAAGAATACTGGAGTGGGTAGCCACTCCCTTCTCCAGGGGATCTTCCTGAACCAGGGAATGAACCCAGGTCTCTTGCATTGTAGGCAGACTCTTTACCATCTGAGCCATCAGGCAAGCCCTCGACCAATAAAATTAATCAGAAAAGTCTAGGTCTTGAAGAAAACACAAATCAGAAATTTTCCCCAGCTCTGTTACTGCCTACTATCCTCTGCCTTCAATTCTTTGGTTTTCCATTCTTTCACAAAGCTTTTCACTCTCAGAGAGGAGGGTCTTACGAGTATCATCTCATTAGTGAGCTTTGTTTAAATGTGCAACTTGCCCGGTCTTGGTCAGCTCTATTGATTAATATTTCACTTTTTTGCATCTCAGATTTTCTGTTTTCTGCCGCCACCATACTTCCCTGAAACTCTGTAATAAAAATGTGCTGTCAGTAGATAAGAAAGGCAGTGTTACACAACAGAGAGTACAAAGGCATGGAAGAAAACCACCATGCCTCTTAACGTAGACCTGGCCCCTTCTCGTTCTGAACCACTGGGCAGGGAACTTCATTCTTCTGGGTGTCAGTTTCCTAATCTCCAAACACAGGTGGCAGCACCCACCTTACGGGGTGTTTATGAGGATGATGGAAAGTGTTTCCAAAGGACTCAGCAGAGAGCCATAGACACTAGGCCTTTGATAAGGTAGTAGTATTATTTTTAGATATATAGCAATATTGTCCTATTGACAAATGACCCATGATCATTCCCACTTGTTCAGTTCTGTAAATATAGAATGTACATATGCCAATAGACATGAGATGTGCATGCGTTTTTTTCTTCTGCTCTAGTTTTTTGAAATAATTGTATTTCTTTTTGGCTGTGCTGGGTCTTCGTCGCTGCGAGGGTTTTCTCTAGCTGTGAGCAGGGACTACTCTCTTGCTGCAGTGCACATACTTCTCACTGCAGTGGCTTCTCTTGTTGTGAAGTGCCACAGAACATGGGCTCTGGGGCACGCTGGCCTAAGGAGTTGTGGCTCCCGGGCTCTAGTGCACAGGCCCAGCAGTTTTGGCACACAGGCTCAGTTGCTCTGCACCATGTTGGATCTTCCTGGATCAGGGATAGAACCCGTGTCTCCTGCAATGGCAGGTGGATTCTTTACCACTGAGCCACCAGGGAGGCCCCTTCTGCTCTAGTTTTAACTTCTCAAGCCATTTGAATCATACAATCTGAGAGTTGGGCTAGACTTTAACAATGCTTTAACAATGCTCTAATTACTGTCTAAATTAACTGGCAGACTCTTTTGAGAGAGAGAGAGAGATATATATATATATATATATATATATATAATTAATATGAATATTACTCCACAAGGCAGTAAACAAATGATTGAATGTTACATTTCCTTATTTTTTTAATCAAATTAAATCTGACCCCAAACCCACATTGCACTAAACTGGTAGGAAGTTCAGCCTGAGTCATTATTGGGTCTCTCTGCCAGGGTTGTGCAAACAGCTTAATAAACAAAGCTGTGGACTTTGGGGAAGTCCACATGGCCTTTATTCTACACTAGTCACCACTGAAATATTCATTGCCAAGCTCATGTGGTCCCTTTAATTTAGAAACTTTTGCCAATTATACATACTGTGCGCGCGCACACACATACAACCTTTGCTCATGCTCATACAGTGTAAGGGATCCAGCCTCCCTAAAGGTATATTGTAGCCGTTCCTTTACAGGTCTTGATTCTCCCCCAGAATGGGACAAAGCCCCCTGTTATTTAAAACAACAACAACCACAACCACATATTCCCCTTCCGTTTCCATCAGAATCCCTTGAAGGAGTCCAGGTTTTTAAATATCAAAGTCAGGAAATGCTTTGTCTTGAGTTCCTTCTGCTTTCTAGCTCGCAATACACACCTCATCTAACACTAGGGAGCGCAAGGGCCAGGCTGTTTCTCTGTTTTAGAAATTGAGAGGGCAAATAAAGATAGAAAACCAAAATCAAAAGGGCTCTTTTATATATATATAAAGGGCCAGGCTGTTTCTCTATTTGTTTTAGAAATTGAGAGGGGAAATAAAGATAGAAAACCAAAATCAAAAGGGCTCTTTTATATATATATATATATATGTATGTATATATATGTATTAGTAACTTATCTTGGAGATCATTTATATCACAATAAGCTATACTGTCGTCCTGTCGCATACTGAAATAATTCACAGTCCTTGACCCTAGGAGGTTTACAATCTGATTGTGAGAGAAAGACACTGCTGGCTCTAAAATAAAGCATGTGGTAGGTGTCTCAAGTGAATGGGAGTTTCAGAGTGCTATGAGAGTTCAGGGGTAGAAGAGGGATTTCCAACTGATTTCAGCAAGCAGCAATGAAGAAATCTTTGGAGGTAATTTCATGAGCAAAGGTGAGAAAATGAAAGAATACATTCCTAGAACAGCATCTGGCTAGATTTTTTCCCCCCTAGTAGTATCATCAGGGAGAGTTAAAGGCTCAGAGCCAGAACAAGCAGTTGAAGCAGTAAGGAGTAAATGAGATCAGCTCTATGTGGGGGCCCAGGAGAGGCCAACAGGTCTCACGTGAAACAGTGAGGGGAGAGGGGAAAATAAATGGCTCCTTCATTTTTTTTTTTAAAGATTTTTAAAGTCTTTATTGAATTTGTTACAACACTGCTTCTGCTTCATGTTTTGGTGTTGTGGCCTCAAAGCCTGTGAGATCTCAGCTCCCTGACTAACGATGGAATCCATATCTCCTGCATTGGAAGGCAAAGTCTTACCCGCTGGACTGCCAGGGAAGTTCAAGATTCCTAAATTTTGAACTGAAACTCTTTGAGAATGCAGGTACCAAGCTTAAGAAAAGTCTGGAAGAAGAGCTGATTATGGGTGGGGTGTGAGAGAGGAAATGACAGAAAGGCAAAGAAGATTTCAAGCAGAAAAAAAGGCCTGCAGTTTGAGAGATCAGGGATCCAACTATGGATTTTCGATTAATTAAGAAAAAAACCCTCAATTGATTGGGAGGTTCTTGAGAATAAGGGCTAAGTCACATTTCTTTTAGTACTAGCTGATAAATTTTGAGGGCAGTGACACTGGAAGCTAGGAGTATCATCAAGGAGAGGGGAGAAGAAAAAAAAAGAAGTAAGGCAACAGAAAAAGAGAAGGAAATGAAATGTCAGAGTGGACAGGAGCAGAGTCCAGCAAGGGACCAACCAAAGAGTAGTCAACAACATATTTCAAATGATGGAGAGATGTCAGTAAGAGGACCGAGAAAAAGCCATAGATTTTGACATTTAGGACACCCCTTGGAGACGTGGAATCAGATAGCTTGGGTAAAACTGATGAGGCTGAAGCCTCAGTAGGAGGGTTTGAGGAGTAGCAGTGGATTAAATTAGCAGCTTCAGTCAGGGGGATGGTGACCAGGAAATTGTACTGTCATATACATACCAATTCCCTCAATAAGGTGGCAGTTCTGGGATTCTACTGACTCCACTTCTCGATATGCATTCATTCTTTCTCTGTGGAAGATAAAAACACTGGAGATCAATGCACAACATCCAAAATCAATGTCTAACCAGTCTTTAACCACCTTCAAATTCATTAACTCTCTTTCTCATCATTTATGGATGATATCACAAATAAGTAGCCATCTCCTTTTATTTACATTTACTTATATAATGTGGACACACTGGGTAATGTGCCTATATTTTTTAATTTAATAGTATATAAGTATTATTAATTTAAATGCACAAAATACTATTATCGAATGTGACAAAGCATCATCTATTACAAATCTGCACTTTGGTTCCCTTAATCCCTTACAGTCTTGCCTTTTGATCCTTGTCCCCAACTGCCTTCCCCAAATTCAACAGGGTCTCCTAATAGCTAAACTCTGTAGCTTTTGCTTTATTATTTTTAAAATTTTATGTTCATTTACTTTGCAAGTTCATGAGTTCATTAAACTGACCATAGTTTAAACAATTGGCCAAATTATTTTTGAATAGTGTTTTTGATTCCACAGTGAAACATTCTTCTAAACACAAGGAATAATTTTACATTTTTATTAAATTGTATTCAGGAAGATTCTATACTTATCTCACTGTGACTTTAAAAAAATACTCTTTAGATTGGCTTTATAATTTTCATTATTTTTTATGATTTTCTCACTTGCATGCACTGGGAGCAAATGTAACAGTAAACTCAAGCTGAACTAGAATGTATTATCAAAAGGCACCATGCTCCTCAACAGATTCTGCCAATAGATGTGAACCTCTGAGAAGACCAACTTCTATTTAGAGAAATAAATAAAAACAACCCAAAGAGGACTGAAAGCAAGTAGAAGCTAACATCTATTCGGGAACACATGTCATCATCTAACAAACATTTCTTCTTACTAGCCCAGTATTCTCCTGGGATATTTCTGGAATTGCTATCACCACCAGATCTTCCACTTCAAAAGGTCAGGTCAGATACCGGGACAATGCCAATGTTCAAGGGTGGGTGGAATGCTGAGGGAAGGGGGAAGGGGGGCAGTTGCATAACTTTCAGAAAATAAACCGGGGCATTTCTGCCTCACGATCTTAGGAAAGGCAAGAAATCAGCTCACTTTCCACATCAGAGCTTCTCAAGGGATAGTTTGTTAGGTGCGATTGAGAAGACAGGGTCCCCAACAGCTCATTCTTACCCGCTATGAAGGCGGCCCGGAAGCCCTTAACCTAACTTGGAAGAAGAGAAAAAGCCCAGGACGCTCAAGATGCCAACTCACCGAAGTGTCAAAAATCTCTCCCCGACTAGGGCCAGGCCGGCGCCCAGCAGGATAAGTGCCATCAGCTTCCCCATGGTCTCCGGGTTCCAGGGCGCCCAGGGCGCGCAGAGTACTCGGGAGGGGCTGCGGGCAGCGCTGGTCCCTCCCCCAGTGGTGCTCACCCCGCCCTTCCTGCTCCCGGGCAGGGGCGCTGCCAAGGCTCTGGGCTAAGGTCGCTGCGTCCCACCCTTCGCCGCAGCGCTGCTCCGGGTTCAAGGCCACATTCACCTGCTTTCAAGGAAACCTTTACTCGCGGATTCCTTTATTCTTCAGGGCTCAAAATACAGAGACAGGACCATACCCCTGGGTTCCCTTGGCAGCTTTGGCGAGATCCCACGGGTGGGTGGGACGATAGAGGAGGAGGTTTGCTGCCAAAAGCTGCGGAATTCTACCTCAGCTCCTCAAGTGTCCTGAAGGGGAAACTGGAGGGGCAGAGAGCGCGGGGAGCTGTAGTTCAGACCCAGAAACTTTGCAGTTTGTGGAAGGTAAGGTGTTCTAAGAGACGCAGAATTGATCCCACACACAGGGTGGAGGCGGGGCGCGGGGAGGGGGACGGTGGATTCTGTTTGTGGACTGGGAGGATTTGTGAATGTCAGCATCTGCCCCCAACATTTGAGATAAAGTCAGGAGAAGTGAAGGGAAAGAAATAAATAGAATAGGTAACAAGATGAGCAGAACGGAGGAGAGACGGGGAGAAGGGAAGCATAGCTTCTTTGGAAGGTTAGACTTTCAAAAGACTCCTAGATCCTTCTTTCTTCTGGATCTTTAGATCCTGCCAGGCAAATAATCTGCACCCTCCCACACTCATGATAAAAATCAGGTTGAAAGAAGGGGAGCACGAGGTGGGAAAGACTTAAAGAGTTTGGGCAAAGCCAAGGAGCGTCTTCAAGATCTGTTTTTATTTTCCACAAGGAAAAAAAAAAAAAGACTATTTCTATTGAGTTTAAGTAAACTCAATAGAAACTTCTGTGTTTGAGAGAACACAGAAGTGGAGATATTAAGTAAAGGAAGTTTCTGACTTATGGGATACATAAATACTGTTTGAATACATAATTATAGTGGAATAATAAAGTTGCCATTTATGCAGCACCTACTATGTACCTTGCATTGTCCTTAGAACTTTGCCTATGTTAACTTTTGATTACTGGTACTTCTCTGAGGTAGTTCACATCCCAGTTTTATAGGTCAGAAAGCCAAGGCACAGATTAACTGTGTAACTTGCTCTTGGCCACACAGCTAGAGAGTGGCAGTGTGAGCCCTTCCTGTGCCCTTCCTCAGTTATGCTGAGTTTTATTAAAGCTGTGGAGGAAGGGCTACTAACGGAACATTGGAACATCTGGAATTGCATTGATAAGACAGTTACTTCTTCAGAAGATTAATTTGAAAAGAGTTCACACAGAGGAGGAATACGTATTTCTATCTGCCTGCTGCTGCTGCTAAGTCGCTTCAGTCGTGTCCGACTCTGTGCGACCCCATAGACAGCAGCCCACCAGGTTCCCTCATCCCTGGGATTCTCCAGGCAAGAACACTGGATTGGGGTGCCATTTCCTTCTCCAATGCATGAAAGTAAAAAGTGAAAGTGAAGTCGCTCAGTTGTTTCTGACTCTTCGCGACCCCATGGACTTCAGCCTACGAGGCTCCTCTGTCCATGGGGTTTTCCAGGCAAGAGTACTGGAGTGGGGTGCCATTGCCTTCTCCAATATCTCCCTGTATTTCTATAAAAATATTGGAAAGATACACAAGAAACTAACAAACTGGTTTCCCCTAAGTGGGACAGATAGGATGGCAAGGAGACTTTTCAACCTTCTTTAAAAATATTTTATTTATTATTTGTGGTTGTGCTGGGTTTTCATTGCTACATGAGCTTTTCTCTGGTTGCAATGGGCAAGGGCTACTGTCTGTCTGGTTGTGGTGCTCAGGCTTCTCAATGCAGTGGCTTCTTTTGTTGCAGATCACAAGTGCTGGGGCACTCGGGCTTCGTCAGTTGTGATGCATGGGCTCAGTAGATGTGGTTCCCAGGCTCGGGAGCACAGTGCTTAATTGCTCCAGGGCACTTGGGACCTTCCCAGAGCAGGGATCAAGCCTGTTTCTCCTGCCTTTGCAGCCAGACTCTTTACCACTGAACCACCAGGGAAGCCCTCAACATACCTTTTAATATAACTTTGATTTTTAATAGAGACTCCTGTGAAAACAGTGACCCATATTTCAGAAGAAAATGCATAAATACACCACACACACACACACACACACACACACATGTGGTGCGGAGATTCTGCTGCTGCTGTTGCTTCACATTTCTTCACTTAGTCGACACCCTGCATGTTTGTTTCAAAGAAAGACAAACCCCGTGGATCACTGTGTGGCGATGACTCTCCAGACAGGTTCATGGCCACTGAGTTTGAATTGTTCTCTGGAATGGCGTGTGTGAGTCCATGGGAGACTGGGAAGGAAAGGAAGGAATGTTGCTTGGTGTTCACACTCAGCACTGTTTGGTGAGCACTGACAACTACTTGCCCAGCACTGAAGACTTGGTGTGAGCAAGATGCCCTTGCCTTCAAGGGGCTTACATCCTAGAGGGGAAATATATTTAAAGGAAGGAAGGCAGGGAGGATAGAAAAAAAGGAAAGAAGCAGGAGGGAAGGTGAAGCCAAAAAACAGAAAAAGACAAAGTAAAAAAAGTAAGTTGTTTCATGTTCTTTTATGAAATAATCAGTCATGTATAGCCATGAGAGGAGACAGAGAGGCTCAGGAAATAATAGTCTTTTATACTCACAAAACTTAGAGACAGAAAGACAGGCATGGTACAGAGCCATGTGGGAAAGACGCCTGGGTGATTGGGAGGCAGAAAACAGGACAGGAGGGTTGAAGCTGCTCCCTTTATTGGGGGTTTCAGTCGTGTCCGACTCTTTGTGATACTATGGACGGTAGCCCACCAGGCTCCTCTGTCCATGGGATTCTCCAGGCAAGAATACTGGAGTGGGTTGCCAGTGTGCAGGCTAGGCTGAACTACTTAGGATTGGCTAGTTTGAATAATTTTGGCAGGTTTGAGGCTATGAGGTAGTTGCTAGTTTCCTGGCACCTAGTTCTGGGATGACTACAGCAGAGGAATATTGTCTCTTGGCGTGTAAGGGCCAGATAGAGGGGATATGGCTCTGGACCATTTAGTTTGTGAATCAGAGACATGCTTCTGGTGGAGCCCCTTGCTGTCTCCCAGAAGTGGAAAAGCCTCTCTAAAGAGGTGACAATAAAACGGAGACCTGAAGTAAGAGAAGAAACTAGGTTGTAAAGAGTGGGAGGAGGGGAATTTCCGTTGAGGGAAATATCTTGGTGTTTGCCAGGACCTGCAGTTACAGTGTGGCCCAAGCCATTGCTGGATGAAGTTGGAGAGAGAAGCGGAACCCAGATCACACAGCATCTTGCAGGTCTTAGTGGAGAGATCAGTAACACAGTAAGGTCTTGCAGGAGATGATGTGATCTGAGTACTTTGCTACTGAGTAGGAAATAGATTGGAGAGGGGAAAAACTGGTAGACAGAAGTCCACCCGCAAAACTGTTTTGGGTAAGAAGTAATAATAGAGACTGCAGCAGAGAGAGGAGAACGGATCCAAAAAGACGTCACTTGGAGATAGAGTCGGGTAGACTTTCTGATAGTTAAGGACAAACATGATATGAAAGATGACTGCAAAGGTCTGAGCTGGCGATGTTAATTTTGGAGTAATCAGTATACAGGGAGTACATAAAGCCATTGGAATGGATGGGAGAGAGGAAAGAGCACCCAATTTTGGCCCTAAAGAGCCATTACATTTCTATTAATATTTGGATGAGGTGTGCAAACCAGCAAAGGAGGGGAAAACAGGAGATAATGAGAATAGTGTTGAGAAAGCCAAGGCGGAAGAGTGTTTTGAGAAGGAAAGAAGAGAGCATGCTAAATGCTGCTTAGAAGTCAGGTAAGATCAGAGCAGAGATAGAGGTAATTGGATTTGGCAACACAAAGATCTCTGATGACCTTGACATGAACAAAGACCAGACTGTAGTTGGTTGACAAGTGCATGGGTAATGAGAAAGAAGAGACAGTGTGGATCTCAAAGACTTTACTTATGATGGGTGTGTTAGTTATGTATTATGATGCACTAAACTATCCCCAAACAAGGAAGCTTAAAATTCATGATCTGAGCATTGTTATTGGTCAGAAAGTGGAAGCAGCTTAGTGAAGTGCTTCTGGTTCATGGTCGGTCATGAGGTTGCGGTAATCTGAAGGCATTTCAATTGCACGTCTGTCGTCATGGGACCTAAGCTCCTTGCAATGTGGACCTTCCCAAGGGCTGTCTGAGAAATGTCTTCAGGATAAGGCACCCAACTTTCCCCAGTGAGTGGCCTGAATGAGGGAGCAAGGAGGAAACCTTGACGCCTTTTATGACCAAGTCTCAAAAGTCACATGTTGTCACTTCTGCATTATTCTGTTTGTTAGACATCAGTCACTAAATCCAACCCACTCTTAACACATTATCGACAGGGGCATTTTTGTAGAAACTAACACCTGTGGCTGGCGATTTCTTATGTAAGTGAATATCAAAACATCTTCTGGTCAATATTGTGCATAACAAAAGACGTATGAATATGTCTATGGTCAATAAGTTGTTAAGGAGCAATGCATTAACGTTGCCTGTGGGGGAAGAATGTCAAATCTTTGGACATGTTTTAAGCCATCAGTGGAATCCAGAGAAATGATGTGGTGGTTAAAAATGTGAGATCAAGGGAGTGTTGTCTTTTAAATGGGAGATACAGTTAGAAGATCTTTGTGCTAATGAAAATGAATCAGTAGGGAAAGAGTTTGATGACGCAGAAGAGAGAAGGGATAATAGAAAAAGTGAAGTCCTAAGCACAGTTGGAGGACTCCTTCTCCACTTTAACAGTAGAAATAGGGGACGGTGGATGCAGCTACAGTGAGAGGTGTAACTTTGGGAGGGGAAGTGTGAGGGGGCTTATATCTAGTTGTTTCCATTTTCTCAGTGAATTATAAGACAAGACCTACAGACCAAAGTGTGAATAGATAAAGGATTGTGGGAAGTTTGAGGAAAAGGAGAAGCTATAAAATTACTAACTCAAGAAAGAGAAAAGCTAATCTACCAAAGAAATTGAGGGTTGCTTGACATTTTGAGTACCACATCTGAGCTTTGACATTCATTCAAGAGAAACCATTCAGCTGTTTTGTGATTTTCCCAGGTCACAGATAGCTGCTCAGGTGCATGTGTGAAGTAAAGAAACGATTTGAGTTTTGCTTCCTACGACACTTGGAGGAGAGACGTATAAAGGAGTTGAGAGTATACTCAAGGAAGTGATTACAGGATGGAAGCTGGATTGGATAAGCAGAGATATTATGCAGAAGAGGGGACAGTTGGAAGGGGAGAAAGTTCTGGGGCTAGGGTTATCAATCAGTTTGAGGTTGGAACAATTCAAAAATTTTAGAACGATGGCAGTACCTGAACAGATGACTTAGAAATGAAGGGGGTGGTGGTTGCAGAGTCTGAGACTTGAAATAAAGGTTTTACAGGTAAGAAAGTTTCTGATACAGAATGTGGCTGTAGGAGTGGATGGCTGAGGCAGTGGGAGAAATGGGTATTAGGAGTGAAAATTTGAGGCACACAGAAGCTATATGTTGGAGGATTTATCCATGTAGACTTTTAAATCACTGGGAAGGAAAATGGAATAGAGATGTTCTACTTTATTAGATGATTGTACTAACTTCCTTCAAAATGAATATTAATCTGAGTTTGGATATAAATTAAGTTAGAAATCTGTGAAAAGGTAAGAAATATCTCTCTAGGAACTGATAGAAAATAATTTCCAGAAAAAAGAGAAAGAATGTAGAAGAGGAAAAAAAGGAGTTCAATGACAGATAATTTTTTAAAAAATAGAGTATTGTCCATTGATATTAATAATAGGAATAATGGAAGAAAAATCACCATTTTGAAACTCCAACGTAATAATAATTGGACAGGAACACTACTGGATGCCAAATAGATGAAAGGTTTTAGGGAACAGACTATTCACTTGGATTTATAAAAAGAAAGAAAAAATTAACCCTGTTGAGCAGGTGATCACCACCTTAATCAGTTACTCAGATTTACCATCACAAAGAGTGAAAAAAAAACACCTATGTTTATATTCTGCTGCAATGCAGTGTGAAGTACAGGTCACTTATTAGTATTCTTGTCAAAATTGTTTAATCTGAATCTGGTCAAGCCTACAGTAACTTCTAATTTACAGGAAATATGAGTGCTGCTGAATTGAGCTCAGGACTCCAGGAAGAAATGGTCAAGTAAATTCAGAATGTAGATCATTCCAGAAGATATCTTGCTTGCACTGAAAAATGTGTCATTAAAAATAAAAACAAAAAATAGAAAGGCTGTTTCACATTAAAAAGGATTCAAGAGACATAAGTAAATGTGAATTGTGATCCTCGATTGAATTTTGGATTAGGGAGCATGGGGGATGGGAGGGTTAGCAATTATTAAAGGCATTTGGAGACCACTGAGAAAATTTGAATTTGTACCAGGTATTAGATGGCATCACTATTAATGAGAGGTATTATTACTGCAAAGTGTTGTAATAACATTGTGGTTATGTGGAAGGACGCCCTCATATTCAGAAGATGCAAGCTGCAGTATGCAGAGATGAAGTTTTATGATATCTCCAACTTGCTTTCAAATGGTGCAGAAAAATAAAAGCATCTTTACTTGGAAAAGTAAAGCAAAAATGGAAAAATGATAACTGGTGATTGGTGAATATAGGTGAAGGGTATAAGGAAGTCACTGAACTACTCTTTCAATTTTCCTCTAGGTTTAAACATTTCAAAAGTGGTGGAGGTGGGAAAATTGGGTTTCTCCAAATTATTGTTTAATAACTTGTCTATGTTTAGTTCCTTCTTTTTAAATGTAATTCAAGTCTAGAGTTTTTTCAATTAATTTAATTGGAGGCTAATTACTTTACAGTATTGTGGTGGTTTTTGCCATACATCGACATGAATCACCCATGGGTACACATGTGTCTCCCCATCCTGAACCCCCTCCCACCTCTCTCCCCACCCCATCCCTCTGGGTTGTCAAAGAGCACTGCTCTGCTTCATGCACTGAACTTGCCCTGGTCATCTACTTTACATACTGTTATATACGTTTCAATGCTATTCTCTCAAATCATCCCACCCTCTCCTTCTCCCAGAATCCAAAAGTCTTTCTTTACATCTGTGTCTCTTTTGCTGTCTTGCATATAGGATCATTATTACCATCTTTCTAAATTCCATATATATGCATTAATGTACTGTATTGGTGTTTTTCTTTCTGACTTACTTCATTCTGTATAATAGGCTACAGTTTCATCCACCTCATTTGAGCTGACTCAACAGCATTCTTTTTTATAGTTGAGTAATACTCCATTATGTATATGTACCACGACTTCCTTATCCATTCATCTGCCGATGGACATCTAGGTTGTTTCCATGTCTTATCTATTGTAAACAATGCTGCAATAAACACTGGGGTACATGTGTCTCTTTCAGTTCTGATTTCCTCAGTGTGTATGCCAAGCAGTGGGATTGCTGGTCGTATGGCCATTTAAAAAAAATAATTATTTATTTATTTATTTTTGGCTGTGCAGGAGCAGCAGCTGCGATAGTGCAGGAGCAGTGGCTGTGATGGCGCAGGAGCAGCCGAGAGGAGCTACCCCACGTCCAAAGTAAGGATCTGCAGCTGCGCTTCCCTGGAGCAGCTGTGAAGAGATACCCCACGTCCAAGGTAAGAGAAACCCAAGTAAGATGGTAGGGGCTGAGAGAGGGCATCAGGGGGCAGACAGACTGAAACCACAATCACAGACAACTAGCCAATCTGATCACATGGACCACAGCCTTGTCTAACTCAAGGAAACTAAGCCATGCCCTGTGGGGCCACCCAAGACAGACGGGTCATGATGGAGAGGTCTGACAGAATGTGATCCACTGGAAAAGGGAATGGCAAACCACTTCAGTATTCTTGCCTAGAGAACCCCATGAATAGTATGAAAAGGCAAAAAGATAGGAAACTGAAAGATGAACTCCCCAGGTTGGTAGGTGCCCAATATGCTACTGGAGATCAGTGGAGAAATAGCTCCAGAAAAAATGAAGGGAAGGAGCCAAAGCAAAAACAACACCCAGTCCCAGATGTGGAACTGGTGATAGAAGCAAGGTCCGAGGCTGTAAAGAGCAATATTGCATAGGAACCTGGAATCTTAGGTCCATGAATCAAGGCAAATTGGAAGTGGTCAAACAGGAGATGGCAAGAGTGAACGTCAACATTCTAGGAATCAGCGAACTAAAATGGACTGGAATGTGTGAATTTAACTCAGATGACCATTATATCTACTATTGTGGGCAGGAATCCCTTAGAAGAAATGGAGTAGCCATCATGGTCAACAAAAGAGTCCGAAATGCAGTACTTAGATGCAATCTCAAAAACGACAGAATGACCTCTGTTTGTTTCCAAGGCAAAGCATTCAATATTATGGTAATCCAAGTCTATGCCCTGACCAGTAAGGCTGAAGAAGCTGAAGTTGAATGGTTCTATGAAGACCTACAAGACCTTCTACAACTAACAACCCAAAACGATGTCATTTTCATTATAGGGAACTGGAATGCAAAAGTAGGATGTCAAGAAATACCTGGAGTAACAGGCAAATTTGGCCTTGGAATATGGAATGAAGCAGGGCAAAGGCTAATAGAGTTCTGCCAAGAGAACGCACTGGTCATAGCAAACACTCTCTTCCAAAAACGCAAGAGAAGACTCTACATATGGACATCACCAGATGGTCAACACCAAAATCAGATTGATTATATTCTTTGCAGCCAAAGATGGAAGAAGTTCTATACAGTCAGCAAAAACAAGACCAGGAGCTGACTGTGGCTCAGATCATGAACTCCTTATTGCCAAATTCAAACTTAAATTGAAGAAAGTGGGGAAAACCACTACACCATTCAGGTTTGACCTAAATCAAATCCCTTATGACTGTACAGTGGAAGTGAGAAATAGATTTAAGGGACTAAATCTGATAGAGTGCCTGATGAACTATGGATGGAAGTTTGTGACATTGTATAGGAGACAGGAATTAAGACCATCCCCAAGAAAAAGAAATGCAGAAAGAAAAACTGTTAGTTCTCTGAGGAACCTCCATATCACACATAGAGACTGTACCAATTCACATTCCCACCAACAGTGTAAGAGGGCTCCGTTTTCTCTGCAGCAACGGCACCACTTTTACAGAATGTGATCTGGGGCCCCACTGTAGGTGGAGTGCCTGGTGGAAGATGGAGGCCCTATTCTGTGACTAGTTGAAGGATCAGAAGGGGGGCCCCAGAGAAAACAGGGACTAGGACACGGGGGAGTGAGGCAGTGGTGAGGGGAGAAGGCAGCACAGAGCCTGTGGGGAAGGGGACAGAAACTAAAGGCAGAAAGAAAAAATGGTTGTCTGAGGAGGCCTTACAAATAGCTGAGAAAAGAAAAGAAGCTAAAGGCAGGGGAGAAAAGAAAAGATATACCCATTTGAATGCAGAGTTCCAGAGAACAGCAAGGAGAGATCAGAAAGCCTTCCTCAGTGATCAGTGCAAAGAAATAGAGGAAAACAACAGAATGGGAAAGACTAGAGATCTCTTCAAGAAAATTAGAGATACCAAGGCAACATTTCATGCACAGATGGGCTCAATAAAGGACAGAAATGGTATGGAAGCAGAAGATATTAGAAGAGGTGGCAAGAATACATAGAAGAACTGTACAAAAAAGATCTTCAGGACCCAGATAATCACGATGGTGTGATCACTCACCTAGAGCCAGACATCCTGGAATGTGAAGTCAAGTGGGCCTTAGGAAGCATCACTACGAACAAAGCTAGTGGAGGTGATGGAATTCCAGTTGAGCTATTCCAAATCCTGGAAGATGATGCTTTGAAAGTGCTGCACTCAATATGTGAGCAAATTTGGAAAACTCAGCAGTGGCCACAGGACTGGAAAATGTCAGTTTTCATTCCTATCCTGAAGAAAGACAGTTCTAAAGAATGTTCAAACTACCACACCATTGCAGTCATCTCACATACTAGCAAAGTAATGCTCAAAATTCTCCAAGCCAGGCTTCAGCAATACATGAACTGTGAACTTCCAGATGTTCAAGCTGATTTTAGAAAAGGCAGAGGAACCAGAGATCAAATTGCCAACATCCACTGGATCATGGAAAAAGCAAGAGAGTTCCAGAAGAACATCTATTTCTGATTTATTGACTATGCCAAAGCCTTTGACTGTGTGGATCACAATAAACTGTGGAAAATTCTGAAAGAGATGGGAATACCAGACCACCTGACCTGCCTCTTGAGAAACCTATATGCAGGTCAGGAAGAACAGTTAGAACTGGACATGGAACAACAGACTGGTTCCAAATAGGAAAAGGAGTACGTCAAGGCTGTATATTGTCACCCTGCTTATTTACCTTATATGCAGAGTATATCATGAGAAACGCTGGGCTGGAAGAAGCACAAGCTGGAATCAAGATTGCCAGGAGAAATATCAATAACCTCAGATATGCAGATGACACCACCTTATGGCAGAAAGTGAAGAAGAATTAAAGATGAAATTTCTCCTCTTGATGAAAGTGAAAGAGGAAAGTGAAAAAGTTGGCTTAAAGCTCAACATTCAGAAAACTAAGATCATGGCATCCGGTCCCATCACTTCATGGCAAATAGATGGGGAAACAGTGGAAACTGGCTGACTTTATTTTTTGGGGCTCCAAAATCACTGCAGATGGTGACTGCAGCCATGAAATTAAAAGATGCTTACCTCTTGGAAGGAAAGTTATGACCAACCTAGATAGCATATTAGAAAGCAGAGACATTACTTTGGCAACAAAGGTCCATCTAGTCAAGGCTATGGTTTTTCCAGTGGTCATGTATGGACGTGAGAGTTGGTGTATAAAGAAAGCTGAGCACCGAAGAATTGATTCTTTTGAACTGTGGTGTTGGAGAAGACTTGAGAGTCCCTTGGACTGCAAGGAGATCCAACCAGTCCATCCTAAATTCCATCAGTCCTGGGTGTTCATTGGAAGGACTGATGTTGAAGCTGAGACTCCAATACTTTGGCCACCTGATGCGAAGAGCTGACTCATTGGAAAAGACCCTGATGCTGGGAAAGACTGAGGGCAGGAGGAGAAGGGGACAACAGAGGTTGACATGATTGGATGGCATTACCGACTCAATGGACCTGGGTTTGGGTAAACTCCAGGAGTTGGTGATGGACAGGGAGGCTTGGCGTGCTGCAGTTCATGGGGTCGCAAAGAGTCGGACACGACTGAGCAACTGAACTGAATGGAACTTAACTGTGCTGGATCTTCTTTGCTGCACACCGGTTTTTCTAGCTGTGGGATGCAGGGGCTACTCTTAATTGCAGGGCACTGGCTTCTCACTGTGGTGGCTTCTCTTGTTGCAGAGCACAGGCTCTAAGCGCTTGGGCTCAGTAGTTGAGACACACGGGCTTAGTTGCTCCTCGGCATGTGGAATTTTCCCGAACCAGGGATCAAACCCATGTCCCCTCCACTGACAAGTAGATTCCCATCCACTGTACCATCAGGATGTCCCTATGTTTTTTTCTTTATAATCTATCTTTTTATCATCTATCTATTTTCTCATTTGTTGAATCTCCTAATAGAATATAGGCATGTATCTGGTTCACTGTTATATATTAATGTCTAACTCAAAGTCTGATTACAGAAACGTCATTTTCTGTATTAAAAAATTTTAAAGTAAACTGAAAGTTATTTGCTTTGCAGTTATAAAAATTAGACTAGGCTCTTTTTTCTTCTTCTCTGCCTTCTGCCTTATGGAATAAAAATCTTAAAAACCAGGAGCAGAAAGCTAAGAGAGCACTGCAGGAATTCTTTCAGTCCTCCTTCTCTCACACCCAGAAATGTTTTGTAAAAATCTGAGAGTAAGGAAAACTCTAGGTGGCCAGAGAAAGGAGAAAGGTGGACGTGGGTGGTGTCAAAGTGAGTGCTATTAATTCTTCATTGTTTTGCCAAGTAAATATTCATCAGTCTAGACAAGCTATGTCTCCAAGAGAGGATTCAAACTAAGTAAATGAAGCCTAGAAAAGGGATCAGCCTTAGACTAGCTGTCAGTAATAATTAATCCATACACAAAATGAAAATAAGAAATACTAAAGTTATAGCTTATATTTAATTTTCCTTACTGCTCGTATTAGGTGTCCACATTCACATCCAGCTGCTGTAAAAGAGCTGAGGTTTTGTAAAAGACCAAAATGTATTTGTTGTCACTGAGCAAGACCTCAGATTAAAAAGAAGTAAAACACACACACTCACACACCTGAGATCTAAATCCACCTACTGGTGGTACATCCCAATTGCAATTTCATTCCTTTTGAATGACCTCTTAATAGCCAACCAAATTGTTAAACTCAATATATAAGCCCAGTAAGATCATTGTAAATAGATGCACAATATATTTATGAATCCCTCATGGCCCACAGAGGCTCAAAACCAGCATTTATTTAAAAAACAGAAAAACTTTAAAAATCTCTAAGATAAATAACATGTGCTTATTAACCTGTTTTTAATTTTGTCCAGATCTATTTTCTAATAAACACAATAGAAACCAAGTCTATCTGATGCCTATTGTATTCTGGTACTTTTCATGAATATAGCTTTTTAGATAGTCATTGCTTATAGTCTAAAATCTAAAACATATGCTTCTTGGCTTTGGATCCCTAATGAATAATATTTAATCTTGTTTTGCTTATCTGTGACTTAATGTTTTCTCCATGGATAATGTAAACAGCAAAAAGTGGTAATTATTTTAGTATTAAATAATCCAATATATTTTAGTAGCAGACTATTTAAAAATATAAATAAAAACACAGGCCGAATGTGGTCAGAGACCAAGGTTAGGTATACTTAAGCAATTTACATTTAAGTCTTTAAATGATCCATCTGAAAGGACTCAAATTGATACCTATAAAAACAGAAGAAACTATGTATTAGGAAAAAGAGTAAATAATGAGATCCTCATTAGTTCCATGGCAGAAGCATCATGGAGTGGGTAACAGCACACCCTCTGACATCAGAAGTAGATTGAGAGCCACACCTTACAAGGTGTATGACCTTGAACATCTGTGAAGTGTTAACAGTGATAGAAATCAATACCTACTCCCTCAGGACCCTAATTAGGATTAAATGAGATAATGAATGTACCATTTTTAGTGCACTCTTTCTCTTTGTAAGTAACTGACAAATATTTCGATGGTAACAATGCTAAAGATGGGAGAAGTATGAGAAGTGAAGTGCTTTGGTAAGTTACAGGGGAAAAGAAACACAGATGAATTTATAGGAGGTATGGTGAGTGGAATCGGAGAAGGTGATGGCACCCCACTCCAGTACTCTTGCCTGGAAAATCCCATGGATGGAGGAGCCTGGAAGGCTGCAGTCCATGGGGTCGCAAAGAGTCGGACATGACTGAGCGACTTCACTTTCACTTTTCACTTTCATGCATTGGAGAAGGAAATGGCAACCCACTCCAGTGTTCTTGCCTGAAGAATCCCAGGGATGGGGGAGCCTGGTGGGCTGCCGTCTATGGGGTCACACAGTCGGACACGACTGAAGTGACTTAGCAGCAGCAGCAGCATAGTGAGTGGAAGAGCTCCCCTGGTGGCTCAGGTGGTAATGAATTTGCCTGCAGTGCAGGAGATGACAGTTCGATCCCTGAGTCAGGAAGATCCCTTGCAGAAGGGAATGGCTACCCACTCCAGTATTCTTGCCTTAAGAGTTCCATGGACTGAGGAGCTTGGCAGGCTACAGTTCATGGGTTGCAACGAGTTGGCCACAACTGAGCAACACACACACAGTGAGTGGAAAAAATGTGGTTGCAAAGAGCTGGACACAATTGAGTAACACACACACACACACACACACACGAATGTTCCCCTAAGCAGACACCTTCAGCCCTGATGGGTTGCAAAATGTTGAACACACACAGAAAGTAGAAAGAATGTGGTTGCAAAGAGTTGGACATGATTGAGCAACACACACAGACACACACACACACAAATGTTCCCCTATGAGGTGGACACTTTCAGACACACACACATATGGGCCTGGACACTTTCAGACACACACACATGTTCCCCTGAGGAGGACAGACAGACAGACAGAAACACTCACGTGCGCATGCCTGGACAACTGATTTTGTCTCAATGGTTGAAGTCCACAGTTGTGTTCAATGAGGAGGTGGTGTGACTGACCGCCTAGCTCTGAGCTGTTATCTTCTCTTTATATGCAAGTTGGGCTCCCATTAAGAAAGAGAGCAGATAGAATACTCCATACTAATTGAGAATTCCAGTTACCATATTTAATTAATTCGCTGTTCTTTTTTAATTCAAATAAAAGGCTTATTTTTCAGATTTAATGAGAAAAATTAGCATTGTTATGCCTGTCCCTCCCAAGGAAACCCCACAAGGAAGTGGCCACTTTCTGCTGAGGATATGCCATGAGAATTAAGCACAGACAAAACTTGGATTTTAGTGAGTCTTTACTGTAACTCCAACTCTTTAATAGTAAACAAAGATGTAAGTATAAGACATCAAAACATGTTATGTATCAGTAGTTCTGAGTCATAGTGGTCACACTGGTGGAGCTGAGGTCACTCACATTTTAAGGAAATATAATCTACCCTGTTTCAGTGGAATTCATGCTCTGGCAGTTGAAAGGCAGACATGAGGCTTATTTTGTGCAGAGTGTATTCACTTAGCTGAAAGCAGCTTTCTTCTCTTACCTTTACTTGGCATTTTTAAAAACTGTTCACTTTCTTTTTATGTTAAAAGTGCTATGTGAACTGAAGGGGTTCTTTCATTGCCAAAATAAATTTACTATGTATGTCACACATTTGGGGGTCAACGTTGCTGGTTAAATTCCCTCAGAATTAGCAATTCATAGAAAATTAGTTGTTGAGATGCTAGCACACCTGCATACCAGAAGGACCATTTAGAGCTCACAGTATAGGGCTCTGTGGTATAAAGTGCCTATGAGCAGCTTCTTGTCATACACAGAGGCCACAGAACTTCCCTGGAGAACAGATCCATTGTTGGCATAAACTGTAGTCACTGTAGGCTTCTCAGATAAAATATTCTGGATGCGGAGAACCTATTCAGGAGATATGAGGGATTAATATAAACCACCATCCACCCATATCACTCAGTCATCAATAATCTTGCACAAAGACACAGTGATTAAGAGGACATGCTGTTGCAAATAGCAGTTAGCAATTTTTTTTAATGTTTAAATTACTTTGTTAAAACCTCAAAGAAAGTACTTTCTTAAGCCATCTAGTGACTGCATGCCAACACCAGATTGAGTGTTATTACAGTAATTGAGCATTAATAGAAAAACTTCCACACTAATGTGCCTACTTTAGCATGAACAAAAGTCGTGTCATGCAGTGAGCTGACAATAAGTCAGGTATTTAAAAAATTGCCAGTATACCACACGAGGAGGGCACATCTTTAGAAAAAAGATCTTTTGACTAGCTTCTGCCATCATTTAATACATCAAAAGATTACCTTTCTAAAAGTATTTGAACAATGTGAAATTCTGCCAATTATTGGCTTAAAGCAATTACGAAGCCAACCGCCACGTATTTATTGTATTATTGGTTTAAAAGGACTAAACGGACCATCCCTGGGACAGTTTATTGTATTATTAGTTCAAAAGGGTTTGAATAATTAAGGTTTAAAAAATAAAACTTATAAAAACCTCTGACGAGGGAGGATTCTTCGGGTCATACACGAAGAGCTTCTGGCCGTTGGGGTGACAGCCTACCAAGACGTCCCCCGAGGAAGGGTCAATAGATAAATTATCCACCAGGGTATCCAACTTGAGTACCTTCCAAACGAAAAAACGTCAGCATCTAAATGTCATGAGAAACCTCGATTAGATAATTTAGGGCTAACCTTTCTTGCCCCTATGCATGTGGGTAAATTATACCCATCTCCTGCTTCCACCCTTTAACACCAATATTGCATAAAATAAATTTAATACACTGGTTTAGAGTCATTTTCATTCTTCCTAGAATTAAGAAAGTTAGGGCAATAATCAATCTCTCTAAAAAATGAACTCCTTTCCCCCTTTAGAAGATGCACAATGATCGGTTAGCTCAAGAAACTCAAATAAGAAATTCTTCATCAATCTAAAATATGTGTTGTCAAGCAGGAAGAAAATAATAATGGTGTGGAACCCAATTTCCACCTTCATCTATTATTGAAAGAACTGACAACTTGCATAAATCTTCATTTCGGAATTCATCTATTAGTCTTTTCAACTGTGAAAATTTCTTACTGGAATTCATCGGGTGCCATCAGTACCTCATGGAGTGGGCTCTAACTCTGATGCAAATAGCCCTCCCAACATACTGCTGCATGAAATCAGTCAGTTCTTGTGACTTTGGGAAACAAGAGACTTGGTCAATTACAGACAGGTAGAAGTGAAAAAAACAGAATAGCAACACTGGCTATTCTGTTTTAAGAGAGGTATTTTTATAATATAGTATGACTATGTAATTTCAAGATTAATGTCAACTTTAGATATAGAAAGAAATATTTTACCTTCAACTGAGTTAAATTCATATTAGGGTGCTTTTCCAAAACATGAATTTCATGAGCCAATATATCAGCAACATAGATGTACCTTTGCAGGAAGGACACACTGGTTAGAGCTCCAAGCCAAGATAAAGCTTCATTAACACAGTGGGAATAATAAGTCTTAATAACCTGCCAAGAAGTTAATCAATGATGGGCCCTCAAGGAAAGCCTGATAAAGGTTAATTTTTATCTAAAAGTAAGCTTTCAAAATCAATTCAGTGCTGCTACAACAGTCATGGAATTGTTAAATTATTTTTCAAAAGATTGGTAAGGAAAAATAATATAGGGTAGCATTTAAAATATCAAGTTTGTGGGGTGGGAGGTGGGAAGAAGGTTCAAGAGGGAGAAAACGTGTATACCTACGGCTGATTGATGTTGATGTATGGCAGAAACCAACACAACATTGTAAAGCAATTATCCTCCAATTAAAAATAAATAAATTTTAAAAATGTATAAAGTCTGTGATATTTGCCACTGAAGGGCAATAAAACAAATAAAAAAAAAAAGCTTTTATATTCCACCATATAATTTGATATTTCAAGGCATCATATACATGTAGAAATATTTGGTATAAAACAGAAGACATATTTATTAACATATTGAGAAATTCAAGCATTAGAGATACATATCTACTCAGAATAATTTGTCTGCCTCTAAGGAGGGTGAGTTAATGGACTGCTTTACCATAATCTTCCTCGATGAATTGACTGTTCCATGGCAACTGTTCTACTGAGCAATTATAATGGGTAAAACCATGAACTCAGTATTGTGACAGATATAAACATGAAGACAACAGCTGTTTTTCCTGAAAAGTTTACAGTGTGTTGTGGTGATCAGATGGCCTGTACACATTAAACAAATAATACAGCATGGTGGTACCATAAGACATATTTTGCGTCTAGGGACTGAAGAAATATCTAACTCCTGAAAAAACAGAAGGGCTTACAAAGAAAGGGGCATCTGCAGTGGACATGGATCGAACGACTGGATTTGAGGATATGAGGACAAAGCATCTTTTAGGCAAAAGAAAACACGTGCGCAAAGACACAGGGGCAAGAATGAAAGAGGCAGGTTTGCAAAACACCGAGCTCCTGTGTAAGGCGTAGTAAAGTATGAAAACAGTAGAAAGGAGAGGTTGGAGCTAGCCTGTTAAAGTCTAGCCCTTTAGCCTGCCTTGATCTGATAAGCAGTTGGGGTCCGCTGAATTTCTGGAGTGTGATGGTCTGTTCTGTGCAGCAATCACTAAGCATGTGGTTTGTGCCTGGCTGGGCTCAGTGTGAGGAGTCAAAGGTGAAGTGGACAGAGGTCCCTCTTCCGGAGGTCTGGGAAGAGCAGTGGGACACAGAAGGACAAAATTGGCAATGGTACAAAAAAAAAAATGGAAGTGGACTGAGAACAAATGGGAAGAAAGTGAGAGTGAGAGCCCGAGCCAAGCAGTGCCAGTGGAAAGGAAGAGGGGCTGAGGAGCCACACACAGAACCCCTGTGCCCTGCTCAACGGCTGGGTAGGAATGGTCAGAGGAGAGGTAGAGCTGCACCCCCTATTGTTATTATTATTTTCAGCGTGAGTGACTGGAAAGTTTGATTCTCATAATTGAAAGATGAGAGTCGGGGAGAAAAACAGACTTGGTGGGAGAGGTAGGATTGGGTCAGTTACAGACAATTTAAAAGACTCTACATCCATTTTCTGTAATCAACAATAAAGAAGAAATTGTCATGAAAATAAAGACATGTAGTTGTCAAGGATGGCAGATTTATTTCATGTTATATGTGTAGTAGTTTAAATTGTTCAATGCGCTAACCTAGTAAAAGGGGAAAATATCCTTTCTGTAAACTAGAGCTGGACATATAAATGAAAGAATTTGGGGGGGTGGATTTGGCACTATAAAAATGAACATTTAAAAGGAGCACTCTTTGAGTGAGTAGTTCTATTTTGAGGAGTTTGTTCTACAGAAACACTTGTACAAATGTGCAGAGGGAAGGGGCTCATAGCTCCAGATTTAGCCAATACCCAGTAGGCATTTGAACCTCAGTCTATATGACTCCAAAATCTGAAGATTTAACCATTATGCTGTCATTCTCCCTTGGGGGGAGGTTCTTCCTTAAAAATATATGGGTAAGTTTCAGTGGTAAAAGAAAAATAAAAAATGTATTTTGTACAGAAAAGAAAATCGTATATATCCATAGAGAATTGGCTAGTTTACAGTCATCCTTATAATGGAATAAAACAATAAAAGCCAATAAAACAATAATATATTTATTTAAAAGAAAAACATCTACCTTATATTTAAATATGTATATATAAATATGAACCCATTTTATAAAAATTTACATTTATAAAATTAAATTCTATGATGATATAGTTGCTGTCATTGTTAGCTTCTAAGTCCTATTTGACTCTTTTTTGCCACCCCATGGACTATAGCCCACCAGGCCCCTCTGTCCATGGGATTTCCCTGGCAAGAATATTGGAGTGGGTTGCCATTTCCTTCTCCAAAGGATCTTCCCAACCCCAGGATCAAACCCATGTCTCTTGCTTGGGAGGCATATTCTTTACCACTGAGCCAATGGGGAAGCCCATAATGATATAGACCAAATTTAAATACTGTATATAAATATATATTTATATATTATATATAAATATATAGTACATATGTTTATATAAAACATTATATATATATATATTTAATAATAAATTATAAGCTCTCCTTTGTGCTCAGTCATGTCCAGCTCTTTGCAACCCCAGACTATAGCCTGCCAGGCTCCTCTGTCCATGAAATTTTTCAGGCAAGAATACTGGAGTGGTTTGCCATTTCCTACTCCAGAGGATCTTCCTGACCCAGAGATCAAGCCTGCATCTCTTGTGTCTCCTGCATTGACAGGTGGGTTCTTTACCACTGTGCCACCTGGGAAGCCCAGTAACCTTGGAAGGCCAATAATATATTACATATACGTATTATAATATTATAGTATTATAGTAATAGTTATCACATATATTTATCATAGACCAAAAATAACAGGTAAGCTATTTCTGCCTTAAAAAAAAAAAAGAGCAAAGTAAAGAATTTCACCCAGCACCACGGCTAAAGAGAAATGAAAATACTTCTATAAGAGCTCATACTTTTTATCAGGTGAAATATTGATCCCATTTGCTGAATCGAATCCTTCTGCTACCACTTTAACTTCATTTGGACTGTAGTAAACAACATTTGTCCAGTGTAAGTTCAAGTATGTTTCCAAATACTTTAAGAAAGGATCAGAGAAATAGTGGTCATTGGTAGCATAGAAATGTTCTGGTCCAACAGCTATGATATCATTCACACTGGAAGAGAAAAATAACATGTGAGAGAAAATGAAAAGCCAGTTGGTCTCCATATTAAAGATTAAGTATCCAGAAGGTTTACACAATATGTGCCTTAAACTTTTGGTAAGAGGTTCCCTAGGAAAAGCTCAGCTAAGATCACATGGGTATAGTCATATGTAACCTACTATAATATCATTTGCAGGAGAACAATTTTGTATGGTACCAAGTAATCTGAAGACAGATCATTTAGCAATTATGGCAGGATTATTATCAAAGAATAAAGAACTTTGTGCCAACAGAGTGTGTTTTTTTTTGACAGCAAGAAATGTAAGGTTTAAGAACACTGTGGAAGGGCACAGCTATCCACAGTACAAGCTTGATGGAGCCTCACGGGCTGGTGAGCTGGCTGGGCTGTCAATAGCATTTACCTAGCTTCCATTTTCTCAGCTGCTGGATTTTCTTGAGTTCCTTTGCTTAGTTATTAGTCAAACTAAGGTTGACTGTTCAATTTCTACCTGACTCGCAAAGCCGACCTGCCGAGAATGAACAGGCACTCAATAAACACTTCCAGATAGACGGATGATGAAATTGCCATAGTGCGGTGCTTCAGGTGAGAGATTTATATGCTGAAAACAATTACATTTTTAAAACCAGTTAGGTAAGGGTGTTATTAAATTTAAATTCCAATTACCCTATGCAAAAATTTCTGAAAGAGCGGCTTTCCCCTTTGTTAAAGAAAAAACAGAGCTACAGGGAAGGTGGGTCCCCTCTTTCTGAAAGAGCTCCCTAAAGCAAAGGCTGCCTGGAGGGCACTTAAGCTCCTATTTCTTAGGAAGTGAATTTTTGGAAGAACTGTTGGCAGAGACACACTTAAGTTCTAGACAGAGAAGTAGACATTAAAAATATTCATCAACCAGCTGTGTTCTTGAAGTAGTGATGCACTTCCAATTCTGTAGGGCCAGGAGCCCATGGCTACCTTGTGAAAACATTTCATGTTAGTTCCATACTAAGCATACAAACTCCATATAAAGCAGGCTACTCTTCCTTGGCAGGACAGGTATTATTATTATTTGTGTGATGAGTCATCTGAAATGGAAGGTGACAGAAGGAACAATGGTGAGGTTTGTCTTCTACTCTCCAGACGGCTCTGAAAAGCAAATCCCCTGTGGGCCAGCATTTCCTCATTTCTCAAGCGAGTCTGCATAGAACACTGACGTCAACTTTCCCTGCTCTGCAAGGAAACTACTGCTGTTTAGTCGCTCAGTCGCGGCTGGCTCTTGCGACCTCATGGGCTGTAGCCTGCCAGGCTCTGTCCGTGGGATTTCCCAGGTGAGAATAGTGGAGTGGGTTGGCATTCCCTTCAGAGGATCTTCCTGACACAGGGATGGAACCAGCGTCTCCTGCATCTCAGGCAAATTCTTTGCCGCTGAGCCACCAGGGAAGCCCATTCTTCAAATTAAGGGACAATTAATCTCTACAGTATAGACTAAAACAGAAAACTCTGAAACCATACAATTCCTGCGTCTTTTATTTAGTAGATTATATGAATATAAATTCAGTTAGTGGTTGTCATGGTAGAAATTCTGAGCAAGTTTTTCTGGGACCTAAAAAAGTCTCATGAACCTGTTATATTTCCCAGTTTGAAAGGATGTGCATTTGCTCTTTCTTGGGGGTTAAAAATCTGTGTACAATTTAATCACTTCAATACTGACTTGAGTTTGGATAATGTAATTTTGCCATGGCTAAAATACTGGTTTCATTCAAAATTTTACATTCATGTAAATATTAATGAAAAGTAAAGTTGCAAGGAAACTATACATACACATATACATATAAATATATGTATTTGTTTATGTGTGTGTGTGTATGTATGTATGTATGTATTTCAACTCTTACAAAAGATGAAAGGACCATGATATGGAATATCTGAAAAAGGCAGCAATAAATCTGAGAATGAACAAAAGGACTAATTACCTTGGAAGAAGCTCATGTTTGATTGTTTTTAGATGCAAAAGAGAATTTTCTTCCTCTTCAAATTTAAAAATTTCTACTGTATTCTTGAATTCTGGGTGGTTTACAACAAAGAGATAAACGGTGTCATCTAAAAAAATGAGAGAACAGAGTTCATTTACAAGATATAACCACAGGACCTCTGGGTAGACACTGACATTTAAATACCACAGGCAAGGAAAGGCTGAATGTATAAGCTGTTAGAGGACCTAACAGATCATTCTTCTTCCCTATCTTTCCCATCACTGTCTGTCTAGTCTTATTTCTGATCATTGGTCTCCTGACCTTTAAGAAAGAGTGTTTCTCACTCCATATACAGAATCCATGGATAATCTGTTTATAGTTTAACTTAGAAATATAGCTCTTTTTCAATGCAATGAAAATAGATATACGAAAAGGTTATGAAATCTAAACATTCTTTCAGGTATAATTAATAACTATTAGAAATTTCAAAATGTAGTATAACTTACTGCCAGCTGAAGAGGGAATGTTGGACTTATTTGTATGAAGGATATAGAAACAATTCATGAGTTAATTGTTCTCTTATACAGATATGATCCAAATCTATTTTCCAGTTATTTGCAAACCATTGTTTTTGTTTTTTTTTTAATGTTGGTAGCTCATCAGTTCTTACCACTGTCTATGAAAGTGCTGATACCATGTGGATTAAATGAAGCCAAATTAAATCCACGGCTGACTCTTAATTCCAGTGCCCTTGGGTTTTCTTCATTTAGATCCATCATTAGTATTCCTCCAGGCTTATCTGGTGCAAAACTGTGGAGGCCTGGACATTTTAGACCCTTTTGAAAACAGAGCAAAAGTTAAATATAAAGGCTTAAGTATTTTTATGGACTAAAGTAGCAACTATACTGTTTGGCTTTCAGCCTTCCACCCCCCAATTATTATTTTCTTATTGTTTCATCTCTGCTTTCTTTGTGTTTCTAGCTTTATGCCAGCACCTTTAGCCAAAGTATCACTTATTTATAGTTGCTGCTGCTGCTGCTGCTAAGTCGCTTCAGTCGTGTCCGACTCTGTGCGACCCCATAGACGGCAGCCCACCAGGCTCCCCCATCCCTGGGAGTCTCCAGGCAAGAACACTGGAGTGGGTTGTCATTTCCTTCTCCAATGCGTGAAAGTGAAGTCACTCAGTTGTGTCTGACTCTAGCCACCCCATGGACTGATATTTCTGAGTTGAGACAGAGATGAGGGGTTTAGTCTCCTCAGAGGGTAACCAGAAGGTTGGTGGACATGAGATAACTCAGAGTTGAGGGAGGGAATAAACTGCTCTCTGACACATATCCATCCTCTCCCCGTTGGAACTTTGTCAGTGCATGGCAGGTACTCAGGCTGTCCTTTCCCCACTGATTCTAAATGTTGCTTTTATCATGTACTAGATCCTTGTTTACATATTGGTCTATTTGGGGACTTGTGCCCTATTTCTGTGCTAATATGCAACTTGTTAATTACTACAGCTTTATTCATTACATATATATTAGTATATACTATATATGTATTTATACATACTATATATTTATCCCACACCACATTGCTTTACCTTTACAAAATAATCTTAAATATATCTGCTCATTTATTTTTATGTATAAATTTCAGAAATCAAGTTGCTATTCAAATGAAATCTTATTAATAGTAGCTGTAGTAGTAGTATTACTGCTACTACATTTCTATTTGGTTTTTCCTAGCGCATGGGAAAGTCATTGAGTTTTATATGTTCGTTTTGAATCCAACCATTTCACTGAACTTCCTATTAGGTCTAAGAGTCTGTCAGTTTAATCTCCTGGACTGTTTAGAAAAACAAGTAATCACGCTTGAAGTTAATGGCAGTTTTGTCCTTTTTCCTACATCGTATTTCTTTTTCTTGTTTTCTTGGGTTATTAAAAACATTAGTAGATTACTGATGGTTACAGCATTTTAGGGCAGTTTCTTCCTTTTCTAAACGTTAATGGGAAGGCAGTGAATGTTTCACCACTAAGAATGATGTTTGCTGTAGGTTTCTGGGAAGTTTCCTTCTACTTCTAGTTTTTTTTTTTTTGAGGGTTTAATCAGGAATGAGAATTGAATTTTATTTAATGCTTGTTCAGCACTCACTGAAATAATTGAGGTCTTTTCTCTTTTAAAATTTTAAAGTCATACTTTATGCAAATTTAAAAGAATATCTTTCCAAGTTTCAACACTTTGCGACCCCATGGACTGCAGCCTACCGTGCTCCTCCATCCATGGGATTTTCCAGGCAAGAGTACTGGAGTGGGGTGCCATTTCCTTCTCCAGAGGATCCTCCCAACCCATGTATCAAACCTGGGTCTTCTGCATTGTTGGCAGATGTTTTACCATCTGAGCCACCAGCGAAGTCCAAAAACCTACCCCCAAACCTTACTTTATGCTTAAATTGTATTTAATACACATTTTCTCCAATTAAAAAATATCTATCAAATAATACAACTTCAAGATCCAGCAAACAGAATAAACTGGATTATGCCATTGTTCCACGGCACTGACAGTTCAGTGGTTAATAATCTCTCTTCTTTATCAACGTACCATAAACAATAGAGTGTCGATGCGCAGGAAGCTCTGCCAGGGATGTAATAACTCTTCATGTGCGCTTAGTTGCCCAGTCATGTCCAAGTCTTTGTGACCCTATAGACTGTAGCCTGCCAGTCTCTTCTGTCCACGGGGATTCTCCAGGCAAGAATACTGGAGTGGGTTGCCACACCCTCTTCCAGAGGATCTTCCCAACCCAGGGAAGGAACCCAGGTCTCCCGCATTGCAGGCGGATTCTTTACCCTCTGAGCCACCAGGGAAGCCCAATAATACTGGAAAGAGTAGCCTAACCCTTCTTCAGGGGATCTTTTCAACCCAGGAATTTAGCCAAGGTCTCCTGCATTGCAGGTAGATTCTACCAGTTGAGCTACCAGGGAAGCCCCAGTAACACTCCATAATTATCTTAATTTAAGATATCATTTAAACCTGTTTTTATCTCTTTTTAAAATTTTATTTCCACTTGTGATAAAATATACATAACATAAAATTTACCATTATCACTATTTTTAAGTGTACAGTTCAGCAGTTTCAAGTACATTTACACTGTCATTTAAATCTCTATTCTATTCTATGTCATCCAAGTCCTCATTAAATGTGGTGTTAGTTTTGAGGTTGCCCCTAATTGTTGAATGGGATGGGTTAATGGGCTACAGTGCTTGGAAGAATAAACAAATGCCATGATGTAGGAGTTATTCATTTAGAAAGGAGCAACATACTAGGAAATATTAGAGACAATGCTGAGTAAATTTTTAAAATCAGTAAAATGAAAGTAAATCATTTTAAATCAGTAAAAAGTCATATAACCAAGGAAGGATAAAAGAAAATCATGCAGAAGAAATTCTGTTGACTTGACTACAAGATCACTGTGACTATATTAGATCTCTCAACTAAAAATGGCTGTCGATTTACATATTTGAAGACCTTGCTTCTCCTAATTCAAATTTATTTTTATGGGTATAAAATCTTGAAATAGATGACTTCTGGATTACCCAAGAACAGCTTCTTTGGGGAAAAAAAAAGGGGGGGGGACAAGCAACTGCTTTCTCCTTTACTCTAGATATTTGTGTCTTTGGTTATGTACAATGCTGATGAGGAATTTCAGCGCTTTTCCCTAAGACTGTAAGCCACATGTGCAAGCACATGCTTCTACACAAACCCAGAGTCCTCCCAGAAACATCATTTTACTCATTGTGAGTAGGTAATTAACTACAATTTTTCTTTTAAAGTTGTAGTTTGAAAATTTAATATAAATATCCAAGCTTCTGCCAAAACTTACAGTATTTCTTTTCTTCCTCCATGGTAAACAAGCAGCTGCTCACAGGCTTTCACATAAGAACCATCAAGAACCCGAAGAGTGCTCTAACCCTCATTCTCATCTAAGCTGCGTTCTCTCACCTTTCTCATAAGTCTGACAGCTATTTTGTTAGTGTCGCTACTGTCTTCTAAGCATCTCCAAGTTTTTCACATCTTTCCCTGAGTCTCAGAGTCTGAAAATAATGGCTGCTGAGAGGGAACAGAATACCTACAGGCTGCCTTCAAAGTTGGATACGTTTTTCTTTATTTAAAAGATATTTATTTATTTGGATGCACTGTATCTTAGTTGCAGCCTGCAAACTCTTAGTTGTGGTACGAGGATCTAGTTCCCGGGATCAAAGCCGGGCCCCCTGCATTGGGAGCAAGGAGTCTTAGCCACTAGACCACCAGGGAAGTCCCGAAGTTGGATTCTTCTACTCAAGAAAAATGGAACCCATGAAGATGCTGAGGTCCATCACGTTGGCCCATTCTAGGGAGGAGAGAGAGGCAGAACTTCCTCTTTGGCCCACACATACGGTTTTCCAATTAGAATGCATATTGGTATAACCTAGCATCACTCTGGCCAATCCATTTGAAAGTCTTTAAAATACATGCCTGAAAAGATTGTTACTTTTCAGGTTATAAAAATTAAGGCAAAAGTGAAGGGTAAACTCAGTCAATGACTTTCCAGTGATGATATAGACCTTTCAGCAGTGAAAAGAAAGAAAAAGCACTGGCTTTTTCTTTGGGAGTTAATATATTGTTCAAAAATAAATAACAGCAAGAATGCTAGCTTTAAATTGAATGTTGAATGGAAAGAAAGGTATATGCTGCATTTAAAATAGCATAATGTATTATCAATGTCCACAGTCATGCTCCAGATATCATTTTTAATAACAAACACAGATTGCACTGGAATATTTTAGTGCAAGGCAGTGGGGACATAAAGAGTAATAAGTCAAGGGGCAAAGACGTTTTCATCCCTATATTTAGAGAAGCGGGAGGTAAATTTCCAAGATCCTGTTTGACCTGTCTTTTGTTTTCAGAATATAATTTTGAAAGTGAGGAACTTTAAAAACAAGTGACTGCTTTGCAGGCCTCATCAAACTTTCTTGTATTTCTTCCACTGAGACGGAGAAGGAAGATACTCACCACACTAAAGAAAGCCAGACCGTTGGGAAGTATGTCAATATCTTCAGCGCCGGCTTCTGTTAAGTTCAAGAAATAGATAGATGTCATGTTCAAATTCTGTGATTTGTTAGGTAGAGCTTTGTTTACTTTATCAGTGTCTGTATCTTTCAGCACGGTTCTGATTTTTTCTTCCAAGGAACCACTCGCTTTAATAAACGTCAGTCCAAATCTTTTCCTGCAGTGAACTTCTGACTTCAAATGTTAGATATTTTATGTTTATTCAAATCAAAGTCAAGTAATCACTACATTTCTAGCTATGAGACCAAAAAAGTTGACATCTGCCTACTCTTATGATAAACAGCCAGATGTCTATACAAAAGTAATTGCCATCAGGGGACTATTACTTTCAGAATGAAGGACTCATCATCATTTAACCATGCAAATATCTTGTCCCTTTCTCGGCTCATTCAGTCTGAAGCAAGCACAGACATTTCTCTCATTACCAGAGATAAAACACCTGGGATTATATAGTCCCTCTTTAAAAAACAATGTCTGTTCGATCTCATAAGCAAAGAGCTTTCTGTTTAATCTTTAAATTTAGGTTTTAGATTAAAAAAAAAAAAACTGGCAAAAGAAAATTAATGAAAAATACCATGCACCTAAAGCCAGTTGAAGCTTCAACGCAGTCTCTGAGACAGACTACAATTACTATTGATTGTTTATTGATTGTCTGCAGTACACTCCACACAGCACAGCAAATAATTAGACATAAGACCTTCCCAGTGGTCTCACTGTGTAAATTCCATGGACAGATAATAGACCCAAACACAGAAAAGAAGAAAAATGGCTTAGATTAAGGCAAATCATGACGCATTCTTTGAGTCCACAAAATTCAGTCTTCCCCTTTAAGCCCTCTCCAGAGTATGTCTCCAAGACTATTTCTAGGTTGTCAAAAACAAACAGCACCTATCCAGCTATTTGGGTTTTGCTTCCTGAGTTTGCATTTAGCTGCACTGCCTCTAGTGTTGCTTGTTCCATCACAGTGGAGAAAAGCAAAAAAAAAGAAAAAGTCAAGAACTTCACTTCATAAAGATGACCCATATGCTTATTGTCTCAGAAAGTGGAGAGCTATGTCTAAGCACAGTGTGCTGGAGGAGTTCTTAACCTTGGGTCTGTGGAGCCACAAATGGGTTTTAAAGACTCTATGAGCCCTCTGAAATTCTGCAATGCAAAATGTCCTGTACATGTACAGCTATCTTCTGTGAAAAAGGTTCTATGCTTTCAGCAGATTCAAAACTGGGTCTGTGATAACCACCAAAATTTCCATGGTGCTTCTCAACTGGTAAAGAGCAAAGACCAAGGAACCCTTTACCACATATACACACAAAAACACAAACATAGGAACACACATGTGCACACAGAATTCTAGCCCAAGTGCTGCTTTCTAGATCCATTTTGTAGGAGCTCAATTAATTAAAATTTGTTGTTCTTGAAAAATTATTTAAGACAATTTCAATGTGTACATGCCTACACACATAGCAAAGAAAAGATACGTACAAAAAAAACTAACCATGTTTTTTTGGGTGGTGGGATTTTGGGTTGAGTGATTTTCCTTTTACTCTTTAAACTTTTCTTTGTTTTAAAAATTTCTACAAAACATATTCTTTCAATAATCAAGAAGAGAGCAGCGTTTTTAAAAGATATGTTCACTTCGACCCATTGCAACTTCTGTTTCATCCTGTTGCCTAATTTCAAGGGGGAAAAGTCATATCTGTAGCTTCTTTAGAATATTTTCCAGATCTACTCCCCCATCTTCCCTTCTGTAGCCAATACAACAGTAGGCCTTTATCATCTCATAACACCCTTTCAGTATGATTATTGTAAAAGTAGTCAAAGCTGGAGATGTTTTTCCTCCTCTGATTCAATAACAGAAACAGTAGTAGCATTGGTAGTAACAGTTATAACTATCAACATATATTGTGTTCACCAAGTACCAGGCTCCTTATAAGTACTTTACACATGTTAATTCATATAATTTTCCTAACTCTAAGAAGTGATAATATTATCTCTTATTTTAGAGTAGAGAATATTGAGCCTTTGAAAGGTTAAGATCACAAACTGGGAAGCTGGGATTCAAGACTTTTGTTCTCACTTAAAAGTACATAGAAACAAATACAACCTAGCATTTAATGAAATTTCTCTGTCAGAACCATTCCTTGATTCCTTTTTGAGAACACTTGACTTTGTAAATCCAGCTGTGGTCGATTCTATACATTGGCTTTTTCCTTAAAATGTTTTCTTCCATGCCTTTCACCAAGATCTTTATCAATTCATATGTTGTACTTTTCTTTCAAACCTCTTTCAAACCATCTTTCTCTAGAAAGTCTTGTAACTTAGCACATCTGATTTTGATCCCTTCTTATTTTTTTAGCAATTCTCTGTGTCAGAGATGGCTAACCCCTCCCCAGGATCCATACTTCCCTTATTCCTGTTCAGCTACTGGTACATGGCAACATGTGTGTGCTTGCTCGTTCGAATTGGACCCTATGTGACCCCAGGGATTGTAGCCTGCCAGGCTCCTCTGTCCGTGGGATTTCCCAGGCAAGGATACTGGAGTAGGTTACCATTCCCTTCTCCAGGGGATCTTCCTGACCAAGGAATCAAACCCAATTCTCCTGCATTACAGGCAGATATTTTACCGATTGAGCCATCAGAGAAGTCTCTCTTGCTGATAAAGGTGGCTGTTTGTCTGAGTTCAGGTTAATGAGACATTAAAGTACAAGGTGTATGCAATACTGGGTAAAATAGAGTAAAAATGTCTAGGTAAATTTTCTTTCTACCCCTTCTTGCTGGGAAATGGCAACAACTGGAGTTCTAGTCTTGGACCAAGATGATACGTTGAAGATAGCTGTGTTGCTTCATCAGCCTTTGTCTCAGAATGACCACATGAAATACAGTCATCTAATAACGCTAGGCCATTTGCTTGTCTTTGGACTGTCACATAAAAGAAAATCAATTTCTTTCTTCTGTAAGTTACTTACTGTAACTTTATAATAGCTGATCAGCCCTTCATACCCAACAGAGTATCCAAAATGTAATGTAGCCTATTATTTTCCACTTTTTTTGTTTATTAATCAGATATATGTGTTAATGACTCTGGGAGAAGATACTATATTGAAAAAAAATTGCTAAAGTAATTTAACCTCTCTGAGCCTTAGATCCTTATCTGTTATAGAAAGAAAAACAAAAAATATATCCGTATCTCACACAGTGAGATTTTCTGCTTCCCTTTTCATAGGTAAATTGCAAAGTACTTGATGATAAGAGCTACAAACTTTAATGCTTAAAAAACAAAAAAATCTCTCAAGCAGCAGTTATAAAAACCTTGACTACCAAGTGTATAAAATGATTTATTAACTCGAGAAATAATCCATTCAAAATTTTTAGTACAGGACTCTGAATGCCAGCATTTTCAAAGACATTTTAAAATGTTTTAAACTTCAAATAGAATTCAATAGCTCTTTAAGCATATTTTTTATTATTTAGATATAGATATTATGCCAAATCTTAGTTTCTGTTAGATACACTAGAAAGGAATAAAGAAACAAAAAATGGAATAAGTAGTGACCTTACTTTCTGACCTCCCTGAAGGCACATATCCTGTATGATGTGTGGTGGTGATTGCTGTCATGTCTGACTCTTTTGTGACCTTATCGGCTGTAGCCCACCAAGCTCCTCTGTCCGTGGATTTCCCAGGCAAGAATACTGGAGTGGGTTGCCATTTCCTTCTCCAGCGGCAGTGGTTATTTATTTATTAAAACAGACATGAGATGATATGATATGTATAAAGCACCTAAGAGCTTATTTCCAGTCATGATGAATGTAGCCTTGATGTGTGTAAGTGTGTGTTGTGTGCGTATCTTGATGTGGATGGGGAGGGGTGGGGCAGGGGATATGGTCGTACCTCCTGGAGGTAGTAGCTGGCCTCAAGTGCGTGGCTGCTACTGTTCCCAAAGTGGAAACTAAAAAACAGAACCCCTGTATTCCTGCTGCCTACCATGAGAAGTTGCTTTTGCCCATATGGGAAAGTATACCCTACTAATCCTTTGTAGTCAAAGACCAATGAATAAGCAACCATTGTTAAAAACATATCACCACAAGCTATTATTAACCATTATGCATCCCTGACATAGCACTCAACAAATGTTCACATAGTGTATGCTAACCAGAGAGCAAAAGTAAAGAAGAAAGGGAAAAAAAAGAAAAATACAATTCTAATTAGATCTAAAAATGTATCCCAAATGTGCTTCTAATCATTCAACGTCTTCGCTCCACTGCCTTTTGAAGTGCCTCAGAGACATTAAATGCTTCACAAGAGGGGCCACAGGTGACATATTTCCTCATTCTTCCCAACTGCAGACAGCAGCTCGCACACATCACGACATAAAGGTCACAAACACAGTCGGACGCCTGTTCAGAATACAAATGTTGTTGGACTTGTTTTTCTCCGAGGAGCTCTCTGTCCCAGTGAGCTGCAGCAGCAATGCACTTGGCAGTCTGTCCTGTAGTGTCATCTGCCCTGAGACTTGAATCCACAGAAGGTGGGCTTCACAGATGCAAGGCTATTTAATAATTTTACAATTATTAACTCGGTAGCAAAAGTAACCTCCAGGATCGCTAACTCAACCTCCCAACCTGAACAGGTCTCTCTCAGCTGCCATCTGGCTTCTGCTGAGTGACCAGTTCCAAAGAGCTCTTCCTGCTTGCAGCCAGAAAGAAGGATGCATTTGCTGAGTTTCTCAGGACTTCAGACAACCTGAATTTTAGGACAGTCTGCATTATCCAGTATAGGCCTTTTCAATCCAACAGTTGGGTATTTGACACCGAGTTTGTATCTTCCTGCTCAGTGTTTGGGCAAAAAACAAAAAGGGGAAACCCCAGGAGAAAGACGTCAAGGAGTCTAGTGAAGGGAGACAGGACTAGGAAAAAATACAGAAGTAGCAATGGGAAAAGGAGACAAGAGCACAGAGGAAACAGATGTATAGAGAAGGAGAGGGGGCAGAACCAGAAAGAAACTCTCAAGTAGAAAAGGCTGCTCTGAGAACTAACAGGTTCCATGAATTGGCTTCCTGGTGGTTCAGCAGTAAAGAATCTGTCTGCAATGCAAGAGACAAGAGTTCGATCCCTGGGTCGGGGAGATTCCCAGAGGAAAACATGGCAACCCACTCCAGTATTCTTGCCTGGAGAATCCCACGGACAGAGAAGCCAGGTGAGAGCCTGAGGTCCATTGGGTCTCAAAGAGTTGGACACGACTAAAATGATTGAGCATGGCATGGCATGAAATTGAGGCCTTCTTTGTATGATCCAGAAAAGTTCCACTACTTTGACAGAAGTGCATTATGAATCCTGTCTGGAGTGAATGTGGTTGTAAATATGAGGTCCTGAGTTTATTCGTGTTCCAACTCGAGGGCAATTTAGCAAACACTTATCAACACTTTAAATATATGTGCTAACTGAACAATAATCTCACTATTGAAAACTATCCTTCATGTAAAAAAGATGCAAGAGCTATATACATGATGATGTTCACTGATTTGCTTGTAGTTGCAAAAAACCGCAACCATTCCAATGTGCATTAAGGAACTGGTTAAATCATAATGGTACATGCAAATATTAAAAAGAATGAGGTAGGTCTATTACAAGTGCTAATGTGGAAATCTCTTCATGTTCAGAATGAAGCAAGTTGCAGAATACAATTTTATACTAAGAGGTCATTTGTGAAAAAAGAGATATAAATGTATATGCATATATTTGTTTGGATTTGCACTGGAAATACCAGAAAGGATAAAATAGAAACTCTGTGTCTGAGGTTATTTTTGTGGGAGATGGAAATTTTTTAAAAATTTAATCATTTACTTTTTATTGAAGTATAGTTGGTTTACAGTGTTGTGTTAGTTTTATGTATATAGCATAGTGATTCAGTTGTATGTGCATATATATATTCTTTTCCATTACAGGTTATTACAAAATGCTGAGTATAGTTCCCTGTGCTACACAATACACGACCTTGTTGTTGTCGTTCAGTCGCTAAGTTGTATCTGATTCTCTGCACCCCCATGGATTGCAGCACACCAGGGTTCCCTGTGCTTCACTTATTGCTTATCTATTTTATATATGGTAGTGTGTATATATTAATCCCAAACTCCTAATTTATCCCAACCTCCCCTTTTCCCTTTGATAACCAAAAGTTTGTTTTCTATGTCTGGGGATCTATTTCTTTTTTAAAAAATAAAAAATTTATTTATTCATTCTTTCTTTACTTTTGGTTGTGCTAGGTCTTCACTGCTGTGCACAAGCCTTTTATAGTTGCGGTGAGCGGGGCGGACTCCTGTGGTGCCCAGGCTTCTCATTGTGGTGGCTTCTTTTGTTATGGCGCGTGGACTCTAGGCACGCAGGCTTCAGTAGCTGTAGCTCAGGAGCTTTAGAACGTGGTCTCAGTACTTGTGGCACACCAGCTTAGCTGCTCTGTGGCATGTGGAATCTTTCTGGACCAGAGATCGAACCCGTATACACTGCATTGGCAGGTGGCTTATTATCCACTGTACCACCATGGAAGTCCCTGTCTCTGGATCTGTTTCTGTTTTACACATAAGTTTATTTGTGTAATTTTTTAGATTCCACATATAAGTGGTATCATATGATATTTGTCTTTGTCTGGCTTACTTCACTTAGTATGATAATCTCTCTTCCACCCATGTTGCTGCAAATGGCATTTTTCATTCTTTTTTATAGCTGAGTAATATTTGTGGGAAGTGGAGATTTTGTTAGGAGATTTTTATTTTCTATAACTTCTCTTCCTTCTGGCTTACTTTCACCAACTCACTCCTGGGCTAATGTTACATAGAATTCAGTTGCCACACATGACAAAGAATGCAGACCTGACAAAAATGGTTCAGCAAAGTCACGAAACAAGCAAGAAATCTAACAACACACATAGGGTTGAACAAATCATTAATAAATCACAGTGAGAGTAAGAGAGAAGAAATACAGGGTACATGAGATCAAAAGAGATGAAAAGGTTTTGCTGATCTAATGTGATTTTTCCTCTGATAAACAGTAATTATGTGCCAAAATACTCTTAGTGAATTTTTTAGTGTTAGTGGCCAAACAATGTGAGCTGTGTAACAAGCATTTTCTCAGACTCACCGATTCCTTTAATCAGGTGGCAATTAGGAAGGTCTACAGATTCCACTTCTCTGGAGGCTTTAAGTCGATTCCTGTTTAAAAAAGAAAAAAATCTATCTGTTTATATATCCCTGATTTGTAGCAGAAAGGGTTTAAAGAGGCTTACAGCAATACAAAAAAAAAAAAAAAACACAGCACAAATCTAAAACGGATAAAGGAGAAGATGGAAAACAAGGGTAGGAACATAAAATAGCACCAGAACCGAAGTTAAAATAAAAATGCATATCACAGAGTTCTCTCTGTGAACATGGGCCATAAATTGGGCCACTGTGCTCTTCCCTCAGGATGTGACCATTTCATGTGGCAGATTTTCACATGGAAGTACTGTCTCTCATACCATTTACATAAACTGATTTTCTAACTATACCCAGAAAAAGAACTGTGCATTTCAGCTTCTATGATTTTGTTCATGTCATTTCCCTTTTAAAATTTAAATGTGTCTAGCTGAAGTCTATTTATAAAATAAAACCTTCCTTATGAAAAAAAAAAAAAATGAAGCCAATAATCCAGCAAATACAGCTCGCAATGCACGTTCCTATGCAAATATAAACATGACACCAAGTCCCACTTCTCATAGCTCTTTTGTTGTGGGAAGAGCCTCAGATGTAGAACCAGAAGACCCAGGGGAGCTGATAACTGCTCAGACCCTCTGCAGAATGACACAGTGACTGAAAGCAGGCCGAGAGAAAATGGCACTGTTCAGAGCCTGGCTCACAGGAGATGCCACGTAAATACTTATTAAGAGGTTGAGGAGCACCAACTACTCTAGCAAAACTACTTGCTGTTGTCATTTTGTAAAAACAGAAGTGAAGATCTAACGAGAAAATGTTGAACTTCGATAAAGCATCTTCACTCTAGCTTCCCGCCCTGGAGCAGCAGCCCGCCAAGCAAGGTGGACAAGCACATCTGGGCTCTGCTGCTTGAAGGCTTCCCCTCTTCTCACCGCCTCACCTTCTTTGTGTTCTCTACGTACACAAATAGCGACAATCGTGCTGACGGAGCAGTCTGCATTTTTCAAAGTGGTTCACGCATACTGCACTTCTAAGAGCCAGAATGACCGTGTGTCACCTGTCTCTCTTCCATTCATACCCTTGCCTCTTCGGACTTCTAGACGCTGAATATGGGGAAGGCTACTGTTTTCTCGGCAAAATGGAAGAAACCTCAGCCTGGATAACTCAAAATTACCAAAACGGAGTGGCAACTATGTATCTTGGCAGTTCACAAATACGTGTATATATATAATATGAAAGTTTCTAATTAAAATGTTAATCACTATGTATTTGGAATCATATAACTAAAATAGTAGTAAATTTCTTAAAACAACATAGCGATAAAGCAATGAAATAAAAAGAAATGAATAAAATAAATATATAAAATATATGGGCATAATAGAAAATTAAAAATAAAATAACCAACAAAAATTTTAAATTAAGCAGTTAAAAAAAAAAAGATCTCAAATCTATGAGCCCCAGGAGTGACTTAAAGGGAAAACAAGTATTTTTTTAAATTAATTTTTATTGCAAAACAAGTATATTTAGCCTAACATAAGCAGTAGCAGTTAATACTGGTGATGAGGATGCTGCTGCTGATACTCATGGGTGATAAAAGGTAATCAGTAATAAGAAGGGCTAACATGTATCGAAAGTGCTAGTAGTGAAAGAGGTAGATCATGTTTCTGTCATAGCCATAAGCCTGCATGACCTCTGGCAGGTCAGTTTAGGTCTATAGGCCTTATGTGGGGTCTCAGTTCCACAACCAGGGATCGGACCCACATTCCCTGCATTGCAAGGCAAATTCTTAATCACTGGACCGCCGGGGAAGTCCCAACATCAGGGTTCTTAATTTCATGGAGTCCATGGGTAAAATTCAGGGGTCTATGAACTCAGATGGGGGGAAAAACACATCTTTAGTTAAACCTCCGACTGAAAGTGAGCGTTTCTTCTGATGATGAGTATAGGCAACAACCACTGAGCTTTCTACTGGTAGTACCTGTGACTGTCACTAACAGAAACTGCAGACGTTGTGTCATAACATTTCAGTTGGAGATATCTCAAAATACCATTTATACTCATCTCGGCTTCACAGTACCTACTGTTAGGTACTCAACGACCTCTAGATATATTTAAGGCTTAATATATCCTACATTAGATTTTTCAAATAGTTTGACAGTAGAATTTAAGTAAGTTAGTATTAACTTAGTATTTAAGATGGCTTTGTAATCCTGTGTATTTTATTTTATGCATTTAGAAACATGATGCTGAGAAGAAGTCAAGGCTTCACCAGACTGCCAAAGGGATCTGCAGCACAAAAATCTAAGAACCTCTGCTCCAACATCATCATCACAGGTGACAGTTATTGAGCATTTACTATGTGTCTGACATTGTCCTAGCATTTTGCAAGAATTAACTCATTGATTTTTTTACAGCCCCTATATGGAGCATAAAATATGATTACCCCCATCCTACAGATTAGGACACTGAGGCACAGAAAGGTGAATAAAAAGCCAACCAGTCAGGTAAATAGTGGAAAATTCAGGCTATCTGGCTATAAGGCATGAACCCTTAACCAACAGTCATTAGCATGAAAGGACTCTCTATTTCTTTCACTCAGGAAAGGGCATTACCTTCCAAGTGGAATGAGACGGGGGTGGTTAGTGATTATCTTGCTTCATTTTGTGGTAACAGTAAAGATGCACCAGGTTGGTGTGTCAACAGGGGACACAGTCTTCTTACCAGGTTTGTCCCTTATCACGCTGCCTTTGAATTTACAAACCACTGGTGGGGCTTTATCTTTTAAGTGCAGACTTAAATTCAAACAGGGGCTTTATCTTTCACATACAGACTTGTAAAACCCCTTGGAATTTACTCCCTCATCCCCTGTAATGCTCTTACTTAACTCAGAGTTTGTGCTCAGGCTTGTAAAGCTGAGGAAAATTTGCTCCAATGGCAGACAAGAGAGGAGGCTGCAGGGAACCGGGGCAAACTGTATCTGGAATCAGAAGACCTGGCTTGGGGTACAGGTTTGGCACTGACTATTGAACTACCTAGTTAGCTTCTCCAAACTTCAGTTTTATCAGATATACTATAGGAAATATATAATATAAAGACAGATATGAAGACTGGGAGAAGGCAGGAAGGTCAAAGGCCTTTGTTTCTAAATGTCAGTAAATGTTTGTTTTAGTTTAATGCAAAGAACTGCTGACACTTTCAACACAAAGACTAGCACACAGGGCTTCCCTGGTGACTCAGTGGTAAAGAACCCGCCAGCCAATGCAGGAGACATGGGTTGGATCCCTGATCCAGGAAGTTCCCACATGTTGTGGGGCAAAACTTGCACCACAACTACTGAGCCTGTGCTCGAAAGGCCAGGAACTGTAACAACTGAGCCCACGTCCTACAACTTATTGAAGCCCACACACCTAGAGCGCATGCTCTGCATTAAGAGAAGTAACCACAATGAAAAGCCTGTGCACCGCAACTAGAGAGTAGCCCCCACTCCCTGCAACTAGAGGAAAACCCGTGGAGCAATGAAGACCCAGCACAGCCATTTAAGACCAGCACACGGTAGTCACACAATAAATAAGGAGGATGATGGCTAAAAAACAGGCTGCCCCTTCAGAAGTGTTCATTGGATGGCTTCTTGGTGGACTTGTCATAAAAGATGTCAGGCAACAAGCCGAAAGTTCAGGTGCTTATTTCTGGATTTCCTGCTCAGGCACAGGTCTCTTATGCACTTAAGTCTTATGATTCATTCAAGGCTGTGTACTTTGGAATAGGGAGCACAGGCCTGGAGACATTTGTGTATTTCTGTTTTCCCCTTTATTGTTCAACTAGGGCGGAGAAGGCAATGGCAACCCACTCCAGTACTCTTGCCTGGAAAATCCCATGGATGGAGGAGCCTGGTAGGCTGCAGTCCATGGGGTCACTAAGAGTCAGACACGACTGAGCGACTTCACTTTGACTTTTCACTTTTATGCATTGGAGAAGGAAATGGCAACCCACTCCAGTGTTCTTGCCTGGAACATCCCAGGGATGGGGGAGCCTGTTGGGCTGCCGTCTATGGGGTTGCACAGAGTTGGACACGGCTGAAGCGACTTAGCAGCAGCAGCAGGGAGGAGTGGAAAAGTTGGGTATGATATGCCATCCTCCCCTGGGAACGTTAGCCAGTTACAGTTCAGAAGGAAATAGACAACTCTGATTCCATTTATCTATTCATGACACACTTATACTAAAATATTATTCATTGCTTATCTGAAATCCAAGTTGAAATTTAAGTGGGCACCTTGGGGGAGAGAAATAAACTTGAGTGCCAAAGTACCATCTCTGAAAATAGAATAATGAAATAGAAGGCACCGGATGAGAGCAAAAAAACAAACCGAAAATCTGTTTCTTGAAGAGCCTTTCTTTTTGTGGAGGTGGGAACATGCTGCTTTTCAAAATACTCTAAGGGACTGAAAGGAGAAATGCTATGCGTTTAAGCACTCCACCAAACTTCGTAAACAGTAGGTACTTGATTCTGCACTTATAGGGTTGCCAGATAAAATGTGAGATGCTCAGTTAAATTTGAATTTCAGATAGATAATGAATACTATTTTAGTATAATTACATCCCAAATATTGCATGGGGTATGTTTATACTAAAAAAAAGATTTGTTGTTTATCTGACATTCCAGTTTGACTAGGTGTCTTGCATTTTTCTTTGCTAGATCTGTCCATCCATCATTCCCCTTACCTTCTCACATCAGCCAATATGAGGCTTCAGTTGTCCAATGAGGTTACAACCCTGTGACGTCACTGCTAAATAAAGTTTATTATAGTCAAGCCTTTATAAAGAAGAGACACATTAAATTTTAAATGACCCATCAGGTACAGTCTGTAAAAATAAGATTTATCTACTTTTTCTTAGGTTTGCAACCATATTTATCATTCAGTTCAGTTCAGTTCAGTTCAGTTGCTCAGTCGTGTCCGACTCTTTGCGACCCCATGAATCGCAGCATGCCAGGCCTCCCTGTCCATCACCAACTCCCACAGTTCACTCAAACTCACATCCATTGAGTCGGTGATGCCATCCAGCCATCTCATCCTCTGTTGTCCCCTTCTCCTCCTGCCCCCAATCCCTCTCAGCATCAGAGTCTTTTCCAGTGAGTCAACTCTTCGCATGAGGTAGCCAAAGTACTGGAGTTTCAGCTTTAGCACCATTCCTTCCAAAGAACACCCAGGACCAATTCAAAGGGACTTAAATTTAAAGCCTTATGATTATTAAGAAGAAAAAATTATAAACTAAGAAAACTTCAATTAATAGAAACACTGGTGGTTTGAACTATAGGGATAACCTAATAAGCTTGTGAATTTTAATGGTCTTGTCTTTGAAACTGGGAGCTGGATAGATCATACAAAATCATCCAACTCAATAACCTTCTGCAGAACAGGACAGTCATTTATATAACATGAAAATTAAGCTCAGTGTGTCCATTTCTTACCAGTGAACGTTCCTCCTCCGACTCTGACCCTTCCTGTCGCACAGACACTGTTCTCCTGGTGTTTCTCTAGAGCAGATGAAGCTACAGCCAAGCCAGTTGAGCTGGAAACTATAGCATCACCTTTGACCTACCCCTCATCCCTGAGGCTTCCAGAGTTTGGGCCAGACACTGCAATACTTTAACTAGTTTCTCCAGGTCTTTTTACTCTCCATTCTGGTACTTGTCAACTCTAACTTCATATGAGAATTATCAGGAGAATTTTTAAAAATAAAAAGTACTCATGCCTGGGCCCCACTCAGAGCAACAGGATTGGAACTGCTGGGGGTGCAGTCCAGACAGCAGGCCTCCTGAAGATCCTAAGGCACAGCCAGGATTGAGAATCACTGCTCTACTCCAATCCAGCCTCCAGGTCGGCTCTACACAGTCCAGCTGATTATGCTTAGAAAGTTTAAACAGGTTCCTGTTTAAAAAATAAAGCACACACAGCAAACACCGACAGTTCCCTTTTGCCCATCAAAGCAGGCCCCAATTTCTCAGCATACCTTTAATAAGCATCTCCAGACCTATCCTTCACCTATCCCTACTGTTATCATCCCTTAACTTTAAGCTCCCCTCAGATCCAAACTTCCCCACATCAGCTCCTTTGTTCATGCTCCAGCCTCCATCTGGGACTGCCTCCTTCCTCCCCACTTGGGTTTCACCCATCCTTCCAGGACAATGTCAAATGTCTCTTCCTCCTGAGCTTCAACTTCAGGAGTTGTCATTTTTCCTCCTTAAGCCTATAGAGGTTGGTTTGTACCTGTCCTGAACATCCTGATCGTCCCTGTAGCTCAGATGGTAAAGAATCTGCTGCAATGCAGGACACCTGGCTTCGATCCCTGGGTCAGGAAGATCTTCTGGAGAAGGGAACGGCAATCCACTCCAGTATTCTTGCCTGGAGAATCCCATGGATAGGGGAGCCTAGCAGGCTACAGTTCATGGGGTTGCAAAGAGTCGCACACGAGCCTAACAATGCTACACTGAACATCCTAGTTTATCCGTCTGTCTTATTTCTCTCTTCCCTTTAATAGGGTAAGAACGGTGCCTTGCTCTATTACAGGAGCCTAAGAGAGCACAGCATACAGAACAGATGCTCAGCATTTCTGGAATTCTTTCGCGTGAGGCTTATATAATTTGAATTGATAATTTGGAGACTGTGACATCTGCCTGCAGCGTTTTTTTTAATAATAAGTAAAATGTGAGAAGGACTAGGCGTGTCCTGTTTGGCATTCTGGCTTCACGGTTCCTGGACGAGGAGATAAATAAGGAAGTGATGTAAGAACAGTAGCTGAATATTTCAAGTATTTTTGATCTACCGCGCCAAGATTAGAGAGCGGAAGAAGCTTCTCCAACGCGGCAGGGGAGGGATGGAGAACAACTTTGTTAGAGACAGAGGCTGGTTTGGGCACCAAAGAGAAGCAGGATCCGTGACCTGAAATAAATCTTTATAATTAAAGTTTCAGTGCATGAGTAATAGTGTTGTTTTCAAGTTAAAGCACGAGGTTTGCCCTTGAGTAAATTGCACGGCACTAGCACAGCTCGTCAACCTAGGTAGCAAAGAACTTTGTGAGCAGCAAAAGCTTGTAAACTCTCCAGGAAGTCTCGCGATCCAGCCCAAACTGTGTGGGGTTTTGCGAGCGGCTGGGGGTGGGGTGGTGGCGCTCGGCGGGCCGGGGAGCAGAGCCGGCAGAGAGCGTCCCCGGCCCCGGGCCCCAGCACGAGGGTCCCCGCGCCCCCGCAGCCCCGGCATCCCGACCCTGCGGACCAGGGAGGGCCCCCAGCCCCTACCTGAGCGCCAGGAGCCTCTCGCCCAGCAGCGCCAGCGCGATCCCCAGCAAGCTCAGCGCCAGCAGCCGCCCCATGGCTCGGGAGCCGCGCAGCCTCGCTCCGCCGGACCGGGGAGCGCTGTGGGCGGTGCCGCGGTACCGCCGGGCCACGCGGGCTGCGCTCCGCCCCGAGCCACCCTGCTGGCGAGAAGCCGGGGCTCCGCCCTCGACCCGGCCCCTGGCCTTTGACACCACAAACCGACCTCCTCAGACACCTTCCCTGGGACCAGGAGCCCACCCCGCCCCACCCGCCCCAGGTTAGATGACACTTGGAATTCCTTCACTTCCCTTCACTGACAGCCCCGCAGGAATCTCAAGCAGCTCTCAAGCTTTGCTTAGTTCCCACTTCCCAGACTTTCCTTCCGTCCTAGTCCTGGAACTTAGCTCCTAGAAACTTACGAGGGACAGTTTTAAAGAGTGTGTGTGTGTGGTGGCGGGGGGTGGGGGGTGGGTCGGGGGAGGAGGGTGGTATTTTTATTATTACTACAGGAAAAGATACTGGGTCATGTCTTGTAAATATATATTGGAATCACTATTTTTAATAACAGTATATAGATGGGAGGAGGGAAACATCAATTTTCTAAGTAATGCTTCATCCAGACTATGCTGTGCTCAGTCCGGTCACTCAGTCGTATTCGACTCTTTGCGAACACATGGACTGTATGTAGCCCGCCAGGCTCCTCTGTCCATGGAATTCTCCAGGCAAGAATACTGGAGTGGGTTGCCATGCCCTCCTCCAGGGGAATCTTCCAAACCAGGAATCAAAGCCAGGTCTCCAGAATTGTAGGCTGATTCTTTACCATCCAATCCACCAGGGAACAAGTGAGTATGGCTGAAATAAGCTTCTGATGGTTGCTGGTTAATTGTCACCTTACATTATGTAGGCAGAAATGGTCACAATTGCAAATTTTCAACAGACATAGGTCTTATTAACAACGAGTAAATAAAAGCAGATGCCAGTTTCTCACCTGTAATACACCCCAGGGGGAAAAAAAAAAAAGATCCCGCATTTCCTGTAGGGCTTCCCTAGTAGCTCAGCTGGTAAAGAATCCGCCTGCAATGCAGGAGAGCCTGGTTCGATTCCTGGGTCTGGAAGATCCGCTGCAGAAGGGACAGGTTACCCACTCCGGTATTCTTGGGCTTCCCTGGTGGCTCAGCAGGTAAAGAATCCACCTGCAATGAGGGAGACCTGGGTTTGATCCCTGGAGAAGGGGACAGCTACCCACTGCAGTATTCTGGCCTGGTTGCAAAGAGAAACTTTCACTTTCACTTTTCAGTTTCTGTATGTGAGTGTTTCTGATTCCGTCTGAGAGATATTAAGTTGTGTTGCATGGTAGATAGAGAGTTACATAGTTGTCCTTTGAAAGCCCAGGAGGGTTACCTTTTGTGTGTGTGTCATGGACTTCTCTGGCTGTAGTGAAACTATAGCTACTTTCCTAGAAAAATGTTTATAAGTGCATACAATGAAAGTACTAGCTGCAAAGGAGGTCAATTACATTCAAAAGAAATCATCAAAGTGTTCTTTCAGAAGTTTGTGCTACAGTAGTATAGCAGTGTAATGTGTGCTGCATTGTTAACACATTAAATAGCAAGGTGTAGCACTGTTCTTTCAAGTAGTAATGAGCATAAATGTTGTTTCAAGAAATCTGTAGCACCATAATGAAATACTGATCATAACTCTTATTTCCATTAGTAACAAAGTCACAAGTATTGCTAATGCTTCTGGAACTTGTTTCCTACTTTCGTAATTGAAAGCAATCCTTAATTCCATTAGAAACCAAGATACTTTCCCCTCATTCAAGATCACAAACCCTCCATAATTCTATATATGGACCATCTGGATGAAGAATGTGCCATAGTTACCCTATGACTGGGTGGGATCTCTTCTTTAGGGAGTTTTTTTTTTTTTTTTTAATTGTCTGTTTGAACACAAATACCCTGATACCGTGCTTTTTTGTTTTTTTGGTTTTTTAATTTTTGGCTGTGCTGAGTCTTCGCTGCTGCACAGGCTTTTGTCTGGTTGTGCAAGAGGGGGCTCCTCTCCAGTTGCCATATGCAGGCTTCTCATTGTGATGGTTTCTCTTGTTGCGGAGTATGGGCTCTGGGGCATGTGGCTTCAGTAGTTATGGCACATGGGCTTAATAGTTGTGGCTCATGGGCTTAGTTGCTCTGCAGCACGTGGGATCTTCCCGGATCAGAGATCCAACCTGTGTCTCCCTCATTGGCAGGTGGATTCTTTACCACTGAGCCACCAGTGAAGCCCTAAGGAGGTTTTTAATGACAGTCTTTGGAGAAGAGAAGAATCTCATATGTGACATCAGAATTTAGAATGAAGACCTAAAGGAGAAGGCCTGGGCCTATGGCCAGGGCTTCTGTGTTAGTTTGGAGAGCATTATGCCAATGATTCTGGATAGTGACCAGTACATAAAAGTGTGCCTGTACATCTAATTGGACATATAATTGTTGTGTGCTGTTTCCCTTTGCTATGCCCTGGCATTTTTTAAACTCATGTTCTTAATATAAATAATTCAGCCTGGTTACGGCTGAACTTAAAAGGTCAAGGGTCTGATTTCTTCAAGATATACTCAGGGTGGTGAGACACAGCTCTTGTGCCAACCTGCTCTTCTTGCCCATGGCAGACATCACTAATTGAGCCTTCCATTGTTTCTCACTAAGCCTAGGCTTGTCTTCACATCTTTTCAAACAACAGCAGAAGAGAAATAAAGGTCCCTGAGGACAGAGTTCCATTCAGGATGAAGCCTGCTCCCCATCTTGTGCACCACAATGCCCTGGGGTTTAGGATGGAGGCATTTGTGGTAAAGAACCAGGCTTTCAAATCCAGCAAGACATACCTTACCTGTCTCAGAGAATCTTGGGGAACCCTCAGTTTAATTTTATTAACTCAACCAGTGAGTTCCCTCAAACTTGGTCTCCTAATTCCTCATGACTCTGTGTGAAGAGCCCAATGGCTCCATTCTGTGAAGGGAGAATTAGGGATTGGGATGGACATGTACACACTGCTATATTCAAAATGGATAAACAGCAAAAACCTACTGTACAGCACAGGGAACTCTGCTCAATGTTATGTGGCAGCCTGGATGGAAGGCAATTTTGGGAGAGAATGGATACATGTGTGTATTTATATATATGGCTGAGTCACTTAGCTGTCCACCTGAAACTATCACAACATTGTTAATCAGTTATACTCCAAAACAAAACAAAAAAGTTAAAAAAGTACCACCACCCCCAATCCCTATCCCTGCTATGCCAGGGCTGAGAATTATCTTTTCTCATAATCGGGTTAGAATTCCAACTAATTTCTCATAGTTGGAAATTAGAAGCCTAATTTCTTCATCACAAGAGAATGGAGAAGACTGGTCATTAAATTCTATAGAACATACGAGGGATTACATTTTAAAGTATAGCTTAGCAGTCTTTTGAGATAAGTGGAATTTGTAGGCTACGCCAAGCTAATCCCTGGCTTATGTTTTTTCATGGGAAAATTTGTTTTCTGACTCCCAAATAACCACGTTACCCAATACAAAGCAGGCTTGTTTGGAACTTGTTTGTATGCTGGCAATTCCTCACACTTGGTTGGAAGTATTTCTCAAATAATGACATATAACTAGTTTGTAATTAGAAATTAATGGTTGTTAAGCAAAATTACAGAAATAATAATAGTTTTTTTCAATGCTTCTCAAACTATGTGTGCTGAAGGACAGGTTTTCTTTGCCTTTGTAAAGTACAGTGAAAGTGAATTACTAGAAAATGAAATGAAAATTCAGACGTACAAAATAGGAGCCCAAATCTTTTATAATTTGATTCAGCAGATGTAAAATTACTTTGTCAAATTTGTGTAACAGTTCTAAATGCTTATTCTCAAGTTTTCATACTTATCTTACCATGGACCAGAAATAAAGCATTCACAGACCAAAAATGGTCCTTGGAACACAAGTGGACAGCCTTTCGTGATCGTATTTTAACACTTTAAAGTTCTTTGCAGTATATTATCACGTGTAAAATCCCCAGTAATTTATGAAATAGGCTTCTTGTAATTATTGTCATTTTGTATATGATGGGACATTCGTCCCTCCATATCCTTTTTATTTTCTTCCTCTCTTTTCCTTTTTTTTTTTTTTTAAGGAGTCATATTTTTAGTTTTTTAAACATAGAAATACATGGAAGAGGTGTTATAAAAGATAGTTATTATCAGTAAAAGAAAGATTTGCTTTGTAGATGCTTCATACTAGTGCTCCTTGGAGGGTAGAGTTCCCTACCAACTTACGGCAGTGTGCAAATTCAAAGAAAAACTGAATGAGTTTTTCCATTGTGTCAGTGTATCTCTAGAACATATGAATAAACAATTTTGAGATAATGTTGGAAGTTAATCAGATGGTCCACTTGACCCAAGTCATTTTCTGAGAATTTCAGTATATTAAAGAGTGAAGAAATGCCATATAACAAAAATAGAAAATTGTTATATATTTTTTAAATATTTATAATCAACAAATTAGCATTCTTCAGATACTAGATTGAATATGAACTTGCTATTTGTAGAGGTCAAAAACACACGGATGTAAAGTAAATTTTATGTGCTAGTCACAAAATAGTTATGCATTTTGCGGAAAAAAAAAAAAAAAAAGTTTATTTCTGGTTTATTACAGGAGGAATGGCCCAGTAAAACGAATGAGTTTTTTAAATTTTAGGTAAGAACAAGAAGGAGGAAGTGGAACTTGTGTAAAATCATTCTAATATTCTTGCATGTGTGGAAAGAGAGCAGAGATACTGGATAACTTTACATTTTCTTAAGGTAAGATGCTGAAAGAAAAACAGCAGTGTGTAAGTTCAAAGAAAAAAATGAATGAGTTTTTTTCATTGTGCCAGTGTATCTCTAGGAGATACAAATAAACAATTTTGAGACAATGTTGGAAGTTAATCAAATGGTCCCTTTGACCCAAGTCTATTTCTGCAGAGGGCTGACAGATTTGCTGCCTGTCTTCCAGGAGCTGTGGGACCATGTGGGACCTCTCCAGAGGTCTTGGGGGTAGAAAATGTTGGGAGAGGGAGAGGTTGGAGAGACCAGACACAAAACTCCCAACTCCTTCAGAGGCTGATTTGGTATGGCTTGAACTGTGTAGAAAAACTAAAGATATGTTCCCTCCATTCTAGGAAATACACACATGTTTCGCATTGTCTAATAGCAATAATGTTTCTAATTTTCATAAATAAACTCTATGTGCAATCTCTTTCAGAGTAACTATCAGAGTAATCTCTTTCAGAGTAACTTACTTATTGAACATTTCCTATTCTAACACACTTTTCAGACATGACCTCATTTAATTCCCATAGCAACCATTTGAATTAGTTGGTTATTGTCTCCAATTTATAAGTGATGAAACTGAGGCCAGTGGTTAAACATCTTGCCCAGAGTTACACACCTCGAAAATGGTGGAACCAGAATCCAATATAAGAAAATATATATTAAGACCTAATTTCAAAAAAAAACCCTTCATTTCAACCCTTGATATATTTTTTAATTGTTAAATTAAGAGACTTTTTTTCCTTTGCTATTTATCTAAGAGTAGAGATGAATCAGCTATAACAGGAGTTGTAGAAAATGATTTCATATCAACTCTTATGAAGGAGAGTCTTTAAAATTGAGTTGCCTTTTATACTTTTCCTCTGCCTGCTTGGATTACTTCACAGTTATTGAGTATATTCTGCATCTCCAACCAGTTACTGGGAACTCAAGGGAGGCATACGTTCCTGCCTTGGTGGAGGTCATAGTTTAGTGGGAGAGGGAGGCGCATGAACAAACATGGGCAGTGTTATCTGTCAAGGGCTAAGAACTTTGAATTTTACCCTGTATGTGCTGCAGAGCTACTAAAGCCTTTTAAGAAGGGAGAATCAATGTTTCACAAAGGTCACTGGCTGTGGGAGGGTGAGTTGGGTGGAGTCTACTTCCCAAGTCTCCTCAGAAGAAGATGTGAACAAGGCTGAGGCAGTGGGGAGGGAGGGCAGGGAGTGGATTTAAGGAATTTCAGAGATCGAATGGATGGAAATAGGTGGCTGATAAGATGTGGGGAAAAGGAGGAGTTGAAGAAGACGTGGGTTGTTTAAATGGGCAAATGGGGATATACTGTGGGATAAATGGGAGAGGAACAGATTGGGGTAGCATGGACAGGGGATTGATGAGCACCGTTGATGTGCTCCAAGTCCAGGAGAAAACTGCAGACAGGTTTTTAATGCTCAGGAGCAAGGTCTTGTCTGGACATGGAGACGTGGGGTGCATTAACAGAGCTGTGTAGAGGATCTTCAGGAAGGGTTGACATTGCCCCTGAAGTGAGGTGACATATATACAAGTCCTGAGAGGCTGAGAAGCAAGTTAGAAAGTGGGAGTTGGGATGGAGAATGAGGAATTGAACTGAGCTCTAGGGATCACCTTAAACTAGAGAGAGCAGATACTGCAATAGAGATGACCATTTTTTGTTTGTTCGTTTTTCTCCTAAATCTGAATATGGCCTTGAGGTTTTTTATACTACAGGGTTCCAGGCAGTCATTCCCTGACCATAGAGAATGAAACCTGTTTGCTATCGGACTGGGAACGATGTGAATGGTGGAAGTGGTTGGAAAGAAATCTCCAGAGTTAATCCATGCTTGGCATAAAACAGGCCCTTTCCTAGCCCTTGGGAAGAGTGCTCTGGAGCAGCTCACTGCCTTGCCTCCAGTATCTATTTGATCTCATTAGGCCCTTTAGCCCTGTGTTATGTGGTCACCTTGAGAAGCTCAGGCTTCCTAGTCAACCTTCATCCACCAGACTCTTCCCATATGTCTGGGTACTTTCTCCCAGCTCTCTATCCTCCCCTGCCTACACCTTCTAAAACACTTCTGTTATGTCCTCTGAAACCCATAGTCAGTCATTAACAAAATCCCCTATATCCTCAAACATCTTCTCGAAATACCCTTTTCAGCTTTCTATGTTATTTGTGCATGAGTACATGCTCAGTCACTGTAGTTGTGTCCGACTCTGTGCAACCCTAGGGAGTGTAGCCCTCCAGGCTCCTCTGTCCATGGGATTCTCCAGGCAAGAACGTTGAGGTGGGCTGCCTTGTCCTCCTCCAGGGGATCTTCCCAACTCAAGAACTGAACCCTGGTCTCTTATGTCTCCTGCACTGGCAGGCAGGTTCTTTACCACTCGCGCCACATGGTCTCCAACTTCAGGATACTTTCCTTCCTGTCCTAGATGGCTCTGCTCCTGCTCCCTTTTATACCATACTGCCAAAATGCTTGGCGATTTTAACATCCTTGTGGGGAACCTTTCCAGACTCACCTTTTCAGTTCCATGACTACTTTCCCTCCAGTGACCTTGTCTCTACCTTACTTGTCTGCCTACTCCTGTGGTTGTACGTTTAAGATGTTGCCATCAGCAGTAATCACAATACTTCTACAATCTCCGTTCTAAGAGGTCATTTTCCAGCCACCATCCCTTATCTTTTAGCTCACTCCCTCTGGTTCTCCACTTTTTGAAAAATTCTTTGACCTTGTTTGATGTCTAAACTCCTTTTTAAGCGGGCTGCCTTTCACCCCCACCCCCACACCCCGTTTAATTCCACTTTGCAGAGTGCTGATTCTTTATGGTGTGTGTTTTCACTGAAATAGCATATATGTAAATCCAGCGCAGTAGACTGTAAGTGTATATGTTTTTCCTAAATTCTGAGGGTGCCCACATACTCGAATCTAGTAAGAACCAGTGAAAAACGATTTTGATAATTTCTTCTAGTCAGTGAGTTTTCTGAAAAATGCATGACTTCTTCCTTTGAGTACCCTTTCCTGCCATTTATTCTTTGTTCTGGTGAACAGCTTTGTCACGCAGGCTGACAAAAGAGGAGTGTGAGTGATAGAACTTTGCCTGCCACAGGACACAAAGGGAGACTATCACGGTGGATTTCGGTTTTAGACGGCAGATTCAAAGCCCATTCACGGAGACATCTGAGGGACAGAAGTAAAGATTAGCAGATAATGAGATTCTGGGGATAGTCCTTGACATTGCCATGGATGTCATGAACCTGACTGCAGCCTGGAGGATGGGTCAGGGTTTTAACAAGTGGAAGTTGAAAGCCCCCAACACTCGGGTCAGAGAAGGGACAGTGATGGGCAGTGGGAGAGGTCAAGGACGTTGTCCATAGTGGAGTGATGTGATAAAGACCAGGAGACTGCTTGTTTCCAGGGACCTCATCTCCTTGGCTAACAAACTGTGTGTGTGCAGCACAGACATGCAGGAGGAACTTAGATTTTATTTGATATGTTTTATTTTAGGAGAATAGACGTGAGAGTCTTAAGGAATGACTTCTGGAGACCTATTTCATTTTCTGCCTTTCATTTATTTTTTCCTGCAAGCAGTGTTTTATTATTATTATCATTATTTCTTTTTAAGCCTGTGCACTTTCTTTTCATTACTTTATATTTCACAGGTGCTCTGGAGCTTGAATTTGCCTGGCTGCCTTGGGGGAAGATGAACTCACATTTGGTGTGGGAGTTAGGGGTAGGGCTCTTTCTTATTTCAAACACAGATAGTGGCTATCATCTATGTTTACTTAATATTTTATGACTTGAAAAAATAAGGACTATTTACATGAAATATGATTAAATTGCAGAGATGGAGGTGGGATGTTAAATTAAGTCCTCAGTATTCTTTGTAACCTTATATTTCATTTCCAATAACCCTGCCTGCATTCCACAAATTTAACTTGTGGATTTTCTAAGTGAGAAGACATTGAAGTTACTTGAGTATCTTAAAAATAGAAAATGAAGCCAGTTCTAGCAATGTGAGGCACTGCACAGAGGTCCATAAGTCATGAGAGATCATGGGAATTTGTCCAGGCAGGCCGCTGGAATGATGGAAAATTCCTGGTGGAGGAAACTGGACAGAACTGAGCAGTGGGGCACACACAGGAGGAAGGAAGGAAAGAAAGAAGACAGTGGGCCCAAGGGGCGGCAGCCACTGCTGGACTGCAAGCTGGCCACGGGCCAAGTGAGCTGCCAGCTGAACTCCGCCAAGTCCAGGGTGTCTCTGGAGCCTACCTGTGCCTGGGAGTTGGCCCTATCACCTTCCCCAACCCCCGCCTCTGCCAGGGGCTACAGAAAAGTTCACCAAGTCTGTCTCCTAAAACTTTCATTAGCAACCTCTTCCCACCAAGCAGGGAAACGCAGAAGGCACCACTGTTCACCTGGGCGTTCCTGCAAGAGTTCAGTTCTGCCCAGGAGTGGAGCAGCCTGGCTGATCACTAGGAACTTTCCCTCTTCTGAGACCTAACATGTAGGAGCAAAGAAAGGTTGAATCAGGTCACTCAGCTTCTGGCTCTGGTTTCTAGGTTAGAGTGGAACTGTCTACTCTGCTTAGCAAGTTTTTACACATAATTTCAGGAGTTTTGTAATCATGTCAGATACTACCAGAACCTTAGCCAGGAAAAACAATATGCTTTGCTGACCTATTTCTTAAGAAGAACAATAATAAATAAAATTTAAAACCCTATAATTTTACAACTTAATAAACTTTTTCTAAGTATAAGTTTTTTAATGGATAGCTGCAATGTTAATTAAAAACCTGTATATATAAGCTCCAGTAATGTCGCTTTATTTTGTGTATTTGTTCTCCAAGACAGGATCACAGATGATAATTTTAAAAGACCATTGACCCAAGGACACTCTACTTCAGTACTAGGACCCTCCCAGTTTTGCTGTAGAATGAAACCTTTATGCTGAGGATTTTAGCTTTCCCTCTGTTCTGCCTTCCCTTCTAGACCATGACTCAAAAGCCTGTCATTTCACACCCAACCTGGCTGCAGGTCCTTTTCTAGCAAACAAAGAAGAGCCTTAGTACTCAAGAGGAATCTACCTTTAGCTCTTTGAAAATAACAAGTTTTTTCTCCAGGCTACACTTGGAAAATATAGTCTGGAATGCCAGTAACTCCCCACTCCAGAATCTTTTTACATGCTTTCCTACTTTGATCAATATTCCCTAAACTGTTCATAGGATATTTCACCCCTTGCCATGGTAATACTGACAAAGCCAATAAAACTCTCAACAGTAGTACCAAAATTACATTCTGAGTCTTGTTCATATTTTTTTAGTTTTACGCATTATAAAAAGTCCCTCAAGTAGGAAGGTGATTGTAAATGGTAGAGTTAGGAGCATGGCTCTGTGTTAGTATGAAGAGAGCAAGGTTAACTCATGATACAAATTGGTTCTGAGACAATATAGACAGTCTGTCAGTGCTCAGATGTGTCCAACTCTTTGCGACCCTATAGACTGTAGCCCACCAGGCTCCTCTGACCATGGGATTTCGCAGGCAAGAATACTGAGGTCGGTTGCTATTTCCTTCTGCAGGGGACCTTCCCAACACAGGGATCAAACCTGTGTTTCCTGCATCTTCTCCATTGTAGGTGGATACTGTACTGCTGATCCACCAGGGAAGCCTGAGTCAGAAGTATGTTGACCCCTTCTTATTGAACTCAAATGGGGTAGACATGATTTGAAGAAGGATTTTCTTTATGTTACTTACACAAATAACAGAGGAATGCTTTCACACTGCAAAATATTCAGAGTTACTGATAAAATCTTAAATTTTCCAAGGGAGAACACTTTTCATTCAGTTCAGTTCAGTCACTCAGTCGTGTCTGACTCTTTGTGACCCCATGAACTGCAGCTCACCAGGCTTCCCTGTCCATCACCAAATCCCAGAGTCCACCCAAACCCATGTCCATTGAGTCTGTGATGCCATCCAACCATCTCATCCTCTGGCATCCTCTTCTCCTCCTGCCCTCAATCTTTCCCAGCATCAGGGTCTTTTCAAATGAGTCAGCATCAGGTGGCCAAAGTATTGGAGTTTCAGCTTCAACATCAGTCCTTCCAGTGAACACCCAGGACTGATCTCCTTTAGGATGGACTGGTGGGATCTCCCTGAAGTCCAAGGGACTCTCAAGAGTCTTCTCCAACACCACAGTTCAAAAGCATCAATTCTTTGGTGCTCAGCTTTCTTTATAGTCCAAATCTCACATCCATACATGACTACTAGAAAAACCACAGCCTTGACTAGATGGACCGGTGTTGGCAAAGTAATGTCTCTGCTTTTTAATATGCTATCTAGGTTGGTCATAACTTTCCTTCCAAGGTGTAAGTGTCTTTTAACTTCATGGCTGCAATCACCATCGGCAATGATTTTGGAGCCCAAAAAAATAAAGTCAGCCACTGTTTCCACTGCTTCCCCATGTATTTGCCATCAAGTGATGGGATCAGATGCCATGATCTTGGTTTTCTGAATGTTGAGCTTTAAGCTAACTTTTTCACTCTCCTCTTTCACTTTCATCAAGAGGCTCTTTAGTTCTTCACTTTCTGCCAGGAGGGTGGTGTCATCTGCATATCTGAGGGTTGTGATATTTCTTCTTGCAATCTTGATTCCAGCTTGTGCTTCCTCCTGCCCAGCATTACTTATGATGTACTCTGCATATAAGTTAAAGAAGCAGAGTGACAATATACAGCCTTGACATACTCCTTTTCCTATTTGGAACCAGTCTGTTGTTCCATGTCCAGTTCTAACTGTTGCTTCCTGACCTGCATAGAGATCTCTCAAGAGGCAGGTCAGGTGGTCTGGTATTCCCATCTCTTTCAGAAGTTTCCACAGTTTATTGTGATCCACACAGTCAAAGGCTTTGGCATAGTCAATAAAGCAGAAATAGATGTATTTCTGGAAATGTCTTGCTTTTTGGATGATCCAGCGGATGTTGGCAATTTGATCTCTGGTTCCTCTGCCTTTTCTAAAACCAGCTTGAACATCTGGAAGTTCATAGTTCACGTATTGCTGAAGCCTGGCTTGGAGAATTTTCAGGATTACTTTACTAGCGTGTGAGATGAGTGCAATTGTGTGGTAGTTTGAGCATTCTTTGGCACTGCCTTTCTTTGGGATTGGAATGAAAACGGACCTTTTCCAGTCCTGTGGCCACTGCTGAACCAAACTTGCTGGCATATTGAATGCAGCAATTACAGCATCATCTTTTAGGATTTGAAATAGGTCAACTGGAATTCCATCACCTCCACTAGCTTTGTTTGTAGTGATGCTTTCTAAGGCCCACTTGACTTCACATTCCAGGATGTCTGGCTCTAGGTGAGTGATCACACCATAGTGATTATCTGGGTCATGAAGATCCTTTTTGTACAGTTCTTCTGTGTATTCTTGCCACCTCTTCTTAATATCTTCTGCTTCTGTTAGGTTCCTACCATTTCTGTCCTTTATTGAGCCCATCTTTTTTTTTTTTACATTTTTATTTTATTTAATTTTACAATATTGTATTGGTTTTGCCATATATCAAAATGAATCTGCCACAGGTGTACATGTGTCCCCATCCTGAACCCTCCTCCCTCCTCCCTCCTCCCTCCCCATTCCATTCCTCTAGGTCGTCCCAGTGCACCAGCCCTAAGCATCCAGTATCGTGCATCGAACCTGGACTGGCGACTCATTTCATATATGATATTATACTTATTTCAATGCCATTCTCCCAAATCATCCCACCCTCTCCCTCTCCCACAGAGTCCAAAAGACTGTTCTATACATCAGTGTCTCTTTTGCTGTCTAGTATACAGGGTTATTGTTACCATCTTTCTAAATTCCATATATATGTGTTAGTATACTGTATTGGTGTTTTTCTTTCTGGCTTACTTCACTCTGTATAACAGGCTCCAGTTTCATCCACCTCATTAGAACTGATTCAAATGTATTCTTTTTAATGGCTGAGTAATACTCCATTGTGTATATGTACCAAAGCTTTCTTATCCATTCATCTGCTGATGGACATCTAGGTTGCTTCCATGTCCTGGCTATTATAAACAGTGCTGCGATGAACATTGGGGTACACGTGTCTCTTTCCCTTCTGGTTTCCTCAGTGTGTATGCCCAGCAGTGGGATTGCTGGATCATAAGGCAGTTCTATTTCCAGTTTTTTAAGGAGTCTCCACACTGTTCTCCATAGTGGCTGTACTAGTTTGCATTCCCACCAACAGTGTAAGAGGGTTCCCTTTTCTCCACACCCTCTCCAGCATTTATTGCTTGTAGACTTTTGGATCGCAGCCATTCTGACTGGCGTGAAATGGTACCTCATAGTGGTTTTGATTTGCATTTCTCTGATAATGAGTGATGTTGAGCATCTTTTCATGTGTTTGTTAGCCATCTGTATGTCTTCTTTGGAGAAATGTCTATTTAGTTCTTTGGCCCATTTTTTGACTGGGTCATTTATTTTTCTGGAGTTGAGCTGTAGGAGTTGCTTGTATATTTTTGAGATTAGTTGTTTGTCAGTTGCTTCATTTGCTATTATTTTCTCCCATTCTGAAGGCTGTCTTTTCACCTTGCTTATAGTTTCCTTTGTTGTGCAGAAGCTTTTAAGTTTAATTAGGTCCCATTTGTTTATTTTTGCTTTTATTTCCAATATTCTGGGAGGTGGGTCATAAAGGATCCTGCTGTGATGTATGTCGGAGAGTGTTTTGCCTATGTTCTTCTCTATGAGTTTTATAGTTTCTGGTCTTATGTTTAGATCTTTAATCCATTTTGAGTTTATTTTTGTGTATGGTGTTAGAAAGTGCTCTAGTTTCATTCTTTTACAAGTGGTTGACCAGTTTTCCCAGCACCACTTGTTAAAGACATTATCTTTAATCCATTGTATATTTTTGCCTCCTTTGTCAAAGATAAGGTGTCCATATGTGCGTGGATTTATCTCTGGGCTTTCTGTTTGTTCCATTGATCTATATTTCTGTTTTTGTGCCAGTACCATACTGTCTTGATGACTGTGGCTTTGTAGTAGAGCCTGAAGTCAGGCAGGTTGATTCCTCCAGTTCCATTCTTCTTTCTCAAGATTGCTTTGGCTATTTGAGGTTTTTTGTATTTCCATACAAATTGTGAAATTATTTGTTCTAGCTCTGTGAAGAATACCGTTGGTAGCTCGATAGGGATTGCATTGAATCTATAAATTGCTTTGAGTAGTATACTTATTTTCACTATGTTGATTCTTCCAATCATGAACATGGTATATTTCTCCATCTATTAGTGTCCTCTTTGATTTCTTTCACCAGTGTTTTATAGTTTTCTATATATAGGTCTTTAGTTTCTATATATAGGTCTTTTAGTTTTAGAATATATCTTAGGTAGATATATTCCTAAGTATTTTATTCTTTTCATTGCAATGGTGAATGGAATTGTTTCCTTAATTTCTCTTTCTATTTTCTCATTATTAATGTATAGGAATGCAAGGATTTCTGTGTGTTGATTTTATATCCTGCAACTTTACTATATTCATTGATTAGTTCTAGTAATTTTCTGGTGGAGTCTTTAGGGTTTTCTATGTAGAGGATCATGTCATCTGCAAACAGTGAGAGTTTTACTTCTTCTTTTCCAATTTGGATTCCTTTTATTTCTTTTTCTGCTCTGATTGCTGTGGCCAAAACTTCCAAAACTATGTTGAATAGTAATGGTGAAAGTGGGCACCCTTGTCTTGTTCCTGACTTTAGAGGAAATGCTTTCAATTTTTCACCATTGAGGATAATGTTTGCTGTGGGTTTGTCATATATAGCTTTTATTATGTTGAGGTATGTTCCTTCTGTTCCTGGTTTCTGGAGAGTTTTTATCATAAATGGATATTGAATTTTGTCAAAGGCTTTCTCTGCATCTATTGAGATAATCATATGGTTTTTATTTTTCAATTTGTTAATGTGGTGTATTACATTGATTGATTTGCGGATATTTAAGAATCCTTGCGTCCCTTGGATAAAGCCCACTTGGTCATGGTGTATGATCTTTTTAATGTGTTGTTGGATTCTGATTGCTAAAATTTTGTTAAGGATTTTTGCATCTATGTTTATCAGTGATATTGGCGTGTAGTTTTCTTTTTTTGTGGCATCTTTGTCAGGTTTTGGTATTAGGGTGATGGTGGTCTCATAGAATGAGTTTGGAAGTTTACCTTCCTCTGCAATTTTCTGGAAGAGTTTGAGTAGGATAGGTGTTAGCTCTTCTCTAAATTTTTGGTAGAATTCAGCTGTGAAGCCATCTGAACCTGGGCTTTTGTTTGCTGGAAGATTTCTGATTACAGTTTCAATTTCCGTGCTTGTGATGGGTCTGTTAAGATTTTCTATTTCTTCCTGGTCCAGTTTTGGAAAGTTGTACTTTTCTAAGAATTTGTCCATTTCTTCCACGTTGTCCATTTTATTGCCATATAATTGCTGATAGTAGTCTCTTATGATCCTTTGTATTTCTGTGTTGTCTGTTGTGATCTCTCCATTTTCATTTCTAATTTTATTGATTTGATTTTTCTCCCTTTGTTTCTTGATGAGTCTGGCTACTGGTTTGTCAATTTTATTTATCCTTTCAAAGAACCAGCTTTTGGCTTTGTTGATTTTTGCTATGGTCTCTTTTGTTTCCTTTGCATTTATTTCTGCACTAATTTTTAAGATTTCTTTCCTTCTACTAACCCTGGGGTTCTTCATTTCTTCCTTTTCTAGTTGCTTTAGGTGTAGAGTTAGATTATTTATTTGACTTTTTTCTTATTTCTTGAGGTATGCCTGTATTGCTATGAACTTTCCCCTTAGGACTGCTTTTACAGTGTCCCACAGGTTTTGGGTTGTTGTGTTTTCATTTTCATTCATTTCTATGCAAATTTTGATTTCTTCTGTAATTTGTTGGTTATTCAGCAGCATGTTGTTCAGCCTCCATATGTTGGAATTTTTAATAGTTTTCCTCCTGTAATTGAGATCTAATCTTACTGCATTGTGGTCAGAAAAGATGCTTGGAATGATTTCAATTTTTCTGAATTTACCAAGGCTAGATTTATGGCCCAGGATGTGATCTATCCTGGAGAAGGTTCCATGTGCGCTTGAGAGGAAGGTGAAATTCATTGTTTTGGGATGAAATGTCCTATAGATATCAATTAGGTCTAACTGGTCTATTGTATCATTTAAAGTTTGTGTTTCCTTGTTAATTTTCTGTTTAGTTGATCTATCCATAGGTGTCAGTGGGGTATTAAAGTCTCCCACTATTATTATGTTATTGTTAATTTCTCCTTTCATACTTGTTAGTATTTGTCTTACATATTGCGGTGCTCCTATGTTGGGTGCATATATATTTATAATTGTTATATCTCCTTCTTGGATTGATCCTTTGATCGTTATGTAGTGACCTTCTTTGTCTCTTTTCACAGCCTTTGTTTTAAAGTCTATTTTATCTGATGTGAGTATTGCTACTCCTGCTTTCTTTTGGTCCCTATTTGCATGGAAAATCTTTTTCAGCCCTTCACTTTCAGTCTGTATGTGTCCCCTGTTTTGAGGTGGGTCTCTTGTAGACAACATATGTAGGGGTCTTGTTTTTGTATCCATTCAGCCAGTCTTTGTCTTTTGGTTGGGGCATTCAACCCATTTACGTTTAAGGTAATTATTGATAAGTATGATCCCACTGCCATTTACTTTATTGTTTTTGGTTTGAATTTATACACCGTTTTTGTGTTTCCTGTCTAGAGAATATCCTTTAGTATTTGTTGGAGAGCTGGTTTGGTGGTTCTGAATTCTCTCAGCTTTTGCTTGTCTGAGTAGCTTTTGATTTCTCCTTCATATTTGAATGAGATCCTTGCTGGGTACAATAATCTGGACTGTAGGTTATTTTCTTTCATCACTTTAAGTATGTCTTGCCATTCCCTCCTGGCTTGGAGAGTTTCTATTGAAAGATCAGCTGTTATCCTTATGGGAATTCCCTTGTGTGTTGTTTGTTGTTTTTCCCTTGCTGCTTTTAATATTTGTTCTTTGTGTTTGATCTTTGTTAATTTGATTAATATGTGTCTTGGGGTGTTTTGCCTTAGGTTTATCCTGTTTGGGACTCTCTGGGTTTCTTGGACTTGAGTGATTATTTCCTTCCCCATTTTAGGGAAGTTTTCAACTATTATCTCTTCAAGTATTTTCTCAGGGTCTTTCTTTTTGTCTTCTTCTTCTGGGACCCCTATGATCCGAATGTTGTAATGTTTAATATTGTCCTGGAGGTCTCTGAGATTGTCCTCATTTCTTTTAATTCGTTTTTCTTTTTTCCTCTCTGATTCATTTATTTCTACCATTCTATCTTCTAATTCACTAATCCTATCTTCTGCCTCTGTTATTCTACTATTTGTTGCCTCCAGAGTGTTTTCGATCTCATTTATTTCATTATTCATTATATATTAGCTCTTTTTTTATTTCTTCTAGGTCCTTGTTAAACCTTTCTTGCATCTTCTCAGTCCTTGTCTCCAGGCTATTTATCTGTGATTCCATTTTGATTTCAAGATTTTGGATCAATTTCACTATCATTATTTGGAATTCTTTATCAGGTAGATTCCCTATCTCTTCCTCTTTTGTTTGGTTTGGTGGGCATTTATCCTTTTCCTTTACCTGCTGGGTATTCCTCTGTCTCTTCATCTTGTTTAAATTGCTGAGTTTGGGATGTCCTTTCTGTATTCTGGCAGTTTGTGGAGTTCTCTTTATTGTGGTGTTTCCTCACTGTGTGTGGGTTTGTACAGGTGGCTTGTCAAGGTTTCTTGGTTAGGGAAGCTTGTGTTGATGTTCTGGTGGGTGGAACTGGATTTCTTCTCTCTGGAGTGTAATGAAGTGTCCAGTAATGAGTTATGAGATGTCTATGGTTTTGGGGTGACTTTGGGCAGCCTGTATATTGGAGCTCAGGGCTGTGTTCCTGTGTTGCTGGAGAATTTGCTTGGTATGTCTTGCCCTGGAAGTTGTTGGCCCTTGTGTGGTGTTTGGTTTCAGTGTAGGTATGGAGGCATTTGAAGAGCTCCTGTCAATTAATGTTCCCTGGAGTCAGGGTTTGGACTTAAGCCTCCTGCTTCCAGTTATCAATCTTATTTTTACAGTAGTCTCAAAACTTCTCCATCTATACAGAACCATTGATAAAACATCTAGGTTAAAGATGAAAAGTTTCTCCACTGTGAGGGTCACCCAGAGAGGTTCACAGCGTTACCTGAGAAAAGAAGAGGGAGGAGGGAGTTAGAGGTGACCCGAATGAGATGAGGTGGAATCAACAGAGAGAGCAGGCTAACCAGTAATCAATTCCTTATGTGCACTCCACAACTGGACCGCTCATAGATGTTCACGGAGTTATACAGAGAAGAGCAGAGGGAGGAAGGAGACAGAGGTGGCCAGGAGGATAAAAGGAGGGAATGAAAATGAGAGAGACAGATCCAGCCAGTAATCAATTCCCTAAGTGTTCTTTACCATTTGGAACACACGGAAATTCACAGAGTTGGGTAGAGTATAGAAGGGTTAGGGAGGAGACACAGGCGACCTGGTGGAAAAAAAGGAGAGTCCAAAGGGGGAGAGAGCAGTCAAGCCAGTAATCTCGCTCCCTAGTAAAAAATGGGTACTGAAGATTGGGTTCTTAAAGGTACAAAATTGGTAACAAATACCTAAAAGCAAAAATTAAAAATCTAGAGTAGAGTTTGGAATTTCAAAAATACAATGTTAAAGAAAAGAAGAAGGAAAAGAAAGAGAAAAAGAAAAAAAAAGCCACAAAAATTATAAAGAAAATATAGGTACAAAATCCATAACAAATACCAAAAAGCAAAAGTTAAAAAATCTAGAGTAGAGTTTGGAATTTCAAAAATACAATGTTAAAGATAAGAAGAAGAGAAAGAAAGAGAAAAACAAAAACAAAAACAAAGTCACCAAAGTTATAAAGAAGATATAGGTACAAAATTGATAACAAATAACAAAAAGCATAAATTAAAAATCTAGAGTAGAGTTTGGAATTTCAGGAATACAATGTTAAAGAAAAGATGAAGAGAAAGAGAGAAAAAAAGTCACAAAAGTTATAAGAAAAAAAATATAGGTACAAAATTGATAACAAATACCAAAAAGCTAAAATTAAAGATCTAGAACAGAGTTTGGAATTTCAAAAATACAATGTTAAAGAAAAGAAGAAGAAGAAAAAAAAAAAAAAAAAAAAACAAGGTCACAAAAGTTATAAAAATATATATATATGAAGTTTGCTTTTTTTAAAAAAATGGTCTTTTTCTCTTTTTTTTACAAAGTAATAGTAGGTTATAAAAGTGAAAATTAAAGGAGTAATAGCGGACTTAAAATTTTTTTTAAAAATTAGAAAAAAATGAAAGAAAGAATGATCATAAAAATAGTAAAAATATATATAGGACTTTCTCTGATATTGTTGTGGGTATTGTGGGTTCAGTTCGTTTTCAGCTAGTTCCTTGTTCCGGCTTATATTTCTCAAGATCTATAGGCCCCTTCCTATGTAGTCGGTACTAACCACAGGGTTTTAATCTATTGCCTGTCGTTTCCAAGGCGGTTCCCTCTGTTATAGCTTCTTCTGTTTGCTGGTCTCTTCAGTGTCTGATTTCCACCCTGATACAAAGGGGGCGGTGGTGGACACTTTTTTTTTTTTTTTTTTTAAGGCTCACTTGTTCAGTCGTGCTGTGGGGAGGGAGGGACGCCAAAACTGGCGTGTGCTCGCAGTGCCTCAGCCACACTGGGCCTGTCCCTGCTCACGGCACGTGTAGCCTCCCTGCCCACACTGTTCAGGCTCTAGGTTGCTCCGCCAGGAACCATCCATGGCCAGCCCTGGGCTGCCTGCACCTCCCAGGTCTAAGCCGCTCAGGTTCAGGCACTCGGGTAGTCCTCAGAGGCACAGACTCAGTTGGGCCTGCATTTTGTGCCCTTCCCAGGTCCGAGCAGCTCAGACAAGAAAGACAAGACATATACTTGTCTTTCAATGACGAGGTGTTTGGCGAGCGAGGTTGCTGCGACTTATCGCCTCCCTGCCGCTCAGTTATCTAGGTGTACAACCAGCGCACCTTCTCAGGCAGATGTTGACTGTCCAGAACCCCAAGAAGTTTTGGTTAGCAAAGAAGCCTGCTTACAGTTTTGTAGATAATGTCTCTCTGGGGCTGAGCTTGCCCACTTCCGGCTCTGGCTGCCTGTCACCAGAGGGGGATGGTCTGCAGCTGGCTATCTCTGTTCAGTCCTTTGTTCCATGCGCGGGCCTGGTGGTGTCTTAGGTTAGGGCTGGCTTTTCACGTGGTAGATATCCCACAGTCTGGTTTGCTAGCCCAAATTATTTCGCTCAGGTAGCGCTCGGGGTATTCAAGCCAGATCCTTACTCTAAGTGATGCAGCCCGCGCCCCGCCTCCCTGCCCAGCCCCCGCTTGCTAATGGTGGATGCAGGCGTCTGCGCTGCTTCTCTGCTGGGGGAGTTACCGTAGGGCTCGTAATCTGTGGGTTTTAATTGTTTATTTATTTTTCCTCCCTGTTATGTTGCCCTCTGTGCTTCCAAGACTCGGCACAGACTCGGCAGTGAGAATGTTTCCTGGTGTTTGGAAACCTCTCTTTTTAAGACTCCCTTCCCGGGATGGAGCTCCGTCTCTCCCTCTTTTGTCTCTTTTTTTTGTCTTTTATGTTTTTTCCTACCTCTTTTCGAGGACAATGGGTTGCTTTTCTGGGTGCCTGATGTCCTCTGCCGGCATTCAGAAGTTGTTTTGTGGAATTTACTCGGTGTTTAAATGTTCTTTTGATGAATTTGTGGGGGAGAAAGTGTTCTCCCCGTCCTATTCCTCCACCATCTTAGCTCCTCCCCCTATTGAGCCCATCTTTGCTTGAAATGTTCCCTTGGTATCTCTAATTATCTTGAAAAGATATCTAGTCTTTCCAATTCTGTTGTTTTCCTCTATTTCTTTGCATTGGTTGCTGAGGAAGCCTTCCTTATCTCTCCTTGCTATTCTTTGGAACTCTGCATTCAAATGGGTATATCTTTCCTTTTCTTCTTTGCTTTTCACTTACCTTCTTTTCACAGCTATTTGTAAGGCCTCCTCAGACAGCCATTTTGCTTTTTTGCATTTCTTTTTCTTGGGGATGGTCTTAATTCCTGTCTTCTATACAATGTCACGAACCTCAGTCCATAGTTCATGTCTGTCAGATCTAGTCCCTTAAATTTATTTCTCACTTCTACTGTATAGTCATAAGGGATTTGATTTAGGTCATACCTGAATGGTGTAGTGGTTTTCTCCACTTTCTTCAATTTCAGTCTGAATTTGGCAATAAGGGGTTCATGATCTGAGCCACAGTCAGCTCCCGGTCTTGTTTTTGCTGACTCTATAGAGCTGTTTAACACTTTTCATAGTTTTGTATATATTCTTTTTTAAATTATTCTCTTATATATGAACCTGTAGAAACGTGGTATTGTATATGTCCTCATGAAACGATATTGTCAACTAGTCTTCTTTGGTGTCTTGAGGATGATACTTTTTTGCTATAGAAAACGCTCTTCAGAGGTGATCGTCAGTTTTAAAAATGGATAATTTATTAAAGTTACAGATTATGAAATCTATATCTTATGTTTGAAGAGGAGCTTACAGGTCTTATTATTCTATTCACAGCAGATTTCAACAACATCTTGTAAGAGCTCTTTAACTAATATTAGGACCAATTCATAAAATTAGATTTTTACACTTCTATTATCTAAACTGTATTCATGAAACTAAAATATTCTGTTTTCCTTAAAGTTCTACATTGTATGTTTTACCAATCAAAAGTTTCCTGAGTAGTTAAATAGCTCACGACTCCCCTGGTGGTTCAGATGGTAAAGAATCCGCCTGTAATGCGGGAGACCTGGGTTCGATCCCTAGGTTGGGAGAACCCCTGGAGAAGGGAATAGCTACCCACTCCAGTATTCTGGCCTGGAGAATCCCCACCGGCAGCGGTGCCTGGCAGACTTTTGTCCATGGGATCACAAAGAATCAGACACAACTAAGTGACTTTCACTTTTTTAATAGCTTATATAGCAAATAAATTATATTTATAAATAGATGATTCTTAAATTCTCTTAATGTTCCATTAATATTTATGAAGCTCAGATGTTAAATTAAAACCATGAGCCTAAACAAAATTGTATAATACATTTTAAATTAGAATCATAAGAGATTGCTATTCTAATAAGCTATTATTCTGTTAGACCAAATTTTAAATATCACAGGTATTTGGTGTTGTTGTTCAGTCACTAAGTCGTGTCCAGTTCTTTGCAACCCCATGGACTGCAACATCCCTGGCTTCCCTGTCTTTTACTATTTCCCAGAGTTTCCTCAGATTCATGTCCATTGAGTCAGTGGTGCTATGTAATCATCTCATCCTCTGCTACCTCTTTCTCCTTTTGCCCTCAGTCATTCCCAGCATCAGGGTCTTTTCCAGTGAGGTAGCTCTCCACATCAGGTGGCCACAGTACTGGAGCTTCAGCTTCAGCATCAGTCCTTTCAGTGAATATTCAGGACTGATTTCCTTTAGGATGGACAGGTATGTAGAATATAAAAACATGCAAAATTCTGAACACTAAATTATTGAAAACACAGATTTAACCTGACATTTATATATTTAACTTCAGATTTTCTTAGGGGTGAAAGATGCTTCCCTACTAAAGGAAACTTATGTTATTTCACATGATCTTAGGAATTACTTTCTTATATAATTTTGGGGGTGCTTTCTTTTCTTGATAGGGTTTGTAACAAACAGAATTATAGACGTATATAATTGAATCACTGCAGCCATGAGGATATGCGCTAGTCATTACTTGTAGGAGACATTAAAAGCTAATAACTCCAAAACTTCAAGAGTAAGCTGACCACAGACACAGCGTACATGCCTGGATTTGAGTCCTACCATTACTGGATTAGCCAGGTTCTCCAGAGAAACAGAGCCAGTAGGCTATGCATAGATATATGGAGAGAAATTTATTCTAGGGAATTGACCCATGCGATTTTGGAGGCTTGGTGAGTAAAAATCTACAGAGAGCAGGCTGGAGACCCAGGAGAGAGGTGCAGTTTGAGTGCAAAGGCAGACTGCAGACACAATTCCTTCTTACCCAGGGGATGTCGGTCTTTGTTTCAGTAAGGCCTTCAAATTAATAGGAAGAGGCCCACCCAGATTACAGAGGCCATTCTTGTTTACTCAAAGTCCACCACGTTAGTTTCATTTCAAAAGCATCTTCACAGAAATAATGCTGTTTGCAGTGATGTGAATGGGCCTAGAAATTGTCACACTGAGTAAAGTAAGCCAGACAGAGAAAGAAAAATATCATATGGTATCACTTTATATGTGGAATCTAAAAAAACGGTACAGATGAACTTATGTACAAAACAAATAGTCACAGATGTAGAAAAAACTTACAGTTACCAAGGGAAGGGATAAATTGAGAGGTTGGGGTTAACTAATAAGGACCTACTGTATAGCACAGGAACTCTACTCAGTGCTCTGTAATGACCTATATGGGAACAGAATCTAAAAAGGAGTGAATATATGCACATGTATAACTGATTCACTTTGCTGTACAACATAAACTCACACAACATTGTACATCAGTTATACTCCAGTAGAAATTAAAAAGGTGGAGAGGACCAAAAACACCTTCACAAAAACATCCAGAATAATGTTCAACCAAATTTACAGCTGGCACTGTAGGCCAGCCAGAGTGACACAAAATTAGCTTTATAGTCACTCATCATTTAAATCAGATTAGACCGAAATCCTGCACAGGTGTCAACATCACTTGATTAAAACTTGCGTTTCTAAGGTTAAAATGAGGGAGCATAGTTCCATTTAACTCTAAAGATCTTTGAGCTTGCATGAATCCTACCTGAATTCTTCTGATATACTATCAATATGGCTTATCATTAAGTCCCATAAAACTTTTATCGATGTGTAAGTTTTATTTCGGAACTTGACGTCACTTACGTTTATTTTCCATGTTACTAGTTCTCACAGGAGTACTTCATTCTTCGATGCATAATATTCTTTGCATAATGTACCTTAGTATATTTAACTGATTCTGATTGATTGATATTCATTTTGCTATCACAAATAATTACGCAATAAATATCTTACATTTGATTTCTTGTGCATAAGTATAAATGTTACTATAAGTTAAATGCTGAGAAATAGATTTGCTGAGTCTTAGAGTATGCATATATTCAATTTTAATTGATTACTACACTCCCTAATTGTCCTCCATAGTGGCTATACTTTGTAACACAACAGCAGTATGAAAATACCTTTCTAATCCTTACCAATCAATTGATATTATAAGACATTTTATTTTTGCCTATTATAAAAAAAGGGGATTTTGTTTTCCTTTTTATTTGTATTCTTTCGAATCTTTCTGAGGCCAAGTATCTTTTTGGAAATTCATTTGTCATTGTAATTCTTCTGCAACTTGGCTTTCTTATGTTTATGAAATGAGTCTATTTCTGGAATCTTTATTTTTAAAAAATTGATCTGATTTTCATATTATGCCAATAATGTTATTTAAATCACTGTAGATTCATAATACAATTGAATATTGTGTTGTAGTTTGTGTTTAGTCTCTAAGCCATGTCCAACTCTTTGGGACCCCATGGACTCTGGCCTGCCAGGCTACTCTTCCATGGAATTTCCAGGCAAGAATACTGGAGTGGGTTGCCATTCCCTTCTCCATGGGATCTTCCCGACCCAGGAATCAAACCTGTGTTTCCTGCCTTGTGGACAGATTCTTTACCACTAAGCCACCAGAGAAGACAGATTCTTAAACTTCTTAAATTTCTTAAAGAATTTAATTTCTTAAAATTCTTCAATTTCTCAGAATTCTTAAATTCTTTTAACCTTTCTTAAAAATATATGATTTTTTTTCCCATTAAGATTGTACACATTAATACTTGGATTTTTTCCTAGGTAATTTATAGTTCCTGTGGTATCATAAATGTTGTATTGTTTTCCTAGGACTGCCATAAAAAATAACCATAAACTCAGTGGCTTAAGCAACAGTAATTTATTCTCTTATTGTTCTGGAGGCTAAAAGTTCAAATCAAGCTGTAGGCAGGGCCACACAGCCTCCAAAGGTCTAAAAGAAGATTCTTTCTTGCTTCTTCCAGTTGCTGCTGTCCCCTGGCAGTCCTTGCTTTGTGGCATCGTAACTTGAATCTCTGCCTGCATCTTCATGTGTCTTCTTTTTGTCTCAAAAATCTTCCTCTCATTTTTCTTATGAAGACATCAGTCATTGAATTTAGGACTCATTCCTTTTTTGTTGTTGTTTTTAACTTGGGAATGATTTTATTTACTTAATTTATTTTTATTTTTAGAAACTTTTTATTTTGTATTAAGGTATAGCCCATTAACAATGTTGTGATAGTTTCAGGTGGACAGCAAAGGGACTCAGCCACACATATACATGTATCCATTATGCTCCCAACTCCCCTCCCATCCAGACTGCCACATAACATTGAGCAAGTTCCATGTGCTATACAGTAGGTCCTTATTGGTTATCCATTTTAAATATAGCAGTGTGTGCATCTCCATCCAAAACTCCCAAACCCATTCTAAATCCAAGATGATTTTGTCTCAAGCTGTTGTATAGGTTCACTTGCTAAGTTGTTTCCAACTCCTTGTGAATCCATGGACTGAAGCATGGCCAGCCTTCCCTATCTTTCACAATCTCCCAGAGTTTGTTCAGATTCATGTCCATTGAGTCTGTGATGCTATCTAACCATCTCATCCTCTGACACCCTCTACTCCTTTTGCCTTCAGTTTCCCACCATCAGGGTCTTTTCCAATGAGTCAGCTCTTTGCATCAGGTGGTCAAAGTATTAGAGCTTCAGCATCTGTCCTTCCAATGAAAATTCAGGGTTGATTTCCTTTAATATTGACTGGTTTTATCTCCTTGCAGTCCGAGGGACTCTCAAGAGTCTTCTCCAGCACCATGGTTCGAAGGTATCAATTCTTCGGCACTCAGCCTTCTTTATGGTCCAACTCTCACATCCATACATGACTACTGGAAAAACCATAGCTTTGACTATACAGACCTTTGTTGGCAAAGTGATGTCTTTGCTTTTTAATACATTGTGTAGGTTTGTCATAACTTTCCTTCCAAGGAGCAAGTGTCTTTTAATTTCATGGCTGCAGTCACCATCCACAGTGATTTTGGAGCCCAAGAAAATAAAATGTCACTACTTTCACTTTTTCCCCATCTATTTTCTGTGAAGTGATGGGACCATCACAGATGCCATGATCTTCATTTTTTTAATGTCGAGTTTTAAGCCAGCTTTTTCACTCTCCTCTTTTACCTTCATCAAGAGGCTCTTTAGTTCCTCTTCGCTTTCTGCCATTAGAGTGGTATCATCTGCCTATCTAAGGTTGTTGATATTTCTCCTGGCAGAATTGATTCTGGCTTGTCTTTCATCCAGCCCAGCATTTTGAATGATGTAATCTGCATGTACGTTAAATAAACAGAGTGACAATATACAGCTTTGATGTACTCCTTTTCCAATTTTGAACCAACCAGTTTTTCCACATGAGGTTCTAACCATTACTTCTTGACTTGCACATAGGAGGCAGGTAAGGTATTCCCATCCTTTTCAGAATTTTCCACAGTTTGCTGTGATCCACACGTTCAAAGGCTGTAGCATAGCCAACAAAGCAGAAGTAGATGTTTTTCTGTAATTCTCTTGCTCTGTCTATGATCCAATGAATGTTGGCTGTTTGATCTCTGGTTCCTCTGCCTTTTCTAAACCCAGCTTGTACATCTGGAAGTTCTTGGCTCACATACTGCTGAAGCCTAGCTTGAAGGATTTTGAGCATAACCTACTAGCATGTAAAATGAGCACAACTGTATGGTAGTCTGAGCATTCTTTGGCATTGCCCTTCTTTTGGGTTGGAATGAAAACTGACTTTTTCCAGTCCGGCAGCCACTGCTGAGTGTTCCAAATTTGCTGACATATTGAGTGCAGCACTTTAACAACATCATCTTTTAAGATTTTAAATACCTCAATTGGAATTCCATCACCTTGAATAGCCTTGTTTAGTAATGCTTCCTAAGGCCCACTTGACTTTAGACTCCAAGATGTCAGGCTGTAAATGATGACCATACCATCATGATTATCTGGGTCATTAAGAACTTTTTTGTATAGTTCTTCTGTGTATTTTCACCACCTCTTTTTAATATCTTCTGCTTCTGTTAGATCCTTACTGTTTCTGTCCTTTATCATGCCCATCCTTGCATGAAATATTCCCTTGATATAGCCAGTTTTCATAAAGAGATCTCTAGTCTCTATGATTCTGTTGTTTTCCTCTACTTCTATGGGCTGTTCATTTAAGAAGACCTTATCTCTCCTTATTATTCTTTGAAAGTCTGCATTCAGTTGGATACATCTTTCCCTTTTTCCCTTGTTTTTTGCTTCTCTTCTTTCTTCAGCTATGTGTAAAGCCTCCTCAGACAACTATTTTGCCTTGTTGCGTTTCTTTTTCTTTGGGATGGTTTTGCATTGGAGAATGAGCCCCCAGAAGTCAGAAAGTGTCCAATATGCTACTGGAGAAGAGCAGAGGGCAATAACTAGGAGCTCCAGAAAGAATGAAGTGGCTGGGCCAAAGCAGAAATGATGCTCAGTTATGGATGTGTCTGGTAGTGAAAGTAAAGTCCAGTGCTATAGAGGACATTGTTGCATAGGAATCTGAAATGTTAGGTCCATGAATCAAGGTAAATTGATCATGGTCAAGCTGGAGATGGCAAGAGTGAACATCGACATATGAGGAATTGGTGAACTAAAATGGACGAGAATTTGCAAATTTAATTCAGATAAGTATTATATCTATTACTGTGGGCCAGAATCCCTTAGAAGAAATGGAATAGCCCTCATAGTCAACAAAAGAGTCTGAAATGCAGTATTTGGGTGCAATCTCAAAAAACAACAGAATGATTTCATTTCCAAGGCAAACTATTCAGCATCACAGTAATCAAAGTTTATGCCCCAAGCAGTGATGCCAAAGAAGCTGAAGTTGAACAGATTTATGAAGACCTACAAGACCTTCTAGAACTAATACAAAAAAAGAAAAAGATGTCCTTTTCATCATAGGGGACTTAAATGCAAAAGTAGGAAGTTAAGAGATACCTTGAGTAACAGGCAAGTTTGGCCTTGGAGTACAAAATGAAGCAGGGCAAAGGCTAACAGAGTTTTGTCTAGAGAACACCCTAGTGCCAAGGTCCAGCCCCGGCTGATCTAGGGTATTCGAAGGGGAGACGGCATCGGCAGCTTATTCAAATATTCATCAAAGATATAAAGAATAATAGAATGAGGATAGCTCAGTAGGAAAATTCAGTGGAGAAAAGAGGCTGAGTAGCTTGGTTTATGCGGAAAATCAATATAACCTGTGACACCAGGTTAGCTCTGACCACGGAGGCTGCAGGCGCCCTCTCGAATAGCGGAAGGTGCCCCACCTTAGACACCTTCTCGAGTGGGTCTTAGAAGCCCAGGCAAATAAATGGTCGCAGAGGACCTCCGCGCTCCAGATGGAGACTCAGCTGGAAATTGAGAAAAAGAATGACATGGGGAGACCAAGCTTTGGTGAGCAAGGCCCGTAGCTTTATTTTCAACAGGGGTTTTTATACCCTAAGTTACACATAGAGGATAATAGGGGATGCAAAGTCAGTAGTCTTTGATCCTTATCAAAAACCGGGGTTTCTTTCCTGCAAATTTATCGTATACAAATGGTTTAGGTGATTTACATCATCTTCTGGCCAGAAGGCCTATTAACATTTTATGACTCTTGACAAAGGTTTGTCAACCGTAAGACTTATTTTCTCTAAGAGTAATTATTTTAAGGTTTGGTGCCATCCTCCAAAGGTGTTAGATAAAGTTGCATTCCTGTAGGGCAGAGGTGCAGTGGGTTTACAACAAAGGAAAGAATTTATTACCTTAAGGGTCTAAAGTTGCTAACACCAAGGCCACTACTTATTTTTTCTACATACCAACTATATTAATTAATACACATTCAAGGATACAATACAGGGGATGTGGAAACGTGGCAGCAAGCATTGGCTCATCAATGAAATCTTTTACTAGTTTTATTCTGACAATTTCTAACTCTCTGAGAGGCTCTAAGCTATTTGAATATCTTAAGCTTCCCGTGCCTCTTGAGGCTGGGAGACTGTAAACAATCGTATGCATAGCTATAGGAGTCTGGGTAAACTTGTCAGGCGAGTTAGAGAGCTATCTGAGGGGTTTAGATTTAAACACTCTTAATGCCCAGGAACTTATTAATTGGAGCTGTAAGTTAACTCTTTGTCAGAGAGAATGAGATGGTGGTGGGGGACAGCCCCCAGTAACGTCAGAGGTGAGAGCACAAAGCAATAAAGTAAGCAGACCCTGGGTTTTTGGGGGTAGATGCTTGAGAATATCGAGGGGGACTCCTGAGGCTCGATCCTGCCTTTGCGTATGCCGAGCCTCCTTCCTCAAGACCTTTGCCATGAGTGGAGTGCCTCTCGCTGGCTCCTGGCACCCTAGTCATAGCAAATACCATTTTCTAATGACACAAGAGACAACTCTACACATGACCATCACCAAATGGTCAGTACTGAAATTATATTGATCATATTCTTTGAAACCGCAGATGGAAGAAATCTATATACAGTCAAAAAAAAAACAAGACCTGCAGCTGACTGTGGCTCAGATCATGAGCTCCTTATTGCAAAATTCAGGCTTAAATTGAAGTAAGTAGGGAAAACCACTAGGTCATTCAGTTATGACCCAAATCAGATCCTTTATTATTATACAGTAGAGGTGAAAAATAGATTCAAGGAATTTAGGTCTGGTAGACAGAGTGCCTGAAGAACTATGCACAGAGGTTCATATCATTATACAGGAGTCAGTGACCAGAACCCTTCCAAAGAAAAAGAAATGTAAGAAAACAAAGTGGCTGTCTGAGGAGGCTTTACATATAGCTGAGGAAAGGAGCAGTGAAGAGAAAGGGAAGATACATCCAATTTATCTCAAGATCCTTAACTAATTAGATCTGTAAAGACTGTTTCCATACAGTCATATTCTGAGGTTTTAAGTGGATATGAATTTTAAGGCAGATACTATTCAACCACTACAAATAGGAACTTATTTTTTTCCAATGTATTTTTTCATTGGTTACTGAGGGAATAGAGGAAAGATATTGATTTATTGCATGTAGATCATATGTGTAGGATCTCTTGCTGAAAATCCATGAAAATATTTTGCCGGTTTCTTCTTGGAGTCACTCTAATTTTCTGAGTGACCAATATTATTGATTGCAGTAAGTTCTATTTTAAATCTTTCTTTCAACCATTTATACTCTGTTTTCTCCATCTCTTTCCTTGTTTAGGACTTGTAATAAAGTCTTGAATACTTTTAATTTATTCAAATCTTCTTTTACGTCTTTTAGTAACGTTTTATAATTTCTCCACAAGGGTCTTACACATCTTAAAAATCAATTTTATGTCTAAATGCTTTATGATTTTGGTACATATGTGAAAAAGGCCTTTTAAAGATAGTGTTTTCTACTTTGTTTTTAGTGATATATAGAAATATTTTTTAAATTGATCTTACATTTTATGCTGTACTGAATTTTCTTTGTGTTTCTAAGAACTTATTGTTTTATTTCTCTGGATTTACTAGTAGAAAATAACACTTTAGGCAAATAAAAAGAGTATTTTCCCTCCCTTACCAGTATTTATATTTTATTCCTTTTGGAGGGGGGTATTATCTAAGCCCTCCAAGATGCACTGAAAATGAGTTTAAAATGAAGAAATGACTTTATCTAAGATGTTTCTAAAATTCTGTCATTAAATATGGTTTAGGTTTTTGATAGATACTTACCTACACATTTAAGAAGCTTAGAAGTCACTTCATCTTAAAAAGTAAAAATATGAACAAACTGAAAAACTACAAACTCTATTTAGATCCATCAGAGAAATGTAGTCACCAGGCATATTGCTGCCCCCACAAACTGAATAGACAGACTGGTGGATACAGAAAATTTCAACTTACTGGAGCAGAAACCCATGAAGAGAAACCTCTCTGGGAACGAGTGCCATGGTAGGAAAATCTGAACTATAATCATTGAAAACTTGCTAGATGCTTAGTATGGACAAGTCTGAAAGTTAAAAGTTCCAGGGAAATCCAGTCATGGGGCCAGCTCCACACTTGTGAATTTTATCACTACGAGCGTCCCCAGGTGTTCACAGTGAATATCAGAGAAAACTCCCCCTGTGCTTCTAGCAGACAGGGGGAAAAGAACCTTTGTGAAACATACCATTGCCTTCTATTCTTCTTAACAAAGGCTGCCCCCAGGATAAACTATTTTACCAGAGTCTAACCAGGTGGAATTTCATCAGAGTGCAGTGTACCTGGGGGCAGGGAGATACTCAATTCTAGCCCTGTGTCGGAGAAGGCAAGGGCACCCCACTCCAGAACTCCTGCCTGGAAAATCCCATGGACAGAGGAGCCTGGTAGGCTGCAGTCCATGGGGTCGCTGAGGGTTGGACGCGACTGAGCGACTTCACTTTCACTTTTCACTTTCATGCATTGGAGAAGGAAATGGCAACCCATTCCTGGAGAATCCCAGGGACGGGGGAGCCTGGTGGGCTGCCGTCTATGGGGTCACACAGAGTCGGACACAACTGAAGTGACTTAGCAGCCTCAGCAGCAGCCCTGTGTAGCCATCCCATCACAGTTAGGAGGGGGGAGAACTTAGAAGCACTGGTAAGGTTCACATTGCAGGGGCACAGGCTCTTCAAAAGACTGAGACCTAACCACAGGATCACAGAATACCTCCTCTCTTCCCACCTCACCACATGTCACTAAAGGCATACTTACACTTCTTCCTTTACCTCCGTATACCATGTCTGGCTATCAAGCAAAACATTGGAAGGCATACTAAAAGGCAAAAACACAGTTTAAAGAGACTGAATAAGCATCATAACCAGAGTCAGATATGGCAGGAATATTGGTATTTTCAGGCCAGAAAATTAAAACAACTATGACTAGTTTATTAAGGAATCTAATGGGACAGCTTGATTCCAGCTTGTGCCTCCTCCAGCCCAGCATTTCTCATGATGTACTCTGCATATAAGTTAAATAAGCGGGGTGACAATATACAGCCTTGACGTACTCCTTTTCCTATTTGGAACCAGTCTGTTTTTCCATATCCAGTTCTAACTGTTGCTTTCTGACCTGCATACAGGTTTGTCAAGAGGCAGGTCAGGTGGTCTGATATTCCCATCTTCTTGGAGGAAGCACAAGCTGGATTCAAGGTTGTCGGGAGAAATATCAATAACCTCAGATATGCAGATGACACCACCTTATGGCAGAAAGTGAAGAAGAACTAAAGAGCCTCTTGATGAAAGTGAAAAAGGAGAGTGAAAAAGTTGGCTTAAAGGTCAGCATTCAGAAAACTAAGATCATGGCATCTGGCCCCATCACTTCATGGCAAATAGATGGGGAAATAGTGGAAACAGTGGCTGGCTTTATTTTGGGGGGGCTCCAAAATCACTGCAAATGGTGATTGCAGCCATGAAATTAAAAGACGCTTACACCTTGGAAGGAAAGTTATGACCAGCCTAGACAGCATATTAAAAAGCAGAGACATTACTTTGTCAACAAAGGTCCATCTAGTCAAGGCTATGGTTTTTCCAGTGGTCATGTATGGATGTGAGAGTTGGACTATAAAGAAAGCTGAGGGCCAAAGAATTGATGCTTTTGAACTGTGGTGTTGGAGAAGTCTCTTGAGAGTCCCTTGGACTGCAAGGAGATCCAACCAGTCCATCCTAAAGGAGATCAGTCCTGAATAGTCATTGGTAGGACTGATGTTGAAGCTGAAACTCCAATACTTTGGGCACCTAATGCAAAGAGCTGACTCATTTGAAAAGACCCTGATGCTGGGAAAGATAGAGGGCAGGAGGAGAAGAGGACGACAGAGGATGAGATGGTTGGATGGCATCACCGACTTGATGGACATGTGTTTGGGTATACTCTGGGAGTTGGTGATGGATAGGAGGCCTGGCGTGCTGCAGTTTATGGGGTTGCAAAAAGTTGGACACGAATGAGTGATTGAACTAAACTGAACTGACAACACCTGAGAACAGACAGATAATGTAACAGAGGGGTGGACGTCTCATGAAAGAAGCAAAGAGAAATGCTAGTGATCAAACCACTGTAACAGAAATGAAAAATTGCTTTGATGGGGCCATTAGACTACATACACCTGAGGGAAGAATCTCTGAGCTTGAGGATATCTCAATGGAAACTTCCAAACTGAAAAGCAAAGAGAAAAAAAGACTGAAGAAAACAGGACAGAATAACCTGAAATTGTGAGACATCTACAAAAGATCTAATGTATGCGTAATGGGAATACCAGAGGAGAAGAGAGAAAGGAACAGAAGCAATATTTGAAGTGATAATGATTGAGGATTTCCTCCAAATTAATGTCAGACACCAAACCACAGTTGCAGAAAGTGCAGAGAATACAAAGCAGAGTTTTATGATAAAAACAAAAATTAAAAAAAAAAAAAAACCTGCTACATCTAAGCATGTTATATTCAAACATTAGAAAATCAAAGAAAAAAAATCTTGAAAGGAGCCAGAGGGGAAAAACACCTTATCTACAGGGAAGGGGAAAAACACCTTATCTACAGGGAAGAAAAGATAAGAATTACATCCACTTTCTCAGAAACCATACAAACAAGAAGAGAGTGAAGTGAAATACTTAAAGCATTGAGAGAAAAACCACCAATCCAGAATTCTGTAGCCTGTGAAATCATCCTTTAATAGTGAAATAGAAATAAAGACTTTCTCAAACAAATAAAAATTGAGGAAATTTTTTGCCAGTTGATCTGCCATGTAAGAGATGTTAAAAGAAATTCTTCAGAGAGAAGAAAGTGATATAGGTCAGTAACTAGGCTCCAAATAAAGAAAAAAATAGCATCATATAAGGAATAAATGAAGATACCATTGAACTAAATACTGAACAAAATTGATTCCTGGACCACTGAGAACCTCTGGCTTGACCTTTCTGTGAAAGGACAACCAAAGACCAGGAAAAGAATGGTTCAGTTGAGTTCAGTTCAGTTGTTCAGTCGTGTCTGACTCTTTGGGACCCCATGAATCGTAGCACTCCAGGCCTCCCTGTCCATCACCAACTCCCAGAGTTCACTCAAACTCATGTCCATTGAGTCAGTGATGCCATCCAGCCATCTCATCCTCTGTCGTCCCCTTCTCCTCCTGCCCCCAATCCCTCCCAGCATCAGAGTCTTTTCCAATGAGTCAACTCTTCGCATGAGGTGGCCAAAGTACTGGAGTTTCAGCTTTAGCATCATTCCTTCCAAAGAAATCCCAGGGCCAATCTCCTTCAGAATGGACTGGTTGGATCTCCTTGAAGTCCAAGGGACTCTCAAGAGTCTTAACTCTCACATCCATACATGACTACTGGAAAAACCATAACCTTGACTAGATGGACCTTTGTTGGCAAAGTAATGTCTCTGCTTTTGAATATGCTATCTAGGTTGGTCATAACTTTTCTTCCAAGGAGTAAGCGTCTTCTAATTTCATGGCTGCAATCACCATCTGCAGTGATTTTGGAGCCCAAACAAATAAAGTCTGACACTGTTTCCACTGTTTCCCCATCTATTTCCCATGAAGTGATGGGACCAGATGCCATGATCTTCGTTTTCTGAATGTTGAGCTTTAAGCCAACTTTTTCACTCTCCACTTTCATCAAGAGGCTTTTTAGTTCCTCTTCACTTTCTGCCATAAGGGTAGTGTCATCTGCATATCTGAGACTTCTTAAATCCCTGTGTAGACTATAGAATGTTTGACCACTCATATCTAGCTTCTGGACCTACCCTCGGTCCACTCTACTCTCTACTTCAGTCTGTGAGTTCCCATCTCAGAAAATCACTGAACTGAAGAGCCAAGAGAGTCAGAAATATGTCTTCCACAAGTTTCAATTGCCCCAAGTCATCTTTAACCAGGATGGCTGCTCAGATTTACAGAGGCTTTCCAGGGACATTATTTCTAATCACTGGAAGAAGGATATATGTCTCTGGATGATGATAAGTTAATCTTAGGACTTTCAGAAGGTATTAGTCATTTTGTCTCAGCAGAACCTCACGAAAGCTCTCTTAATTGGTACCTGGTGGTGGAAAAAAAAAAAAACAGTTGTGGGAGGTTAGGCACAGTTGTTGTTCACTCAGTCGTGTCTGACTCTTTGCGACCCCATAGACAGCAGCATGCCAGGCTTCCCTGTCCTTTACCACTCCCAGGGCTTGCTCAAATTCATGTCCATCGAGTCAGTGATGCCATCCAACTGTTTCATCCTCTGTCATCCCCTTCTCCTCCTGCCCTTAATCTTTCCCAGCATCAGGGTCTTTTCTAATGAGTTGGCTCTTCGCATCAGGTGGCCAAAGTAGTGGAGTTTCAGCATCAGTCCTTCCAATGAATATTCATAACTGATTTCCTTTAGGATGGACTAGTTTGATCTCCTTGAAGTTCAAGGGACTCTCAAGAGTCTTCTTCAACACCACAGTTCAAAAGCATCAATTCTTCATCACTCATCCTTCTTTCTAATGCTATTGAGAGATCTGTTGCATACTTTTCCAATTCTGAATGCCCAGTCTCCAGTGCTCTGCAGTCAAATCTCTAAGTGCTCTGCAATCAAAGACAGGTGTCTCTGACTTTGGAGCCAGTTCAATCCATATGAGAGCCAGCACTACTTAGGAGTTTTGTGTTCCCCGTGGTTAACCTACCTCCTAACCTGTCCTGACATTCCCCTCAGCCTAAGGCCAGTAATGGTTTCAGGACTCTTCCTCTTCCTCTTCCCTGACTTCAGTGAATGACATGGTCTAAGGAGTATACTCCAGAGTTCCCCTTGGAATTAGGCTGGGACTTCACATGAAATCATATCCTTTCTCGGTGTCTTCCCTTTCCCTGTTCTTCTCCCATTCACTTGATGTCTCTAGGGAGCCTTTCTTTAATAAATCTCTTAGAGCTGAAAAAATAAAAATTAAAGTTTAAATGTATGTTGAAATCTACCTAAATTTTACTTACGCCATATGACATAATCATATTTCTTAAACTTTTAACATGTTAACATAATAAATTACATACACAGTTTTTAAAAAAATAGTAAATTCAACCTGGCCATTTTTTTTTAAAATACACCACCAGATTTGATGTGCTATTATTTATTTAGGACTCTACCTCTTATGTTCTTAAGTGAAATTGACCTCTAATTTTATTCTTGGGCAAGGTTTGCCTTGTTTACATTTCAGTTCAGTTCAGTCACTCAGTCGTGTTTAGCTCTTTGTTTACATTTAGAGATTCTAATAATCTTATAAAATAACTGTCTTCTTCATTAGTATTAGTATATACTACATATATATGACCATATATGTAGTATATAGTCATATTTTGTAATGATTCATGGATGTTTGGTAAATACTTATATCAGGGCTTCCCTTGTGGCTCAGCTGGTAAAAAATCTACCTGCATTGGGGAGACCTGAGTTCAATCCCTGGGTTGGGAAGATCCTCTGGAGAAGGGAAAGGCTACCCACTCCAGTATTCTGGCCTGGAGAATTCCATGGACTATATAGTCCATGCGGTCGCAAAGAGTTGGATACTACTGAGCAATTTTCACTTTCACATGTCTTTATTCAGTGCAGAATTTGCTCAGTTCAGTTCAGTTCAGTCGCTCAGTCATGTCCGACTCTTTGTGACCCCATGAACTGCAGCACGCCAGGCCTTCCTGTCCATCACTAACTCCCGGAGTCCACCCAAATCCATGTCCATCGAGTTGGTGGTGCCATCCAACCATCTCATCCTCTGTCGTCCCCTTCTCCTCCTGCCCTCAATCTTTCCCAGCATCAGAGTCTTTTCAAATGAGTCAGCTCTTCGCATCAGGTGGCCAAAATATTGGAGTTTCAGCTTCAGCATCAGTCCTTCCAATGAACACCCAGGACCAATCTCTTTAGGATGGACTGGTTGGATCTCCTTGCAGTCCAAGGGACTCTCAAGAGTCTTCTCCAACACTACAGTTCAAAAGCATCAGTTCTTCAGCCCTTAGCTTTCTTTATAGCCCAACTCTCACATCCATACATGACCACTGGAAAAACCATAGTCTTGACTAGACGGACCTTTATTGGCAAAGTAATGTCTCTGCTTTTCAATATGCTATCTAGGTTGGTCATAATTTTTCTCCCAAGGAGTTAAGTGTCTTTTAATTTCATGGCAGCAGTCACCATCTGCAGTGATTTTGGAGCCCCCCAAAATAAAGCCAGCCACTGTTTCCACTGTTTCCCCATGTATTTGCCATGAGGTGATGGGACCGGATGCCATAATCTTAGTTTTCTGAATGTTGAGCTTTAAGCCAACTTTTTCATTCTCCTCTTTCACTTTCATCAAGAAGCTCTTTAGTACTTCTTCACTTTCTGCCATAAGGGTGGTGTCATCTGCATATCTGAGGTTATTGATATTTCTCCCGGCAATCTTGATTCCAGCTTGTGCTTCTTCCAGCCCAGCGTTTCTCATGATGTACTCTGCATATAAGTTAAATAATCAGGGTGACAATATACAGCCTTGACGTACTCCTTTTCTAATTTGACACCAGTCTGTTGTTCCATGTCCAGTTCTAACTGTTGCTTCCTGACCTGCATATAGGTTTCTCAAGAGGCAGGTCAGGTGGTCTGGCATTCCCATCTCTTTCAGAATTTTCCATAGTTTATTGTGATCCACACAGTCAAAGGCTTTGGCATAGTCAATAAAGCAGAAATAGATGTTTTTCTGGAACTCTCTTGCTTTTGCGATGATCCAGTGGATGTTGGCAATTTGATCTCTGATTCCTCTGTCTTTTCTAAAAGGAGCATGGTGGCTGCGAGGGCGGCCGAGAGGAGCTGTATCAATTAAGCTTAGACTAAAATCACAAGTCCTTAAGATGGCCAGAATGTCCTAGATGATCAGGCTCCTATGGATTCTCTGAACTTTTCCCCCTGGCCCATTCTGCTCCAGACATTTTGGTTTCCCTGCTGTTGTCAACATTTCAAACCCTCCACACACATACAACTGTTCCTCCTGCTGCTTGCCTAGTTTTCCCTCTGAATGTTGTAAAACTTGCTTCCACCCATTATTTAAATCTCATCAGAGAGATAATCCCTGACTACTTTATCCAAAGCAGCACTTAATATCCTCTTTGTCTCTCTCCCGCACACCTTTCTTACTTTGCTTTGTTTTTGTCCAGAACATGTTTTGCACTCTGATATTTTCCTTTGCTTATTCTTTTGTTGACTGTCTGAACCAGTAAAAATTGAAATGTCCATGATGGTAGCAGCTTTGCCTGTTGTGTTTACTGTGGTATCTACAGAAGTTAAAGAAGTGCCTGGCACATACCGGAGAAGCTTGGGGAATCTGTATTAAATGAAGTCGTGCTGGTGTCTAAAGTCCAGTGCTGCAGCTCTGTTCACTGTTTCTTCATGTGTGCGTTCTTTCCTGCATGGTACTCTCTCTCATGTTGCTGGCTAATCGCAACTGATGAGTGGTTGTGTGTGTATCTTCATATTTGTGTTGCCCTGTTTGGCCATCCTGGGAAAGCTATATCAATTTACTCCAGCCTGTACGTGAAGGAGATTCATGAAGTGATGCTGGGAGTGGACTGGCAAACTGCCTGAAGTCACTGAAGTCACTTGGGGGAGATGCAGGATAAACTACCTCTTGGGGTGTACCTATAGCTACAGGAGGGAAAGACACTCCTCCTTCCTCCTGTGTGTGACAATTATTCCTGGATCCTAGTCCTTCCTTTCCAGTAGAGGCCTCTCCATGTATTGTTGCTGCCTGAATGCAGGCACCACCTTGCTTGTTTCTTTACACAGGGAGAACCACGGAGTGGCTGACCTACTTGACTGCTCTTGCTGTAGTAACCCTGTTATCTTTCTTTCTGTCCATTGCCCATGTTCCCTCCTTCTTCAAAGGTCTTTCAGCCAAGTGCATGGAGTAGCACACTTTTCTTAAAAGATAATTTTTATATTTTGATTTAATTTGTGACTCACAAGATGTTGCCAAATAGTACTGAGGACCCCCAGGTACCCTTCACCTACTATAGTGCGCATAATACATTGTCAAAGCCAGGAAGCCCGTGTTGCCACAATAATGTTAACCCAGGTGCAGACCTCATTCATATGTCACCAGTTTTTACATGCAACTTATTTTTTAAGAAACAGCCTTACTGAAATTACAGTTCATGTACCATGTAATTCATATATCACAAAATTCACCCATTGAAGGTGGACAACTCACTGATTTGCCATAAATTCACAGAGTTCTACAACCACATCCTAAAAGAGAACCCACATCCACTAGCTGTCACTCTTGATGCTCCATCCTCCAGTCCTAGGCAATCACCAGTTTACCTTCTGTCTCTGTAGATTTGCCTGATGTTTTCATCCATTTTGTAGCATGTATCAGTATTTTATTCTTTTCTTATTGCCAAAAACTATTTCATTATATTGATATACCACATTTTGTGTATCCATTCATCAGTTGTTGGACATGTGGGTTGTTTCCACTTTTTTATGAATGATGCTGTTATATACTGTGGGATTTTTTGGGGGGAGGGGTAATTCTATAAAGTTTTCTGTCATAGGTTCAAATAACTATCATCACAACCAGGATGAAGAAATGGTCCATCACTGTAGATTAATTTCTTCATGTTCTTCCTTAATAGTCACAGTTTCCCCAACAGTAACCCTTGGCTACCACTGACCTGTTTCTCTATCACTGTCATTTGTCAGTTTGAAAATATTGTGCAAACAGAATCACACAGTATTCAACTCCTTGCACTTGACTTGGTTTTTTTTCACTAAGATAAGGTTCTTGAGATCCATCCAAGGTGCTGCATGTGTCCATAGTTTGTTTCTATTTATTGCTAAGAATTATTTCATAGTGTGGATATGCCATCTTTTGTTTATTCCTCTGTTGAAGGACATTTGGGGTGTTTTCTATTCTGAGTTATCGCAAGTAAAGCTTCTATGGGCATTACTTCACAGGTTTTTGCATAAACATTAGTTTTCATTTCTCTAGGATAAATGTCCAGGAGTACAATTGATGGCTCATATGATAGTTGCATGTTTAGGTTTTTAGGAAAATCCCAAACTGCTTCTCAGGGCAGCTGTCTTGTTTTACATTCCCACTAGCAATTTATGAGAGATTCAGTTTTTCCACATCCTCTCTAGTGTTTGTTAATGTCAGTAATTTTTATTTTAGCTGTTTTAATGGGCATGTAGTGGTATCTTCTAAGGGTTTTCTTTTGCATTTCTGTATGGGCTTTCCAGGTGGTGTTAGTGGTAAAGAACCTGCCTGCCAGGAGACGTAAGAGACATGGGTTCGATCCCTGGGCGGAGAAGATCCCCTGGAGGAGGGCATGGCAACCCACTCAAGTATTCTTGCCTGGAGAATCCCATAAACAGAGGAGCCTGGTGGGCTACAGTCCATAGAGTCACAAAGAGTCAGACACGACTAAAGTGACTTAGCACAGCACAGTGACTGTACTAGCTTTCTATTGCTGCTGTAACAAATTTCCACCACTTTAGCAGCTTAAAATAACACAAGTTGTTTCATAGTTCTGTAGGTCAGAGATCTGAAACAGGTCTCATGAGGCTAAAATGGTATAAGCATGCCTTCCTTCCTCTTCGGAAGATTTACTTCTTTGACCTTTCCAGCTTCTAGAGGCTACCAGAGGCTCCAGGCCCTTCATCTGTCTTCAAAGCCAACAACATCACATTCTTTTGACCCTTCTTCTGTTGTTATGTATCTCTAACTGTACCCAGAAAAGATTCTTACCTTTAAGCACTCATGTAAGACTGGGCCTACCTGGATAACCCAGGATAATCCCCCTATCTCAAGGTTCTTAACTTTAATTACATCTGCAGCGTTCCTTCTGCCAAGTAAGATCATATGTCCACAGGTTCCAGAGATTAGGAGGTGGCCACCTTTTGGAGGCTGTTATTCTGCCTACCATATTACGGTATTGAACACTTTTAATTGTGAGTCCCTTGGACAGCAAGGAGATCCAACCAGTCCATCCTAAAGGAAATCAGTCCTGAATATTCATTGGAAGGACTGATGCTGAAGCTGAAACTCCAATACTTTGGCCACACGATGCAAAGAACTGACTCATTTGAAAAGACCCTGGTGCTGGGAAAGATTGAAGGAGGAGAAGGGGATGACAGAGGATGAGATGGTTGGATGGTATCACCAACTCAATGGACATGAGTTTGGGTAAACTCCGGGAGTTGGTGATGGACAGGGAGGCCTGGCGTGCTGCAGTTCATGGTGTCGCAAAGAGTCGGACATGACTGAGCGACTGACCTGAACTGAACCAAATTGTATATAGTTTCTATTTGTATACATTATTTGGTAAAGTGTCTGTTCAAATCTTTTACTCGTTTTTAATTAAATTGTTTTACTGTTAAAGTTAAAGTGCTCTTTACATGTTCTAGATTGTTGTTGTTTAGTCACTAGGTCATGTTGGCCTCCTTGTGACCCCACAGGCTAAAGCCTGCCAGGTTCCTCTGTCCATGGGATTTCCCAGCCAAGAATACTGGAGTGAGTTGCCGTTTCCTTCCTTTATGCAGGCCCATGGATAGAACCCAAGTCTCCTTAATCAGCAGGTGAATTCTTTACCCCTGAGCCACTAAGGAATTCATTCCGGATATGAATGTCTTGTTGAATATGCAAATATTTTCTCCCAGTCTTTGTTTTGTTTTTTATCTTAATAGGGTATTTTGCAGAGTTAGGATTTCAAATTTTGATGTGCTTCAATTCAGTGATTATTTCTTTTATAAATCATGCCTTTGGAGTCACATCTAAGAACTCTTTATCCAATTCTGGGTCACAAAGATTTTCTTCATGTTTTCTTCTAAAAGTTTTATAATGTTACATTTTACATTTAAATCTGTGATATATTAGTTCAGAATCAACTGTTATTTTAATCTTTCTGCATAATCAAGACTTTCTGAGCAAAAATTACTAGCAGTACAGGCTAAAGGGCAAGCATGTCATTCCCATAAATTCCCCTATATCACTGTTTTAGCTACATACCACAGATATTTTTAACTGAAACTTTTATTGAGATAATTGTAGATTCACATGCACTGATAAGAGATAATAGAGAGATCCTTCGTACCCTTTTCCCAGCTTCCCTCATTGGTAATATTTTGAAAAAATTATAGTATAATATCACAACTAGGATATTGATATTGATGAATTCCATTGTTTTTCCAGATTTCCCAAACTTGCTTTGTACTCATTTGTATGTGTGTGTGTATTAAGTTCTATACAATTTTATCACCTTTGTAGGCTCATGTATCCTCTACCACAGTCCAGACACCGAGCAGCTCTGTTACCACCACCGCAAGGGCCCCTTTGTTCCCTTTTATATCCATACCTCCTTCTCATCCTTCCTTCCTCTCTTGTCTTACAACCTCTAGTCTGTCTTTTTTCCCCCCAAATTTTGAAACTTCAAAAATATTGTATAAGTGAAATCATGTGGTATGCAATTTTGGGGAATTGGCTTTTTTAAGCATAATTCCCTGGAAATTCGTTCAAGTTCCAAGTTGTTGTGTGTATCAGTGCTGCTGCTGCTAAGTCACTTCAGTCTTGTCCGACTCTTTGCTACCTCATGGACTGTAGCCCACCGGGTACCTTGAGAATGCTCAAGTGGGCTGCCATGCTCGTCTCCAAGGGATCTTCCTGACTCAGGGATTGAACTCATGTTTGCAGCATTGGTGGGCAGTTTCCTTACCACTAGTGCCACCTGGGAAGCCCACATATCAGGAGTTCATTTTATTTTATTTTATTTTATTTTTATTCCTGTCCAGAATGGCAGCCTGTGGAGGCAACTGCAAGAACAAAGTGTTTTGTTTTGTTTTTTTTTAATTTTTATTTTTATTTTAAATTTAATTTAATTTTTTTTTTTAATTTTTTAATTTTTAATTTTTTTTTTTTTTTTTAATTTCAGGTATACACGTGCTCCCCATCCTGAACCCTCCTCCCTCCCCCATCCCCCACCATCCCCCTGGGCCGTCCCAGCACACCAGCCCCAAGCATCCAGCATCGTGCACTGAACCTGGACTGGCATCTCGTTTCATACATGACATTTCACATGTTTCAATGCCATTCTTCCAAATCTTCCCACCCTCTCCCTCTCCCACAGAGTCCATAAGACTGTTCTATACATCAGTGTCTCTTTTGCTGTCTCGTACACAGGGTTATCGTTACCATCTTTCTAAATTCCATATATATGCGTTAGTATACTGTATTTATGTTTTTCCTTCTGGCTCACTTCACTCTGTATAATAGGCTCCAGTTTCATCCACCTCATTAGAACTGATTCAAATGTATTCTTTTTAATGGCTGAGTAATACTCCATTGTGTATATGTACCACAGCTTTCTTATCCATTCATCTGGATAAATGGAGTTCATTTTAAATTCATTGTTGAGTAGTTTTCTATGGTCAATGTAACTATAACAATGTAAAAGTTTGCTAAACCATTCATCTGCTGAAGAGCATCTGGATTGATTCCCATTTTTGACCATAACAAAAAAAGCTTCTATTAAAAATCACCTATATAGTTCCTTGTATGAGCATATGTTTTCATTTCTCTAAGATAAATGCCTAAGAATCCAATTACTGGGTCATGTGATAGTTCCATGTTTAGTTTATTAAGAAACTGCCAAACTGCTTCTTGGAGTAGCTATACAATTTTACATTTCTACCAGAAATTTATCAAAACATCCAGTTTCTCCAGATCCTCACCAGAATCTGGTGTTGTCATTACTATTGTTTATTTTAGCTGTTCTGGTACATATGTAGTAATATTTCATTGTGATTTTCTACATTTCTGATATGTTATATTTTCATTTTAATTCAGTTAGTTTAAAAAGTTTTTCCTTAAGACTGGTTATTTGATATATGGATTATTTAGAAGTAGATTGTTTGATTTCTAACTGGTGATTTTTTTCCCTTTTCTTTTCATTGATTCCTAGTTTGATTTCATTATGATCAGAGAACATATTTTATATGATCTCAGTAATTCTTTTATAATTTGTTAAGATTCAGTTTAGGGCTTCCCCAGTGGCTCAGTGGGTAAAGAATCTGCCTGCAGTGCAGGAGACACAGAAGACATGAGTTTGATTCCTGGGTTGGGAAGATCCCCTGGAGGATCTTCTCAAGAATACCCACTCCAGTTTTCTTCCCTAAAAAATCCTATGGACAAAGGGGTCTGGCAGGCTATAGTCCACAAGGTCACAAAAGAGACATGACTGAGTGATCAAGAACAAGGTTCATTTTATGATCTAAGAAATAGTCTTTTAGCAATGTCCCAAGCACACTTAAAAAGAATGTGTGTTCTGCTGCTGTTCCTGAAATGTTCTTATAATATGAATTAGATTTCTTTGCTGATAATATTGTTTGATTCTTTTAAATCCTTCCTAACATCTTTTTCTACTATTTCTACTAGCTACTTCCAAAGGGGTATTGAAGTCCCCAGCTGTAATTGTGGATTTCTCTGTTTCTCCTTTCATTTCTATAAATTTTTGCTGCATGTACTTTGTATCTCCTTTTTTGACTTGTTTCTGGCCATTTTTACTTATAGTAATTGTTAATGTTTCAGAATTCATGCCTACTACCTTAATATGTGCTTTGTTTATTCCGTTTTCTTCTTTCCTGTCTTTCTCTGCATTTTTCAGCATTTCATTTAGTTTTGTATTCCATTTTGATTTATTGATCATATTATCTCTTGAGTCTGTCTCATTTAGTTTTTTACATGTTACATTTAGTTTACATTGTAATTTACAAACATGTAAATTACAATAAGTATATGTAGCTTGCTCTAGTCAATTATTATCAATATTTTACCATTTCAAGTGCGATGTGGATGCATCACCATCATTTAGGTCACTTTATTCTCCCTCTTTGGGACTTCCCCAGTGGCTTGGTGATAAAGAATCTGCCTGCAATTCAGGAGCCACAGAAGAGGCGGGTTCAATCCCTGGGTTGGAAATATCCCCCTGAGGAAGACATGGCAACCCACTCCAGTATTCTTCCCTGGAGAATCCCATGGACAGAGGAGCCTGGCAGGCTACAGTCCATACAGTCATGAAGAGTTGGACATGACTGAGCATGCACACACCTTCTCCCTCTTTATGATATAGTTGTCTTAAAATATTACTTCTACGCACACTGAGAACCATATTAGACATTGTAACAACTGTTAAACATGATTTTTTTTATTGCACAGAAACATTATCTATTGGACTTGCTTATATGTTTTGCCCTTCAAGTTATTCTTTCTTCATTTCTGATGTTCTTAGTTTCCTTCTGTTATCATATTTTTTCAGTGTGAAGAATTTCCTTTAGCTGTTCTTTGATTCTGCTGGTGATAATTTCTCTTAATTGTTTTTAACCTTCAAATTCTTCTTATTCCTGAAGTATATTTTTACTGGATATATATAATTCTGGGTTGACAGTTCTTTTCTTTCACACTTGAAAAATTTTGTATCACTTCTTCTGACCTTCATTATTTTTAATGAGTAATCAGCTGTTGTTTGAATCATTGTTCCTTTGTGGGTTATATGTTGATTTTTTCCTGTTTTCAAAGTTTTTCTCTTGTCTTTTCACAATTTTGACTGTGATGTATCTGGATATGGATTTTGGAGGGTTTATTCTGTTTTTGTGGTTTGCTCAGCTTCTTAAATCTGTAGGTTTATATCTTTCATCAAATTTGTGATTTTTTTTTAGCCATTATTTCTTCAAATTATTTTCAATATTGCATTCTTTTTTTCTTTCCTTCTGGGACTTTGATAATGTGAATCAAAGACCTCTTGTTATTATCCTATAGGTCCACAGGGCTCAATTTATTAAAAAAATATTCTGTGTATTTTTTATTAAATAATTTCTGTTAACATATCTTAAAGTTCGTAGATTCTTACCTTGTATCTCCATGCTGTCATTGAGTCTATCCAGTGAGGTTTTTATTTAGGTTATTATATTTTTCAGTTCTAGAATTTCTAATTAATTTTTATTTACATTTTCTATTTTCTTGCAGCATTTTCTATTTTTAAAAAATATGTTTCAAAAGTTTTCACAGTTGCTTGTTAAAGCATTTTAGACAGCATTTTGCAAATCCTGTTCAGACAATTCCAAAATCTGTGTTATGTAGATGTAATCATCTATTGATTATCTTTTCTCACTTGGTTTATACTTTCCTGATTCTTGGCGTGACAGTTTTGTACTATACCCTGGGCATTTTGAGTTTTGTGTTATGAGGCTCTGATTTCTATTAAATCATCTTTTTTTAGCAGCCTATTTAGGTTCAGAATGCATATATTGTTACTCTGTTTGTGTACGGTAGTTCAAATATCAGTTTAGTTTATCAAGACTCTCCCATGCTATTCTGATCTACTCTGCTTCTGTTACCCAGAAGACTGTAGTACATCCCAGTCTCTCTGAACTGTCTGGGTAGATGGTGGAGTACCACCTCTTTGTTGCATAACACAGTTTGCATGACAAGTTTTCACCTTCTGACTCATGTGAAAGTGGAAGTGTTTGTTCCTCAGTTATGTCCAACTCTTTTGCAGCCCACCAGTCTCCTCTGCCCATGGAGTTCTCCAGGGAAGAACACTGGAGTGGGTTGCCATTTCCTTCTCTAGGGTATCTTCCTGACCTAGGGATCGAACTTTGGTCTTCTGAGTTGCAGGCAGATTCTTTATCATCTGAGCCATCAGGGAAGCCCATCTGACTCATGTGGTGAGGGTCATCTCCCTGTTACCACAGTGAGAAGGGTAGAAAACAGCTCTGCCCCCGGGTCCGCCACTGCAGTGCCCATTGCAGTAGGGGAGGGGAGTGGTCCTTTTCTTAATGTTCACCCCCAAGAACAGGCAGATATGATTAAAGAGTTTCTGCCTTGTGATCACCTATTCCTGGTCCTCTGGCTAGAGAAAGCAGACTTTTCTTGGGGCCGTTTTCTGTCTGTGACTGTTGATGTTTCTGGGTTCTCATTCAGGCTAAGGTATTTATGAGGCAAGAAAAACCTCAGTGTGTTTACTGCCAAGTTGTTCCTCAAGTTCCAAGGTCCCTAGCCATTCCACTTTATTTGCTCCTCCCTTAAGAGTCTTCTTTAAGTGTCTTTTTTTTTTTTTTTTTTTTGACCCAGGATTTGTTGTTTTTGTGGGAGAAATAAAACAGAATGTGTTTACACCATTTTTTTCTGGAACCGTCCATCTCCAGAGCAGTACCATTTTTTCCCCTCCTATTTAATTCTGTTTTAAAAATCTTTCCAGGGTTCCCTCAAAGTTACCATTCATGTTTTCCTCTGTGGTAATGGATTTAAACTCACACATCTTTTCTGTTATTTCTAATTAATCACTGTGGAAGGGAGAGCTTCCACATGGAACCAGTCTGTCATCTAGGATGAGAGTATAAAGAACATTTGTTTCTATGAATTTATTTTATGTTAGTAAAAGTCGCTCAGTCATGTCTGACTCTTTGTGACCCCATGGACTACAGCCCTCCAGGCTCCCCTGTCCATGAAATTCATCAGGCAAGAATACTGGAGTGCATAGCCATCCCCTTCTCCAGGGGATCTTCCCAAACCAGGGATCGAACCCAGATCTCCCACACTGCTGGCAGATTCTTACTGTCTGAGCCACCAAATAGGAATATTTTATGTAAAGGGCTTTAAAATATGAAATTTAAATTATTTAAAACTCTCAACAAATCATGCTTATTGAGAATGATAAAATTACATGTAAGGAAGTACTAATTTCAGCAAAGACATATGGATCAATTAATAAAGCATTTGAGTGTTTAAAACCAGGATGTTTTTTCTCTTATATAAATATATATATATATGTATGTGTATATATATATATATAGAGAGAGAGAGAGAGAGAGAGAGAGAGAAATACCACAAAGACAAACTGAACAATTGGATTAAGCTGCTTTTAAGAAATCAGACAACTATTTATTGAAGAATCATTGCTATGGCTGACTCCATGGCAACAGTTGAGATGAAAGGTGAATAAGTTGAGGGGAGAGAAAGAACTTAGGTGAGAATCCCAAGGGAAATCCAGAGAAAAGAGAAAGAAGGGTCTCAGGGGGACTTCTGAAAAGACTTGTCAGAGGTTTAAGAGGAAGACTGGAGGAGGATCAGTGAGTTCTGTATAACTATTGAGGTAGAAAAAAATAGTACCATTTTGAAATTGATATTTGTCTTCAATTTAGTCATCCATTATAATAATTACTATTACTTACCATTTTACCACAGAAAATAACATGGACAATTTGAGAAACAAAAGTAAATTATGACAGTTGTGGGCATCTAAGGATTTCAATAAAAGTGGAAAGTTGCCCTATTGAATTGAAGAGCTTATAGAAATTGTTCTGTCTGATCAATGTGAGTTGAAGACAGATGGATAAAAATTGTGTAGCTTAGTTAAAAATAAAAAACACTGACAGGTTTCAACATACTCATAAAAATATTTTATTTATTTACTTCTTCATAGCAGTTCAATCCTTCATTATACAGTTGAGAGTATGAATTTAGAGGTTGCCTATTAAATCTTTTCTAGCAAATTGAAAGCGAACACAACTGATGCCAGAAAATGAAGTTTGATTACCTTAAAAAATTCTGAATTATATTATTGGAATATAAACACATTTATATAATTTTTAAGTAATTATAATAACATTAGTAATGAATAGTAAAACATTATCAGAGATTGTATTGGATCTAGATTAATAAATGAATTAACATTATAATTAGCAGCTTGTGAACAAATGGTGCTTGAAAACAACAAATGCAAATAGTGCTTGAAAACAATGCCTTAAATATCTCCCATATTTTGTAATTATTAATTAGCAAACTACTGTTTTACAGATTGGATCAAGGAAAGCTTCAGTGCAGCTAATGAAATTATCATAAATTTGAAATTAGTCTGGCCTGAATTATATTCTATTCTAAAGCTAAGAGCTTGATTTACATTTTAAATTTTAAATGCTTTTCATTTTCTTTCTTTGAAACCTTACCTCAGGTCTATTTTGTTAATAGTTAACCTTTCTCTCCATGACACACATCAATAGTAAATTGAATGAAATCAGGATTCTTTTCAACTCTTTGAGAACTCATTTAAATGTGCACCAACTTTGAAGACATTTTGCGTTACCAATCTTGACTTAAAATTATCTCCTTTTATACAAACTAGGGAAAGTTAAGAAGTTCTACGTTTGTTGTCAATGATAAGTTATTTTTCCCAATATTAAATTCTAACTTAAATCCTATAAAGAGTATCTAACAAAATCTTTAGTTCATGTGTTGTGCCTTTAAAATATTGCTGTATATATGTTTTCTATCACAGTAAAAAAAATTAAACAGCACCTGAGAAGAATCATAAAAAAGAAGAATATGTATGTATCAACTATATATGAACAAAGCTGGGGGAAAGTGCTGGATGGTAAAATGTTTGAAACTATAGTACTTCATCCTTTTCTATTCATTTCAAATATTATTTCATACCTAGTATTCCTACATACAGAATCATTATTATAATAGACATACCCAGGTCACAGCAAGGCACAACTGGGGTCTGGGAGGGCATCATTTATAGTGAATGCAATATGAACAGTACCTCCTGGAGTCCCTGGCCTCAGTGCTTAATCCTGTGCTGGATACAGAGATGTCAAAGATAAGTATGATGCTATCCGTCTAGTTATGAAAACAGACGTGAAAGCATAAATGTTATGGACTCTAAAAGGCAACAATGAAATACATTCAAAACACTGTAGTAATACAAAGGAAGAATTACAAGCCTGAAGGAGTCACAGAAGACCTCCTCGATCCACAGCCTTGTCTGCTTTTACAAAAGTATCAACTGAGCACAAGTCTTCACAATTAGAATGTGCATTTAATGATAGTAATGAGCTTCCATTTATTGAACTCTTACATACTAGGCCCTAAGCGAAGTAATTAATATGCCCTGCTTTTGATATAATTCACATGACTGTCTCATGTTATAGATATCATCCCTGTTTTATTGATAAGAAATCTGAAATTTGGAGAGGTGAAATAGCCAGTCAAGGCCACAGAGTTCTTCTAAAATGTGAGGTTGGCACCGTGTGGACCTGGGTCAAATAGGAAATGGTATACAGCAGGGGCCTCTTTGTTCAGAAAACTAAGATCATGGCATCTGTCCTACCACTTCATGGGAAATAGATGGGGAAACAGTGGAAACAGTGTCAGACTTTTTTTGGGCTCCAAAATCACTGCAGATGGTGATTGCAGCCATGAAATTAAAAGACGCTTACTCCTTGGAAGGAAAGTTATGACCAACCTAGATAGCATATTCAAAAGCAGAGACATTACTTTGCCAACAAAGGTCCGTCCAGTCAAGGCTATGGTTTTTCCAGTGGTCATGTATGGATGTGAGAGTTGGACTGTGAAGAAAGTTGAGTGCCGAAGAATTGATGCTTCTGAACTGTGGTGTTGGAGAAGACTCTTGAGAGTCCTTTGGACTGCAAGGAGATCCAACCAGTCCATCCTAAAGGAGATCAGTCCTGGGTGTTCATTGGAAGGACTGATGCTAAAGCTGAAACTCCAGTCCTTTGGCCACCTCATGCGAAGAGTTGACTCATTGGAAAAGACTCTGATGCTGGGAGGGATTGGGGACAGGAGGAGAAGGGGACGACAGAGGATGAGATGGTTGGATGGCATCACCGACTCAATGACATGAGTTTGAGTGAACTCCAGGAGTTGGTGATGGACAGGGAGGCCTGGTGTGCTGCAATTCATGGGGTCGCAAAGAGTCGGACACGACTGAGCGACTGAACTGAACTGAACTGAGGGGCCTCTTTTAACCTGTCAGTGTATAAATTGTGCCTGATCTCTGTATGGGGATTGGTTATGTTATGACCAGGTTCAGGGGCATGGATTACTAAAGGGTGTTTTTAGGAAACTAAGGAAGATTAAAGAAATAAAGTTCAGTCTGGAGGATAGCATCCTAGGGCAATGGCTTTTGTGCAATGGTATACTGCTCGGAGAAGGCAATGACACCCCACTCCAGTACTCTTGCCTGGAAAATCCCATGGATGGAGGAGCCTGGTAGGCTGTAGTCCATGGGGTCGCTAAGAGTTGGACATGACTGAGCGACTTCCCTTTCACTTTTCACTTTCATGCATTGGAGAAGGAAATGGCAACCCACTCCAGTGTTCTTGCCTGGAGAATCCCAGGGATGGGGGAGCCTGGTGGGCTGCCGTCTATGGGGTTGCACAGAGTTGGACACGACTGAAGCGACTTAGTAGTAGCAGCATACTGCTGGGCTTCTCTGGTGGCTTAGATAGTAAAGAGCCTGCCTACAATGCAGGAGACCTTGGTTCAATCCCTGGGTAGGGAGGATACCCTGGAGAAGGGAATGGCTACCCACTCCAGTATTCTTACCTGGAGAATTCCATGGACAGAGGAGCCTGGTGGTTCATAGTCCATGGGGTCACAGAGTCGGACATGACTGAGTGACTAACACTTTCACATTTCATAGCTTACTGCTACCCTGTGTGTGTCTGGATTCAAATTCCTGGGTCCATCAGTATGGCTTGTGTGACCTTGCGAAAATTATTTAAACTCTCATCTCTTACTCTTCTTCATGAAAAATACATGAATTATTCTTTGTTAAAATTCATTAGTAACCTCTTAATAAATGTTAACATTCTTTGATAGTGGTATAGGATGAATTGAGGGATGGAGGTCACAAATTCTCAGAAATACTGTGTAAAATTATGTGTGAGTACATAGAATTATAGAGAAGATGAGAACCTATATCTGTATACAAATGTTCCAAAACATCACATTATGCAGTAAATTTTAAATCAAGATAAACGTGACCTCAAGTCCCCATTTTGCCCTGAATGGCAGGAAATTTGAGCTTGGTCTTTATTGATCCTCTCCCAGCCACATCCTTGGGCAACACAAAGCTTCCTGAACTTTCCGGGAGGCCTCCCATGAATGGATTGGCAGGTTGCGTTCTGTACAACCTCAGGGGCACAATTCACATCTCTAGATGCTTGACCACATTCTTGAAACAGGAGGGAGGAAAAAATAGAGCATGAAACAACCCACCAATTAACATTTCAATAAATTATCCAGCCACATGCTTTTTTTTTTTTTGAGGGACGAAGAGAGTCCATACCTTTCATTAGATTCTCAAAGCAAAGAGGGAGGCTGATTTGATCCAGCAAAAGAGATGGGTGTCAAACCTCTGTGCTCCACAAAGCAGGAAAACATCACATTTGCATTGATTATAGACCCTTTTCATAGTGCTGACACATCTATGAGCTTTGAGTGGCCTCATTATTTTTTTATTAAATTGGGTCAGGGTGGGGCCCCCCATTCAACCTAAATGCAGATGGGGTCATTGTGACTGAACCGCAATATACACAATAGGTAATAAATTCTGGGAAATGAAATCTGTCATCAGACCACTCTTTCACACAACAAAAAACAAGATGGGGTATAACATTGAGACTTGAGGCAAAAAAGTCTGCAAGATAAAGAGCAAGAGTCGCATTCATTGGGTTATAAAGCTTTTGGGGGTGGGGGTGGGGCTCTTCTTTGGATAGAACAGGAAAGGGCCAGTGTTGATTCAATAAAAAGTATGTAAAACTACTGAACAGAAGACCATGTACATAATGGAGGGAACTTGCGGAATACACAATGATTTTGCTAATAGATGTGGACACCTGAATGGCTGTTTCATTATCAGCCTTATCTTCAAGTATAGGGAGAAAGTGCTTTCTGAGGAGTAGTAGAAAAAACACTGAGGTTAATGAAAAAAAGCCTGTACTAAGTCATATCTGTCATTTTAAGTGCTCATTACAGTGGTTAGTTTTAACAGCATTTAATTTTTATAAAATTCAATTGATCAGACTTAGATCCATGATTAATCACCTCAGAATGACTAGACATAAATGGGTACTAGTAAGCAGTAAGAGAATGTCTAAGTCCCATTTTTTAGCATTGTTCTTGCACTAAGTAGTGTCCACTTTCTATATCCCATTAACCTTCAGAAAAATCTGAAATTCCGTATTTCATGACACTTCCACTTAGTCTTCTGTCACATTGATTTCATAGTTCTTTAATAATTAAAAAAACATCAATGCTTTCAGAGATCTGACATGTTATACAGTCATACTTTTCATTTTTTTATCATCAGAAAAAATCATCCATTCATACAGGTAGCAAGATCCTTCACTAACATGTGTGGTATAATACAAAGTACATAAAATTTAAGTTGGGCAGATTAATACTGTATACCCTATTTCTTCATCTATTGATGGGAATACAGTCCCTGGGCTTCCCAAGTGGTGCAGTAGTAAAGAATCCTCCTGCCAATGCAAGAGACACAGGAGACGCAGGTTCAATCCCTGGGTCAGGAAGATCCCCTGGAGGAGGAAATGGCAACCCACTCCAGTATTCTTGCCTGGAAAATTCCATGGACTGAGGAGCCTGGCGGGCTACAGTCCATGGGGTCCCAAAGAGGGAGACACAACAGAGTGACTGAACACGCACTCACACTTCCCTACCTTACAGTGTCACAGGTAACACATACAAAATGTCTAACAGTGTCAGGATATGGTTTGTACTTTCCTTACTTCAAAATAAAAGTACTAGACAACTGATATACAGACAATTGGTATACAGAATCAAAAAAATTTTTTTTAATCTGGAAAGGTCCTCAGTATCAATTTTATTTTACAGATGAGGAAACTGAAGACCCAAAGAGGTGAAAAGACCTGTTTAAGGTGAAGTATCTATCTTTCTCATTAAGCAACTGCTTGCTGAATGAAGGAATAATTTACATCATCATCAGAAACCAATTTCCTATGTGTTGAGTCAATGATCTGTCTTTTAGAAGAATGGCCACATGTGACAATGGGAAATGTAAAATGTGAAAAAAGATTGAGAAGATTTGTATGTATTCTTCTTCTTAAATATGTTTTTCATTGAAATTATATGTATTAATTGCATTTTACACTTAACTAATTTAGCTTGTCTAGGTTAAAAATAGCATTGATTTATTGTTCTAATCAATTACCTGCTTATTCTTTTATAATTATTATATATTACATATTAAAGCAAAGGACCAAGTCACAGGTAGCACATTATGATAAACAGTAAGTCATTTAATTACTGGTTCACTGTCAGAAACAATAGAATTGTTTTAAATAAATTTGCTAGTACATAATACACTTAATTTGGCATATTTCTGTTGTTCAGAATTTAGTAAATTGTATTTTTCTAGTCTATCAGTCTTGTCAGATTTATATACAAAAAATACAAAATGGTAGATTCGCATGTAAAAGAAGAAGGCTTTATGATGTATGAATTTTAAAATAGTGGTTTCCTAGAAATTGCACCGTGGCAGTCCTGCCTTCCTGGGGTTATTCAGCAGCACTTCAGCTTATATAATTACCACACTAGCCTCTCTTACAGAGCCCGCAAGGCACCCAGGTCTGTCACCATGGCAACAGATTCTGAATCAGAGTAGCCCATCCTAATACAGTGCACAGAGCTTCTTGGAAAAAAGTTTTTATTTTAAAAATTTTTCAAAAATGTTAAACACATTCCCCTACATTACAGATATACAATTTCTGAAGCTTAGTTCTAGTTTTGTTATAAGTGTAATCTGATCATTAAATATATGGGCATACACAGTTTCTTGAATAGCAAAGGATACATAAGGCAAACATTTAAATACAGATTGCTTTTTCATCCTGGGCACCATTTTGAAAAGAAGAAGAAGAAAATAACATTGCAGAGTAAAAAACACCCGAAGAAATAGCTATGGGAGGAAATCAACTCTCTTTGATCTTTATGCTTCAGTAAAAGCTCTTTTTGCTTATTTTTAAAACTCTTAAAATGCATAGATCTGAGCAAATAAAATACTTTTTTTCCATTACACTTAAAAAAAAAATGAACAAACACATGTGGCAGGGGCTACATTTATAAACCTTATGCAGTAAAATTCTCTTTTTGTCTATCAAGCAGAGAGTACTCAGATTTGCTCAAGATTCTGTCTACCCCTGCTCCTTCAGGAGGCCAGTAAAGCCTTGTAGAGGCTGCAGCTGAAGCTACTTTCTCATTTCCTGTTTTCTGTGTGGACAGATCTTGCCACTGCAGTGATTGACCATAACAAGAAAGACTGATCATTTTCGCGTATGTGATAGGCCGTCTCAAAGCTCTTCCTCATCCATTAACTCGTTTGAAACTAAAGGTGGGGTTTTCTTCTCTCCCCACACCCGCTAATTAGGACAGATACGTTTTATTTAAAATTCCTTTCTAATCTGTCACCAAACAAAAGAAATACACACAGTTAACTCATAGTGCAGTATCCTGTTTACAAAGTAAGCCCAACCTTTTACTTTTTTTCTTGCAAAGTATTACATTCACCTCCTAGTTTATGCCGTATTTCCATTTTCAGCCATCCTTGATACCAGAGTGGCTCAGTTCTTGATGACTTCTTTGAAATGTCTCCTTTTTTCCTTTGCCCTTTGGCTCGGTTCTTACTGTGTATTCTGGGCTTCTCTTGGGGCTCAGCTGGTAAATAATGTGCCTGCAATGCAGGAGACCTGGGTTCGATCCCTGGGTTGGGAAGATCCCCTGGAGAAGAGAAAGGTTACCCACTCTGGTATTCTGGCCTAGAGAATTCCATGTATAGTCCATGGGGTCACAAAGAGTCAGACGCTACTGAGGGACTTTGACGTTCAACGTTTACTGTGTATTCTAAGGTATCTATCCTATTCAAACACTACGAGCCCTGTGACTTAGGGAGAAAGTACATTTAATCCATTCTACAGAAAAGCAGGTGCTCCCTTCAACGTTCGTGGCTGGCCTCACAGAACACAGGGCTGGAGTCTGAGTCAGTTTTCATCCCCAGGGTTGCTGCCACAGGGCCCCTGTTATTTTCCCATCTCTTTCCTGTGGGCTTCCTCATTTGCAAAACAATGTGTAATCCAGTTCCTGTCTTTCTAACTAAAGCAAAGAGGAGGAAGGTGAGGAGTGGCTGTGTCAAGGACCTTTGACACTGCTAAGGAGGGCCCCTCTATTTCTGCAGGCTCCAGAATACTTTAAAAAATGAAGAAATGCCAAAGTAGGGTTGTACTGAACTTGAAATATTTACAGTTAGCAATTAATTTTGCAAGAGGAACAGAGGCCCTTCAATGCGATTAGTGTATCTCTATGAATAGATGTATCTAACCTCATTTGGAAATAGAAACAAATGTCTAAATTTTTGGCCTGTGATGAATTTGAAGTCCTGGCCCAGTGCTCTTGTCTCAGTAGAGGAATGCTTCAACATGAACTTTAGGAGGACAGAGGGCAGTGATGGGAACAATCGGAGAACTGCAATTGGGACAAAGGCGGCAGGTTAATAACAGCCAATACCTGAAGAGCGTTTACTGTGCGCCCAGCACAATTCTATGTATTTTATGTGTGCTAACATATTGGGCTGCTTGGATAGCTACTACTGTTATCCACAGTTTTATACATGAAGAAACCGAGGCACAGAAAGATTAAATAACTTGTCCAGGCTTACACAACTAGCACTGCGTGTGTACTTTTAACCGTTGTGCCATTCCATCTCTTACTGAATACAAAGCAGAAACCACAGGAGCAAAGTGGGCGTGCAAGTGTCCTCAGACTCACAGCAGAGGGTGGTGTGTGGGTGTGTGGTAGTGGGGGTGGGTCATGGTGTCAGTAGTAAAACGAGGTGGGAGAACAGCAATGCCTGCCTTTTTGATGCTACCCTCATACGATGGGACGGTTGTCGCAGGGCTGCGGGAGTGGGAAATCAAGGTTGATATCTGCACTCATATTCTCCCCCCATGGGCCAAATGATGTGTTTCAGCAACAATGCAAAGTGTCATTCTTCAGTGACACCCAGAATCCAATCTACCTTCATGGGCATGTGACTTGGGCGGTTGCCCAGGGCCCTGGGCTCTGAAAGATCCAACACTTGGATTAATCCTCTATTGTTGCCATCTTGAAAGCTTTACTAATTTTTAAACACGAGATCCCATATTTTCACTTTGCACTTGCAAATTATGTAGCCATTCCCGTGTGCAGTCCTGAGCCATCTGGAGAAGCGTGTAGCTCTGATTTACCCAGAGAGACAAGATTTCCCTGGAACTTCAGCATCATAAATCTGCAGTGGCCTGTTAGTGGATCTGCATTTTACTGCAGTGTAATACTCGTCTTCACAGGGGAAAGCAGTCAGTTCTCACTAATAGGGGCTTTAAGGATGTTCTGCCAAGGTCCACGTGCATAGCCTCGAGCAAAAAGACTCAGGAGAGGCTCCAAATTCAACAGCAGGGCCAACTACAAGAGAGCCTCTTTGCAGAATGATAAAACACTGTTAACCTCAGCTAGATTTGCAGCTGGCTCTGAGCAGTGCTCCTGCAGAGTCAAACAGGTCCAAGTATAAAAATTCCAGCTCAGGTCCTCGTAGAAATTTCTAATTTCCCACCTCACAGTGTTTGGAGAATTTAGCCATGCTATAGTTAAGTCAAGATTTGCCAGAACTTAACAGAGAAAAATCTGACTGCCTCAGTACAGGGAAACCAATCTGATAAGTCCTCCGTTTCCTCTCTCCATGATCCTCCAGCAGTCTGCCACTAGAATAAATGATTGCTCACCAGTGGTGAGTTTCCATGGAATCAGTGGCTCTCGAGGCCTTTTCTGAAGTGAAGGGTAGCCAACTGATTCTCCCCACCAGGGCAGTAATGATACCAGTGAGTAGAAACCATGAGGGGGAAAAAAGTCAACTTCTCAGAGCAGACAAAAAGGGAATTTCATGCCTGTATCGTTCAGAGGAGCCAGAACCCTCATATTCAAGGAGATACAGTGGGCGGGGTGGGGAGGGAGTTAGTGGGGGGGTTGGGTGAATTCATAATGATGGGCAACATCATCTAACATTTACTATGCCCCAGATACCCTCGTAAGAGCTGTATACATATCAACCTAGTTAATCCTCACAACAAGCCAATGAGGTGGGCACTATGATGATCTCCATTTTAAAGGTGAAGGACCCGAGGTGCAGAGAGGGTGGGCAGTCAGGAGAGCAGCTGCTAGGGCCTGTAGGAGCTACCGGTTCATCCAAGACAATAAGAGGCAGTGAGGGGTTCCCGGTGGGGCCGGCTGTGTGTGCAGCTGCTGAGTCTGCATCCTGTTTGTCCTCACAATAAGCCCCCATTAATGAGGGAAGCACGATGGGTCTCCACTGCTCTTGCAACCTGAAAGAGCCTATAGAATACAGATCCTATTGTGGACCCTTTTGTAATTTGGAGGTTTCTTTCTTTCCTTTTTTAATAAATGGAATAATCAGCCCCTTAATGTATCCCTAGGGAATTCAGGAGAGGGATGAAGAAGCAGCTCCTGTTTTTGAGGCATTTGCAATCATTGTTGAAGAGACAGAGCCAACAGATGGGGAACAATAAGTGAGAGATTCAAGGGCTGGTGTAAGCAAATGCTGCACTGTGGTCTCCGCCTGTGAATGGTGTGGGAAATCAGGGAAGGGAAGGGTGTTTGCTATCAAGTTAGATGGGATGGGGGATGGAAAGAAGAAGCTGGGTGGGGCTGGGCACATTTCCTGTTCAGACTCCACCTACAGCAACTATAAAATAAAGCCACCAATTATCTCAAAGACTTCTTCCAGCTTTAACATTCAGTGAATCCTGACCTTTTCTGTAAGGCTGGATTTTTATGTGTGGTGTTTGCTAAAAGCAGATGCACTCCCAGAGCTGACAGGATCTTGACTGCACATCACATGGTCAGGTGGATACAGTCTCCTGATCTCACATCCGTTCCCAAGAGCATACACGTCCTAAACTTTTGGCCCATTAGCTTTTCTTGGCTATTCAATTGAATGATTACCCCAGCAGTACACACATGTACACAGACATCTTGGCCATTTGTATTTGGCTCTGTTTTTTGACCAAAATATAGAAGTAGGCTCTACATAGACTCTAGCACTTGATGTTTGAAGAAATAAAATTTATCAAATGGGATGATCAGTCATCTCATTCATTATCATTTAAGGTTCTATTCTTGGGTCTTTGCTTTTGTATATTGTCTTTCAATGGTCTATGTTATTCTAGCCCCCTATAGCTGGTTATGATCGCTTAACATACAATTTTAAATCAATGAGGTCTGTGATGGAGATTAAACAGATTTTAAAAACTCATTTTTATTTCATACGCACACCATGTTTTCAACAGCAAAATGTTTTTAAACCCAGAACAGGATAAAAACGAAATTACCTGATATTCCCAATCATTGAAATATAGAAACCATAATCAGGGAAGGACTTAGAAGATATTTGTGGTATGATCTTAGGAGGTATTTGTGGTATGATCCTTAGAATGAAGTACCTTTCTCTAAACTGGCAAATACTCTAGAGAGCCCATAAATTAATTGTCCTTTTAATGTGGTCCCCAGACCAGCAGCATTGGCGTTGAACAAATTCTCAAGTCTCACTCAAACTTAATGAGAATTTTGAGAGTTGGGTCCCAGCAGTCTGCGGTGTAACAGGCTTTTCAGATGATTCTGAAGTTCCTTAAAATTTGAGAAACATTATCATAATTCAAATTGCCAATAGAATAGATCATTATAATGAATGACTATCTTCTCTTACACAGTCCTTCCCTAAGCCCAGCTGGATATAGAATTCGGATATAAAATTATAATCCAGAGTATTGGCATTCTTCAGTGATTCCCATTACTGGTGGGGTTTGACATGAACCATTTGCATTCAAGGCCTCCTGTAGTTATAGACCCAAGTCAGTTTTCCAGATTATCTTCTACTTCTCCATTCTTTTTCTTTTAGTTAAATTGGATTAGCCATTCTCTCCCCATGCCCTACTCCCTGCCGAGAGGGATAGTTGACATACCCTAGGTCTGGGAAGACTGACATGATAGTAATCTCTGCTGAGATGGAGATTTTGGGAAGAGTGCATTCTGGGTGGTGCCACAGTATAATCAAACACCTGAAGTGTTTTGGTTTCTATCAGAATTCTATGTCAAATATCCTCTGTGAGATCTTTTTTGAGCCTTCAGCCAGAAGATAGAACTCTTCCTTTTCTAATACTTTCACAGTATAATCATTTCTGACCTGTTGTGTAGTCTGTATTTCTCATTTCTCTGATTCAGTTATAAGTTCTTGAGACTGGGGGCTTCATCCTCCTACTTGTGGCTTCCCTGGTGGCTCAGATGGTAAAGAGTCTGCCAGCAATGCGGGAGATCTGGGTTCGATCCCTGGTTTTCTTGCCTGGAGAATCCCCATGGAAAAGAGGAAAACTTGGCAGGCTACAGTCCATGGGGTCCCAAAGAGTCAGACACAACTGAGCGACTAAGCACAGAGACTCTAGCTCTTTACTGGTTACTGTGCATTCGTCGGGCTTCCCTGGTGGCTCAGAGGTTAAAGTGTCTGCTTGCAATGCAGGAGACATTGTCCTCCTACTCACCTTGTGGCCACGCCCGCCAGAGTGTCAGACACGTAAATAATAACTCAGAGAATAGCTGTTGAATTGTGGTATGTGGTAGCAGAACTGCCAGGCAAGCCTGGAGAGTCATCTGACAGTTTCCGGCTAAGTCTGTTAGCTGAATGAGTTAGGTGTACATTGCATGCCTGTCCCCAAATATTCCTTTGTAGGTGGCTGATATTCGTTCTTATAAGATTTATAGAAACTTCACAGCCTGTGTTTAAAATACAAAATCTACCTAGAAGGATCAAGAAATAGAAGAAAGATCTAGAGAACAAGCCTTGCTCTTTTACCCCCTGGCGCTATCAAGGGGCAGCCTAAGAGACATGAGAAAGGACCGGGGCTGAGAAACGGGAACAAATCTTTGATTTCACAGTCTTGCCTGGGGCCTTGACTGACAGTAGCTGCTGCTTTAACCTCCATCTGTGGCTTCACGCCTTTTTAGAAGAGACTCAGGAAATCTTGCTCCCGTCTTATATGGAATATTTTCTGCCTAAGAGGAAAATTGTGAGCATGAGAAGCAAGCTTGCTTTGCTTTCCCACACCCTAACACAGACTTGTAAGACAATAATGATTTACAAAGAATCTAATAACACAAGGTATAAAGCATATTTAGTTTATTATTCTAAGTGCTCTTCTTATTACCACTGCAATGAAAACAAACAGTCAGCGGACAACTGCCCTTCCCTTCCAAACAGCGTTTCAGTTCAGTTCAGCCGCTCAGTCGCGTCTGACTCTTTGAGACCCCATGGAGTGCAGCACGCCAGGCTTCCCTGTCCATCACCAACTCCCGGAGCTTGCTCAAACGCATGTTCATCTAGTCGGTGATGCCATCCAACCATCTCATTCTCTGTCATCCCCTTCTCCTCCTGCCTAGATATTTATATTTATTTGTTAGCTACTCACATTTTGAAATTCATTCTATAACATCCTGTACCCATGGCAAATTCTGAACAGAGAAATTCATTGTAGGAAAATATGATCATAAAAGATATGGTTTAAGTGGATAACTGCCCCCCACTCAATTTTTAATCTATAGTTGTGATTTAATCTAGATCACATTTTATCTGCATTGGCTCAATTTTTTTTTTCCCCCTGGGATACTGCAGTTGTTTTTCCAAGATCATTTACCGAGAAACACTGCCATCATGCGGCCTGGTCTGTTAAAGACAGCTCATAAAAGATAACTGGCAGCATGGCTTTAATTTTCTCTCCAGAAAAACGCTTGCAGCTTTTACATGTGCTTTGTTCTTTGAAGCTGTATTTGTGGATTCCTTTCTCAAAGAGCATTCTTAAAATATTTGCCAAAGGACAAACTCTGTGTCCGCTTTTGAATCCCCAGAGTACATAGTGACCACAACAGAACAGCACATATATAAACTAATAATTGAACACTGCTTGTTTTACAAGTTTGTAAAGTTTTCATAAATATGTCCACCTTAAAGAGAATAGGATAACTTTCTCGTGTGCAACGAAGTGGCTGCCTTTTTTTCCCTCGTACTACAAAGACCCTTCGGGTAAAGGAGGTGTGTAACGAGATCTGTAAGGAGGGAGTATTATGTTTAAAAACTAAAGGATGAGGCTTGACACTAAGTCTGAGGCTCCACTTTGCCACTGATTAACTATGGAATCTTGGGCAAGTCACATAAGTTCTCTGGTCTCAGTACTTTTTTTTTTTTTTAAATAAGTAGGTTTGGCTCCACTTTATCACTGATTAACTATGGAATCTTGGGCAAGTCACACAAGCTCTCCAGTCTCAGTATTTTTTTTTTTTAAATAAGTAGGTTTGATACATTTAAGTCAAAACCATTTTCTAGTTCAAAATTCTGTGATTCAACTTGACAAGTAAATAAGTTTTTTTTTTAAAAAGCATGAGTACCGTTTTTCTTTAGGTAGATTATTTTTCCTATGGTTATACTGTAACTGAAGCTTTGTTTGCATGACTCATCATGCATAATTTTCTCTGTAGGAAGCCAGAGATTATGTGTTATGCTCAGTAGCTCTCCGGCACAAACAGCTTTCATGCATTTTGTGGGCATTCACAGCTTAGTGTCCCCACAAACATAAAGTAAAGTTGAAGAATCTTTGCAATTGGTAAACAGCTTACTGGCTTTCCAAGAGCTGTAGGTCTTAAAGGACATTCCAGAATGTCAGAAAAAAACAGCTTAGAACAGTCTTTAACACCTGAAAGGGAAGGGCAGTTTTCTTCCATAATTATACCTCCTGCTTTGTAAATTTGTCAGAAGTAAAAAGAAGATGCAAATGCTACTTGGAGTACAATTGTGAGGTTAATATTCTGATGAAACAAAATTGTGGTAAACAGTTCCCTTGAGTTGATTTTATGAAGCGTGTAACAGGAAGAAGGATGGAAATACAAGCTGGGGTTGGCATTTGAACTATGTTGGAAGGGCGTGTAAATGCAGGCCAGTTGCCAGGAAACCCGGAGCACAGAGTTATTGCCACTCTGTGTCTCAGGGATGTTTCGTCTCAAGAAACCTTTTATTTCACAGTCAACGATGACATTAAATGTATAGTCTGTCAAAATTCAGGCGAAACAGAGCTTGGTTATTGCTTGCGTCAGTACGGCCGTTCTGTCATCCACCACCCATTAAGAGGGCAGACAGAAGAGACAGTGCAACATGGTGCCAGCAACCAAGAAGCTCTAGAAGAGCTCCGAGTGATCTGCTTCAAATTCAGTCTAAACACTCTCACATGAAAAACAGCTGGTTTGTTCACTGGTATCAATTCCGAGTATGCAATAGTGGCTAAAGAATGGCCTCAGCATTCCAAGAGAGGGATCTGTTCAGTTCAGTCACTCAGTCGTGTCCGACTCTTTGCAACCCCATGAATTGCAGTGCTTCAGGCTTTCCTGGCCATCACCAACTCCTGGAGCTTGCTCAAACCCATGTCCGTTGAGTCGGTGATGCCATCCAGCATCCTCTGTCGTCCCCTTCTCCTCCTGCCCTCAACCTTTCCCAGCATCAGGGTCTTTTCCAATGAGTTAGCTCTTTGCATAAGGTGGCCAAAGTATTGGAGCTTCAGCATCAGTCCTTCCAATGAATATTCAGGGTTGATTTTCTTTAGGACTGGCTGGTTGGATCTCCTTGCAGTCCAAGGACTCTCAAGAGTCTTCTCCAACACCACAGTTCAAAAGTATCATTTCTTTGGCACTCAGCCTTCTTTATGGTCCAGTTCTCACATCAATACATGACTACTGAAAAAACCATAGCTTTGATTGTATGGACTTTTGTCGGCTAAGTAGTGTCTCCACTTTGTAATACATAGGTTAGCCAGAGGGATGCCCAGCCACAATAGAGTACTAAGAGAGGATGTGCTTGAGAAGGATTTGGGCCCCTATTGTTTACAGAGAAGTCACTTCAGCCATTTGTGAGATTTTTAGAAACAGATTTTATGCTAAACACATGCTTCCAGTTTGTAATTCCTCCAAGAGTATAGATGTGCAGAACTTAAGGACTGAAAGGATTTTATGAGTTCTTCTAGCGCCCCCAACTGGTTAAAGATGGGAGCTGACCCTCTGTGGGCAAGGGCAATGGGGACCCCATTCAGAAAATGTGGCAAGGACTTCTGCCCTTGTGAAACACTGTCAAGCTTTGCCAATATCCAGAAGATACCATATTCAGTGAGAGAGAGAAAAAAACTGTCTAGTAGATCTCATTTTGATTTAGAGGAAACCGAGTCATTGAGAGGCGTTTTGAATTATCCCAAACGCACAGCTAGTGATCACCAGAGCTAGGAACACAACTAGGTCCCCCAGTCCAGTGCTCTTTTGCAGTAACACACCAGGAGTTACTCAGGAGCGTGTTCTTTCTCAGGAGAGTTGTGATGTTCTGTTAGCTCACACTGACATGAACAGCAGCAGCAACAGGAATCCTGTGATGCTTCTGGAATGCTTTCCAACGCACAGAGCACATTTATATGTTTGCTTTGAGTACTACCATCATGGGCACTGTCCTTGTGAAATACTATGCTTAGTGCACAGACTTGATGTGCATCATTATAACTGTAGAGCTGTAACGGCACTCGTTCGCTAGGTCTCTGTTGTAAACCCGCTGCCGTGTTCCAACATCAGGGGCGGTACAGGGACCTTGAAGAATAAAGGCTTGAAACCCCAGTCTGGTTTGAAAAGCTTTTGTGTTTGCTCCAATTCAATACTGAATGCTTGTTTGCTTAGTTGCTCAGTCGTGTCTGACTCTTTGTGACCCCATGGACTGTAGCCTGCCAGGCTCCTCTGTCCATGGGATTCTCCAGGCAAGAATACCGGAGTGGGGTGCCATTCCCTTCTCCAGTCTGACCCATAGTAAGTTCCTAATAAATATTTATTTGAATGAAGGGATAAATTAAGGTTTTCTTCTGATAGGTTATTTGATGATCATAATACAATGCCTTTTATTAGCCTAAGCAAAACAGTATAAAAAGCCTTTGCTTCAAGAGCAACATTGGTTTGGAGTCTCAAGATACAGGTTTGAATCTTGGGTCTGTCACTTACTTGTCATTTGGCCTTGTATGATTCACTCACAGTCCTTGAATTCTTAGTTTTCCTAATCTTTAAATAAGAAATAATAATGCTAATTGTAATTATACTACCAACAGTACCAGAAAGTGCCCTGTTGAGTTTATGAATCCCTGGATCAGAGCTCTCCTGAAACCTATGCTACAACTGGAATTGTCCATTCTGTAAACCAGTCCATCTTTTTTATTGTCAGTTTCAGTTGTGGGCATTACCTGTAGCCAAAGGAATCTTTATACAAGACATTAACACTAACATATGATACAATAGCAAACAAAACGCTTTGTAACCCCATGGGCCGTATAGCCTATCAGGCTCCTCTGTCCATGGGATTCTCCAGACAAGAATACTGGAGTGGGTAGTGATTCCCTTCTCCAGGGGATCTTCCTGATCCAGGGATCGAACCTGGGTCTCCTGCATTGCAGGTGGAGTCTTTACCATCCAAGCCACCAGAGAAAATGGTGCAAACAAAACAAGATGGCACATAATCAGTAAGATACTACACGGTAGTCTTAAGGGCAGCAGCTAAGAAGAAAAGCACGTCAAACCACCTTATCAACGCTTTCTGTGAGCTGATGGCAAGGACATCCTAATTTATCTGCCTAGAAAAGCCAGGGAGACCGAAGGGGTTCTATTTTCACAAAAACTTTGGCTTCTGTAGGTGTATTTTAGAAGTCTCAGCTTCTGATTTCCTCTCTATGGTTGCTTTTCGCTGCTTGGTAGCATCAAATTCATGTTTTAATGCCTTCAGGGACCAAGGAGCTATTTGTGTTTCAGAGAAGCTACTCCAAGTGGTCAGGCTGCGTTGTACACAGGCGTTTAGAAAACAAGCAGCTGGGCTTCTGTGCCTGCTGCCTCACCCTCGGTCCCCAGAGAGCACAAGAGCATCTTCCAAGCCACTTGCCACAATGTCATCACCTTGTTAGAAGCTTCTTCATTTTGCTCCAAGAACAGAGGACACTGTCCTGAGCATGTTGTGAAACACTAATGAAAATCTCTTCCTACGGGATGGAGAGTTTTTATTTTTAAGAGCTGAGGATAAAGACATTTCCGATGGGCCTAAATAGACAGGGTGAAATGTGATGTCTATGCAAGTTGGCCTCCTGGGGCCTAGAAAGATGGTGGTTTGAAGCAGTGGTCTGGATAATGTGGAAATTTCAGAAATGTGTTTTATTAGCATTGGTCACATTATTTCCTGTATATTAGAATGACCTTGATGGGCATTTTAATTAAGCTGCTATTTGTTTTGTGAGTACAAATAAAAATTGCTTAGTTTTATCCTCTGCTGCTCAGATAAATTGGTCAATAATTGATTTTTTTAGCACAATAATCCAGATGACTTTCTCAATTTTGTACACTTCTTCATGAAAATTTGCTTTGTTTTCTCAATATTCTGCAGAGTTTACATTTATTTATTTTTGTAGCTACAAGATGGGACCAAAATAGTTTCTGTGTGAAAAAGTAAAGTCCTTTCTTTAGGTCAGAATTATATATTTGTTTCCAAATATTAAATCAATGCTTTTAATTTTCATTCTTAAGTGGTGTACTTTGTAGTCTTTAGGGCCAAGTCTTAACGTCTGTCAACCCAAGGGAAAAAAGTATGAGAATACCCTACGACATATTGGCCTTTGATCAGGTCTAAATCTCAATTCTGACTTTTAGAAAAGCAATGGTTATGAAAATCAGGCTTTAAGAAAATGAAGATTTTTTTTTTTTCCCCCTAAATCACTGTATCTCCTTCTTTAGTCTATCAAGGACCATATTCAAAGGATTCAGGATCCAAAATTTCTTCCACAAGGCAAAGATGACAACTCTTCCAGCTAAGGAGGGGAGTCAACAAATTGCTGACCTAGGGAGATAAAGAGGAAGTAAGAAGTCCCAAACTGGACCCTTTTAGTCAGAAAGGCTGGAAGTCTGGAGGGACTTGGAGAAGAGATCTAGGTGGACTAGGGGGTTAGGTGCCACCTTCTCATCCCTATCACATACTTCTTTCAGGGTTGAATGTTAGTGGAGCCATGGAGAGGGGAGGAGGCTTGGAAAGGAGATCAGCCTGAAGGGGTCTGAGGACACTGAGCTCAGTGGCCCGGCCTCAGGGAGAGCATAGGCCCCTTGGAGAACTCCAGCTCTCATGGACTTAGGTCCATGTCCATTCTGGCCCCAAAAAGGTGGCAAGAAGGTGGCCATAGAAAGCTGCCGATTCCTCTTGGTCTCTGTATGAAGTGTGAGAGGTGGCGGTGTTCTTGGAGAGAGGACACAAAGTTTCAAGCATACATTGGACGAACATGGCCCGAGGTTGTGCTGTTTGAAGACGTCAAGGTTGGAGGCAAATGGAAGATGGCAGAGTAGAAGGATGTGTGCTCATGTCTTCCAAAATCTCAAAATCTCAAACATAGACAGGAGGATGCCGGAACCCACAAAAAAAGAGACTTCATATACAAAGACAAAGTAAAAGCTGCATGCAACAAGATGCGATCTCATAGGAGGAGCACAATCACAATAAAATCAAATCCCCATACCCACTAGGTGGGTGACCCACAAACGGAGAATAATAATACCAAAGGAGTTCATCCACTGTTGTGACAGTTCTAAGCCCCATGTCAGGCTTCCTGGCCTAGGGATCTGGCAAAGGGACTGGGAATCCCCAGGGAATCTGACCTTGAAGGCCAGTGGGATTTAATTACAGGACTGGTGGAAACTTGGACTGTGAAGAAAGCTGAGCACCAAAGAATTGATGCTTTTGAACTGTGGTGTTGGAGAAGACTCTTGAGAGTCCCTTGGACTGCAAGGAGGTCCAACCAGTCCATTCTGAAGGAGATCAGTCCTGGGTGTTCTTTGGAAGAAATGATGCTAAACCTGAAACTCCAGTACTTTGGCCACCTCATGAGAAGAGTTGACTCATTGGAAAAGACTCTGATGCTGGTAGGGATTGGGACAGGAGGAGAAGGGCATGACAGAGGATGAGATGGTTGGATGGCGTCACTGACTCGATGGACGTGAATTTGAGTGAACCCGGGAGTTGGTGATGGACAGGGAAGCCTGGCGTGCTGCGATTCATGGGGTCGCAAAGAGTCGGACACGACTGAGCAACTGGTGGAAACAGACTCTACTCTTGGAGAGCACAAATAAAATCTTGCATGCAGCAAGACCCAGAGGAAAGGAGCAGTGACCTCACAGAAGAACCAGACCTACCTGCTAGTGTTGGAGGGTCTCCTGTGGAGGCGTGGGTCAGCAGTGGCTCGCCCCTCGGATGGGGGGCACCAGCAGCAGCACCTGGAAGATGCCCCTTGGTGTAAGTCCTCTTGGAGTTGCCATTAACCCTACTGTAGTGCCCATAGGCCCCAGGACTGGGTTGAAAGTGAAAGTGAAAGTGAAGTTGCTGAGTCGTGTCCGACTCTTTGTGATCCCATGGACTGTAGCCTACCAGGCTCCTCCGGCCATGGGATTTTCCAGGCAAGAGTACCGGAGTGGGTTGCCATTTCCTTCTCCAGGGGATCTTCCTGACCAAGGCATTGAACCTGAGTCTCCTGCATTGCAGGCAGACGCTTTACCCCCTGAGCCCCCAGGGAAGCCCAGGGCTGGGTTGCCTCAGGTCAAAGACTGAAGGTAAATGACCAGGATCATGTGCTCCAGTGATAGAAGCCAGAAACCTGATACACCCAGACAAGACCAATTTAGAGCAGTCACTCTGCTGTGGAGATGGAGATGGGGGGTCTCTAGAGGATAATGAGTTCATCTGAGGACACCCCTTTCCTCTTATGAGGTCATATAAGCTCTATTCCTAACCCTAACTGTTATTCATCTGGTATACACGGGTCTAATCATACTGGTTGTTTATGGCCAAAGACTCTTCTAATTGATACTGGGTGCTAAATATTAGTATGTTGAATTAGTATTTTGAATTAGTATTGCTCCTATAACATCTCATATTTTCAGAAGGAAAATCATATTAAGAATAACCATTTTAGAGGGAAATTCAGAATTGTCAAAGATAGAGAACTTTATCCAAAGAGACTGAGGATTTGCCTAAAGAAACTGCTAAATATTTGGATCAGACCAAACATATCAGTTTGGACTAAAATTAAGTTGTCCTTCACTTTGCCAGTAAGTTAGTTGGAAACCTATAAGGGGGACCAGATCAATTAATTGGGTGTAAACAAACTATATTATTTCTGTATGAAATTCACTGAATTACAGCTTTGTGACATTTTCTAGTATACAGGAGATTGGAAAGATCTGGGGACTTCCACTACCAGTTGAATCCATCAGCCTAATTTCACATGGGTGTGGATTTTATTTTGTTCACTGCAGTGCTCAAAGTAAGTGTCTGGCTTATGGTAGGTTCTGAGTAGGTATTTGTTGAAGGAATTACACGTGTAACACAAACCAGGCTTGCAAAGTGCCCTCTAAGAATCCAAGTACAATTTCCACAAAAGCAGATTGTCCCTGGTGTCATCCATCAGAATCCCTCATTTTTCAGCTCCCTCTAGGAACATTACGTTCCATGTTAAGCACCAAAATTTAAGAGGGACATTTATCAATCAACCAGAGAGGATCTGGAAGAAAACAGGCAGGGCCAGAGAATTCTGAAAATCACCCCCAAATAAGGAACAGTTGAGTTCCTCACTTCTTGAGGAAAAAGTGATTAATGAGAGAAAATGCTATTTTCAAATGTTAGAAAGAGTCAGGAACAAACATATGGTTGCATGTTCATAGTTAGACCTAATGGGAAGAAATCATGTATAGGCAGTTTTTGACTCAAGATAACAAAGAAGCCTCTGACTTTAACTTCTTTTTTTTTTTTTTTTTCCAGAAAACTTTAAAAAATATGTATGTATTTATTTTTGGCCTTGCTGGGTCTTTGTTACTGTGCAGACTTTTCTCTTTTCTTGGTGAGCAGGGGTGAGCAGGGGCTACTCTCGAGTGGCAGTGCTCGGGCCTCTTGTTGCAGTGGCTTCTCTTGTGGCGTGTGGGCTCTAGGGTGTGCGGGCTTCAGTAGCTGTGGCCCATGGGCTCAGTAGTGGGGGTTCACCAGCTTAGAGCACAGGTTCAATAGCTGTGGTGCTTGGGCTTAGTTGCTCCATGGCATTTGGATCTTCCCAGACCAGGGATCAAACCCATGTCTCCTGTTATTAGCAGGCAGTTTCTTTACCACTGAGCAACCAAGGAAACCCTTAACTTTCCAATAATGGATGGATTGCTTTGTGAAGCATGGTGAGAGATTTAATTGTGTATTATCTAGCACTTTCTTCTCAATATTCATTGATACTTGCCTCCCTCCCTCTCAGTTTACTTTTAACATCCTTGAAAGCAAAAACCATAAAATTTGTAATCGTAAGGTTATATTTAAATCTTTATTAAGAATTATGGAGCTTATTAAATGATCATCCCTTATCTTAATCCCTTGGGTCACAAGGAAGCAAGCTCAAATATGAGAACATGTCCTTGACTGCTGAGACTTGATCTCACTTGGATTATCTGATGTCTGTCACAAAGTGAAACTACAAATTTTGCATATCAGCTAAGATTTCATGAGGTTGGTAAAAGCATTGGAAACCTGTCCAAATCATGAACAAAACCATCTGTTAGTCCTGTTGACAACTGAATACAAAAAGCTTGAAAGCATGAGGATTTGATAGGTGTTTTAGAGGGAACTCCAGGCGTTGACTTTAAATGTCATTGGACTGGAAAAGGAAATGGCAACCCACTCCGGTATTCTTGCCTGGAAAATCCTATGGATGGAGGAGCGTGGTAGGCTACAGTCTATGGAGTCGCAGAGAGTCGGACACGACTGAAAGACTTCACTTTCATTCATTGGAAGAGTTTCAGTCCAATACTTTGGCCACCTGATGTGAAGAACTGACTCAATGGAAAAGACCCTGATGCTGGGAAAGATTGCAGGTGGGAGGAAAAGAGGACAACAAAGGATGAGATGGTTGCATGGCATCACCGAGTTTATGGACATGAGTTTGAGTAAGCTCCGGGAGTTGGTGATGAACATGGAAGCCTGGCGTGCTGCAGTCCATGGGGTCACATAGAGTTGGACATGACTGAGTGACTGAACTGAACTGAACTCAGCGTACAAGTGGCACCTAAAATCATGAGAATGGATGAAATTGCCTGCAAAGAGAATAGAGAGTGGCAGCAGCAACAATAAAAGAGTCTAGAGGAGGAAATACAAGGACTTGCCCAGGAAAGGGGATGGGCAAAGGAAGAAGAATGCATGAAGGAGGCAGGGCAACAATGAGAAAGTGATGCGAAGCATGAAGCAGAGTAAAGTGTGTCGAAACCAACAAAGTTTTGCTAAGAGAAAGTCAGTATGTGAAAATATTTGGGAATATGGCTATCAAGAGGCCATAAGTAACTTCATTAACAAGTTTTGATGTATGAATCAGTGCAGTGGGCTGAGCAAATGGAAGGTGGAGACATGGGAACATCCTGATCATTGTTTTTAGGGCTTGATGCTAAAGTGGCTATAAATAGGGAAGGGGAGGAATCAAGAAAAACTGAGGTTTTGAGTCTGAGAAATCTTGGAGACTGAACCAATAACACATAGAGCTGGACTGTGGAATAAATTGATGGTTTATGTTTATAGAAGAATTATTTTAATTCATTGTATATTAAACATTCACAAATGCAAAAGATTAAATGCAAATACTTCAGTTATTAAGGTTTAATTATTTAAGACATTAAGGAAATGCTTTAGTGCCTTACAAATAAAATTATATCCATTGTCTTTAAAAAAAAAATGTCATTGGACTATCAAAGGATGAAGAAAACCACTTGGCAAAGCTTCTAAAGGCTCTTTTACATGTTTATAAATATGATTCTTTTTATATTCGTTTGACAGAAGTCTCTCAAAAGGTAAAAGATATTGCTTCATGTGTTTATGAAATTGAATTAGAAAAATTATCTTAGAAATAGTGAACGTTGAATTTTGTGGTTCTATGAATTGCACAGGTTGCTGTCAATATAAATGTTGTTAAATATTAGAAGAAAAAAGTTTCCTATTATTTTTGCTTTTATTTTTCAAGATGAATTAAAAAGAAGCTCCCGCCTCTCCTGATTGTGAAATTCAGTCTTAATTTTAGGTAGTGTGAATTTTTATTATCTTTTTTTAAAAAAAAAACTTTTTATTTTTCAATGGAGTATAGCCAGTTAACAATGCTGTGGTAGTCTCAGATGGACAGCAAAGGGACTCAGCCATACATATATATGTGCTGTGCTGTGCTTAGTCACTTAATTGTGTCGGATTCTTTGTGACCACATGGTCTGTAACCCGCCAGGCTCTGCTGTCCATGGGGATTCTCCAGGCAAGAATACCGGAGTGGGTTGCCATGCCCTCCTCCAGGGGATCTTGCCAACCCAGGGACTGAACCCAGGTCTCCAACATTGCAGACGGATTCTTTACTGTCTGAGCCACCAGGGAATATCCAGCACTAATTATCCTCCTTATTGGAGGATATGTAAAACTCTATGTCTCTGTTTTGTCTACTGGGCATGCTTTTTTTTTTTTTCTCTTAGTTTGTCAAAAAGGGATAAAGCATATCAATCAGATGACCATTATATCTACTATTGTGGGCAAGAATCCCTTTGAAGAATTGGAGTAGCCCTAAAAGTCAACAGAAGAGTCCAAAATGCAGTACTTGGGTACAATCTCAAAAACAACAGAATGATCTCTCTTTGTTTCCAAGGCAAGCCATTCAATATCACAGTAATCCAAGTTGATGCCCCACCACCAATGCTGAAGAAGCTGAAGTTGAACAATTCTATGAAGACCTGTATGACTTTCTAGAAGTGACACCCAAAAAAGATGTCCTTTTCATTATAGGGGACTGGAATACAAGAGTAGGAAGTCAAGAAACACCTGGAGTAACAGGCAAATTTGGCCTTGGAGTACAGAATGAAGCAGGCCAAAGGCTAATAGAGTTTTGCCAAGAGAAGGCACTGGTCATAGCAAACACCCTCTTCCAACAACACAAGAGAAGACTCTACACATGGACAGCACCAGATGGTCAATACCACAATCAGATTGATTATATTCTTTGCAGCCAAAGATGGAGAAGCTCTATACAGTCAGCAAAAACAAGACCAGGAGCTGACTGTGGCTCAGATCATGACCTCCTTATTGCAAAATTTAGACTTAAATTGAAGAAAGTAGAGAAAACCATTAAGGTATGACTTAAATCAGATCCTTTATAGAATGAAAGTGAAAAATAGATTCAAGGGATTAGATCTGATAGAGTGCCTGAAGAACTATGGATGGAGGTTCATAACACTGTGCAGGAGACGGTGATCAAAACCATCCCCAAGAAAAAGAAATGCAAAAAGGCAAAATGGCTGTCTGAGGAGGCCTTACAAATAACTGAGGGAAAAAAAAGAAAAAGAAGTAGCTGTGAAATGCAAAGGAGAAAAGGAAAGATATACCCATTTGAATGCAGAGTTTCAAATAATAGCAAGGAGAGATAAGAAAGCCTTCCTCAGTGGTCAATGCAAAGAAATAGAGGAAAACAATGGAATGGGAAAGACCAGAGATCTCTTCAAGAAAATTAGAGAAGGGAAAATTAACAAGGGAAGATGGGCTCAATAAAAGACAGAAATGATATGGACCTAACAAGCAGAAGATATTAAGAAGAGGTTGAAAGAATACACAGAACTACACAAAAGAGATCTTAAATGACCCAGATAACCACGATGGTGTGATCATTGGACCAGAGCCAGACACCTTGGAATGCGAAGTCAAGTGGGGCTTAGGAAGCATCACTACAAACAAAACTAGTGGAGGTGATGGAATTCCAGCTGAGCTATTTCAAATCCTAAAAGTTGATGCTGTTAAGGTGCTGACTCAATATGTCAGCAAATTTGGAAAACTCAGCAGTGGCCACAGGACTGGAAAAGGTCAGTTTTCATTCCAATCCCAAAGAAAGGCAATGACAAAGAATGCTCCAACTACCGCACAATTGTATTCATCTCACACGCTAGTAATGTAATGCTAGTAAGTAATGCTCACAATTCCCCAAGCGAGGCATCAACAGTATGTGAACCAAGAACTTCCAGATGTTCAAGCTGGATTTAGAAAAGGCAGAGGAACCAGAGATCAAATTGCCAGCATCTATTGGATCTAGAAAAAGCAAGAGAATTCCAGAAAAACACCCTGCTTCATTGACTATGCCAAAGCCTTTGACTGAATCACAACAAACTATGGAAAATTCTTAAAGAGATGGGAATACCAGACCACCTGACCTACCTCCTGAGAAATCTGTATACAAGTCAGGAAGCAACAGTTAGAACCAGACATGGAACAACAGATTGGTTCGAAATTGAGAAAGGAGTACATCAAGGCTGTGTGTTATCACCCTGCTTATTGAACTGATAGGCAGAGTACATCATCCAAATTGCCGGGCTAGATGAAACACAAGTCAGAATCAAGATTGCCAGGGGAAATGTCAGTAACCTCAGATATGGAGATAACACAACCCTTATGGCAGGAAGTAAAAAGGAACTAAAGAGTCTTTTGATGAAGCTAAAAGAAGAGAGTGAAGAAAACTGGCTTAAAACTCAACATTCAAAAACGAAGATCCAGTCCCATCATTTCATGGCAAATAGATGGGGAAACAATGGAAACAGTGAAAGAGTTTATTTTCTTGGGTTCTAAAATCGCTGCAGAAGGTGACTGCAGCCATGAAATTAAAAGATGCTTGTTCCTTGGAAGAAAAGCTATGACAAACCTAGATGGCATATTAAAAAGCAGAGACATTACTTTGCCAACAAAGGTCCATATAGTCAGACCTATGATTTTTCCAGTAGTCATGTATGGATGTGAGAATTGGACTATAAAGAAAGCTGAGTGCTGAAGAATTGATGCTTTTGAGCTGTGGTGTTGTAGAAGACTCCTGAGAGTCCCTTGGACAGCAAGGAGATCCAATTAGTCAATCCTAAAGGAAATCAGTCCTGAATATTCATTGGAAGGACTGATGCTGAAGCTGAAACTCCAATACTTTGACCACTTGATGTGAAGAACTGACTCATTGGAAAAGACCCTGATGCTGGGAGAGATTGAAGGTAGGAGGAGAAGAGGGTGATAGAAGACAAGATGATTGGATGGCATCACAGACTCAATGCACATGGGTTTGAGCAAGATCCAGGAGACAGTTAAGGACAGAGAACCCTGGTGTGCGGTGGCCCATGGGGTTGCAGAATTGGACATGACTGAGCAACTGAACAACAGCAGCCAATATCAATCAAGAATTACTGTAATTCTACTTGAGTCACCTCTGTGGACATAAAAGGTATAGTTTCTTGTTTGCAACCAAGCATAGTGCTAAGGACATTGTAAACAATCAGTGAATAACCCTTTATTCATTTATTCATTCAAGCTGGGCACTCAGGGCAGAAGAACGATTTTGTTCCCTACTTTATGGAATCTATAATTCTGTGGTTACTCTGAATTACCAAGTTATTGTTATTAATATGTTCAGTACAGAAATGCATTTTATCACAAATGCAAGTTGTGCTCATTGTAGATGACTTCAGAAAATAAAGAGATAAAGAAGGAACAGGTGTAATTTTAGCACTAGGAGATAAAAGCCAGTGATATTTGGAAAATGATGCATGCATACAGATTTTTCTTCCCATGTGTGCATTTAGTACACATTTTTATATATAAATACATATATACAAATTATATAAGTATATACAAATATATATTAATACTTTATATAAATATAGATATTTTTAAAGACATTTATACTACATTTATTATTTTATACATTGTTATCTCATAGATATTTTAAAGTAAATATCTATCTATCTAGTCATAATGACCTAAAAATATTCCATTATATGGATATGCCATAATTTGTTTATCAGAGTTTTTACTGTTGGTCACTTATATTGCTTCTGTATTTTTTACTATTATTAACAATACAATCATCCATATATACAGTTTTATTAATTTGTCCATCTGCTTTTTCAGGACAGATACTTTACACTATGTAAAGATTGAAATTTTATCTCCTTGAAGATTTAAAATTAAGAATATTAACAGAAATTTTAAATGTTAAAAAAACAAAGCTGATCTACAGTACTAGAAGTCAAGATAATGGTTGTTCTTGGGGGTCAGGTGAGTGGAAGGTGACATAAAGGGGGTTTCAAGTGTATACTATTTCAAATATATACTATTTTTTGGTTGAACCTGAAGGTTGGTTACAGGGGTGTGTTCACTTTGAAAAATTCAACACACTTATGACTTGTCACTTTCTACTTTCTTACATTTATGTTGTACATCAATGAAATAAGTAAAAGTATTATGTTATGATTTGCATCCATATTTATATACTTATACATAAATTCTAAGAAGTGAATACTATTACCTTTTTAAATTTTTTTAAATTTATGTTACTAATTATACTACAGAAAGTTTACACTAGTTCTGACTCTCACAGACAATATATAAAATGTGATTTCTTTGTGTTCAGATTAACACTATCATAATTTTTCTAATTTGTAGTGATGCATACATTTAAAAATTGAGTGTTTTTCTCTCTTACTTTATGTTTGGAAAATTTTCAAACTCATAGAAAAGTTGAAATAATATAACAGTATCTGAAATATATAATTTTATTATATAATAGTAAAAAAAAAATCATGGTCATCTTAAGTCCCTCATTAGGTTTGCCAACTCTTAATTTTTTGCCACTTTTGCTTTTTCTGTCTCTATTTACACACTCATTTCACTTGCTCACTCATGTATCTATGCATGTATGTATGTGTGTATATATACATATATATGCATTTAATTTTATACTTCTGAATTATTTGATAAGAACCTTTAGACACCATGACAGTTTACCCCTTAAGAATTAGAATATTCTTCTACATAACCACAATACTTCTACCACCCCTTAAAAAATTAACAATAACTCTATTGTCAAGTAACATTTAGTCCATATAGTCCCACAACCATACCAAGATACTTTTTCTAACTGATTTTTTAAAAATACAAGATTAAATAAAGTTTACTCACTCATTGCATTTAGCGGCTTTGTCTCTTTAGTCTCTTTTTACCTAAAATAGTCCCCTACAACCATTACCCTTCCCAGCTTTCTTGCATGATGTTGGAATTTTTAAAGTCTACGGCACTTGATAACCTTCTGTTGGCTTTCAAATGTGTATGACTGTGCTTGATTTTGCAGGCTCATATTGCAAAATTATTATAGGTTTTCAGAAGCACATGTATCAGCAACTGTAATAAATTTTCATTTGTGGCTATTGGTTAATCACTGAATCTCCAGTTGGGCACCAGATGTTTTTACAAAGGGGGAAAAAAGCATTAAGAGCCTTTAAATCTTACACTATTACTCTGATTGTACAAGAAATAATGATGACATTTCAGTCTCTGAAATACATTGCCAGGATTTTCCTTCATATTGACACGACATGTTATTCAATGAATTAGTAAAGAACCAGTTTAAAAGACCTGTGAGTGCAGTGACAGCCAAGAAGGATATTTTGAAGTTTGAAATGATCCCTATATAAATAGAACGGATCAGCATAACTTTGGGATAAAATTAGCTGAGAGTTTGTGGGCTCTGTAGCATGTGCCTGTTTGGTTGGTGCTGCTTGCCTGATAAAGCACAACAAAGCTTCCAGAGAGACAGGAAGGATGGACGGCACGGCTGCCCCTATCACGAAATCTGCAGCTGCCAAGTTAGTTAAGAGAAATTTCCTTGAGGCTCTAAAGTCAAATGACTTCGGAAAATTGAAGGCCATTTTAATCCAAAGACAGATAGATGTGGACACAGTTTTTGAAGTTGAAGATGAGAATATGGTTTTGGCATCTTATAAACAAGGTAAAAAATTATAGGTGTAATTGTAGAATCGATAGAAAATGGATTTTTTGTTTTAATGTGCACCATTAGTCACCCAAGGTAAACTGGTAGCTCTTATTGTTTCTTTAAATATATGTTAAAAAATATTTCTAATGTAATAATTTCTTTCTCTTTAAACTAGACCAAATCATGAGCTGATATATGTATATATGAATATTTTGTTTTCTTTACTTTCCTTCTCTTTTCTTTCTATATCCCTGTGCCTAGAATTTGAAATCTTGGATAAAAATATTTAGTAATGCAGTTTTCTTCTATTTCTAGCTTTTCTTCTTCCTATAAGTGCATAAAGCTTCTCTAGATTATGGCTAAATAGATTGCTGAAATCTAATTCAGTCACTATGACTGGCTTGGGAACAGGCTACTAACTTTGTGTTAACAGGGCCCTTAAAGATATATCATCTCTATGTGCATTTGAAGGAAAAAGGATTTTTGCCCCATTTGGAGGGTTACTAACTGGGTAAGGCTACACCTTGATGCACCTTTATGATCCTTGTCATTTTAATGAGTTTTCAGTTCAACTAGAAAAGGTAAAACCAGAAAAGCCAAAAAGTTAACTTTTTTTCCGTGACTATAGTGATAGCTTAAAATTGTAGATTTACTTATTACAGAGTACCTACCTTATGAAGAACTAGGGATAAGAAAAATTAGAACCAAATTTCTTTTATCAAGGGATTTTCTGTAACCCATGCTTAATAACTCAGAAATAAATTAGAAGTGAGCAGACTCTGATTTCCCAAATCAGCTAGTTAATGGGGGAATTTGAGTAGCGAGGCCATCTGGTGAGCAGACTGCAAATAAACACCATGTTCAACATCACTTCTGTTTAAACAAAATAGAGGATAAGGTCTTGTGTGCAGCATTGAGAGAGAGATAGCAATTGGTTTTTTATGTTTAAAATACTTTATATATAAATCATCAGCATGATCAATTTTCAGAAATGAATACTAATGGTATATATTTCTATATTAAAACACTGTCAGTTCTGAAGGAAGCATGGAATAGCTGAGGCAAGTTAGTGTTTATAATTTTTACTTGAGGATTTTATTATAAATTGGCATTGCTATTTTGACTGGAAAATAAGGAAGGGGTCTGTGTTTTCAAAAGTGGTTGATAGACGCTCTGTCGAGAAGAAAAAGTGTATGCTATATGTTTAGACTACTTTCATCTTATGTATTTGTTTAGTGAAAGACTTTCTGAATACCAAATATGTTTTAGGTATTTTTAAAAACTTATATTTAAGCCTAGAGTAAAATAACTTACATCCAAGTCAGCAGGTAATTTGTGTGACCCTAAGTCGTGAAGACTGCCTTTCCTTATCTCCCGAGCATGCCAAATTGCGTAGATCATGCAAAGGTTCTGAGGTGGTAAGGAAGGGAGTTTTAGAGGCAGTTTACAGAGAAGGATGCTGTTTCTCTTGCTTCCAATGGTGTCATCATCCTTGAATGAGAAAAAAAATGCACTTTAAAATCTTTCTGTCAATATGAGCCGACTCTCTATGGTTTTCGTAGAGCTAAATTTTCATTCGATCTAATGGGTGTTTTCATAGGACTGTGGGGATGGGGCTTTCAATTAGACAGAAAGCAAATTATACTCTCTGGTTTTGGGGAAAAAAACAGAGCCGTTCCATTCCTATGCATGCCAGGTGAATGCAAGAAATGATAGAATTTGTGGTCATATCCTCAGAGTTTATGCAGAAAATCATGAGTGTTTGTGCACATGTGCGCATGTCCACGTGTACCTATAGAAAGAAATCCACTTACTCTCTGTTTAATATGAATATGGGTATAAGACTCTGTCTCTTCAATCTTAATCCCATTTTCTTCAAAGTTTCTTCAGATATTTTCACTTGGCTTCCAGCCTAATTATGAAACCTTTGCTTTTAGTCACGAATGGAAGTGAAGCATAGAATCCTAGTTGCTAGCCAAGCAAAGTAGACCTAAGTGGCTATATCAATTTCTAAGTCACAGAGGAATTCCAAGGACTAGTGTAGTGCTGAGCAGGCTACACTGGTCGTCTGTTATTTAGTTAGAATTAGTTCCTTTCTGAATAATTCTGATGAATGAGACCCTTTTCTGTGTGGCCTTGAGTGGTATGTGACTGGATTAAACTTTGTGAGACTTTATTAAATCACAGCAGACTTCTTAGATGTTGAATGCTGTTGAATTTTTATGCATCAGTTTTTTATTTTTTAAAGCACTTTTGAAAAGTTCTGCAACAGAAAAGTGTGCAAATTGTAACTGTGCGCTTGATTAATTTTCACAAAATGAACAAAGGTCTGCAGCCAGCATCCAGATGAAGAAATAGAATGTTACCGGCTTACTCTTAAAGTGTGGCAGTCTTCAGGTTTTAGCTGCTCAGTCACTCAGTCATGTCCGATTCTTTGTGACCCCATGGACTGTAGCCTGCAAGGCTCCCCTGTCCTTGGGATTCTCCAGGCAAGAATACTAGAGTGGATTACCATTTCCTTCTCCACAGCTTTTAGTTATCTTTGGCTTAATTGGCATGACAGTGTATAAAATCTAGAACATAATATGCTTCCTTTAAATTTGGTTTGTGTAACTAGTAATGGAATCTATACTCAAGATTTGATTGTCCTGGGGAAGATCAACAGTGGTACAATTAATCCCAAATAATTTTTGTTTCTTTTAGGATATATTGTAGCACTTTACATAAGATTTTTTAAAGTGACCACATTTTCACCTAAATTATGGTATGTTTAAGCCAGTATGAAAGTCAATTTACATTTTTTGTAAAGGCAACTCAGAAATCTGTTGGTGAAGAAATCAACTTGGAATCTTAACATTGCAACTCCAGATCCACAATCTAAATGGTATACCAGTAATCAAAAATTGACCTACTAAGCAAGTGTAAAATATGGACCTGGTGAGGAAAGTAGAATAAAGTGTCTGGAAATTCACTTCTGCTGCCCTGTCTTGTTGAGCAGCTTCTCTCACCTGTGAGACTGAGAACAGATTTAGAAGCTAGCTTCTAGCTCCAGATGGTGGATCCCACCTAGCCCCAGCCCCTAATAATGGTTCTTTTAAGAAAGATTGTATTTATTTATTTATGGCTGTGCTAAGTGTTCATTGCTGTACAGGCTTTTCTCTAGTTGCAGCAGGCAGGGGCTCCTCTCTAGGTGCAGTGTGCGGGCTTCTCGTTGCAGTGGCTTCTCTTGTGGAGCATGGGCTCCAGGGCTTGTGGGCCCCAGTACTTGTGGCACAGGGGCTCTGTAGTTGTGGCTCGGGGGCTCTAGAGCACAGACTCAGTAACTGTGGTGCATGGGCTTCGTTGTTCTGCAGCATGTGGGATCTTCCCAGACCAGGGGTGGAACCTATGTCTCTTGCATTAGCAAGCAAATTCTTTAGCACTGAGCCACCAGGGAAGCCCAATAATGATTCTTGGAGACATCTCATTCTATTTTTTCAAGTATTTTAAACTTCATAATCAAGTCTTCAGATAAAATTATGTTTTATCAATTAAAAATATGTGTCTAACACTTTGTAAAGCAAACATTCTGGTTGGCATTTGCATTATCTCCTGGAGAATGATAGATATATGGGTCTTAAAATGAAAACAAGGAAGCGAAATGACATCTACCAGCTGACCACTTTAAAATGGGAATGATGTGAAGTAAAGTTAAATAACGAACAACTCTTAACTCCCAAATACAATAAACAGTTGAATAGTTAGGAGATGTCAATGATATACTTTATTATGAGCGAAGCACACAACATTCATAGTGAAAACAGGCCTCTAAGAAAACTCAGAGTTATTCTCAGTTGGTGATCTCCATACTGGAAACATGAATATCCATAAAGCTGTTTCCAGAGATTTTTCTCACTGCATGTTTTGATTCTCCTTCAGGTGTATGAGCCTTGGCTCATTACTGTTACAAGAGGAGTATCAAACTTATCTCTTTGGTATGAAATTCCCTAGTCAGCAAGGTTAATCAGAATCCTTTTATTAATCAGTATAATGCACTTTAAGTACTTCATTTATGGCCCACAGCCACAGGTTCTTTGGTTGATAGTCATATTTTTAATTAAAATAGCCAATGACTGATTTCACCGAAAAACTTTCTGGCAGGTAATCTATCTACTAAGTAGCAAGAGCCTTTCAAATATCTTGAAAGCTCTTATTTTCACTCTGTTAATGAGTAATCTTCTTATCACCTCATTTTCCTGTCTGCTAGAAATTCACTCTCCTGCTTTCTTATTATCATCCTAGGGTTCTTTTCCTTTCTTAGATGTTCAAACATTTTTCTTTTAAATTTTACATTGCAAGCTTACTTTTTTTTTTTTTTTCTTCTCCGGGGGGAACTCTGAGATTTATCCTGAAAATATTAGCTATTAAAAAATAGCCAAGAATTGTGCTCCCGTCTATAATCCATCAGGACTGTGTAAATACGTGGACAGAGCAGAGCAAATGTCTGCTAATCCAGCCATAAGCAGCGTGTGTAACCTTTGGCTGTAATAACAGAGGCTTCTCATGTGTGGGGTTCTTTGGACTCAGATAACATTATAGCTGAAAACTGTGGCAGATCTAGGGCTTAGCTGAAGGTTTACCAGAAGTGTGTACATCCTCCCAAACACTGGAGCAGAACCAAACCCCTCCTTCAAAAGATGGCCCAAATATTTTGCTCCTTACCCTCTTTCCTGAGCCAGCAGGTTGTCTACTGAATGACTCTGGTTTCTGATTTAAATTAAACACACATACAAACACACACGTGAGAATTGGTCTGCATATTTTTGTAGCAGCATAACTCCATTCCTTTACAATTTTTGCCTAAAAGTGTATCGGTTTAGAGGTGGACTGCATGTAGCTTTCAGATCATTGATGGCAACTTAGAGATTTGTTGTTGCTGTTCAGTTGCTAAGTCATGTCCAACTTGTTGCAACCCCATGGACTGTAGCACACCAGGCTTCCCTGTCCTTCACCATCCCCTGGAGTTTGTTCAAACTCATGTCCATGGAGTCAGTGATACCATCCAAACATCTCATCCTCTCTCGTCCCCTTCTCCTGCCCTCAATCTTTCCCAGCACCAGGGTCTTTTCTAGTGAGTCAGCTCTTCGCATCAGGTGGCCCAAGTATTGGAGCTTCAGCATCAGTCCTTCCAATGAATATTCAGGGTTGATTTCTTTTAGGATTGATTGGTTTGAGATTTGGGGAGATTAATTATACAAACATGGGCACCTCCTGCTACTTAATCTCTGCAAGATATTTATCCTCATCTGTAAAGGGGAAGCTTTGTCAAGACGCCCTCTTAATCTGCATGCTGATTATCTACAATGTTATGAAGGGGAAATTATATAAGTAGATTATGTGTCGTGGTCTGGGAAAGGTAAAAAAGTAACCATAGATACTGTAAATCCAAGTGGGCATGGCCGGTATTTGAGAGTTCTTTCTGGGATTTTTGCCTTGGAGAAAGAATCTGCATTTTCATCTCTTTCCTTCTCAGTTAAGCTCCTTGCTCAGGCAGAGCAAAGCAGAGGGCATCACTGCACATAGACTGCAGACCTGGGGTGAGAACCAAGTGGCTTACGTTAAGGGGAGACAGTACCTTCCTTACCTCTGGCCCTATCAAGGGCTTTGTTCCTGGGTTTTCCTCCCCGCCCCCCCAACACCTCATCCTGTGTGCAGTCTGAGCATACAGTCAGAGGGCAGCCTGGCCTCTGCAGAGGTGAGCAGAGGGGGCCTTTTGAAAGACAAGTGCTGAGAGTGAATCACATTCTGAGTTCTGAAGCCCTAGGACAATTCTGCTGTGGAAAGAAGAAAGAGTGTGAAAGAGACTCTGCCCAGTTAGTTAACTGTATTTCCGTCATGCTGTGACCATTGGGGGTTACATTTTGGAGGAGAGATTTTGATCTCTTGACATATCAGCATTGACACAAGGGTGTTAATAAGTGCTGCATCACTGTGGTTTTTGATGATGGCATCGCATCATGTTTGTGAGGGTGGGTATGGGGGAAAGCATACTCCTGTTTGTTGCTACAGTGACCCGTGGCCGCAGCCTCATTGAAAGTGGTGATTGTATGTGGGTGACCTCTTTGCTGTGGGCTGCTGCTTTCTCTGAAGTGGGCTTTCCTGCTTTGCAAGGGCTTGAATTATCCAGAAATTCTGCCCCACTAGGCCCTCCCCCACCAAAGTTCTGCAATGCAACTTCAAGATACACTGCGAGGGACCCTGGTCTGTATCTGACCATCTGTCTTCTTCCCAATCTCTCCACTAAGCTCCCCTGGGGTACCAGCTCAGGCATCTTGCTGTCACCCACCTACAGGAACATTCTTAACGCCCATGTTCCTTTCTAAGAGAGGTGAGTTGTAGGTGCAGTTCGATTCAAAGAGTCAGCTGAATTGTAAGACCTGGCCCTCTCTGAGCCCAATTTACTGGTTAATGGGTATGATTATGGGAGACACAGATGTAACTGACTGAGAGGCCAAGGATGGCAGATTCATGTAGTAAACAGGCAGGATAGATTCTCTAGGTGCTATTGGGAATTTAGGGGGGAGAAAAAAAATCAACAAGCAAATGTATTTCCATATCAAAGTGTGACATACTACAGATGAATTCAGAATCTTCTTTCTTTCCTCATGATTTGTGAAGCTGGGTTGGCACTACACCTAGTCTGATTCCACAAGGACAAAGACAGATGGAATACCTGCATCACAGATACCCTGAGTCCGTTAGCTTGGACTGAAGCAGATGTCTTATGGCTCTAGGAGGCTGAAAAAGTGGCAGTTTTCTCATCTGGAAAATGAAAGGCTTGGACTGGATAACCCTCCCTCCAGCGCTAACATTCTGTGTTTCTTTGATTTTACATCAAAATGGTGTTTTCTTAATCAGCTCTCTGCTGCTTCCTTTCTGAGATCATTTTTCTTCCCATTGCAGAAGCAGACATGAGTTTCCAATCAGTTGCTGCGTAGAGCTGCCTAATCTTTGCTGCTAATCGGCAGGCAAAACACACTCTGGTTTTCAGATCCAGAACCAGCTTCTTTGCAAGAGAGTTAGAAGAGGCTGTCCTTCGCAAATTGCTTGTAGAGGAAATTTGAGTATTAAGATGACTAGGTGAATTGAGAGAGTAACACTGAAACATATACATTACCATATGTAAAATAGACTTGTTGTTAGGTCACTCAGTTGTGTCTGACCCTTTGCAACCCTATGGACTGCATGCAGCACGCCAGGCTTCCCTGTCCTTCACCATCTCTAAAGGGAATTTGCTGTATGACACAGGGAACCCAAAGCCAGTGCTCTAGGACAACCCAGAGGGGTGGGATGGGGATGGGAGGTGGGAGGTGGGAGGGATGTTCACGAGGGAGGGGACATATGTATACCTATGGCTGATTCATGTTGATGTATGACAGAAACCAACACAATATTGTAAAGCAATTATCCTCCAATTAAAAATAAATAACTTTTTTAAAATGGGGAAAGTTAAATCATGTCATCGGCAAAAAAAAATCACAAAAAAAGATGACTAGATATTGGTGTTATGTGATTCATTCCTTATCAAAAGCAGGTTGCATACCATTATAGCTTAATAACTATGCTTGGAGCATGGATTTGGCATACACAATTAAATGGAAATGTATATATGGATACATGCAAATGTATTGTATATACTTATCTGCATATCTGTATGTGCATGTCTGTTTCCACACACACACAAACATAGGCACAGGGTTGATCCTTCCCAGCCCAGACTGTCTGTGACACTATTTGCCTCTGCCAGGGAAATTCCATATCACCAAACACCTTCCCTTTTCAGTGTCTGAAATCTGGAATTAGTATCTTAGAACTTAATTCTTTTGTATGAATACAGATTCCTACATAAATTCAGATAATCCTAAGAAGGTCATACTTTAAACAATCCTCAGTCTATTAGACCTTCGTGTAAATTAACTTTGGATTTCTTTTTAAAGAACATCTTTGGTTAAGGGAAGAGATGGAGAAAGAGAAAGTGAAATGATCCTAGAATTTCAAATAAGATGAAGAGATTAAAATGTGTGTGAGAGGGAGTGTGTGTGAGTGTGTGTATGTGTGTGTGTGTGTATGTGTCTGTCTAGGTTGGAGGGAAGGCTGTAGAAAAACAAAATGAGCTGAGAGTATTCATTCCCTCAGGATTAATCAGCATTGTACATGACCTCTTTAAATTACTTCCCCCCCCGGACAGGGGCACCTAGTTTGTTTTAATTTTATTTTTATAAATAGTAGTACACACACAAGGGACTAAATAGAAAAGCTCAAAGGGAGCATTCAAGGACAAGTAAATCTATGTTATTGTACCCCAGCCCAGTTCTTGGAGGCCACCAGTGCAACCAGTTCCTTGTGTTGGGTGTTTATAAATATTTTCTTACATATTAGCATTTATGCACACTCTTCAGCTCCCTGCTTATCTCACTTGATAATGTATCTTGAGATTTTTCCATATCAGTATACATAGGACTGCCCCCTTTATGATCGCTGTATAGTGTTCCATTGTGTGGATGTACATGCTTTACTTAAATAGTCTCCTATTGATGAAGATTGAGGCAGTTTCCTATCGCTAACCATTAAGAACAATGCTGTAGGGCACTGCATGTTGTCCTGGGTCAGGCTGCCAAGATTCATAACTCCCAGGGACTTCATACTCTTCGTAAAGAGTTCAGTGCAAGTCGTGGTGCTGGGGGTTGTGTAATACAGTGGCCCTTATATGGCATTTCACACGTGAATGAATGTACTTGCAGGATAAATACCCAGGAGTGGCACACAGGTAGCACTTTCCACTGATATGAGAGGATTTTAATACCTGATCACCAGGCTCACCTTTAAGGTGGTCATCATCTTCTGAGTGCCTTGCAAATGCTCATTTTTGTTGCCCAGAAGTACTCACAATATTTTAGATTTATTCTGACTTCATCTATCAGTGACGAGTACAACTTTTACTTCTTTTGTTCTGGGTGCTACAGTTTTATTAATGTAGTTAAAAATTGTACCTGCTTTTGGGCAGCTTTATCTCAGTGTTGGCTCATTTTGAGATTATTGTCAACTCAAACCCCTAGGTTTTTCCTCAAATAAATTACCATTAAATCATAATCTTCCTATCTTGTACTTGTATAGTGGAATATTTTTACAACCTAAAAGCAAACTTCTGATTTACTGAAGTTAAAATGTATTTTGTTGTTTCAGCCCTAAGTGTCTTCTGAGCTGTCAGGTTATGTCTACATCTTCAAATTGCCATGAAATATTTCATCTTTCTGTACCTGTTTTTCATTCCCCACTCACAGTGAGCATGATGCCACGGCTCTGGGTATTGACTTTGAAAAAAAATGTTTATAAAGTTATCTCTGATGAGCCTAGAGCCTATTACACAGAAAGAAGTAAGTCAGAAGGAGAAAGACAAATATTGTACATTAACTCACATATCGGAGAAGGCAAGGGCACCCCACTCCAGTACTCTTGCCTGGAAAATCCCATGGACAGAGGAGCCTGGTAGGCTGCAGTCCATGGGGTCCCTAGGAGTCGGACATGACTGAGCGACTTCACTTTCACTTTTCACTTTCATGCATTGGAGAAGGAAATGGCAACCCACTCTGGAGAATCCCAGGAGAATCCCAGAGACGGGGAAGCCTGGTGGGTTGCTGTCTATGGGGTCCCACAGAGTCGGACACGACTGAAGCGACTTAGCAGCAGCAGCAGCAGCAACTCACATATATGAAATCTAGAAAGCTGGTACCAATGATCCTGTGTACAGGGCAGCCAAGGAGACACAGACATAAAGAACAGATTTTTGGACTCAGTGGGGGAAGGAGAGGGTGGGATGATTTAAGAGAATAGCACATTACCACGTGTGAAATAGATGGCCAGAGGGAGTGTGATGTGGGAAGCCAGGGCTCTGTGATACTCTGGGGGGATGGGGTGGGGAGAGAGGTAGGGGGCTGTTTAGAAGGGAGAGAATACTCGGTATGCCTATGGCCAGTGCATGTTGATCTATGGCCAAAACCATCACAATATTGTAAAGTATTATCCTCCAATTTAAATAAATAAATTCAAAAAACATAGACACACAAAGTTATTTGTGTTACAGCTTGTCAAGAAGTTGGAGGTAAGAGGGAAAAAGGAAAGAGAAAGAGAAAGAAGAGGTGAGAGAGAGGAGTTGGGGTGGGGCGGGGTGGGAGATTTCCAATAACTAATGGGAAAAATTTAAGATCTCAGTTCTAGAAACAACTGTGGTTCTCCTGACCAATTAATTTGTGTATATGCTTGTGCTTGCAGACATAGTTAATTATGTAACACATCATGTTTTCCTGTTTATTTTGGCTGCGGGGAAGTTCAGAGGAAAATTTACAGTGTGGTTCTAGCATATGGAACACAGTTAACACAGTTTATATTTATTTTGGGCACCTATCTGACCCAGGATCTCTTTTTACTTTCCTACCTTATTTTTCCTGTTGCTCTTATTTTGTAGATCACTTTTAAAAAATCTTTTGTGTAAAATTTGTAAGCTGCTGTAAATTCTTTAATTCTTCTTTGGAAAGAGGTGTTGTATAAACTGATAGGCAAATAAAATCTTGGTGTGACAAATATTCTAAAGACATCAAATACATTCACACCTTAGCTTGACAGCAGCAACAACTAGAGGGGAAAAGCACTGTGGTGGAATGAAAATTACAAGCTTGTAACAGCTTTGAAATCGCTCAAGATAATGATTGGGAGTTAAAAAAAATTCTTTAATAAGCATCTCATGTAAGATAAAATGCAATCACATAAATGCAGTCTCAAACAGAAATACTTTGGACAGGCAGGAAGGTAAAGTAAACAAAGGAACAAGATAATAGGGAATAGTAAAGACAGTGAGAACTCGAGAGCCCCAGTCCTGTTTAAATAACCCAAAGAGGCTACTAAGCTAAACGTTAGCAGATCCAACAGGTGCTAGTTACAAGTTCCAAATCGTTCCCCCAGTTTTATAAATGTGTAGAAGTCCCCACTAAGCAGGGAGATATCCTAGGCTAATCCGAGGCTAAGCTTTCTTTCCCTTTCTTTTTCAGGTTATTGGTTGCCTAGTTACAAATTAAAGTCTTCCTGGGCCACGGGCCTGCACCTCTCTGTCTTGTTTGGTCATGTGGAATGTCTTCTGGTGCTCCTGGACCACAATGCCACGATCAACTGTAGACCCAATGGGAAAACCCCTCTTCACGTGGCTTGTGAAATGGCCAACTTGGACTGTGTTAAGATCCTCTGTGATCGTGGAGCAAAGCTCAACTGCTACTCCTTAAGTGGACACACAGCTTTACACTTCTGTACAACTCCAAACTCCATCCTCTGTGCCAAGCAGCTGGTTTGGAGAGGTAAGCCTATCTGGGTGGCTGACCTTGTCGTCTACTTGTGTGGTTATGATTTTGGAAATTGGTGATCCTTACTTACATCAGGCAATGTAATTAATAGTACATATCTCTATGCATAAAGCCTAATCTGGGGGCCCTAAAAATACATAGAGAGATGGATGGTTGTGTTTGCCCAGGTCCTTCAGTGATGATCGCATTGAAATCTTACTACTGTTTTAACTGTAGGAGTCTTGTTAATCTACACACTTATTTAACAAATATTTATTAGCTCCTGTGATGTCAGGTAATGTGCTAATAAGTAAGTAAAAAGAGAAAACAGTTTCTGCTGTCTTGGAGCTTATGTTCTAGTATGGGAAGTGAATATTGAGAAATAAATTCATAAGTGCATAATTATAAATTGGGAAAGGGTAAAACAAGGTGGTATGAGAGAGAATGTCAGGAATAAGCTAGTATAAAATGCATAAAGGTTTCTCTAAAGATACAATATGTAAGCTGAAACTTTATAATGAGAAGGAATTGACCTTTAAAAACAAGAACAAAGAAGAAAAGTCTAGGTATAGGAAATAGCAAGTGCAGAGTGTTAAGGGAGCAAAAACCTTGGAATATTCCAGAAATGGAAGAAGGCCAGTATGGCCAGAGCATCATGAGTGTGTGTGGTGGGGCGGGAGAGGCATGAAGGTAGAGGAAGTGCTACAGCATGACATGGGATATATGAGATTATATATGGCCTGCTGGGGGCCGTGTATGGGGTTCAGAAATGGAGCCACTGAAAAGTTTAAAGCAAGGCAATGACATAGATTAACTGACATTTAAAGTCATCTGGACTTATTCCGAAGTTGGGTTGGAGAAGGCCAACAGTGGAAGCAAGAAGACTAGCAAGGGAGCTCTTGCAATACTGTGGGTGAGAGGGGATGATGGTTTGCACTGAGGGACATAGAAGGATCAGGAAATGGATCTGCAATATGTTTTAGAAGCAGAATTGGTGGGATTTGGACATGGACTAGATTTAGGTTGCTGGTCAGGGGGTGGTGACAGAAAAAGAAATTTCAAGAATCATTGCCAGGTTTCTGGCTTTAGAAAATGGGTAGATAGTGATGCCATTTTTAAGATGGAGAAACTTGAAGAAGAAATGTATCATATGGGAAGATTGTTATATCTTTAAAAAAAACAGATTTTATGGGATTTCTTTATTTATTCACGTTTGGCAGCTCTGGGTCTCCATTGCTGCATGCAGGCTCCTCTCCGGTTGTGGTGCCTGAGCCTCGCATTAGCCTCTCTCCGTGTGGAGCGTGGGCTCTCAGGCCACAGGCTTCCCTAGCTGCAGCCCTCGGCTCGCATTAGCCTCTCTCCGTGTGGAGCGTGGGCTCTCAGGCCACAGGCTTCGCTAGCTGCAGCCCTTGGCTCGCATTAGCCTCTCTCCGTGTGGAGCGTGGGCTCTCAGGCCACAGGCTTCGCTAGCTGCAGCCCTTGGCTCGCATTAGCCTCTCTCCGTGTGGAGCGTGGGCTCTCAGGCCACAGGCTTCGCTAGCTGCAGCCCTTGGCTCGCATTAGCCTCTCTCCGTGTGGAGCGTGGGCTCTCAGGCCACAGGCTTCGCTAGCTGCAGCCCTTGGCTCGCATTAGCCTCTCTCCGTGTGGAGCGTGGGCTCTCAGGCCACAGGCTTCCCTAGCTGCAGCCCTTGGCTCGCATTAGCCTCTCTCCGTGTGGAGCGTGGGCTCTCAGGCCACAGGCTTCGCTAGCTGCAGCCCTTGGCTCGCATTAGCCTCTCTCCGTGTGGAACATGGACTCTCAGGCCATAGGCTTCACTAGCTGCAGCCCTCGGCTCAGAAGTTGTGATTTGTCGCTTCGTTGCCCAGAACCATGTGGCATCTTCTTAGACCAGTGATTGAACCCATGTTCCCTGCATTGGCAGGCAAATTCTTAACCACTAAACCACCAGGGAAGTCTCATTATATCATTTTTTTAAAGTCAAATTTACAGAGGTAATAATTTATAAGCTGTAAATTTACTGTTTTTGAGAAATAGAGAGTCTTGAAGCCGTTCACCACAGTTATCTCAGAAAATCCCCTGATGCCCTTGGTAGTTCATTGCCTCACTCTACCCCCACTTCTGGCAACTATTGATCTGTTTTCTGTCCTTTTAACTTCATCCTTTCAGAATATCATATTAATTAATTAATACAAAATGTAAGCTTTTGAGTCTGATTTTTCCAGTTTAGCATATGCATTTGAGATTCATCAACGTGATTGCACTCACCAGCAAATCAGACCTTTTTATTGCTGAATAGTATTCCATGTATACATGTAACACAGTTTATTCACTCCTCAGAAGAGGGGCATTTGGATTGCTTCTAGTTTTTGGTAATTTAGAAAACAAAACCGCTATAAACATTTGCATCCACATTCTTGTGTGGACATGTTTCATTTCACTTGAGCAAACACCTAGGGGCGGGGTGATGGGTTGTTATGGGAAGTTTATAAGAAACTACTAAACTGGTTTCCAAGGCACTTGTACCATTTTACATTCCTACCAGCAGGGTATAAGAGTTCCTGTTACTCTCCATCCTTGGCAGAACTTCATCATGTCAGATTTCTTAAAACTGTTTTAGCCATTCTAATAAGTATATAGTAGCATCTCATGATTTTAATTTGAATTCCCTTAATGACCAAAGGGGCTTCCCAGGTGGCTCAGTAGTAAAGAATCCTCCTGCCAATGCAGGAGACACAAGAGACGTGTGTTTGATCCTGGGGTCAGGAAGATCCCCTGGAGGAGGAAATGGCAATCCACTCTAGTATTCTTGCTTGGGAAATCCCATGGACAGAGGAGCCTGGCAGGCTACAGTCCATGGGGTTACAAAAACTCAGACACAACACACACACACACACACACACACACACACACACACACACACTGACCAAACACATTGCATATGTTTTTGTATATTTATCTGCTAGCTAAGTATTCACTTTGGTGAACAATCTGCTCAGTTCTTTTTTTTTTTTTAATGGGCTGTTTTCTTGTTATTGATCTGTGGAAGTTCTTTTTGTTGTTGTTAGTTTGTTTTTTTAATTAATTTTTTTTAATTGAAGGATAATTTCTTTACAGAATTTTGTTGTTTTCTGTCAAACCTCAACATGAATCAACCATGGGTATACATATATCTCCTCCCTTTTTAACTTCCCTCCCACCCCTCTAGGTTGATACTGAGACCCTGTTTGAGTTTCCTGAGCCATACAGCAAATTCCTGTTGGCTATCTATTTTACATGTGGTAATGTAAGTTTCCATGTTACTCTCTGCATACATCTCACCCTCTCCTCCCCTCTCCCCATGTCCATAAGTCTATTCTCTATGTCTGTTTCTCCACTGCTGCCCTGTAAATACATTCTTCAGTACCATTTTTCTAGATTCTGTATATGTGTTAGAACACAACATTATTCTTTCTCTTTCTGACTTACTTCACTCTGTATAATAGGCTCTGGGTTCATCCACCTCATTAGAACTGACTTAAATGCATTCCTTTTTATGGCTGAGTAATATTTCATTGTGTATATATACCACAACTTCCTTATCCATTCATCTGTCGATGGACATCTAGGTTGCTTCCATGTTATAGCTATTGTAAATAGTGCTGCAATGAACAATGGGATACATATGTCTTTTTCAATTTTGGTTCTTCAGGGTATATGCCTAGGAGTGGGATTGTTGGGTCATATGGTGGTTTTATTCCTAGTTTTTTTTAAGGAATCTCTATACTGTCTTCCATAATGTGTTGGAATTCTTTATGTATTTTGGATACTAGCCCTTTATAAATATGTGTTTTGCAAATATTTTAATTCACTCTTTGGCTTTTCATTTTCTAATGGTGTTTTTAAAAGAGCAGAACTTTTAAAATTTTGATAAATTCAGTGTTTACGTCTTATGGTTTGTGCTTTCTGTGTTCTAGCTAAGAAATGTTTGATTAACCCAAGTAACAGATGTTCTACTGTGTTTTCTTCTAGAAGTTTTATAATTTTAGGTTTTGCTTTTATGTCTTTGATTAATTTTAGTATAGGGTAAAGCTCATTGTGTGTGTGTGTGTGTGTGTATGGATGGCCAGTTGTTTCAACATCATCTGTGGAAAAGACTATTCTTTCACCATTGAATTGTTTTGATATTTTTCTCAGAAGTCAATTGGCCAAATATGTATGATCCACTGATCTATATATCTATTTTTTTGCTAATCCTCCTCTGACTTGGTTGCTTTATATCTAATCTAAAAAGCACATAGACTGAGTCCTTCTAGGTTAGTTTTAAACATGAAAGGTTTCAGACCTCTTTGAGACAACAAAGCAAATAAGTCAAGGATGTACTTGATATAAAAGTATAGATTTCAGAAAAGAACTCTGGACTAAAGCATTAGGTTTAGGAACCATTAGCCTATAGATTGTATTTGAAACCAAGAAAATCAATGAACTCACCTGGGAAAATAGGGTAGAAAGATGAAAGAACTTAGGACCAAGCTCTGACAAATTCTTATGTTTAGATGTTAGCAGGATGAAGAGGAGGCAATAAAAGAGAGTGGAATGATTCTACCTTTGATTTCTTTTCCTTGTGATAACCACTTTCCTCTCTCTCTATTTTTTATTTCTAAGAGTATATTAAAACATATTCCACACTGGAAAATAAAGAGGAAAAGGGATTCGCAAATGAAATTGGAGAAAACTCAAAAGCATTTTTGGCATCAAAGAAACTAAGAAACAGGCAGATTCGGGAATGGAAGAATAGTCTGCTGTACTGATAGCTACTGGGAGGTTTAATTAGGTGTTCATTGGATTAAGAGAGTTATTACTGAAAAAAATAGTTTTGGTGAAATGGTAGGTGCAGAAGCCAGATCAGAAGAAGGTATGAATGGGAGGTTAGAAGGTAGAGATGGCATATGCTGGCAATTCTTAATTATGGCTGCAAATGTGAGCATAGAAGTAGCATGATTGCTGACGGGGATTAGGGTGTATCATACTAGACTGTTATCTGCAGTTGAAGATAAAAGGAAATGTGTATATGCTGGAAATGATTTATAGAAAGCAACAGTTGAAGATGCATGAGACGGGATAACTGAAGGGTCTAAATGTTAGAGAAATTGAGATGGTGTGGAATCCAGAGACCATAGGACACATCCTCATTTTCAGTGGGCAAGCCAAAGTAAAATATGGCTTTAATGCCAGGGCACTCGCATATTTGGTTGTTGTAAGATGAGGGGGTCCCTTTCTGACGCAAAGTCATCAGCCAAAGTGAGAGTAGAAAGACTGGAAATGTACTGAGAGGGGGAAGATATGGAAAGATCAAGGGGAAAGAATGGGAGAATATGCTTGAAGATGTTATGATCTTCTCAACCTGTGAGGATTAAAAGGAAAAAAAATCAACCTGGCATATTCTTCTTCTTGCCTGCCCTGGGAGGAAGGGCCTAGTGCAGAGATGCTCAGAGAAGGACAGGCATCTGTTGGAGCATGGGGCTATCACCAGTTTTCATAGTTACTTGTACATTTATTTTTAGTTTTTATTTTTATCTATATTTTAATTAATTTAAACTTTTAAGCTGCTTTCACAAATTTTGGAAAAAAAGTTAAGAAATATATTTATATATGATTTCTTTGGAAGGAATGATACTAAAGCTGAAACTCCAGTACTTTGGCCACCTCATGCGAAGAGTTGACTCATTGGAAAAGACTCTGATGCTGGGGGGGATTGGGGGCAGGAGGAGAAGGGGACGACGGAGATTGAGATGGCTGGATGGCATCACTGACTTGATGGACGTGAGTCTGAGTGAATTCCGGGAGTTGGTGATGGACAGGGAGGCCTGGCATGCTGCAATTCATGGGGTCACAAAGAGTCGGACATGACTGAGCGACTGATCTGATCTGATCTGATATATATATATATAAATATATTTGTTTAATTATTGACCTTTTATATTGCTGTGTTTTCATCAACTACAGACTAATAGCAAGCTGTCAACACTGTCTCTCCTCTGAGTTACTGACACAGTTATCCCACATGTCCTTCATCCTTGTGGACAGAAGAAGACCCATCTAGAGAGGTAGGAGGAGACTGAGCCTGGTTTCCTGTAGGCTGAAGCAAAGAATTAGATTGATAACAATCTTGGAGAAACAGCAGAAGGAAGTCCATCAAAGATAGCTCACTCTTTACCACCACTGCATCAAAGGCTGAGCCACAACAAGAAAGATACATTAGGAAAAACAAAATGTTCAACATCCGTGTGGCAACTAGATTATAAAGTTAAAAGGCAGTCCTACAACTGAGGAAAACATTTGGGACAATGTGACAAAGGACTCATACCCTTAATATATAAAGAAACTTTAAAAATTAAAATTAGGAGGAGAGCAACTAAGAGAAAAAAGAAAACCGAAGGGATCAAGAACAGGAATAGGCATTTCAGAAAAAGACAGGCATATGAACAATAAATAAAGCTGAGACAATAATCATCTGTATTGGTGATCAGTAAAATGTCAATTAAAATAAGAATTGGATGCTTTTGTTTTATTTATTGTGTTAACAAAGATACCAAAGATGTTAATACATGTGCTGACAAGCACATGGGGCAGTGCTCTTACACAGGCTGCTGCTGCTGCTGCTGCTAAGTCAGTCGTGTCTGACTCTGTGCGACCCCATAGACGGCAGCCCACCAGGCTCCCCGTCCCTGGGATTCTCCAGGCAAGAACACTGGAGTGGGTGGCCATTTCCCTCTCCAATGCATGAAAGTGAAAAGTGAAAGTGAAGTCGCTCAGTCGTGTCCGACCCTCAGCAACCCCATAGACCGCAGCCTACCAAGCTCCTCTGTCCATGGAGTTTTCCAGGCAAGAGTACTGGAGTAGGTTGCCATTGCCTTCTCCGCTTACACAGGCTAAGTGGAGTGAAAACATGTATGATTGAGGGGAATATCAAAAACTCACAGCTTTTTCTAACTGAGAAATTCTGCCTCTAGGATTAGGGACTAGTTCAGCACCTTTTGACTCATTGTTTTCATTGATGTAGGGCCTCAGATTCAGACTCTGGGTATATCTCCAAACAAAATTATACAGAGTCCAAGAGATAACTGATGAGAAAAAAGACACTTACCATGTAACAGAATTGTTGTGCTCGGTCACATGATCTGTAGTACACTAGAAATTCAGCCCTTCTCCTAATTCTATGAGTCTTCAAAATAGTGTGGTTACAGTGTATATTATTGTATATTTTTTCAATGAAAGCCATGATTGGTTAAGGAATACATTTAAAATATGCCACAATTTTAAAAGACATATGTTGGCATTTTTTTTAAGATACTTAATGTCTCAAAAAATTTGCCTAATTGTTTTTTTTGCCCTCAGGTAGTCATTTATATTACTGAAAAACTTAAAAATACTTGCATATGTAATAGAAAAAATTCAGTTCAGTGAGTCGCTCAGTCATGTTTGACTCTTTATGACCTCATGGACTATAGCATGCCAGGTTTCCCTCTCCATCACCAACTCCTGGAGCTTGCTCAAACTCATGTTCATGGAGTCAGTGATGCCATCCAATCATTTCATCCTCTGTCGTCCCCTTCTCCTCCTGCCTCAATCTTTCCCAGCATCAGGTTCTATTTCAATGAGTCGGTTCTTTGCAGCAGGTGGCCAAAGTATTGGAGTTTCAGCTTCAGCATCAGTCCTTCCAATGAATATTCGGGACTGATTTCATTCAGGATTGACTGGTTTGATCTCCTTGATAAGCTGTGTTACTTCCATATCATAAAGACATTTTAAAATGATGTTGTAAAAGAATGTTTATTAACATAGAAAGATTTTTAAAAATAAGTTCATAAGACAGTATGAACTCCATAAACTTATGTTTCTAAAAATTAGATATGATTATGCATATCAGAAAATAATATCCAAATTATGAGTCAAATTTGGTAGCGTGACTAATGTTTAGCTGTAGCTAAGCAACATCAAAAAAATTGTTTTGTTTGTCAGATTCAAATTCCCATGATAAATATGTTTTAAAGTTGGTACCTGGAAAATATATCAGAACAAACTAAAACTGTAAGTCAGGTAACTGAGAAACATTTCACCCATTTTATGAATGGCAGAGAAAAGGAGAAGGAAAAGTGCTTGGAGGTAGATCTTCTAATCTGGAAATTCTAGAAAACCTTCAGCATCTTGCAGCCTTTCTTCTGCATTTGAATGTCTTCAGTCTCTTGGGCAGTGCTTGGCACATGGGAAGCACTGAGTAAATGGTCTCTGACTCATCTGGGAAGGACTCCAGGAGCCCTGAGTGCACGGAGGGAAACCACGCCCATCTGGTAAACAGAGACTGCTATGTTCCCGGCTACTGAAGTGCTGCTATTGGTCAGTTTTAGCCTTTCGGTCTCTAGAGACATCGACATAGAATTTTCTCTCTCCCAGACTATGTGGTGTAGGCACTTTGAAAAGTCACATACATCACTTTGTAGCTGGACAGAGGGAATTGAGACAGCACACAGGCAGGAAAATAAGTCAGGCTAACATTAAACTTGGGACCAGAGAAGTCCATTAGAGGAAAACCAATGCCATGGCAACTGAAAACCCATGTAATTTCATTTGCTATTTAATGGGCTCTTTGTAGAGAAGTGCTCTTTGTGGAAAAGGCTAATTGAGGCCAAAAAATCGCATGCAATTTTCTCTTAAAGGATTTTCCCCGATTTTTTCAATGTTGCAGAGCTGGCTTTGTTCTCAAGCTGGGTTTTGTCTGCTATTTTTCTGTTTGCCTTCCTACTTAATGCCCCCCATCTTCTGGCCTTTGTTTCCTTTGGTATTAGTATAAGTGTTCATCAGTTGAGAGGGCTTATTTACCTCAGTGAAAATGTCCTTTCTGTGAATCCTGCCTTCCCCTACGAATAAAGAGAGTCAGGTCAGGTTTAGCTGGCTGAAAAGTAGCATATTATTTCTACCTATTCCCTTTCGTAAGAGGAAAATGAAAGCTGCTTGCTTTTCTCTGCATGAAGCAAATCCTGACAGTTGCAGGAAAATTTGTTACTGCAGGAAAGCCATAAAAATTCAAATGTTTCCTAGCAGAATGTAGCATGAGGGCAATGTAAAGGAGACCATGCCTTTTAAAAGACTGTCCCCGGCTACTTGCTGTGACGGTGACACAGTTGCCCGCACATTAGGAAACTCCCTGTTCAGCGATGTGAACACAGGACGACAAGGTGTCATTGGACCTCACTTTAGTCAAGAAATAGACATGCCTGCTTGACACACACCGCGCTCACTCGTCCGTCACCTCTGTCTTTCCATCTCTCGGGTTACACATTGTAGTAGCAGAAACCTGACCCTCCTAGTCACTTGCAAACAACCTTGGGGATCTTTGTCCCATCTGCTGCATGGTTAGTACCACCTGCACAACATGAATTTAATATTTTCTTTAAATTGACATTATTATTAAGTTTAATTTTAAAGGAACCTTTATATCACTATAAAAATTGATTTGTCATTGTAAAAAATATGCCAAAACCCCTTGCCAAATATAGAAGGTGGTAGGAACAGGGCTTCCCTGGTAGCTTAGATGGTAAAGAATCTGCCTGCAATGTAGGAGTCCTGGGTTCAAACCCTGAGTCTAAAAGATTTCCTGTAGAAAGGCATGGCAACCCACTCCAGTATTCTTGCCGAGAGAATCGCACGGACAGAGGAGCCTGCCGGGCTACAGTCCATGGGGTGTCAAAGAGTTGGACATGACTGAGTGACTAACACTTTTCCCTTTCACTTTCAATAGTAACAGTAAATAGTGGGCAATCAAATTCTTGACCTCTGTCTACCCAGAGACTTTCTTCCTCAGCTAACAGAGAATGGCTTTAAAAAGCCACATCTTCTGGGTGCTGTCTTTCTGGAAGCATTGTCTTCAGTCCTTCTGCTCTGAATGAGTGAACTTGAAATTTGTTTGCAGACTGTCTCTCACACCCAGTCAAGCAGCAGCCTTTCCAGCCCAGTAAAGAATGTCCCATGTGAAATCATGGCACACTTGGGAATACATTGACTTACACAGGGCTTTGTAAAGTTTGTGGTCTATTTAGAAGCAAATTTTAGAAGCCTCCTCTTTAGAATCAGGAGTGAAATAAATTTGCTGCTCTCACATCTCACACCCCTGTCCTGGAGGTCCTAGCTGACACAAAAAGAAAAGAAAATAAGATGTAAGATGATTGGAAAGCAAGGAAGTAAAACAGCCTTTATTTCATACAATATGTTTGTCTAGATTAAAAAAAAAAGAAAATATAAGATCAAATGGTTAGAATTCATAATTGAGTTCAGAAAGGGTACTGCCTTTGAGATCAATTTACAAAAATCAGTCACATTTCTGTACACCAGAATCAAGCAGTGAGAAATTATAAGAAAAGATGTGATTTATAAAATCACAAGAAATGTAAGGGGCCTAGGAAATATATTCAACAAAAGGTGGAACAAACATAACAATTGATTAAAAGACATTAAGAGGATACTACATTTATTATGAAAAATATATTTCTTGATTACTCCCTCCTCAGAGGCAACCACTTTCACTTCTTTTAGCTGATTAGTCTGATATTTATCTCCATATTGCTAAATAAATACGATTTATTTATACATAAAATTGAAAAGAGTAAATAGCAACATAAGCAGTTTTCTGATAGTCTACTGATTTATCATGATGGAAGTTGAGGATCTGGCTCCTTTTTCTCACTGCCCTCCCGTACACGTACATTTCTTAGTCTCCATTCTTATAATATAATTGCATTATAACTGTGAGGCTTGTAGTAAACTAGGATAGCCATTTCTTCTTTTTACAGCATTTTGCCCTGGATTTGTGTATTATTTTCTGCATTTGCTCCTTTTTTTTTTTCCTACGAATCATCACTATTTTAACCCCCAAACCTTTTGCCAATAGCTTTAATTTTTTCTGAAAATATTTCAATTCAACGGGTATTTCATCGGTTTTATTTTTTTGTGAAAAAGTTCCTTCTGGAGACAACAGATCTGCTCCAAAGACTGCCATCCTGGATCTCCATTCTTCAATGTCCTGGAGAGTCCCTTTGCCTCTTGCTGTGCTGGATTTCCTGTTTCCTGGATTTTGGGTCTTTCTAGGTCATGGTTTGTTGCCTGTTTGGGTTGAGTACCTCTGTTAGTAGGTTTCTGAAAAAAGGTGCAAGAAACTGCTCATACATTTATTCCACCCGGACTTGGCACAGAATTATAAATTGATAATCATTTTCCTTTAGAATGATGAAGGCATTTCTGCATTGCCATTTTATTTCCTCATAGTTTCTTTGCAAAATTGAGACTTAAAATTGAAGGAAGTAGGGAAAACCACCGTACCATTCAGGTATGAGCTAAATCAAAGCCCTTATGATTATACAGTGGAAGTGACAAATAGACTCAAGGGATTAGATCTAATAGACAGATTGGCTGAAGAACTATGGACAGAGATTCATGGCATTGTACAGGAGAACATCCCCAAGAAAAATAAATGCAAAAAGGCAAAATGGTTGTCTGAGGAGGCCTTACAAATAAATAGCTGAGAAAAGAAGAGAAGCTAAAGGCAAAGGAGAAAAGGAAAGATATAAGCTTCTGAATGCAGAGTTCCAAAAAATAGCAAGGAGAGATAAGAAAGCCTTCCTCAGTGATCAATGCAAAGAAATAGAGGAAAACAATAGAATAGGAAAGACTAGAGATCTCTTCAAGAAAATTAGATATACCAAGAGAACATTTCATGCAAAGATGGGCACAATAAAGGGCAGAAACAGTATGGACTTAACAGAAGCAGAAGATATTAAAAAGAGGTGGCAAGAATACACATATACACAAAAGATCTTCATGACCCAGATAGCCATCATGGTGTGATCACTGGACTAGAGCCAGACATCCTAAAGTGCAAAGTCAAGTGGGCCTTCACTGTGGTTCAGTTCAGTTCAGTCGCTCAGTCGTGTCTGACTCTTTGCGACCCCATGGACCGCAACATGCCAGGCCTCCCTGTCCATCACCAACTCCTGGAGTTTACCCAAACTCATGCCCATTGAGTAGGTGATGCCATCCAACCATCTCATCCTCTGTCGCCCCCTTCTCCTCCTGCCCTCAATCGTTCCCAGCATCAGGGTCTTTTCAAATGAGTCAGCTCTTCACATCAGGTGGCCAAAGTACTGGAGTTTCACCTTCAACATCAATCCTTCCAAGGAACACTCAGGACTGATTTCTTTTAGGATGGACTGGTTGGATCTCCTCGAAGTCCAAGGGACTCTCAAGAGTCTTCTCCAACACCACAGTTTAAAAGCATCAATTCTTCAGAACTCAGATTTCTTGATAGTCCAACTCTCACATCCACACATGACCACTGGAAAAACCATAGCTTTGACTAGATGGACCTTTGTTGGCAAAGTAATGTCTCTGCTTTTTAATATGCTATCTAGGTAGGTCATAATTTTTCTTCCAAGGAGAAAGCATCTTTTAATTTCATGGCAGCAGTCACCATCTGCAGTGATTTTGGAGCTTCAAAAAATAAAGTCAGCCACTGTTTCCACTGTTTCCCCATCTATTTCCCAGGAAGTGATGGGACCGGAAGCCATAATCTTAGTTTTCTGCATGTTGAGCTTTAAGCCAACTTTTTCATTCTCCTCTTTCAGTTTCATCAAGAGTCTCTTTAGTTCTTCTTTACTTTCTGCCATAAGGGTGGTGTCATCTGCATATCTGAGGTTATTGATATTTCTCCCAGCAATCTTGATTCCAGCTTGTGCTTCTTCCAGTCCAGCGTTTCTCATGATGTACTCTGCATAGAAGTTAAATAAGCAGGGTGGCAACATACAGCCTTGACGTACACCTTTTCCTATTTGGAACCAGTCTGTTGTTCCATGTCCAGTTCCAAGTGTTGCTTTCTGACCTGCATACAGATTTCTCAAGAGGAAGGTCACGTGGTCTGGTATTCCCATCTCCTCAGAATTTTTCTCAGTTTATTGTGATCCACACAGTCAAAGGCTTCATAGTCAATATAGCAGAAATAGATGTTTTTCTGGAACTATCTTGCTTTTTCAATGATCCAGCGGATGTTGGCAATTTGATATTTGGTTCCTCTGCCTTTTCTAAAACCAGCTTGAACATCTGGAATTTCACAGTTCATATATTGCTGAAGCCTGGCTTGGAGAATTTTGACCATTACTTTACTAGCATGTGAGATGAGTGCAATTGTGTGGTAGTTTGAGCATTCTTTGGCATTGCCTTTCTTGGGATTGGAATGAAAAGTGACCTTCATGTGAACAGAGTTTTGTTCAGCACAGTGCCGGAGCCAGCCGGCAAAGTCGATCAGGTCCCGAGAACGTGCACGGCGGGGCTAAGAAAGAAACTAAAGCAAGAGACTACAAAGATGGGGTCGAGAGGTTCAGACACGTCACCACGAAGGGACGCAGTCTGACACCAACTTTATTCAACATCTCATATTTATACAGAAAAGCGTGAGAGAGACAAAACAGTTGACATTTTTCTTGGTTAGCCTATACATCTTACAAACAGTCACAAGAAATCTTGAGAGCATGGGAATGGCTCCCTGTTATTATTTCTTACACCAGATAACATTTCTCTGTGCGTGAGAAGTTTGCACAGAACTCCAGGTGCCTGCAGTAAATAAGCGCCTAATCTCTGGGGTGGCGGGACAGAGAGCTATGTTTGCAAGCAAACCCTCAAGGACTGAGGCAGCTCCCAGAGCTGTGTCCTTCGGACAAAGGACCCCGTTCTCACGGGCAGCTCCCCGCAGCACAGCCTATGCATAATACATATTGATTGTTGAATGTTTATTGAATGATCAGTTCAGTTCAGTCGCTCAGTCATGTCCAACTCTTTGTGACCCCATGAACCACAGCACGCCAGGCCTTCCTGTCCATCACCAACTCCCGGAGTCCACCCAAACCCATGTCCATTGAGTCAGTGATGCCATCCAACCATCTCATCCTCTGTCACCCCCTTCTCCTCCTGCCCTCAATCTTTCCCAGCATCAGGATCTTTTCAAATCTTCACATCAGGTGGCCAAAGTATTGGAGTTTCAGCTTCAACATCAGTCCTTCCAATGAACATCAGTCCTTCCATTGAATGATCAATAAAGAACAAATACTAGAACTAGAAAGGGAGGACAGTGTGATTGAACCATGCAAATTCCATGACCATTACTGTCAAAATGACTCTGAGTTTATGGTCTGTTGCACTCACTGCTTGTTTTCCCAAATGAAGAGAGCAAGTTGGGATGAAGGGAAAAGTCAGAATTGTCAAGTATCACTGAGAAATCTAGTAAGTTGAGAGTTTAAAAGTTCCTTTGGATTCAGTGACCTGCGAGGACTTGGAGATTGTAGCAAGCAGTTGAGTGACGTATGGATGCAGAAGTTAGGATGGAGGGGATTGATAGTAAAAAGGAGTCTGAGTGTGAACAAACTTTTAAAGAGAGTTTGTGAGGAGGAGGCAAGACATCAGATAAAGAAGAAGATGGTGCTGAGAAATTTTTTCTTCTAGATGATAGAAAACGGAAAATTTAAAAAACTGATGACAGAATTCACTGGTGAATCAGACACTGAGGACAAAGGAGAGAGGAGGGATATTTCATGGTGTGAGAACCCAATAGGTATGGGGAATGATGTTGAGAACCAGGCAGAGGCATATGACTCTAAAGGGAAGAACACCTCTTCTTGCCTTGTAGTTGGAGGCAAGAAAAGAGAGAGAATGAAAGTTGACATGGGGTAGTCAGGCTTCTTGGAAGTTTTCTCTGAAAGGTATCTTTATGTAAAAAAGAGGTGAGGAAATGTAAGAGTGAAGAGAGAGGGCAAAGGGTTGAAAGGTTGAGCAACTTAAAAAGGTTTGAAGTAATTATTATGAAGAGTGGGGGAATAAACTGAGTAGAGAAATACTGACTTGCTGGGCAGTCTCAAGGACCCAGCTGAGTTTTTATGTTTGACCTTAAGGTGATACCAGTCTTGTACAGGTGGCACTGCATCTGTATGGTGTGATTTTTGCCACATACTCTCAGCTGCTTGGGTGCAGGTGCTGAGAGTGTAGATAACTGGGTTCACTCAGGATTAAGTTCATTCATAACACCAGGCAGACACTATGAAGAGTAGGAGGTAGTTTAAGGTTTTGGCAAAAGAGTGATTAAAATGATGGGGAATGGAACTCAGCTGGATAGGAAGTGGTGGGGGGAGGCGTGTAAGGAATGTCTAATGGACAAAGAGACCATGGAGAGGGGTTCCAGCGAAACTAAGATGCAAAGATAGGCAGTTATGATCAGAGAATTGGGTTGGGGAATTTGTGATTTTTTTTGTGGGCATGCTCAGTTGTGTTTGACTCTTTACAACCCCGTGGACTAACCCACCAGGTTCCTCTGTCCATGGAATTTTTCAGACAAGAACACCATAGTGGGTTGCCATTTCCCATGTAGTGGGTTGCCATGGGATCTTCCCAACCCAGGGATCAAACACATGTCTTCTGAATCTCCTGCATCTCCTGCATTGGAAGGCAGATTCTATACCACTGAGCCAACTGGGAATCCGGGGAAACTGAAAATGACTCAATCCAGGTACGACTATAGGTAGGAGTCACCACATCAGAAAGGAGGAGAAAGTCATAGGAGAGAATGAGATCCAGAAACTGAGACACAGGGCATTAAATGGTCATCTGAGTGATTGTTAAGGCAGCCCAGAATTTGTGTGGAGGGGTCATGTGAGTTAGGTGCTGAAATCTTCAGAGGTTGATGGGGAGATAAATGTATTCAGAAAGGAAGGTAGGTGGTATCGATGAAAAAAGCAGAGCCCCAGAGAAGCAGTGGTGTTCCTTTTCTTGGTTTTTGTTTTTTCAAAAGTATTAGAGAATAATTGGAAGTAGCAATGGGGAGTCAGATATATGAAAAAACACCCAGCTGTATACTGAAGGCCAGAGTTAAGCATCCCGCATGCCTTCTTTCAGCTTGGAACCAGGCAAAGCTCCTTTGGTTGCCATGGTGACCAACACCCTGTCTCTGGGCTCATTAATCCTGTGTTCCAAACTAAGCACTTAGCGATAGGTTCTGAATAAATGCAACAAAGCTCTGCATACTGAAAAGGGCACATTCATGTTAAGCAGGGGAAAAAGGTTTTCAATTTCATTCATTAAACTGGAGTAAATAATTTAATATCTTCGTGCGTCAGTCCTCCTAGCTAATGAATAAGGATAAATGCTTAATGGAAAATCTAGCCTAATAAAGTTAACAGCATCAGCTTTACATAAAAAGGAAATTGATGTTGCTGGTATATAGGCATATGAAGGGGAAAATGGAAAGAAAAAAACATATATTAAGTGTCTGTGATGTGGAATGTCAGGTACTTTAAAATAAAATGTCTCATTTAATCCTCTCAACCACCATGTGAGATTGTTCTTATTATTCATATTATTTTCTTCATTTTATAGATGAGGAACTGGAAACTCAGAGCAGTTAAATAAGGCCACAGTTAACACAATCGGTAGAATATGACCAGACCTAACTCTATCTGATTTGGCTCCATAGTGGTCCTGCGGTGCCTTGCTAAAAATTGTGTACTGTTGATTCTTCTGGGACTTTGGGCTATTTAAAAAGTCAGGAGAAAAGTTTGTGCTAAGGTGACACGGCCTATATAAAAGAGAACTTTAAATGCTGTATTAGAATTCCATTAGCTAAAAAAACCCTTCACTATCATAAGATGATTTTAAAGGCTCTTGTTGGAAAAAAAAATTAGAAGGTAGTTGGGTATGTTAAACATATTTAATTAAAAGTGGTGAAGAACATTTCTTCCAAAACGCCCCCTTGCCTCCTCAAAGTAATCAGTCATCCCACTTTGCTATTTGCAAGTCCATGGAAGGTACATGTACATACATATGTTTATATATATGCTAAAAAGGAAATTAAAAAAAGAAGGTTTGGAATTGCAAGATCCTCAACACAGAAGCTGATGTTTTTCTTCTCAGCATCATGCCTTCATGTGGGTTTTCCGGCTTGGCTCCAGCAAAGGTACAGATAAAGTGATGGACAAAGATATATTAAAAATCCTTAATTCATTTTCCTTAAAATTAAAGTCTTTTATTTAAAACAACACTTTGATCAGTTTCTAATTTCTGCTTCTAATACAGCAAGGTTTAAAATAAATGGAAACAGCTGGGCCCAAGTTAGATATCCCTGACGCTGAACTTAGCTGTTAGCACTTCCTTTTAATTCAAATACTAATTGTTTTGGTCTCAACTATATGACTATCCTGTGTCTATTGTCTTAAATTTGGGTAATTGCCCCAGACTATTCCCAAATGTTTCTTCAGAGGGAAAGTGTTAATTTTGGCCCTCTCTCCCATTAGTGTTAGAGTTTTCCTTCTTCAACTGGCTCTCTCTACTTTAAATTCTCCTATCAAAGGCCATATGTAGGCGGGGCGGGGAAGGCCATATGTGACCTGACTTGTAATTTTTCAGTCTGGTTATTTTATCTTTGCTTTGTAACTAGAAGCATCAGAACCCAGAAATTGAAGAATGACATTTCCTTGGGCCTCCCCTGCTTTATTTTTGTTTTTTCCTATCAGCACTTGTCTAATTTGTTTCTTACTTAGAGGAGGCTGGATCTTATTATCTTCTGAACAGTTTAAACACCATTTAGCAAAAGATATCAGCTTTATAAACAAGAATGTAAGTATTTTCTTTGTAATCTCCTTAAGTAATAATTTATGGAGGGTAACCTAAACAGTTTTAATAGGAGACTCCTGGCGCCAGATCCGGAGGTGAAACGGTTAAATCAAACAAGACCCTGGTGCTTCCATCTCAATTTTCCATTAAAGCTAACCAAGAAAACCTCCAAACAGAGAAAATAGCAAAAGCAGCAGAATTGGAGGCTAAGAATCAAGCATAAGCTAGCTTCCTGAAGACGTTCCTACTAATTAGAAAGCTAATGGGAAGGGAGCAAGAGTGGACCCCCTCTTTTCTGAGATAAAACATCTCCTGGCAATCACAAAAGGTATTGCCGACCCCCACTGAGAGCCACCGATGGCTGAATACTTGTGGCAAGGCCCCTGGGGCACCCTTCTCCTCTGTTTCCCTGTGCCTTAGAAGTACCATCAGCCCTCTGCAACTCTCTTCAATTAAGAGGGCCATGCCGAGCAAAGAACCAAGTGGGAAAGGCAGAAAGTAAATACACTTCTTGCAAACAGAGTTGAATTAACCTGGGTTGGGGCAGGAGGAACAGACTGAATAAGAGCCCTAGGGAAAGATCGGCATGGACTTAATAATAACTGGATATGGTGTTTCTCTTGCATGCCTGGCATTTTATCCATATTCTCAATTAACCCTCACAACTGTCTTATGAGAGTAATACTATTGTTTTCATTTACAAATTAAACAACACTGTGCTTTAGACGAGTTGCTTAATGCTAAGACCGGGTTTTGAATGCAGGATGACCTCAATGCAGAGCACCTGCTTTTTCCACCAGGTGGGGCTGTCTCTCCTTTGCTACTCAGAATCCTGCCAAGCACAGAACCTAGTCTGGGGACAGCCCTGCTGCCCAGGTGTGAATCTGTCTCCACTGTGGGCTGGACGTGTCAGTCAGTAAACCAGCTGCTTCCTCAGCTCCTCCCGGAACTGCCTTGTTCACAGCCCCTGGTGAAGGGAGGGCTTAAGTTGTTAAGTTCAGTAACACTGGATCCTTCCCCGCCACAGCCCATTAGACCAAGGGTGGTATGCAAGCCAGGGAATTCAAATACAACTTGATATATAAAGATGAACTCAAATATAGTGCATAAGAATGTAGTTCTGGAGTAAGATTTGTTGTTGTTCAGTTGCTAAGTTGTGTCTGACTCTTTGCAACCCCCTAGACTGCAGCCCCGGAGAAGGCAATGGTACCCCACTCCAGTACTCTTGCCTGGAAAATCCCATGGACGGAGGAGCCTGGTAGGCTGTAGTCCATGGGGTCGCTAAGAGTCGGACACGACTGAGCGACTTCCTTTTCACTTTTCACTTTCATGCATTGGAGAAGGAAATGGCAACCCACTCCAGTATTCTTGCCTGGAGAATCCCAGGGGCGGGGGAGCCTGGTGGGCTGCCGTCTATGGGGTCGCATAGAGTCGGACACGACTGAAGCGACTTAGCAGCAGCAGCAGCAGACTGCAGCCCACCAGGCTTCCCTATTCTTCATAGTCTCCCAGAGTAAGATTGCCTGCATTCAAATTCTGACCTCCTTCCTGTTCACTTCCTGCCTGAGAGAGGGCCAGATTTAACCTCTTCAAATCTCAGCCCTCATTTACTAAATGGGGAGATTGATAATAATCCAAGGTGATTCTGGGTCCAAAAGTTTGGGAAGATATATGTTAAATTAGACAGTTTTCCTTACCATAGGACTTTTCAGAATCCTTCATGTGCTTATATAAATTGTGACTATACCAAGGGGCACAAAATTACTAATTTATTGAACTAAGAGCTTTCATTTTTACTAAAAATGCCCCAGAACAAGTTTTGGGAAATACTGGCTTAGAAGAGTGAGATTGGGGTTTATAGCTAGAAGGGGAACTCATATTTGGTACATAAGGCACTGACTTAGCCCTGTGTACATCAATCTCCCCTCCAGCTTCCCTTCTGAGGGCAAATCCTATCTCACTATAGTAGGCAGATAATGACCCTCCACAGTTGTCCACAGGCTAATCCCTGGAATATATGAATATGTAAACTTACACGGCAAGAGGGATTTTGTAGATGTGACTGAACTAAAAACCTTGCAATGGGGAGATGATATTGGATTGTCTGAGTTGGCTCATCTCCTTAGAAGTGGAATTTCTCTTCTGGCTGTGGTCAGAGGAAACCTAACTATGGTAGGAAGTTTAGAAAGATTTTATGTGAAAAAGATTACATACATCATTGCTAGATTTGAAGATGGAGGGAGAAGTTATGACTCAAGGAATGTGGATGTTCTCTAAAAGTTGGAAAATTCAAGAAGACAGATTTTCCTAAAGACTATCACACTGACTCCTAATCTTGGCAGACTTATATTAGAGTTTTCCAAAGAAACTGAACCAGTGTTGGGTGGGAGGGGTTAGGAGAGATTTGTTTTAAGGAATTGACTGATGAGATTGCAGAAGTACAAGGAAAATTGAAGTTTGAGATCAAGGCAGTCTGGAGCAGAATTCCTCCTTCTTCAAGGGCCCATAGTCCTTTCTTGTAAACCTTCAACTAACTGGACGAGGCCCACCCACATTGTGGAGAGTAATCTGCTTTACTCAGAGTCTCCTCTGAGTCTCCTGTGTGCTTAACCACCCAATCATGTCCAACTCTTTGTGACCCCATGGACTGTAGCCCTCCAGGCTCCTCTGTCCATGGAAGTTTCCAGGCAAGAATACTGGAGTGGGTTGCCATTTCTTCCTCCAGGGGATCTTCCCCATCCAGGGATCAAATCCACATCTCCTGTGTCTACTTACTTAAATGTTAATCTCACCTGAAAAGAACACCTTCACAGAAATGTCCAGAATAGTCTTTGAGCATTAAATGTCTGAGCGCTGTGGCCCAATTAAGCTGTCACATAAAATTAACTGTTGTACCTACTAAGACCTGTGTTAGACTTCTGACCTACGAAGCCATGAGAAAATACATTTGTGTTGTTCTGGGCTACTAAATGTGTGGTAATTTGTTACTGCAGCAATAAGGAACTGATACACTCACCTACTACCCATTAAGCATTGCCATCAACTGTAATGCTAGTCATTTCCTACGGAGGACCTGATCATTTGTCTCTGTTTTTGTCCATTTTCCAAGTTCCTTCAACAGGGATGGATTTCAGTTCTGACATAGATTGCCAATCCAAATTCAGCCTCGGCTCCTGGACCTCCTCAATGATAAAGACCTTCATCTCACTCCAGTTCAACCACCCATTCCTACTGTGGCATCCTGGCTCTTTACATTGCTCCGTTATTTTCACTCCCTGTCTTTTCAACCGTCACTCCCTCAGTTACACCTTCCCAGTTCTTCAGTGATGTAGTCACTCCAGTTCCTTGCACCTCGCTTTAATCCAGGCCTGCCAACCCTCCTACCTTTGTTTCTTTTTCCTTACCCTGTGTGTCCTGATTGATGACTGGAACTACTGTCTCACCAACATTATGCCTTCTTTGACACAGCAGGGCTCTTTTGAGCAGGGCTCTTTTGAGCAAATATACCTAATCTCTGCTTATGTTAACTATCTACAACAATATGTTCAAAGCTAAAAAAAAAAAAAGAAAAAGAAAACTTTTAGCCACAGCTATATAAACTAAATATATCAGCAAACTGTAAATGAAAAACTGAATGAAATTTCTACTAATTACATCATCAGAGGAAATGGATTGGGATATACATTTTTGATAAGCTGTCACATACTATCTCTTAAACAGAATAGGACAGGTACCACCCCCCTTTAAGGTTAGGGAGAGAAGTTGACTCTAATGTTCACTATTTGGCTTCATGGATTCCTTCCCCCCTTAATTTCTTCATCAGTCTATATCCACTGAGAATACAAACTCACAGCATGCCACATGTCAGGAATTAGAGAATATCTTGTATTCTCAGTTGATTAGTCACTACCTGTCTTACAGAGCTCTCAAGTGTGAAGGCAGTAACAAGAAGTCCAACTGGGAGGCTATGAAAAATACACTGGCCCACGGGGAAGGAACGTTACCCTGACAACTCAGGAAAAGATAATTCTGCAACTGCTTCCCCACAAGAAATAGAAAGATTGAAGCCTTCTGCTTTAGCTCCATTTAAAGTTTGAAGGGGAAGTGGCCTCTAAGAAGCCTAAGCAGTGAAAAAGGGATAAATACAAAGGGAACTGGGGGTAATAATTCCCTCATGCATCATCCCCAGTTCAGTTCAGTTCAGTCACTCAGTCATGTCTGACATTTTGCGACCCCATGGACTGCAGCATGCCAGGCCTCCCTGTCCATCACCAACTCCCAGAGTTTATTCAAACTCATCTCCATTGAGTAGGTGATGCCATCCAACCATCTCATCCTGTCGTCCCCTTCTCCTGCCTTCAGTCTTTCCCAGCATCAGGGTCTTTTCAAATGAGTCAGTTCTTTGCATCAGGTGGCTAAAGTTTTGGAGTTTCAGCTCCAGCATCAGTCCTTCCAAGGAATATTCAGGGCTAATTTCCTTTAGGATGGACTGGTTGGATCTCCTTGCTGTCCAAGGGACTCAAGAGTCTTCTCCAACACCACAGTTCAAAGGCATCAATTCTTCGGCTCTCAGCTTTCTTTACATGTCTAATGGAAAAACCATAGTTTTGACTAGACAGACTTTAGTTGGTAAAGTAATGTCTCTGCTTTTTAATATGCTGTCTAGGTTGGTCATAACTTTTCTTCCAAGGAGTAAGCATCTTTTAATTTCATGGCTGCACTCACCATCTGCAGTGATTTTGGAGCCCCCCAAAATAAAGTCTGTCACTGTTTCCACTGTTTCCCCATCTAATTCCCATGAAGCAATAGGACCAGATGCTGTAATCTTAGTTTTATGAATGCTGAGTTTTAAGGGAACTTTTTCACTCTCCTCTTTCACTTTCATCAAGAGTCTCTTTAGTTCTTCTTCACTTTCTGCCATAAGGGTGGTGTCATCTACATATCTGAGGATATTGATATTTCTCCCATCAGTCTTGATTCCAGCTTGTGCTTCATCCAGCCCAGCATTTCTCATGATGTACTCTGCATATAAGGTAAATAACTAGGGTGACAATATACAGTCTGAACGTACTCCTTTTCCTATTTGGAACCAGTCTGTTGTTCCATGTCCAGTTCTAATTGTTGTTTCCTTACCTGCATACAGATTTCTCAGGAGGCAGGTCAGGTGGTCTGGTATTCCCATCTGTTTCAGAATTTTCCACAGTTTGTTGTGATCCACACAATCAAAGGCTTTGGCATAGTCAATAAAGCAGAAATAGATGTGGTTTTGGAACTCTCTTGTTTTTTCGATCATCCAGAGGATGTTGGCAATTTGATCTCTGATTCCTCTGACTTTTCTAAAACCACCTTGAACATACGGACATTCACGGTTTACGTACTGTTGAAGCCTGGCTTGGAGAATTTTGATCATTACTTTGCTAGTGTGTGAGATAAGTGCAATTGTGCGGTAGTTTGAACATTCTTTGGCATTGCCTTTCTTGGGATTGGAATGAAAACTGACCTTTTCCAGTCCTGTGACCATTGCTGAGTTTTCCAAATTTTCTGACATATTGAGTGCAACACTTTCACAGCATCATCTTTTAGGATTTGAAATAGCTCAACTGGAATTCCATCACCTCCATTAGCTTTGTTTGTAGTGATGCTTCCTAAGCTCCACTTGACTTTGCATTCCAGGATGTCTGGCTCTAGGTGAATGATCATACCATCATGATTATCTGGGTCATGAAGATCTTTTTTGTATAGTTCTGTGTATTCTTGCCACCTTTTCTTTTTTTTTTTTTCCACCTCTTCTTAATATCTTCTGCTTCTGTAGGTCCATACCATTTTTGTCACTTATTGTTCCCATCTTTGCATGAAATACATGCTATGAAAGTAATGCACAAAATTCTCTAAGCTAGGCTTTAGCAATACGTGATCTGTGAACTTTCACATGTTCAAGCTGGTTTTAGAAAAGGCAAAGAAACCAGAGATCAAATTGCCGACATCCACTGGATCATTGAAAAAGCAAGAGAGTGTTAGAAAGACATCTATTTCTGCTTTATTGACTATGCCAAAGCCTTTGACTGTGTAGATCACAATAAACTGTGGAAAATTCTGAAATAGATGGGAATACCAGACCATCTGACCTTTCTCTTGAGAAATCTGTATGCAAGTCAGGAAGCAACACTTAGAACTGGACATGGAACAACAGACTGGTTCCAAATAGGAAAAGGAGTATATCAAGGCTGTATATTGTCACCCCGCTTATTTAACTTTTATGCAGAGTACATCATGAGAAATGCTGGGCTGGAGGAAGCACAAGCTAGAATCAAGATTACCAGGAGAAATATCAATAACCTCAGATATGCAGATGACACCACCCTTATGGCAGAAAGTAAAGAAGAATTAAAGAGCCTCTTGATGAAAGTGAAAGAGGAGAGTGAAAAAGTTGGCTTAAAGCTCAACATTCAGAAAACAAAGATCATGGCATCTGGTCCCATCACTTCATGGTAAATAGATGGAGAAACATTGGAAACAGTGGCTGGATTTATTTTGGGGGGCTCCAAAACCACTGCAGATGGTGAGTGCAGCCATGAAATTAAAAGACGCTTACTCCTTGGAAGGAAAGTTTTGACCAACCTAGATAGCATATTCAAAAGCAGAGATATTACTTTGCCAACAGAGGTCCGTCTAGTCAAGGCTATGGTTTTTCCAGTAGTCATGTATGGATGTGAGAGTTGGACCATAAAGAAAGCTGAGTGCTGAAGAACTGATGCTTTTGAACTGTGGTGTTTCAGAAGACTCTTGAGAGTCCCTTGGACTGCAAGGAGATCCAACCAGTCCATCCTAAAGGAGATCAGTCCTGAGTATTCATTGGAAGGATTCATTTTGAAGCTGAAACGCCAATATTTTGGCCACCTGATGTGAAGAGCTGACTCATTTGAAAAGACCCTCATGCTGGGAAGATTGAAGGCAGGAGGAGAAGGAGACAACAGAGGATGAGATCGTTGGATGGTATCACCTACTCAACGGACATGAGTTTGGGTAAACTCCAGGAGTTGGTGATAGAAAGGGAGGCCTGTCATGCTGCAGTCCATGCGGTTGCAAAGAGTCAGACACGACTGAGCGACTGAATTGAACTGAACTGAACAGTTGAATGACAGTAGCAGCATGCAGTTTTTTTTTTTTTTTTAAGTGAAAACACCATCCAGTCATAAGATATGGTCTGATATCATGAGCACAAGATTAGAGCAAAGTAGTATGATAATAGTACGTTTTCCAAAGTCAGAGTTATTCAATCTTATCTATGGCTACTTTACTAAATTTTAATCAATATTTTCTTTTTTGGGGGGAATAAAAAGGATAAAAAATTAAAACATGTTTAAGGTAACTGAGCTCAGTACCTGCATGTGGATTGCTCACATCTAGAAAGATATCTTTTCCTTAAGGCTGAGTAAATTAAAAATAAACTGAAGAATAAATAAACATAGGCTCTATGAGAAGTCTACATCCCAAGGGATGAGAAGCAATAATCGGATGCATCAGCAGATAAGCTTTGATATGAAAAAGATTTGCTTCAGGAGATAGAAGGAAATAGTTCATGATATTTGCTTCCTGTTTTCAGTTTGTTTTTTTTTAAAAAAAACAACAGGTAGCTGTTAAAAAAGAAGCAACTTCTTATGAGAACAGATTGTGTCTTAAAATGACTTGGTTTATTGGCTGTTTATAAAGCCAGGCTGTTTTTCTACTCCCTCACTGGCCTTTCTTCAGTCCTGTTTTCCTGGATTTGTTTCTCTTTTTCATGTTTAAAAGTTTGTGGTGGCGGGGGGGTGGGCCAGGGTTCAGTCAAACTTTTCTCATCTAAACTCACCCTGGTGATCTTATCTAGTGTCATGACTTCGAATATCATCTGGTGGTGCTCCCTCCCAGGTTCGTATCTCCCAGCCTGACTCTCTCCTCTGAAAATCAGCTCGCCTATCCTACATGTTTGACCCGCCTCCACTGGGTGTTGGATAAGCGCCTCAAGCTGACCATGTCCATACTGCACCTGGGTCTTAGCCCATCTTAACACGCGCCATTTTTATAAATGGCAGTTGTAGTCTGCAAGTTGCTCAAGCCAAAAGCGTTAGAAGAGATCTGTGTTTCCTGACTTTCCATCACACCTCATACCCTACAAGACCTGTTGCTGTAGCTCTGGTCTGACCACTTCAAACCACCCACACTGGGACCACCTTAACCAAAGCCATGCCATTCTTGTTGGCTACAATAGCAGACTTCAAATAGTTTCCTTGCCTTTGCACTTTCCTTTTTTACAGCCTACCCTCCACACAGGCAGTCTGAGTAATCTTTACAAAAGATGAATCAGATCGTTTCACTCTCCAGTGCTTCCTCCCATATTTAGAATATCAAGTCTTCCCTGCGGCCTTCTGTGCCTGACCTCATCTGATCCCTGCTTGCCTCACCAATGCTAGTTCCTACTGCTCCCTCTGTTACTCACCTCTTTTTTTAAAATCTCTGATTCATCCACTATTTCTTTAATTAATTTTTATTGGAGTATAGTTGCTTTTCAATGTTGTTCTAGTTTCTGCTGTCTGGCAAAGTGAATCAGCTATACATTGACATATCTCTCTTCTTTTTTGGATTTCCTTCCCCTTTAGGTCACCACTGAGCATTGTGTAAAGCTCCCTGTGCTATACAGTAGGTTTGCATCAGTTATCTATTTTGTCCATGTGTGCGTGCTAAGTCACTTCAGTCGTGTCTGACTCTGTGACCCTATAGACTGTAGCCCGCCAGGCTCCTCTGTCCATGGGATTCTGCAGGCAAGAATACTGGAGTGGGTTGCCATACCTCCTTCAGGGGATCTTCCTGACCGAGGGACTGGACCCACATCTCTTACGTCTTCTGCACTGGCAGCAGGTTCTTTACCACTTGTGCCCCCTGGGAAGCACATAGTGGTGTGTGTATATGGATCCCAATACGCCTCTTCTGATGCTTGTCCTTGCGTTTTCTGAACACGTCACGGTTGTTCTTACCTACTCCAGAGCCTTTTCCCTTGTTGCCTTCCCTTTGCCAGGAAAGCTTTTCTTCACGATCTTCATATGGTATACTTTCTTGCTACACAAAAGTCAGGTACTACCAGAGGCATTAAGTGAAAATTTTCATTTTCTTCCCTCATCATTCTCCATCACTTTACCCAGCTTTATTTTTCTTCATAATATATCATTACCTATAATTTTATCATATATATATGTTACTTTTTGTCTGTCTGCTTCACTTGCATGTGAAGTCCATGAAGTTAGGGACATTACCTGTCTTATGTCCCAGAGCCTCGAACAGAAGCTGGTACATAGTAGAGTCTCAATGAATATTTGTTGCATTAATGAATGTATCAAGCAGTAGGAACACAAAGGCAAATAAAAAGAGCATCTGCTTTCCCGGATCTTAAAGTGAGGAACCCAAACTTGTTGTTCCTTAGCACTCTAGATACATTTTTTATAGCGGAGGGACAACCAGCACAGTCAGGAGTAAGGGAAGGTTTTTTTAGAAGACATAGTGCTGAGCCTTTAAGGAGGAGTAAAGTTAATCAGTCAAAGAAGAAATTCAGTCATTTCAGGTCAAGGAAACAACATAAGCAAAGGCACGTAGGTATTTGCACAGAACTGCAGGATGCTCAGTAATTAAGGCAAAGCGTGAGGCAGAAGACAGCAGGAAAGAAGCCTGGAGAGGAAGAAGCTGGACTGTGGACGGCTTTATCTCGTATGATGACAAGCTTAGACTGTATCGTACAGAAAATGGAAAGCCATCACAGGCTTTTATGAGACAGAGCAATACAGTCAGATATGTACCTTGAATACCTTACTCTCGGGATTATGGAGGGTGGGTCTGAGCACATGGCAGGCAAGAGGGCAAATGCAGATATACAAGCCAGGCAGTGGGCACAGGGTTGGAACGAATAGTCAGGGGGATGAGAAGGGACAGGGAATGGAGTGTGAATTTCTGACTTTCACTTTGATTCACTGGGGCCAAAGCATTGCTATTTATTGAAATATAGCTTATATGAATAACAGGGTAAGAAGGAAACAAGTTTGGGACATGTTAAGTTTTAGTGCTCAATGAACCTCCAACTGTTTTTGTTCAGAATGCAGTTGTATCTGAAACTCAGGGGTTAGCTCAAGACTGGTTATATATATATATAATATTTATTTATTTATTGGGCTGTACCAGGTCTTAGTTTAGCCATGCAAACTCGTAGTCACGGCCTGTGGGATCCAGTTTCTTGACCAGGAATCAAACCCAGGCCACCTGCATTGGGAGCCCAGAGTCTTAGCTGCTGGACAACCAGGGAAGTCCTAAGACTGGTCATTTATTTTTTAGCAGCTTTATTGTGATATAATTTGCTTATATACAATTCATCCATTTTAAAGTGTGTAATTCAGTGACTTTTAGTATTTTCACAAAATTATGCAACCACCACCACAATCAATTTTAGAACATTTTAATCACCCAACGAGAGAACTGTATCCTTAGCAGTTATCCCCCCTTTTCCTTCAACCGCCACTCCCCACCACCTCAATCCTAGGCAAGCACTAATTTACTTTCCATTTCTATGAACTCGCCTGTTCTGGACTTTTCATATGCGTGGAGTCATACAACGTGTGGTCTTCTGTATCTGGTTTCTTTCACTTAGCCTAGTGTTTTCAGTTTTGAAACGATGAAATGAAACATTGTGTTACTGCTTTGTTCCTCTTTATTGCTGAATGATGTTCCATTGTATCGATAGGCCACATTTTGTTCATATGCTTACCAGTTGCTGCGTGTGTGGATTGTTTTATGTTTTGGCTGTTATGAAGAATGCTGCTATGAATAGTTCCATGTAAATGTTTGTGTAGACATATATTTTCATTTCTATTGAGTAAATGCCCAGGAATGGAATTGCAGGGTTATAAGGTAACTCTGTGTTTTAACTTTTTGAGGAATTGCCATACTATGTTCCAAAGTGGCTGTACCGTTTTACATTTCTTACCGTCAATGTATGAGAATTCTCATTTTTCTATTTTCTGACAACAATTGGTACTGTCTTTTTGCTTGTTTCATTGAAGTATAATTGATATACAATATTATATGTTACAGGTGTACAATATAGTGATTCACAGTTTATAAAGGTTATACTCCATTTATTGTTATAAAATATTATAAAATCATCAATAAGTGGTGCTGAGAAAATTGGACAGCTAACTGTGAAAGAATGAAATTAGAACACTCCCTTAACACCATACACAAAAATAAATTTTAAATGGCTTAAAGATCTCAGTGTAAGGCCAGACGCTACAAAGCTCTTCAAGGAAAACATAGGCAGAACACTCTTTAACATAAATCACAGCAAGGTCTTTTTTGGCTCACTTCCCAGAATAATGAAAATTAAAAAAAATAAACAAATGGGATCTAATTAAACTTAAAAGCTTTTGTACAACAGAGGAAACCATAAACAAAAGACCACCCTCAGAATGGGAGAAAATATTTGCAAATGAAGCAACTGACAAGGGATTAACCTCCAAAATATCCAAACAGTTCATGAAGCTCAATACCAAAAAAAAAAAAAAAAAGCCACAATCTGAAATGAGCAGAAGAGCTAAATAGATATTTCTCCAAAGAAGACATACAGGTGGCCAAGAGGCACATGAAAAGATGCCTAGCATCACTAATTATTAAAGAAATGTAAATCAAAACTACAATGAGTTACTACCTTACACCAGTCAGAATGGCCATCGTCAAAAAGATCTATGAACAGTAAATACTGGAGAAGGTGTGGAGAAAAGGGCACCCTCCTACACTGCTGGTGGGAATGAAAACTGATATACCCACGATGGATAATAGTATGAAGTTTCCTTAAACAGCTGAAGATAGAACTACGATATGACCCAGCAACCCCCCTCTTCAGCACATGCCTGAAGAATACCATAATTTGAAAAGATACATGTGCTCCATTGTTCATTTCAGCACTATTTACAATAGGCAGTATATAGAGGCAACCTAAAGGCCCATCAACAGATGAATTGATAAAAAAGGTGTGGTGCGTACATATAATGGAATATTACTCAGCCAAAAAAGGAACAAAATTGTGCCATTTGCAGAAAGGCAAATGGATGGTCCACCCATGTGGATGGACCTATAGAGTGTCCATACAGAGTGAAGTAAGTCAGAAAGAGAAAGACAAATACTGTACATTGATGCATATATGTGGAATCTAGAACAAATGGCACTGATGAACCTATTTGCAGAGCTGAAATAGAGACACAGACATAGGGAACAAACATGTGGACACCAAAGAGGGGAGAGGCAGGGATAAACCGGGAGACTGGGATTGACATAGAGACACTACTGATAGCTTACGGTGAACCACGTCAGACGCATGATCTCCAAAGAAGAAGATTTGGCTTCGGGACCAGGGACCAGGCTTGATCACCCAAGAGCGTTTGTGTAGCCAAGTTTTACTGAAGTATAAAAGGGGACAGGGAAAGCTCCTGACATAGACATCAGAAGGGAAACGGAGAGTGCCTCTCTCTCTGGTCTTATCAAGGCCTTATATACTTTTACCAGGCCCATTCCCTTAACATACATCTTAAATTAACAAGATTAGAACTAACAATAGAAAGGTCTCACCAGACCCACTCCCACAAGTCTTAAAATAAGGGGATTAGAACTAACAGAAAGATCTTACCAGACCCACTCCTATAATATACATTTTAAGATGACACAGGATTAGGCAGAAGGTTCTCAAGAAGGAGAAACATGTCCTCAAGTAGGACACATTGTTGTTATATAATCCTTAGTACAGAGTTTAAGATAAATTGTTTTGTTGTGATACATTGTTGTTATATAATCCTTAGTAGAGTTTAAATTGAGTGTTTTGTTTCAGCTCTAGGCTTAAAAAAAAGGAAATGTTTGTCCTTTTCTCCTCCTTGAGAACTCCAGACCCCTATCTCCTTCTCAAGAGCCCCAGACCGCTCTCTCCTTCTTGGGGACCCCAGACTGCTTATCAACATACCTAGGAATTGTATCTCCCACTGCTATGTATAAAATAGATAACTAATGAGAACCTACTATATAGCACAGGAGAAAAAAAGGAAGGGACAATCTTTGTAGGACATAAGTTAATCTTAAAAATTCATTCCAATATACAGTTGGTGCAGACAAATGCTGTTTGATTCCACTCACATGATATATTCAAATTCATAGTCAGAAACTACACTAGTAGATGCCCGGGGTTGGGAGGGGGTGGTGGGATGGGGAGGAAGAATGGGGACTTAGTGTTTAATGTGGACAGAGTTTTAGTTTAGGAAGGTGAAAAATTCAGGAGGCTGATGATGGTGACAGCTGCAGAATAATGTGAGAGTACGTAGTGCCACTGAAATGTACAGTTGCTGCTGCTGCTAAGTTGCTTCAGTTGTGTCCGACTCTGTGTGACCCCATAGACAGCAGCCCACCAGGCTCCCCCATCTCTGGGATTCTCCAGGCAAGAACACTGGAGTGGGTTGCCATTTCCTTCTCCAATGCATGAAAGTGAAAAGTGAAAAGGAAGTCGCTCAGTCGTGTCTGACTCTTAGCGACCCCATGGACTGCAGCCTACCAGGCTCCTCCATCCATGGGATTTTCCAGGTAAGAGTACTGGAGTGGGGTGCCATCGCCTTCTCCGAGAAGTAACTACTGCTCATCTATATCTCTTTCCCTCCAGGCTCATGGAAGACCACACTTTCTCGTCTAGTCCTCTTACAGTTCAGCAAGATCAGATGAGCCTTTTGACTAGTGTCATGTGAATAGAAGAAATGAGTCACTTCTAGGTGTAGGCAATGTAAAGCCCACATAGGGTTTTTAAAGTCCCTTTCTCTCCATGTTGTTGTGGTATTGGAGGAAACCTCAGATAGCGATGGGGAAGCCAGAAGACCAAGGTAGCTTGGATTCCTGGTATTCTGTAACTACAGTGGACAATGTGAGAGTGATAAACAAACTTTTACCATATTCAGCCACTGAAATTTGAGCATTATTAAGAATGTGAAAGTGAAAGAAAGTGAAAGTCTCTCAGCCGTGTCCGACTCTTTTCGATCCCATGAACTGTAGCCGGCCAGGCTCCTCTGTCCCTGGGATTCTCCAAGCCAGAATACTGGAGTAGGTAGTCATTCCCTTCTCCAGGGGGATCTTCCCAGGTCTTCCGCATTGCAGGAGGAAGACCTGGGTTCTTTACCAGCTGAGCTTCCAGGGAAGCTCTCTAGCTACCAGGAGTGTTCTTATAACACTATAATTTAGTCTATCCTGATTAAATCCTAGCCTAAGGAAAATTAAGAATACATTGGCAATCAAAAAAGAGTTGAGTAGCTTCACTAAGGGAAGGATAGAAATGTGACTGGGCAACAAGAACCAGTATTTCAAACTGAGTTCAACAGGGTGGAGGTATATGAACCTTCAACAGGGAAGCCACAGCAGGCAGGACCAATAAGATATTTGGTAATGGTGATATTAACACAATTTGCTCCAGAAGATATAGGAATTGTGAGTGCCGTCATGTTGGATCAGTCATCTGCAAAGATATTGCAGAGTGATGTCAGGACAGATAAAATAAAGACTGAGCCTGATACCTGTATCTGATGAAAATGGGAGAGTGACTGGGAGCTTGTGAAATGGTAGGTGAGAGTATAAAGAGTAACCTCATTGGGTGACATAAACCTTGATCGATGAGGGGTTGCACACAAGGCTGAGAGAGTGATGGTTCAGAAGCACCACTGTTGATCTAGAAGAAGGCAGGTCTCAACTCCAGACCTTGGAGAATGTAAGTATATAGAAATGGGGCTTTAGGGGAAATGCCGTTTCATTTAAGATTTCATTTAAGATAAGACTAGGAAAGATACAGGAAAATGAATTTGCCATAGACTGTAGATTGAAAGGGCAAAATTGAAACTAGAACAAAGCAGGCTGCTGAAAATGTGCTTTGGTGACAGTTAATAACAAACTCGACACTGCACAAAATTGCATCCTTGACAAAGAAGCAGACTTGAGAAACAATTGCAGAACCTGCAGAAAGTGAAAAGCCCTGAATATGAACAAATCTCATCTTTGAATAATAGGTGTTTCTAAAAAATGATAACTATTAATCATAAGCAAGACAATATATGTAAAAATCCTAGTGAGTGCTTGAAAAATAGCAGACATTATTAATATTTTCATAAAAAAACACTGAACAAATATGCTGTCTTATTCTGCATAAAAGCCTATGCAAAACCCTAGCATGGTTTTAAACTGAAGCTGGTGAATTTCAAGCTAATGAGGAAGAAAGTGTCTCAGATAAAACTATTAGCTACTTAGGATTCTAAATTTCTACCTGCAGTTAATAAACTGAAGAAAATTCCTTCTCAAATCCTTACTACTATAACCCATAAGAATGTTTTCTCTACATTTCCATCTCTTCTTAAATATACTGCAGGCCTCTCTAACCAATGAGACTAATGACTGTTCACTTTGTTTTACCACAGTTTGTCTAAGAAAAGTGTAATATTTAAAGGTGATATTAAGAAGAATGCCATGAGTAACTTACCACTTTTTCACTCCTGCATTTAGGATAGGAATTTAAAAAACCATGAAGGGATTTTTTTTTTAAATCATTGACCATAACTTGTTAGAGGGTGATGAACATTTTGAGCAAAAAAAAATTTATAGCTTTCAATACATATAAAAATGTTTCCTTTTTGAGTCTGACCAAAACTTTAAAACAGGTAGTAGAAAAAAATTTCTTGTATAAAAGCCAGTTATTTATGTGAAGATGAAATAGGTGAATTTGGTTCCTAGTAAAAATAAATGAAAAATAAAACCTGAGCCTAGAGATATCTTCAATAAAACATCAGCTTTCAACAATGAAAATAGTACAAGTACACAAACAGTGAATAAATAAAAAGTAAATTGCTTGTTTCATTGAGCATAATACCCTCCATGTTGTCACAAATGGAAATTTCATTCTTTTTTATGGCAGAGTAGTATTGTTGTGTGTGTGTATGAGAGCGATGCTTAGTGAAATAAGTCAGGCAGAAAAAGACAAATACTGCACTTTTCACTTACACATGGAATCTAAAAAACAAATATAACAAAGTAGAAATAGACTCAGGGATACAGAGAATAAGCTAGTGGTTAAAAAGGGAGAGGAGAGGAGAAGGGACAAAGTAAGTGAAAGGGATTGAGAGGTATTAATACAAGCCAGCAGTTACAAACTAAATGTCACAGAGATGTAATGTATAGCACAAGGAGTATAGTCAATATTTTATAGTTACTTTGTATGGTGTATAATCTATGGAACGATTGAGTCAGTGTGTTGCATGCCTGAAACTAAAAAATATTGTAAGCCAATAAATAAAGGTAGGAAAGAAGGAAGGAAGCCAGTAGCCAGGCCTCGTGGTTATATTACATGTAACCTGTATCATTACAACCTGTTTTATTTTCTATGTTGTGTTTGTCACTGTCTGAAATGGTCTTGTCATGTACTTACTCCTGTGCTTCTTTTTTCTTTCTCAACTAGTATGGAAATTCCCTGGTGGTAGGGGTCTTGATCCTTTTTCACACTAGTCTGTCTCTGTTCCTGACACAGAACAGGCTGCGTGAATGAATGGATGAATCTTGAGATGAACACTTGATCCTTGTTAGCAAAGAAAGCATCTCAAAGAATATGGATGAAATGTTCACTGTTGGGACCAAAGGTGTAGTAGCTTAAGGGGGAAGTCAGAACCCCAGAGAATTCTGAAAGCATGGTAGGATTTCTCATTTTTGCTCCTCTGACCTAAAGGAAAATGAAAGAGGCTGGACTGAAGATAAGGAAAAGAGAACACTTTAATGTAGAAACGAGACAAACCACTTCCCAGTGAAATTTATGCCACAGTATTTTATCAAATAATAAGGTGCAGCCCTAAGTCGAGAGATAATTCAGAATTCGAGAGTGTTCCCTTGACAGAGGGTGGTTGGCTCTCCAATGTAGGGTGCTTAAGGAAGTTATGCACAGAGAGAGCAGAAACAAAGCATAGAACTAGCAGTGTTCAGCTTGTCTCTACCTCTTGCAGCCGGCTGAAGGTCTGAACAAAGTGAAGACAGTCAACACTGTACAAATTCAGGTTTCTAGGAGAGAAGGCAATGGCACCCCACTCCAGTACTCTTGCCTGGAAAATCCCATGGACAGAGGAGCCTGGTGGGCTGCAGTCCATGGGGTCACTGAGGGTCGGACACGACTGAGCGACTTCATTTTCACTTTTCACTTTCATGCATTGGAGAAGGAAATGGCAACCCACTCCAGTGTTCTTGCCTGGAGAATCCCAGAGACGGGGGAGCCTGGTGAGCTGCCGTCTATGGGGTTGCACAGAGTCAGACACGACTGAAGTGACTTAGCAGCAGTAGGAGAGAAAACAAAATAAACTGGTGGAGGGAAAGTCAGAGAAGAGTAAGACTCAAGGAGATTGCACTCTATTGTTTCAACTGTAATAAAAGGTTTGCATTTAATAGAAGGCTTGGATAAAACTGTCTCCATCAAGAGTTAATAAGCTAAGAGAGTAATCTGTAGATACAATGACTGGATGTGGATGACTGTCCATTCCCCTCCGATACCAACTCCTGCGCTTTTGTTTTATAAGTTTATTATTTCACTTTTTGCTTGAGTTTTATTTACCTGAAATTTAACACGCACATACACAAACATACACACACTCAGACACAAGATCCAGTTTGTGCTTCCACAGCATTGTTAGTCTTTGGTCCCAATATTTTATTAGATATTCCATTATTTCTCCACTGACTGCACTGCCCCTTCTGTCATTCCAGATGCTTTCTATAAGTAGGTTTGTTTCTAGGCTGTACGTTCTTTCTCATACTCTATTTTAAAAATTGAAGTTTAGTTGATTTTCAGTATAAATTTGTATAAATTTCAGTATAAATTTGTATAAATTTCAGGTGTACAACAGTGTGATTTACAATTTTTAAAGGTTACACTCTATAGTTGTTAAAAATATTGTCCATAATCCCTGTGCTGTACAGTATATCTTTGTAGCTTATTTATTTTATACATCACATCGTAGTTTGTACCTCTTAATTTCCTACCCTCTACTCCCTTGCCTCTGCCCTCTTCTCTCTTCCCACTGGTAACCACTAGTTTGTTCTCTGTATCTGTGAGTCTTGTTTCTGTTTTATTTTATTTATTGATTTGTTTTTTAGATTCCACATATAAGTGATAACATATATATATATATATATACACACATACATACACAGTCACTACACGTTGTTTATTCATTCTTTTGTTGTTGGACACGTAGGTTCTGTCCATAAATTGGCTATTGTAAACCGTGCGGCTACGAACATTGGAATGCCTGTATTTTTTCAAATTAGTGTTTTCATTTTCTTTGGCTATATACTCAGGGGTGGAATTACTGGATCATAGGGTAGTTCTATTTTTGCTTTTGTGAGGAACCTCCATACTGTTTTCCATAGTGTCTGCACCAATTTACATTCCCACAAATGGTACGGACCTAAGAGAAGTAGAAGATATTAAGAAGAGGTGGCAAGAAGACACAGAAGAACTGTACAAAAGAGATCTTCAGGACCCAGATAATCACGATGGTGTGATCACTCACCTAGAGCCAGACATCCTGGAATGTGAAGTCAAGTGGGCCTTAGGAAGCATCACTACGAACAAAGCTAGTGGAGGTGATGGAATTCCAGTTGAGCTATTCCAAATCCTGAAAGATGACGCCGTGAAAGTGCTGTACTCAATATGCCAGCAAATTTGGAAAACTCAGCAGTGGCCACAGGACTGGAAAAAGTCAGTTTTCATTTCAATCCCAAAGAAAGGCAATGCCAAAGAATGCTCAAACTACCACACAATTGCACTCATCTCACACACTAGTAAAGTAATGCTCAAAATTCTCCAAGCCAGGCTTCAGCAATACGTGAACCGTGAACTTCCAGATGTTCAAGCTGGTTTTCGAAAAGGCAGAGGAACCAGAGATCAAATTGCCAACATCCACTGGATCATGGAAAAAGCAAGAGAATTTCAGAAAAACATCTATTTCTGCTTTATTGTCTATGCCAAATCCTTTGACTGTGTGGATCACAATAAACTGTGGAAAATTCTTCAAGAGATGGGAATACCAGACCACCTGACCTGCCTCTTGAGAAACCTATATGCAGATCAGGAAGCAACAGTTAGAACTGGACATGGAACAATAGACTGATTCCAAATAGGAAAAGGAGTACGTCAAGGCTGTATATTGTCACCCTGTAACTTATATGCAGAGTACATCACGAGAAATGCTGGACTGGAGGAAGCACAAGCTGGAATCAAGACTGATGGGAGAAATATCAGTATCCTCAGATATGCAGATGACACCATCCTTATGGCAGAAAGTAAAGAAGAACTAAAGAGCCTCTTGATGAAATGAAAAAGGAGAGTGAAAAAGTTGGCTTAAAGCTGAACATTCAGAAAGCTAAGATCATGGCATCTGGTCCCATCAATTCATGGCAAACAGATGGGGTAACAGTGGAAAAAGTGGCTGAATTTATTTTTAGGGGCTCCAAAATCACTGTAGATGGTGACTGCAGCCATGAAATTAAAAGACGCTTATGCCTTGGAAGGAAAGTTATGACCAACCTAGACAGCATATTAAAAAGCAGAGACATTACTTTGCCAACAAATGTCCATCTAGTCAAGGCTAAGGTTTTTCCAATAGTCATGTATGGATGTGAGAGTTGGGCTGTAAAGAAAGCTGAGTGCCTAAGAATTGATGCTTTTGAACTGTGGAGTTGGAGAAGACTCTTGAGAGTTCCTTGGGCTGCAAGGAGATCCAACCAGTCTATCCTAAAGGAGATCAGTCCTGGGTGTTCATTGGAAGGACTGATGTTGAAGCTGAAATTCCAATACTTTGGCCACCTGATGCGAAGAGCTGACTCATTTGAAAAGACCCTGATGTTGGGAAAGATTGAGGGCAGGAGGAGAAGGGGACGACAGAGGATGAGATGGCTGGATGGCATCACCGACTCGATGGACATGGGTTTGGGCGGACCTCGGCAGATGGTGATGGACAGGGAGGCCTGGCGTGCTGCGGTTCATGGGGTCGCAAAGAGTCGGACACGACTGAGTCACTGAACTGAACTGAACTGACATGGTGTTGATTACAGTTTGCTTGAATACCTGGTAGGATAAGTACACCCCTTTCATCATCTCTTCTTTCCTTCTTCTTCTTCTTTTTTTTTTTTTTACAAAATTGATTTGTTCATTACTTTTTGAAAAATTATGTAAAAAATGTTTGAATTACATTGCAATTATAGGTTAATTCAGGGAGAATTGCCATCTTTTACCCTATTGAATCTTTCTATTAATGAACATAGCAGTACTTTACATGTAAGTCTTTTGCCTTCAGTAAAGTTTTTATCATATTCTCCACAGTGATTTTGTCTATATCCTAAAAAGTAAACAAGAAAAACATAAGCAACTCAGTGAAAAATGGCAGAGACTATGAATAGGCAATTCATATAAGCTAAAATCTTGTTGCCTGTAGACATATGAGAAAACACTACTGCTAACAAGGGCAATGCAAATTAAATCAAAATACCATTTCATACTAATTGGCAACCATTAAACAGTGCAATGGTATCAAGTGTTGGAAATGATGTTGAACTTTTAAACTCTACTGATGGACATATAAATTGATATAATACTGATGAGTATAATATGGTTGAAAATGTTCATATGCTATTACTACTAATTCAGTTTCTCTCTATAAAGAAACTCCTGCATGATTTAAAAGATATGTGTTATTATAAAATGCTAAAACAACTTTAGTGTCTTTAGCAGAGAGATGGCTAAACTGTAATTAAACTGTTTAATTACACAATATAAATCTGTTCAGCTGTTGAAATGGAAAAAAAAAAAAAATCAGCTCTCTGCTCAGAAACAGAAAATGGCTGACAAAGGAGGTTGCAAAAGTGAGTACCGCTTATATGGTTTTTAGGAAAACAAAATAAAAGTGTTTATGTTGTTTATGGATACGTATGTGAGTAATGGGCTTTCCAGGCGGCTCAGTGGTAAAGAATTCACCTGCCAATGCAGGAGACAAGGGCTCGATCGCTGATCCAGGAAGATGCCCTAGAAAAGGAAATGGCAACCCACTCCAGTATTCTTGCCTGGGAAATCCCATGGATAGAGGAGCCTGGTGGGCTGCAGTCCATGGGGTTGCAAAGAGTCAGACATGACTGAGCACGTGCTCGCACACACACACACGTGAATAATAAAAGAACAAAAATTTACAAAGGAATGACAAAAGTCAACTTTAGAATAGTTACTTCTGAGGTGAAAGAAAAGGAGGGAAGAAAGGAGAAAAGGGCTGGCTTTTTTTCTGTAAAATTTTTTCTTAGAAAAAAGAAAATCAAAGCAAATATAGCAAAGATTAGTATCTGTCAAATATGGATAGAGGTATATAGAATCACTGCAGGTGGTGACTGCAGCCATGAAATTAAAAGACGCTTACTCCTTGGAAGGAAAGTTATGACTAACCTAGATAGCATAGTCAAAAGCAGAGACATTACTTTGCCAACAAAGGTCCGTCTAGTCAAGGCTATGGTTTTTCCTGTGGTCATGTATGGATGTGAGAGTTGGACTGTGAAGAAGGCTGAGTGCCGAAGAATTGATGCTTTTGAACTGTGGTGTTGGAGAAGACTCTTGAGAGTCCCTTGGATTGCAAGGAGATCCAACCAGTCCATTCTGAAGGAGATCAGCCCTGGGATTTCTTTGGAAGGAATGATGCTAAAGCTGAAACTCCAGTACTTTGGCCACCTCATGCAAAGAGTTGACTCATTGGAAAAGACTCTGATGCTGGGAGGGATTGGGGGTAGGAGGAGAAGGGACGACAGAGGATGAGATGGCTGGATGGCATCACTGACTCGATGGACGTGAGTCTGAGTGAACTCCGGGAGTTGGTGATGGACAGGGAGGCCTGGCGTGCTGCGATTCATGGGGGTCGCAAAGAGTCGGACATGACTGAGCAACTGATCTGATCTGATCTGATTATATTTTCTGAGATTGTATTTTTAAGTTCTTTCATAATTTTTTTTTTAAAAAGCTTAGATTTAGCACTGATGTAAAAATAGATATTTAGATGTAGTAACACAGTAGATTTCTAACCTAACTCCATTTTACATATATAAACGTAAAATACTTTTGAATTGTAAATAAACATGGAAATTTCCAGGAATAGAGCTATGCAGCTAATCAAGGCAAAACTAAACCAAGATTTCTTTTCTCATTTGAAACACCATTCGTTATGGCAATGATATGTGTGGTATTTGAGTTATGGTACAAACCCCTGTGTCAATTCAACGATATAGTTGCTGGGAGTCTACATATGGATTCAAACAAATAACCATTTCATGAGGTCATCTAGGCTAGTCAATAACTTATTAAAATGTATACTACATCATTGTAATTTATATTATTTTTAACAATCATAACTATATAGTTATGATTATCAGAAACTACTTTTATTTTGCCTTTACCTGTTAGCTAGGTACTAGATTTATTTTTAAAAGATTACATATGAAAGTGGATAATGTATATTATTTATGAATTTCATTGTGGAATAGAAAAGGCACGTCTCAGAGGGTTGCGAAGCACTGGTCTGGCCTCAAATTCCATCTCCCCACTTACACACAGAAGTTTGTAAAAAAAAAAATCGGCAAGAAATCAAGTCCATCAGGACAAGGAGGGAGGCAGGCGCCAGCTTAGGGATGGAGTCAAGAGGTGGCTTCGTTGAGTCTGGGAAGATCAAGCAGTGACAGTTTCTGCAGTAACCGAGGCCTGCCCCGGCTCCCACGTGGTTTCGGAGGTGGTAGAACTTGGCGGGAAGGTGGGTTCTTTGGAAAGCACGCTTCTGAGGGCCAACTCATGGCCTGTAGGAAGTAGCAGAGCCCAGCAGAGGGAGCCATACGATGATGGATCACAGGTGATCAGCCCAGCAACAAGTGGGTGCTTGGAGGTAGTTTAATTTTACTTGGAAAAAAGGAAATGTGAGGTCTCATAACTAGGATTCATGTAATTGATTCTGTCTGTTGAAGGGTCAGGAAAGGAGACTATCATACAGTATGGGAGAACAGAAAACATTTAATTTTGACCGACACTGTGTTCCTCCTGTGGGACTGTGTCCCTGCTCTCCTGGCTTCAGGGGTATCAGAGTGCCATTCCGGTGGCCAGTGTCCTCTCTGTGGCACTCTTACCCTATGTCCACTCTGCATCTTATTCTCAGTGCACACAAATCTGTTCTTTGCCTACCGATGAAATCTAAAAAGTCCTGGTTCTTTATAAAGCAATGCAAATTAAAAATTGTCTCTGTCTCATTTGCTACCATTTCAGACTAGTTCTGGAGTCTATCTTGCATAAATTAGAAAGTTCATGAAGGTCTTTCTCTCATTAGAAGTTACTTTACCCCAGAAATAACTTACTGTTCTTCCCTAAAATGAAAATTGCTACAAATTTTGTGGGGCTATAGTTTACAGAAATATAAAGAAAACTTTTCAAGAAACAGACTGTGTTCCCACATGAAAAGACTCTATCTTGTAAGAATGTCAATTCTTCCTAAGTTGGTAAGCACACCACAATAATTTCCACGTGAATTAAATGTTAAATGTTTTAAAATATATACAAATTAAATTGTAATTAATCTGGCTAATGTTGAAACCTCTGAGAGGAGTAGGGCATTCTAATACCAAAACCAAAAACAAACGCACAAAAAAATACAACGGGATTTTTTGATACCATTTTTTACTTCCAAAATTGCAAAAGAATTTTAATTACGTAACTACATACTAGGTGAGTAAAACAGCATTCATGCATCAATGAGAGACCGTTCAGTTCAGATCAGTCACTCAGTCAGGTGACCCCATGGGCTGCAGCACGCCAGGCTTCCCTGTCTATCACCAATTCCCGGAGCTTACTCAAGTTCATGTCGATCAAGTCTCCCTTTAAATAGCTCAGATGTTTCAGCTTAATGATTCCATTTTGGGGGAGTTTATGCTAAGGAAATAATCTTAAAATTTACACATAAATTTATCAATTGTAGCATTAGTCATAAGATCAAAACTTTGGAAAAAGCCTTTACATCTAACAGTAGGGTAAACTGACTCTGTGGAATATTATGTCATTATTTTAAAATGATATTTTATATGATAACATAATAATACGGAAATGCTTTATAATAGTAAATAAAAAGCAATGTTTGTTTAAAAATATTGAAATATATCTAAACTAATTGTTAATTAGGGAAACATAACATTCAAACACAATGAGGTATCACTATGCACTCCCATACTGGCTAAAATTAAATAGATTGAAAACCCCAAATGTTGATGAGAACCCTCACACATGGCTTATGGGAGTGCAGACTGGTACAGTTCAGTTCAGTTCAGTCACTCAGTCGTGTCCGACTCTTTGCGACCCCATGAATCGCAGCACGCCAGGCCTCCTTGTCCATCACCAACTCCCGGAGTTCACCCAGACTCACGTCCATCGAGTCAATACCTATTTAAAAACATCTAATGACATCGGAGGGGATGCCCCAGAGGAGGGCATGGCAACCCACTCTAACATTCTTGCCTGGAGAATCCATGGACAGAGAAGCCTAGCGGGTTACAGATCAGACAGGACTGAGCAACTGCGCACACACAGACACAATACACGTTATATATTATGTTATGTCGTGGGCTTCCCAGGTGGGGCTGCGGTAAAGAGTCTGCCTGCCAGTGCTGGAGACGCAAGGACATGGGTTTGATCCCTGGGTCAGGAAGATCCCCTGGAGAAGGGAATGGCAACCCATTCCAGTATTCTTGCCTGGAAAGTCCCATGGACGGAGGAGCCTGGTGGGCTACAGTCCATGAGCCATGAAGAGTCACAAAGAGGCAGACAGGACTGACTGAGCGACTGGGCGTACACACAAACACACACACAGTGTTTGTGTGTATAATACATAATATTATATATTATGGGTGGACTTGTATTCCCTGTTTGCCCCCTAAAAAGAAGATATGCTGAAGTCCTAATGTCTGGCAAGTCAGCATGTGACCTTGTTTGGATACGGGGTCATTGCAGATGTAATTCATTAAGATGAGTGGAGCAGCATGGGCCCTTGTTGCAGTACGTCTGATGTCTCTGTAAGAAGGCTGGTGTCTCTCTCTGTAAGAAGACTGGTGTGTCTGTAAGAAGACTGGTGTGTCTGTAAGAAGGCTGGTGTCTCTGTAAGAAGGCAGCCTTGTGAAGACACAGACAGGACCACGTGAACATGGCGGCGGCCCCGGGAGGATACATCCGCAAGCCAAGGCACACCAAGGATTGCTGCCATCACCAGAAGCTCAGAGTGGGGCACGAGAGAGAGTCCCCCTTTAAACTCTCTCAGAAATAGCCACCTTTATCAACACTTCAATTTCACTTCTGATCTCTAGACTCATGAACAAATTTCTGTTGTTTGTAGCCACCCAATTTGTGGCATTTGATGTGGCAGCTCTAGGAAGCCAATACACATTTTCACATTAAAGATGTGTATTTTTTTTAACATTCCCAAGAATTTGTTTATGGTCTCTAATTTCTTGAATAAATCACAAAATTTAAAGTAGAAGGAGTCAAATCATTCTACTTCCTATGTAGCTCGTGGAAAAGTTCACTCAAAGACACAATTCAAATATAAAATAAGGCTCTCCTATTCAGGAAAACAAACCATTCCGCATATCTAGTTGTAGCAAGAGGTCAAGGATCCATTGTAAATGTCCAAATACATTAAAAAAAAATAAAGGATGTGGTTTGTTCCAAGTTGGCCTGTAAATTTCACCCTGACCCTCTGATCCCTTTCTTACTGGAAATTCTCCTGTGTCTGAAGTGACCCCCCACTGGCTTCTGGGAAGACATTCATTTCATTTCACTCCAGAGCACAGAAGGGCTGACCTGAAGGGAGATCTGACCCAGAGCCGCTCCAGGGTGGAATCCTGATGAACACGAATGGCAGATCTTCATGAGGGACTATCTTTGCTTATAATTCTGCTGTCTGAAGTTAGGAGCAGAGACAGTCTCAGAGTTTACAGAACAATGTGCTCTCAGAAACCTCACTAGGGGGTGGGTTTTGTATTAGACAGCCAGCAAGCTGGTAGGAGTATCCCCTTTCTTAAATGTGTTCCATATGATCAGAGGATGCCGTGAAAAATGGCATAAAGGAGCAACACATGGAGAACAGATTTTTAAAATTAACAAAATGCAACATGATTTCTCCATTACTTTCAAATTTTCAAATATCCAAAGACAGCAAAGCAAACAAAAAAAAATTTAAAGAAAAATAATGAGGTAGAATGGCACAGTGGTGAGAGATTATGAAGCTAGGCTGTCTGCTGTCAAACTTCTGTTCTAGTGCTTCTTAGCCTACTATAGTTATTAGCCTAAGTACAAATTTCTTCATCTGTAAAATTGGGATAAAAATGCACCTCCTGCAAAGAGTTGCTAGGAAGATTCCATGAGGAATATGAAAAGCATTTAGCTCAGAATTTTGTACATCGCAAGTGCTTAATAAATATTAGTTGCTACCTTAATAATAATAATGATAAAAGTCTTCCCAGATTTATCCTTGAAGTAACTATAAACATTTCCAGTAAAACTGATTATAGAGTAGACCCTCTGGGGTCATTTAGCTTACCCCAATTAAACTAGGATGAGAGGAAAATTTCAGTTTCTCAGATTGATCATTCTAGTACTTAACTTTCCTATCAGAAAAAATAAAATTTACTCATTTTCTTTGTCTGTTAAATAAGTGGTTGGATTAAGTAATTTCTAAGGAGATTTCCAAGCACTCATAATTTGCATTTCTAAATAGCCATTGTCGACAATAAATTGCACATATTACATACAATCTTTAATTTTTTTTTTTTTTTTTTGATGAGTGTTTTATTTTCCCAGCTTCTATTATTTTCCTTTCAAAATGTGACCTTTACTCTAGTTTGGTCATCAGAGTATTTATTTTTGCTCCAGGTGTGTTCCAAAGGAGCCTCAAAGAATTCAGCGGCTTGATACTGTCAGTGTCCAGTCAGAAGACTGAATTTCTATACCACTAAAGTTCCCTTGTACCAAGTTTTTAGGTTTAGCTGCTTGGGAAGAAAAAAAAAAATGACATGATATTTAAGAAATCTCATCAAGAAATTGATGACTTTTGAAGCCACACATATAACATATAAGCCTCAAAGATAGTGATATAACCTTTATTTATTTTTTTAATACTTGATATTTTATTGATAAAAGCTATTTGGTTATCAGAATCACTTTGTATTTCCCAATACACCTAGGAGTAGGAACTAGAACTGAACTAACAATGCTGCGTCGCACAGTCCCAATCTTCCTTCTCAGGCCCACTCTCCCATCACCCCATATATTTACTGCTTGCCCAGAAGGTGGCACTGTCGTTTCAAAGCAGTGGCTCCCATGGGGTCCAGAAATGGTACTTGGAAAAATGGGTAGTCGGAAGCAGCGAGAAAAGGCCTGTTTAATGAGCCTTGTGAGTAACGGTAAAATATGTTTAAATAATTGTCTGCTTCAACCTCGCTTTCTAGGGGCGAATGTGAACATGAAGACCAACAACCAGGATGAGGAGACGCCCTTGCACACGGCTGCCCACTTTGGCCTCCCCGAGCTGGTGGCCTTCTACGTGGAGCACGGGGCCATCGTGGACAGTGTGAACGCCCACATGGAGACCCCTCTGGCCATCGCAACCTACTGGGCCCTCCGCTTCAAAGAGCAGGAGTACAGCCGGGATCATCACCTCATCTGCCGCATGCTGCTGGACTACAAGGCGGAGGTCAACGCCCGGGATGACGACTTTAAATCTCCGCTCCACAAGGCAGCCTGGAACTGCGACCACGTGCTCATGGACATGATGCTGGAGGCCGGCGCGGAAGCCAATCTCATGGACATCAACGGCTGCGCTGCCATCCAGTATGTGCTGAAGGTCACCTCCGTGCGACCCGCCGCCCGGCCTGAGATCTGCTACCAGCTGCTGCTGAACCATGGGGCTGCTCGGATATACCCGCCACAGTTCCATAAGGTGAGGCTGCCACGTGCAGAACTGGGCGGATGGGCAGCAGGGTAATGGGGACTCAGAGGGTGGCTCAGTCTGAAATCTCCAAGTCACTCAAGCCTGTTGGAGGCCTGGCTAACTGCCTCTGACCTTCGATCTGACCTTTCATTTGTGTATCTACCCCTAGCTATCTCAGCCTAGTCCACGTTTGTTTGAAATCTGGGCTGAGAGCAGAGAAAGAGCAAGAATAGCAGGTAATTGTCCATGGCCTGTGTGAACACCAGTGAACTGGTAGTGGCTTCCTGGGGGACTGAATGGGCAAGATCAGAAGGATACTGTGCCTCTGCAGAAGCGGCGAAAGGCGCCACACTGCACACGCGGCTCTTCCACAGAATGTCTGCCTATAGATGACAGAGCCTGCTTTGGAACCGGTTTGAATACAGGAAAGGGCGGCTCAGTTTTCTACTTTAATGAAAACTAACATTTATTAAGAACTAATAGTTAATATTTATTATAGATAATAAATTATATTTATTAAGCACACTTATAAGTCATCTTACATTTCTTAATTTAATCCATTTAATTCTGTAATAATCTGATAAGGTAGATTATATTATTATTCTATAAAGGAGGAAACTCAGGCACAGAGGAGTTAAGCAATTTGATCTCACACAGTGGCACTGTAGGTATTCAACCTTAGTTCACTTGGTGCTAGTCTTTAATTTTATAATATACTACACAACCTTTATTTTAAATAGTATTTATTGATAATTTCTAATGGGCTGCTGCTGCTGCTAAGTCACTTCAGTCGTGTCAGACTCTGTGCGACCCCACAGATGGCAGCCCACCAGGCTCCTCTGTCCATGGGATTTTCCAGGCAAGAGTGCTGGAGTGGGGTACCATTGCCTTCTCCGTCTCATGGGCTAGTAGGGACCAAATATTAACAATATTGGCAAGATTAATACATGGTCACTACTCTCAGTTAGCTTAGGATCTAGCTGGAGAGACAAACACGTAAAGAGGTAACTTTAATATTTCATGGTAAATGACGAAGTAGAGGAGTGAAGGGTTCTATAGCGCATGGGAGAGTTTAGCATTAAGTTGATGATGGTAATTAATCTGGAAACCAAAATGCCTTTCACCTAAAATAAATCGAATGATAATGTACCTAGGACCCCACTCATCTAAAAGAATTAACAGGCAGCAGAGGAGTTTTGTGTGCTCACGAATGCAGGGTCGCAGAAAGCTAGCAGACAGAAGTTTTACCAAATTCACAGCCGGCTTCTACCTCCTACCTCGGTAAAATGTCTGAAGTCCTGCAGTGTGAAGGTTAGTTGGAAGAAAAGTTCCCCTAAGGAATTTAGGGGAGGTGCACTCAGCACATTCTATGCAGACAACCCACAGACATCCCAGCACAGATGTGATGAGTTTGATGATTCCTGAGCTCTCAGGAAGGAATTTTCTTTTGGTTGTCGGTGTTTCAATGGAGGACTTTTTTTTTTTCTTTAAAATTGTATGTAATTCTCATAATGTCCTGGAACTCTATCAAACTTTTATAGAGAATTCCAAGAGGTTGTGGCTCAGCTGGTAAAACAATCTGCCTGCAATGCGGGAGACCTGGGTTCAATCCCTGGGTTGGGAAGATCCCCTGGAGAAGGGAAAAGCTACCCACTCCCGTATTCTGGCCTGGAGAATCCCATAGACTGTACAGCCCATGGGGGTCACAAAGAGTTGAACACGACTGAGCGACTTTGACTTTCTCCTTCCAGAAGATTATGGTGATTAGAAATAAGATAATAAATAATGTTACAATAATATCTTTTGTTGACTTCTAGATAGGCTTTATACAGATTATTCACTTTTATTATTATAATAACCTCTGAGGTAGGCGTTGATATTATCCTCATTTAAAAGGTGATGTAATTCAGATACTTTTCTAAAGTCACACAGAGTAAGTGGTCAAGCTCATTAATTTTTTACTGAACTGTGTATTTCCTTTTAAAAAATTATTTTTTATTGGAGTATAGTTGGTTTATCGGAGAAGACAATGGCACCCCACTCCAGTACTCTTGCCTGGAAAATCCCATGGATGGAGGAGCCTGGTAGGCTGCAGTCCATGGGGTCGCTGAGGGTCAGACATGACTGAGCGACTTCCCTTTCACTTTTCACTTTCGTGCATTGGAGAAGGAAATGGCAACCCACTCCAGTGTTCTTGCCTGGAGAATCCCAGGGACAGGGGAGCCTGGTGGGCTGCCGTCTATGGGGTCGCACAGAGTCGGACACGACTGAAGTGGCTTAGCAGCAGGTAGCAGTTGGTTTATAGTGTGTTAGTTTCTGCTGTATAGCAGAGTGAATCAGATACATTCATTTATTTAACAAGATTCACTGAGTACCTATTATGTGCCAGGAACTGTTCTAGGAGATGGAGACAGAGCCATGAATCAAACAAGGGTGTTCATGGAAGTTACTTTCTAGTGGGAGGTAGGGAAAAACAAAACAACAAATGAAATAAATACACTCTGATATGTTAGGTGCTATGGAGATAAGTAAAGCAAGGTAAATAAAGTAAGAGACTGTGGGGTTTCTTTGGTTTATGTACGTGCTGTTTTACAAAGGCTGATTAGAGAAAACGAGAATGTGAGGAAGCAAGTCATGTGGATACCTAGGGGTGGGCAGAGGTGGGAGGGGAGCATTCTAGGCATAAAAAAGCAGGTGCAAAGATTCTGAGGTAAGAGGACTAAACATGTTTGAGGAAGCCAGAGTGCCTGAAGTGGGGTGAGAAAGAGGAAGCGAAGCCGGAGGGGCACATGAGAAGGTGGTTTGCAGACCACTTATGTGGCCTTGTAGGTTATGCTGATGGGCTTCCCAGATGGTGCTAGTGCTAAATAACCCGCCTGCCGATGCATGAGACGTCAGAGGCCTGGGCTCCGTCGCTGGGTCAGGAAGATCCCCTGGAAGAGGGAGTGGGAACCCACTCCAGTATTCTTGACTGAAGAATCCAATGGACAGAGGATTCTGGCGGGCTACAGTCCATGGGGTTGTAAAGAGTTGGACATGACTGAAACGACTTAGCATGCATGTACTGGTTGAATATAGCTGGCATTTCCAATAAGATGAGGGCTAAGTTGCCCCTGGACTAGACAACTAGTCTAGTTTTACTGGGGACCTCCACAAGAGTTATTTTGGTGGCACACTGGTGAGAAAAGGTTAATCAAAGTGGATTCAAAGGAAAAAGGGATAAACGGAAGTGAAACCAGTGAAGAATTGGAGGCATTTTCTTAAAATGGAAGCGTAGCTACAAGGGAATGATGGCTGATATGTTTGTTGACTGATGGGAGTGCTCTAGGAAAGGGAGAAAAACTTTTTGCAGGCGATTACTTGAGCACCACCTTGATTTGGAGACAGAAGATGGGGTCTAGGGCCCAAATGGAGGTGTTGTTCTTAGCGCAGACAGTTCATCCATCATCACTTCAGTTCAGTTCAGTTGGTCAGTCGTGTCCGACTCTTTGCAACCCTATGAATTGCAGCACTCCAGGCCTCCCAGTCCTTCACCAGCTCCCAGAGCTCACCCAGATTCACGTCCATCGAGTTGGTGATGCCATCCAGCCATCTCATCCTCCGTTGTCCCCTTCTCCTCCTGCCCCCAATCCCTCCCAGCATCAGAGTCTTTTCCAATGAGTCAACTCTTCACATGAGGTGGCCAAAGTATTGGAGTTTCAGCTTTAGCATCAGTCCTTCCAATGAACACCCAGGGCTGATCTCCTTCAGAATGGACTGGTTGGATCTCCTTGCAGTCCAAGGGATTCTCAAGAGTCTTCTCCAACACCACAGTTCAAAAGCATCAATTCTTCGGTGCTCAGCTTTCTTCACAGTCCAACTCTCACATCCATACATGACCACAGGAAAAACCATAGCCTTGACTAGATGGACCTTTGTTGGCAAAGTAATGTCTCTGCTTTTGAATTTGCTATCTAGGTTGGTCATAACTTTCCTTCCAAGGAGTAAGCGTCTTTTAATTTCATGGCTGCAATCACCATCTGCAGTGATTTTGGAGCCCAGAAAAATAAAGTCTGTCACTGTTTCCACTGTTTCCCCATCTATTTCCCATGATAGTAGAAGGAAAAGCAGTGCCTGTGTACCCAGATGTGCAGATGTTGGTAGATATGTTAATAAGAGTTTGTACAAGTTCTATTAAAATTGCTCCTGTTTTCTCAATGAAAAATGAGAAGTGGATGGAGACGAGGTTTGAAGGCTTAAGGCAAAGGTGAAGGTGTGAGATGTTTATCATGGGGAGCAAATGGACTTGGGAAATATAGGAGGGTTGCTGGTTGGCTCAAGCCTATTAAAGGTTAATAGTCATGTGTTTGATTCAGACTGAGGTCTGTCTGACTCCTGAGCCTAAGCCCTTAGATTTAGCAGTTTCCACTGTGTTTTCTGATATTACCCACGAAGTGTAATTAAACCTGAAGGATCACAACACAAGAAGAGACCTAAAGAGGTCATTATATTTAATTCTCAAGACCTTAAGGAGAACTAGTGTTCTTATTGTGTTTGCAAATCTCCATGAAGGCAGATTCTACAGCCTTCCCTTCCTTGGGTATCTCATGGGTTTTGGACTCCTGCCCCTACTCCAGCATCCCTTCTATTTTTTTTTTTTTTTTGGTAAATCATCTAAACTAATTCTCTACTTCTTATTTCTTACCTGGAATAATTCATATGCATCCTAGTAAATTTTTACATCTTTGTGAAATCAACCCTGAATATTTACTGGAAGGACTGATGCTGAAGCTGAAGCTCCAATACTTTGGCCACTTGATGCAAGAGCTGACTCATTGGAAAAGCCCCGATGCTGGGAAAGATTGAGGGCAGGAGGAGAAGGGGGCAACAGAGGATGAGATGGTTGGATGGCATCACCGACTCAATGGACATGAACTTGGGCACACTCTGAGAGATAGTGAAGGACAGGGAAGCCTGGTGTGCTACAGTCCATGGGGTTGCAAAGAGTCAGACATGACTTAGCGGCTGAACAATCAGTTTGTACCTAAGGCTTCCCTTTTCCCACATCAAAGTTTGTATTTCTCGCAAGTTTTTAGCTATTACGTATTTTTGCCTGGGGATCTTGGTCAAGGTATGTCTGAAAATACAAGAATTAGAACAATGCTTAACCCTTATATTTTCTTTATAAAATTTGAAGAAAGACTGCTGCCTAAACAGCCTGGAAAAATACTCATAAAATCTAATGTTGAAGACACCTGGTTGGCCTCAGTTGTTAATTCTTACCTTCCTTGCAATTTCCTCATTGACCAATGGGCTTTGGAATGAAAAAATACTTTTTTATGATAAGTTTTGATGCAAGCACCTTAGAAATAAAGTCAATTGGTCATATTCTATGATAAATTGAACAACTTTTATTCAAAGTACAGTGATCCATAATTTTTAGCTATGAATATCTACTTCTTAGTTTGCACCCCTTTTCTGGATCATACACACTGGTATCTGCTGCTGCTGCTAAGTCGCTTCAGTCGTGTCCAACTCTCTGCGACCCCATAGACAGCAGCCCGCCAGGCTTCTCCCTCCCTGGGATTCTCCAGGCAAGAACACTGGAATGGGTTGCCATTTCCTTCTCCAGAGCATGAATGTGAAAAGTGAAAGTGAAGTCACTCAGTCGTGTCCAACTTAGCGACCCCCTGGACTGCAGCCCACCAGGCTCCTCCATCCATGGGATTTTCCAGGCAAGAGTACTGGAGTGGGGTGCCATTTCCTTCTCCACATATGAAAGGTTCCTATTTAAAATTTTTACCTCTGCTTTGTCACTCATAACTAGTGAAATTCATTCTAGACTTTGCCATGCTATGCATATCAGGAAAGCATAGAATTTGGGGGGGAGGGACGTCAGATAAATTTGTGACTGCCACTCACGTGAGTGTGATTTTGAATGAATATCTTACTTCTTGAGCCTCAATTTCCTCCCCTGTGAAATGGATATGCTCTATGCCTTGGCAATAATACGCAGACTGATTCCTTCACTAGAAAGTAATGAACCTTACTTACAGTACATCACAAATATGCTCAGAGCCCAGAAGATGGTGCCAAACATATTTGTATTTTTTTCTGGAGTCAATTTCAGTTCTTGCAAGGTCCCTCCCCCAGTTCCTCACCCAACCTTCATCCTGCATCTATAAATATCTTCCCCTTGGACTACCTCCATTTTTTTATCTCCACCCACATCTCTCTCTTCATAGTGGGACTTCTAGAAGACACACACACAAAAATCGGTGTCTTTCTAATGACTCATTTCATAAAGCATAATTTTGTGTATATTTATGTTCTAAGGCCATCTTCCTTCCAGAGAAGAGGATGGAGAGAGACTGAGGACATGGAGGTGCCAGGGAGACATACTTTGCCACTTTATCCGTGAATAATTATAGCCTTCTCCTAAGGTTGCTTTAAGAATAAAACATGCTAATATTTAAAAAGTGTTTATCATTTCTGGTCATATGTGTGTGCTAAGTTGCTTCAGTCATGTCCAACTCTTGCAACCCCCTGGACTGTAGCCCGTCAGGCTCTTCTGTCCATAGGATTCTCCAGTTAAGAATACTGGAGTGGGTTGCCAGGCAACCATTAAATAAATAGTAACTGTAACTGCTGTTACCATTACTTATCTGTTGAGCAGTAGAATCAGTTTCCCTATGCCTGGTTTGCCCACAGGGGTTTCCCAGGAGAGACAATGTATGAGAATACCTAGAGACTAAATGTTGAGTTTTATTCTGAACCCCCCTGCTGGTTGACTTCATTGGAAAAGACTCTGATGCTGGGAGGGATTGGGGGCAGGAGGAGAAGGGGACGACAGAGTGAGACGGCTGGATGGCATCACCGACTCGATGGACTTGAGTTTGCATGAACTCCGGGAGTTGGTGATGGACAGGGAGGCCTGGTGTGCTGCAATTCATGGGGTCACAAAGAGTCAGTCAGACATGACTGAGTGACTGAACTGAACTGAACTGAAAACAGGTCTCTGCAAAATTAAGTTGTTCGGTTGCTAAGTCATGTCTGACTCGCTGTGACCCCATGGACTGCAGCATGCCATGCTTCCCTGACCTTCACCATCTCCCCGAGTTTGCTCAAATTCATGTCCACTGAGTTGGTGATGCCATCCAACCATCTCATCCTCTGTCCCGCCTTCTCTTCTTGCCTTCAATCTTACCCAGCATCAGAGTCTTTTCCAATGAGTCGGCTCTTCGCATCAGGTGGCCAAAGTACTGAAGGTTCAGCTTCAACATCAGTCCTTCCAATGAATATTCAGGGTTGATTTCCTTTAGGACTGACGAGTTTGATCTCCTAACTGTCCAAGGGACTCTCAAGAGTCTTCTCCAGCACCAAAGTTCGAAAGCATCAAAAGTAAGTAAAAGATCCTTGTCTCATTTCCTGGTAAGAATCTCATTAGGGATTGAGTTGCTTCCCATCCCCCCAGGAGCATGGTGCTGGTGGGGCGGAGCCACAGGTGACTCCAGATGGTGGAGGGAGAACCTGGTCCCATAGAATTTCTTCCTCCTGGCTCAAAATGGAGGGAAGTGGCTTCTGAAAGGTTTCCTGTGGGGCTGCTGGTCTGGACATCGGCAGTGGTCAAGCTAGAAACACACCCGCCTCCCCTTCCAAACTTCCTCTTCAATTTTAGAGTCAAAGTGGTCTTCACCAATTAGGAAAGGTCTTTAAAATTTCCAACGTCAAACAATTGCTGCTTCAAAAAAAAAGGCATTCTGCCTGATTCCTAAAGATTTGTTTCAGTTACTGCCAGACTTTCTTGGCTAGACCTCTGATGAAAGAGAATGAAAGCACTTCCTTCTGGGATTGGAGATCATGAGCATTTCAATTTTAGAAAGAAATCCTATCAGAATGTTATCCGTGGAGGAAGGGAATGTGACTATACTAAAAGCCCTGAAATTGAGATGTTGCCCTCTGGAATTCCCCCCTTGGCTTGTGGTGCAGAAAGGATTGGTAGCTATCCGGATCTGCCTACGGCTCTGGACAGTAGAACATCCCTCTCCTTGACATGTAACTTCTTGAGGCTGGTAAGACAATTATGATGACAAACTGTATTGAAACTGAAGTTAATGCTTTTTTAAAAAGTGCCAGACTAGAGGGGACAGGTCTTTAAATGGAGTTTCTGTTCTCCCACAAGAAATCTTCCAAATGTGAAGAAGATCTTAAGTCCTGTTCACAAAGGCAGTTTTCTGAGAGATAACAGCAAGGGAAGTAGGAAGAGGGGCTTAGTAACTGTGGGTATAAGTTCTCATTGTGGCCGTGTGATTTTGAAGTCCCTTGATCTTTCAGAACCAAGAGAAAACAAAGATTAAAAATATCAGCTTTCCAGGAATGTCTGAACAGTGAGTAAGGCATGTAAATCATTGAGGCTAGTAGATGCACAACAAAATTTCTTCCTTTCCTTTTCCTCCCAAAATGTACTCTTGGTCCATTGTAGGAGTCTTCCCTACCAGCCTTACTTTAGCAGCTTCACTCACCTGTAGAATAAAATACATGTTCCAGGGAACACTGTCTGTGGTTGCCATCTTATTCAGTTCTGTTTTGCTCCTCTGAGTTCCTCTAATTTGGCCATATGCTAAAGAGATTTAAGGATTCAGTTGGCTACTAGTAGATGGTTGGTATTTTAAACATTTTTGTTGCTACCCAATAGACTGAATAAGAGAACTGGCCCCTTTCCAAAGGAAAACTAAAGAAAAACTATTCAATTTACTATGCAGATGCTTCAAAGTGATTTAGAGCAACTACTCCACAGCCTGACTTTCCAAAGAGAAAGTCATCTTTACAACAAGTATGACTGACTCATTTATCCAGAAGATAAAGTGATTTGTTCTCTTGTGGATGGGGAATTCGGTTTCCTTATTTACAAGGAACAAGGTCAGAGCTGAAGATGCTGTCTTCCAAATACAAAACAAATTTGTAGAGGGTGTATTTCACTGAAAGCCACCCGTATGTAATTTATGTATAAATTACATAAGGGGTGGGGAGAATTATAGGGCCTGTAATTGCTTTCCAGGGTACAGAAGGACATTTGATTTTTTTTTTTTTCCCTTCAGCATAATTCAGAAGGAAGTGATACCCCAGGGAGCCAAGACTGGGTTTTCTTTTTGGGCAAGAAAGACATTTTCTGGGGAAGGAAAAGGTGTGTCAAAGTTTGGGGAAGGCAAAGAAGATTTCTGCCATTGAACCATTCTGCATATGAAGCCCAGGGTATAAGCAGTCTCTGATCATCAGGTACCTTTCTGCACACAAAGATATCAGTATAAAAGGGCAGACGTAGCTTTAGAATTTCTCTGCTGAAGTGGCTTACAGGTGGTACTTGTGTTGGAAGGGTGGCAGGGGGTTTACCTTGAATCTGTTTTCTGATTTACGCTTTTAGGGGTCAGATGATGAAGGGAAGGGCCTTAAGGTCTCTCCAGTTGACACCTTTTGTCCAACTCTTCTTCTAAGAAGGGAGAATAGAGACCCCAGAGATGTGCAAAAGGTGAAGTCTCCCGGGTTTGCAAAGAGAAAGCGGAAGCTTCTACCTTCTGGGTCCACACCAGCCCCTCCTCATTTGGTGATCAAGGTTCCTGGGAGTCACCGTAGAGTGATGATTTATTAGAGTTTGCTTTCTCAAGCATCTCTTTTTTATTGTTGCCTGGTGAAATGATTACTGAGGCTTAAAGAAGGCATGTCCAGCTGTCTTAGTTGTGGAAGAAGCTAGACATGTCAGCTCACAGAGTTGGGAAGCTGTCAGGCTAAAAGGAGCCTTTCCTACTGTGAGAACCATCTTCTGTCAGCAGAAAACTTACTAGTCAATGTAAGCAAAACCCAACATGGCAGGCAGTGGGAGCTTCAGACGTTGTGTGTCTCAAGATGGGTGTTTAAGGACTACTTGAAATTTTTTATCCTAATGAAAGGTTAGTTATCTCCGTGTGATATATGGGAGTATGCCAGGTGCAAACTGAAGCACCAAATGTATGAAGTTAGGCTCCTGAACTATGAATGAATTGTATTCCTGTATACAGGTGGCGCTAGTGGTAAAGAACCCACGCGCCAGTGCAGGAGACACCAAAGGCCTGGAATCCCTGGGTCGGGAAGATCCCCTGGAGGCGGGCACAGCAATCCCTCCAGTACTCTTGCCTGGAGAGTCCGATAGACAGAGGAGCCTGGCAGGGTACAGTCTACAGGATCACGAAGAGTCGGACATGACTGAAGTGAATTAGCACAGCATACCTAACTTTGTTTGAACTGTTTCTGAATAGAGGCTGGGAATAGGGTTGCCAGACAAAATATAGGATGCTCAATTAAATTTGAAATTCATCAGTAAAAAGTAACTTTTAGTATGAATATGTCCCATGCACTACCGAGGCCATATTTATCCTAAAAACACCCTACATTATTATTATTATTTGCTAAATCAGGAAACCCTAGGTGATAAAGTGTGTGTTACAAGAGGAGAGTTAACTTTTGGCCACATCTCCTTTGTATTCAACGTGTTGGCAGGCAGTGGGAGGTAAGGAATTCCTAAAGCTGGATTACCTGTACTGGGCGTGTGAGCACTGTGTCTTTAAGCATGACCAGTGTGGTTTCCATGAAGAGTGAGTGTAGCCTGGGAATTCATGCAGCGCGGAAGTCAGTGTTATGAATGGGCACCTGAACTACAAGCTGCCTGACTTCCCCATGCGCTTTGTTTTCGGCATTCCTGTACAAGTATATTTTTGACTTGGGCCTTGGGTTGATTTCAGCTGGCGTCTACATCCTGGTAACTCTTAAATTTAAATCTTCATTATGGATTACTCATCTGATGACCTGCGTACTTTTCACCATGGTATATTCTTCCAGAAAGGAAGTATCTGGGAGTCTTTAGAGAAGGATGTATACAGAGGTCTTGAAGGGTGCTATTTTCATTATTATTATTAACATCTTTGCATTAAAAAGGGAGTTATTTTGAAATTTCAACAAAATCCAGCCTATAATTACTGTAATGATTATAATACAGAATGTTTCTTGTTCCAAATATCTGTGCAATAGGATTTGTACCTTTAAACCATTCATTTCACTGGTCATTACTTAAGGATTAAAATAAGGTTATCACACTACATTTGAAAGGGCACTGAACTCAGATGAAGGCCTAAAACCATGCTTTCTCTTTGTGTGCCTCTCGGGGTTTCAATTTCCTTATCTTCAAGTTAAAGGTATTAGATAATCCCTAGGGTCCTTTGCAACCCTCACAGTCTCTGATGCTGTTATGGTAGCTTATAAACTAGTGTTCAGAGCAGTCAGTCAGCCTCAGGTTTTGTCTGTCTCTTTTACATAGAGCTGCATATCTGCCATTCTCATCCCAACTACAGAAAAGAGTCACCACGTCTGCCTCAATTCCCCAAGACCAAGGTCCTGGAAGAATTACCTCCCCACCTTGACAGCCATGTACCCATAGAGAAATCCTTCTGGTTACATTTTCCATAGACTCAGAAATGCTGACTCTTCAGAGGTCCCATAGCAATGGATGTCTGACTCCAACCCTTAGGCGTTGATGATATAGGATTATTCTTTATTTACGTAGACCTAGCTGAAATATTGTCAGCAGCTCAACTTTGTGCACTGTACCCAGAATATGTATGTGAATGGATCTTTTCATAAAACTAGTATTTATGTTGTGCACATTTGGAGCTCACCACTGGGCAGGATGATTCTGATGCCTTAGCTGGTTTGGAGTTTCGGTATGCACATTTAGTCTGCACTGCAGTTCTTAAATACAGGGATGGTTGAAAGCAATTGTGTGCTCGAATTGGCTTGCTGTAGCTTGCGAAAATTGATTATTAAATTACCATGAGTTTTGTGAGTTGATTGTTAAATGCAACCATTATTAAAAATCAAGTCATACCAACCTACAACAAATAAAGCATATTAAAAACAAAAACTCAAAATGTATTATTAACACCTCCTGATTATTTTACTCTGCATGTCTATGCTCTTGATATTATTTGCATATATGGGAGCTGTTTGATGAAAACATATGATGATGCAACTGTACACCTCTTCCCTACCATATATTCAGAGACCTCATGTTGGTCACTTTACATAGGCCATGATGAAGTGTTTACATCACAGAAACCAGCAAATGTTACCATTCAGACCTTGACTTATTTCTTTGTTGATGTCTAAGTTTCCAAAATTAATGGAGAGAATGTTACTAATGCAGATTAAACTTAAAACTTTGCAGTGTGTGGTGTCTGTAGCTCTTACATTGTGAATAGTACAAAAAATTGAGAAAATCTGCTTCCAGTATTCAAAAAACCCTTAAATGCTTCCACATAAAAGTCCTTATGTCATTGATGAATGAGTGACTTTCCAATATGTCTTCATTGTTTCCCATTTGTGAAGCAAACAGGCACTCTCCAGTTGCAGACACAGACTAGCTCTGAACACAACTTATGTCTATACAAAATTTATATAAAAAAAGTTAAAGCATTTTGAGAGCACCAGTTGGCCTTATGGAATAGAAAATAAATCATATTGGATATTTTATTATTTGTAAATTGTAGGCTTTACATTCTTTATATTAGCAAAACATAAACTAATATACATATAGATATGTGTACAATTTTTTTTTTTTTTACAAAATGCCTGTTGAACATTTTCTAGCACACAGTTGACTTAAACCTCTACTTGGTAGAGCCCCTTCTGGTTAGCCTGTTTGTGGGGACTGACACAGTCCTCAGGTGAGGCCATGCTTCCTAAGACCATACCATGTGAAGCAGAAAAAGCTTTTGAAAAAATTTCAATATGAATTTATGAGAAAAGTGCTCCAGAAAGAAGGCATGGAGGGAATATGCCACAATATAATAAAAGCCACATATGACAGACCCACAGCTAACATCATATTCAATGGTGACACACTGAAAGCATTTCCTCTAAGATAAGCAACAAGACATGGATGGCCACTCTCACCACTTTCATTCAACTTAGTTTTGACTTCTGGAGTCACACAGACCTGAGTTTGAATCCTGTCTCTGTCATTTACTAGCTAAATACACTTGAGTTTATATTCTTTCTGCCTTTGATTTTAAGTCTGTCATGCAGAGATAATTATAAGACTAAGTACTGGAGTTTCAGCTTTAGCATCATTCCTTCCAAAGAACACCCAGGACTGATCTCCTTTAGGATGAACTGGTTGGATCTCCTTGCAGTCCAAGGGACTCTCAAGAGTCTTCTCCAACACCACAGTTCAAAAGCATCAATTCTTCGGTGCTCAGCTTTCTTCACAGTCCAACTCTCACATTCATACATGACCACTGGAAAAACCATAGCCTTGACTAAATGGACCTTTGTTAGCAAAGTAATGGCTCTGCTTTTGAATACGCTGTCTAGGTTGAGAGTCCCTTGGACTGCAAGGAGATCCAACCAGTCCATTCTAAAGGAGATCAGTCCTGGGTGTTCTTTGGAAGGAATGATGCTAAAGCTGAAACTCCAGTACTTTGACCACCTCATACGAAGAGTTGACTCATTGGAAAAGACTCTGATGCTGGGAGGGGTTGGGGGCAGGAGGAGAGGGGGCCAACAGAGGATGAGATGGCTGGATGGCATCACTGACTCAATGGACGTGAGTCTGAGTGAACTCCAGGAGTTAGTGATGGACAGGGAGGCCTGGTGTGCTGCAAATCATGGGGTTGCAAGGAGTCGGACATGACTGAATAACTGAACTGAACTGAACTGAACTGAACCTCATAGGGTTGTCAGAAAATTCAGCATATATTTAACACAGGCCATGGCACATTTAAGTTCTCAAAAATGGTAACTGTAATTTTTTTTCCTATGTCCTCTCTCCTGCCTAATAGGATTCATCAAGCTTCAGACCACAGTCCTCTACCTTTTCTGTTTATATTCATTTAGAGTGTAACTGGGAGAAGGCAATGGTACCCCACTCCAGTACTCTTGCCTGGAAAATCCCATGGATGGAGGAGCCTGGCAGGCTGCAGTCCATGGGGTCAGTAAGAGTCAGACATGACTGAGCGACTTCACTCTCACTGTTCACTTTCCTGCATTAGAGAAGGAAATGGCAACCCACTCCAGTGTTCTTGCCTGGAGAATCCCAGGGACGGGGGAGCCTGGTGCGCTGCCGTCTATGGGGTCGCACAGAGTCTGACATGACTGAAGTGACTTAGGAGCAGCAGCAGCAACAGGCTCAGTGTAACTGAGCCTGACCAGCACATTCTGTGGTGATTCACAAATCTCCTCCTCCATCTTGACCTTCTCATTAGGGTATATATTCATGCACATTTTAAACCAACCTAGGACATAACACAGGACATACCTTCTGTTCATTGTCTGACCATCCTCAGATTAGAATGCCCTTCCCGTTTCCTCATTTCCATGGGTGGTACCCTATTTGTGCTTGATCTCAGGTTTCAAAGCTGCATTCTATACTCTCTGTATCTGATGAGTCATTAAACCCTACTTGTTCTTTCTCGCAGCCTCAGTTACCCTTGCTGCTCATGACTAACAGGGAGGCTGGCTGACGAGCCATCTGGTGCACTCCCATGCCTTGATAGCCTCATTTTTCCCTTTGTGGTCATGGTGCTCAAGAGACACTGATGATCTTTTAACTAATAAGTTAGTCTTTTATTATTTACTGGCATGCATTGCTTTTGAACTCTTTGAAATATCTATGTCTTTTTCTCTTCAACTAGGCTGCAAGCTCCTTGAGGACAAAAGCAGGATACGAACTCAGAATTACTGTCACAGTGCTTAACCCAGTGCTCAATAAAGGCTTCCCCATGGGATGAATTGATTGAATATAACCCTTTCTTATTAAGAGTATGTTTTTTGTTGTTGCTTGTTTTAGCCACTAAGTCACGTGTGACCCTTTTGCAACCCCAAGGACTGTAGCCTGCCTGGCTCCTTTGTCCATGGGCTTCTCCAGGCAAGAATACTGGAGGGGGTTGCCATTTCCTTTTCTAGGAATATGTAGTTTTCTAGATAACATAGCTAGATGTAAATATGTAGCTTCCTAATGCCTGTTAGGTCGGTCCCAAGCTCTTCAAGCCGACCTTCTAGTTATACTGTCAGCTGGCCCCATCTTACCTGCTCTTAACTTTATCTTCCTGAAATGGGCCCTTCAGTCAGGTGACCTTGGCACACACACACACAACTGGGTATTAAAATGATCATCCTTCCACTGTAGTTTTGTTTGAAGTCCCAAGACATTGGGTACTTACCACCTCACACTGAAAAATGCAATGCTACACTACCTAAGAAGGACTTGTAAAGGAGGTGGGAAAAACCAGTTTTGTGACTTTTGCCCAATAACAATAGCTGGAGGTTCAGAAGGACCAGGAAATTAGGAAGAAAATTTCCTTCAAAAAGTTAATTAAGTGCAGAGCCATGCCCACTTTCTAACGGTAGGCATACTGGTTTATCATAAAGGGTAAAACTCAGGAATAGACAATTAGAGGTGATACATCGGGCAAGGCATGGGGAGGGTGCACAGAGCTTTCATGCCCTTTGGGAGCACGTCGCCCTCCAAGCACTTTGATGTGCTCACCCACCTAGAAGCTGCCTGAAACACCATCTTTTAGGGAGTTTCATTAGGTGTGACTGATGAAATCATTGGCCACTGGTGGTTGAACTCAATCTCCAGCCCCTCTGTCTTTCCCTGGTGGTAGAAAGCAAGGTGTGTAAAAGTTTCAAGCCTCTAATCAAGGATTGGTCTTTCCAGTAACCAGTCTACATCTCGAAGCTCTCTCAGTTCAGTTCAGTTCAGTTCAGTAGCTCAGTCATGTCCTACTCTTTGCGACCCCATGAACTGCAGCATGCCTGGCCTCCCTGTCCATCACCAATTCCTGGAGTTTACGAAAACTCATGTCCATTGAGTTGGTCATGCCATCCAACCATCTCATCCTATCGTCCCCTTCTCCTCCTGCCTTCAATCTTTACCAGCATCAGGGTCTTTTCAAATGAGTCAGTTCTTTGCATGAGGTGGCCAAAGTATTGGAGTTTCAGCTTCAGCATCAGTCCTTCCAATGAACACCCAGGACTGCTCTCCTTCAGAATGGACTGGTTGGATCTCCTTGCAGTCCAAGGGACTCTCAAGAGTCTTCTCCAACACCACGGTTCAAAAGCATCAAATCTTGGGTACTCAGCCTTCTTCACAGTCCAACTCTCACATCCATACACGACCACAGGAAAAACCATAGCCTTGACTAGACGGACCTTTGTTGGCAAAGTAATGTCTCTGCTTTTGAATATACTATCTAGGTTGGTCATAACTTTCCTTCCAAGGAGTAAGCGTCTTTTAATTTCATGGCTGCAGTCACCATCTGTAGTGATTTTGGAGCCCAAAAAAATAAAGTCTGACACTGTTTCCACTGTTTCCCCATCTATTTCCCATGAAGTGGTGGGACCGGATGCCATGATCTTCGTTTTCTGAATGTTGAGCTTTAAGCCAACTTTTTCACTCTCCACTTTCACTTTCATCAAGAGGCTTTTGAGTTCCTCTTCACTTTCTGCCATAAGGGTGGTGTCATCTGCATATCTGAGGTTATTGATATTTCTCCTGGCAATCTTGATTCCAGCTTGTGTTTCTTCCAGTCCAGCGTTTCTCATGATGTACTCTGCATATAAGTTAAATAAACAGGGTGACAATATACAGCCTTGACGAACTCCTTTTCCTATTTGGAACCAGTCTGTTGTTCCATGTCCAGTTCTAACTGTTGCTTCCTGACCTGTGTACAGATTTCTCAAGAGGCAGATCAGGTGGTCTGGTATTCCCATCCCTTTCAGAATTTTCCACAGTTTATTGTGATCCACACAGTCAAAGGCTTTGGCATAGTCAATAAAGCAGAAATAGATGTTTTTCTGGAACTCTCTTGCTTTTTCTATGATCCAGCAGATGTTGGCAATTTGATCTCTGGTTCCTCTGCCTTTTCTAAAACCAGCTTGAACATCAGGAAGTTCACGGTTCACATATTGCTGAAGCCTGGCTTGGAGAATTTTGAGCATTACTTTAGTAGCGTGTGAGATGAGTGCAATTGTGTGGTAGTTTGAGCATTCTTTGGCATTGCCTTTCTTTGGGATTGGAATGAAAACTGAGCTTTTCCAGTCCTGTGGCCACTGCTGAGTTTTCCAAATTTGCTGGCATATTGAGTGCAGCACTTTCACAGCATCATCTTTCAGGATTTGGAATAGCTCAACTGGAATTCCATCACCTCCACTAGCTTTGTTCGTAGTGATGCTTTCTAAGGCCCACTTGACTTCACATTCCAGGATGTCTGGCTCTAGGTCAGTGATCACACCATCGTGATTATCTGGGTCGTGAAGATCTTTTTTGTACAGTTCTTCTGTGTATTCTTGCCATCTCTTCTTAATATCTTCTGCTTCTGTTAGGTCCATACCATTTCTGTCCTTTATCGAGCTCACCTTTGCATGAAATGTTCCTTTGGTATCTCTGATTTTCTTGAAGAGATCCCTAGTCTTTCCCATTCTGTTGTTTTCCTCTATTTCTTTGCATTGATCTCTGAAGAAGGCTTTCTTATCTCTTCATGCTATTCTTTGGAACTCTGCATTCAGATGTTTATATCTTTCCTTTTCTCCTTTGCTTTTCGGTTCTCTTCTTTTCACAGCTAAAACCTAAAGCTCAATCTTCGTGTCTCCTGGTGGAAATGCTGGCTCCTTGACTCAGCTTTCTGTTTTTGTTGTTGGTGGTGGTTGCCCAATGAACTGTTGAACAGAGCATGCTAATGAAAGAGCTAATCTTCATTCAGTCTTTCGTTTATTGCTGATGAAGGTGAAAATAGCAGTGAGTGTAGTTTGGAATATGACACAGGTCCTCTTTAGGCATTGTGCTGGGAAGATGCCTTTGATCAACATTCACGCTGCTCTATAGTTTGCGTTACCTCATAGTCACCAGTAGGCTTAAGTTCTTGGTTTATGAATATTCAGCTTTTTGCTGATAAAACTTTCTATAGAACTAGAAGAGTTTCCCAGACCTCTGGAAGTATATTTTGAGATCAGCCTCTCTCAAAATTGCTTCAGTTACAGGCAGGACATGCATTTCATCAGACTTCCATCTTGTTTGTTAGCAACCTCTTTTTCACTTTGTCCCAAATGATGAAGGAAATAAGTCTTATGTTTCTGATCCTCCCATCTACCACAGGAGCTGGCAGTGTGTGAATACTCAAAAGCTTGAGACTTTGTCAGAGCATTTCAGGGCTAAAAGGAGGCTTATAGGTCCATGAAGCCTTGATGTCTCTGTGAGTGGAATGGATGGGTCATATATGTGCACTGAACAAATAAAACTCTGTGGTGTCTCCGTAGGTGATACAGGCCTGCCATTCATATCCCAAAGCAATTGAAGTTGTTGTGAATGCCTATGAACACATCAAGTGGAACGTGAAGTGGAAAAGAGCCATACCTGATGATGACTTGGAGGTAAAGCATCCATTCACTTCCTCTGGGTTTTCACTCCCCAGGACTTCCAGAACACAATGGAAGTACAGGAAATTCTAATTTAAAAAAAAAAAAAAAGGGTTTTGAGAATGCTTTAAGAATTTGAGAATGCCACTCCAATATGAGACAAAGGATTCTAAAATGCAGGTGTGAGCATAGATAAATAAATAGGTATGTAACACTTGGGAGCATCTTGGGAATTTCTCCATTAAGGGGCAAGTTGAACAATTATATAAAGTTGACAGTTTTACTTTCTTCCCCATCAATTTAGATGAATTTAACAACAACAACATCATTTGGGATTGCTCATATAGCATTTTTACCAGAAGATTAAACTGTTTTGTATAGATTATGTCACTGACTTTAATAAATTGCTTTGTATAGATTATTTTCATTCACTTTTAAGTATCCTAAAGTCTTTAGTAAGCAGGTAACAGAGTATTAAAAACGGTGGGACTCCCCTGGTAGTCCAGTGGTTAAAAGTCCATCTACCAATGCAAGAGATATGGGTTCCATCTCTGGTCTGGGATGGATCCCTGGGATCCTACATGCTGCAGGACCACTAAGCCTGTGCCCCGCAACTACTGAGCCCCAGCTCCAGAGCCCTCAAGCCAAAGCTATTGAACCGTGACTAGAGAAAGCCCACACGCCACAAAGAAGACCCAATGCAGCCATCAATATATAGAGAGATAGATAGATGGATAAAATTGTGGTAAAAATGTGTATAACATAAGATTAAAAAAAAAAACAACTTTGTGATGACTCGTGCAGGAAGCTTTGCAAAGCTGAGTCCTCATGCTGCACATGAAGTTTGCTGCCTTTGTGAACCAGCTGTTTCATTAGCCTTCTTTTCTTGGCTTTAGCCACCACAGCTGTCCCCAGCATGGGAGAGGTGTTGGCCACAGAGGGCAGAGCTCACTGGGCTTAGAGGCCAATGGCTTAAATGTAATGTTATTCTGCTACTTATTAGCTGCCTGTAGCTTTGAAAAGTTGCTTAACCTGTCTTAGCTTTATTATTCATGTTTAATTTTGCCTCACCGTCAGAGACTGTGGAAAGCTGCCATTAGATATAAAGTAGGGACTAAACACATCACTGTTGATTTCTATTGATGTAAACAGTGAGGCTTTTCTGACTTTAACATGTCTTGCCTTCCTTTTCAGAGACACTGGGATTTTTACCACTCTCTCTTCACCGTGTGCAGTAACTCTCCAAGGACTCTCATGCATTTATCAAGATGCGCCATTCGAAGAACGTTACACAGCAGATGTCACAGAGTAATTCCTTTGCTTTCCCTCCCATTGTCATTGAAAAAGTACTTGCTTTTAGAGCCGGAGGGAATCATTTATTAAGCCTTATGAGGCAGAAGTTCCCAATCCTAGATCTTCAAGTGGACTCGCTGGGTAGACACAGTTTGCATAAATAAAATGGTACTTGGGTTGATTATAACACCTCAGGGATGTCAAAACACTTTGCAAACACTGTGTCATTAATCCTAGGGTATCATGGTGAGGGGAAATAAACAGAGGTAAAGTGAAGGTATTCTCAAAAATAAGAGCAGATTCAGAAGGTACTGACGTAACAATAATAATGCGTACAGTGCACTTACTTGGTACCTGCTATAATGTTGTAAAAATTTTCGTATTATCTCATTTGAGAGGGGACCCAGGTTTTCTTACAACCAATCTCATTTTCTCTCCCATATCAGTAGTAAGTTTACATCACCCTTCAGTTGCCAACAAGCAAGGCTCGTGATAGGCCTCTTAATCTTTGTGTCCTCCACCCTCTCCCACTTAGCAGAAATTACTGTTGCTAGTTTTGCCAACCCCTTTCCCCATACTGAGCTCCTCAACTTACTTTCAGTGAAGAAAGCGTGAGCAGAGTCAAAACAAGGGGCTCTTAGAAGCAAATTAGAAGTGAAAAACAAAGACGTATCCACTTGAAAGTCAAAATATTCATGTTAACGCACTCTCACTGAGCCAAAGACCGGAGATGCAAAGGTGAATCCGAAGCAAGGACTCCAGCCTTCCAGAACGTCGTCATTTAGCAGAGGATCCAGACATTTCAGCTGGGAGCTGCAGTGGCAGGTGTCGGGGGCGAGCACAGATGCAGGTTCATTCTCAGTGCCTCCCTTTGTAAGTCGTGCTTCTGATATGAAGTGTGGTTTTCTTTGAAGCCTGACGATGAAGAGTGAAGGGATAGTGTGAAGCAGAGGGGATCTCTGGCTGCTGTGAGTGTGCATGGAAAAGGACTCACTCTCAGTTTCCTGGCACATCTAGATATTTCTATTTTCGTATCATTTGCTGCCTTGTACTGTCCCAGGTTCCTTGGGGAAAATATTGCACACTCAATGGCTCCCGTGTATGTGACAAAGAAGTTTTAGAACATGTGTGCGAGGAAATGTATGAAAGGACTTAGTCTGGTTACTTTAGTCTTTTCATGTAAGAGACTGACATTTCAGAGCATTTTAGCTAGAAGATGAGAATTTTGCTGGTGATGGCTGCGTGCAGAAAGCACGTAGAAACACTTTGAAAATAGTAGAAGTTTGAGAAACTTGGAAATGCTAGTGTGTCAATCAGGTTTGTTAACGGTTTGCAGAAAGAGAAATGTAGATGGCTAGCCTTTGGACTTCATGGTTTATGAGGCTACTTTTCACTTCACGTATTTGTTCTTGCTAGTCACTTTTAGATATGCTCAGAGACTTTCAGCATTACGTTTTAGAGCTTAGATCAGAAGTAATTAAGCACAAATAAACCTATTTGCCAGCTGTGAGCAGAGTTTTTTTTTCCAGGGCTGGGGCGTATGTACATGTGTATGTGTCTCCATCTGGTTGAAGTTTACAGGCTTGAGTTTTGAGTAGAGATGAAGTCAAATATTCCACTAGCCTGCCATCTAGACTGGGCTTCACATCTTGGGATTTGCATCCTCCTGGGGCTGTGTAGGAAAAATAATGTAGATGCAATAATCTTTCTAAAGTATCAGTTCTACTCAGATATTTTGGGAGGAATATTTTGTACAAAACTGAGATCTGTATTATGGACTAGAATACTGTATATGTGTGAACTAGTCATATAAAACATGATCCTTAAAAAGAACAAACAGTTTGCATGCAGCAAGTGGTGTAGAACACATTCTAGAATGCCAGGTGGAGCTGTTGCCCACCCCCCACCCAGTTTCAGGAGTATTCTGGAGAAATATTTGTGATGCTGACTTAAACGGTAATGCTGAGGCTGAGGACGAAAGGAGAGAGGATGTTCCTTGCCTGGGGAAATAACGTTTCTCCGGCTGCCTGCTGTGCTTAGACGGTCTGTTAATCTGGTGTATGATACAGAACAACTTGTTTTGGATGGTTTATTTTGTAGATTTAAAATTGTTTCTCCTCACCTTTGAACCTTCATTTAGAGGACTTAAATAAAGCTCTTCCCTTTCCTTTCATCTTTGTGAGTTATCTGTTGATAAGACTTTCTCCTAACGGACTCCTCAGCAGTTAGACTAAAGAACTCTACATGATTCATTGCTTTCTTCCACATTGAGAAAAAAGAATGAGAAGATATGCCTGTAAATAAATAATATTTTAAAAGAAAGTAAAGGGTAAACACAAGTAAAAAACAGGTGATTGCTTTGAGAACAAAAAAAGTGTTTTAACGATAATAAAGAAATCGTGCTGAAGCGTAGTCCTCTGTCCTCTTGGGTTTCTGATTTCTTTTCATTCTCATCCTTCAAGCAACCATGAGCAGGAGCAAGAGAGGAAATGATATCCTCATGATATAATTGAAAAAGAATCTTTCACGTGAAAGAGAGTCTTTGAGATGAGGGAAAGACCACCCTTTCTGTTTTCTCCCTTCTTAGCTAGACACACAGGCTCTGTTTTTAACTCACCCAGCGTTACACTGTCACTGTCCTTCCATCCCGAACCCAGTGGTCTCCAATAAAAAACACGGCAGTCAAAGCCGACTCTAAGGATGAAAAAAGTAACAGACCGTTTGCAGTGGCTTATCAATACAAGAAAAAAAACAGCTGAGCCTTATATTTTTGTTACTCAGCTGATTGATTGTTTTCAACTACACACTTTCAAAACTTTTTAGAAAAATCCAATGATCTATTTTTTTTTGAAACGCAGACATCAGATCTAGTAGACGGAAGGAATTCATTGTCATTTTCTTTGGGGTGTGAACAGATGCACTACAGTGAAGTGTTAGAAGTTTTGGCTCTGATGCCTAAGTTTTTATCCTGACTCTCAGCCTAATTTGACCTGTTATCTGGGGGAAATGACATGCTTGCTCCGTGCCTCAGTTTCCTCATTTGTAAAGATGCAGATGGTAGTGGCACCTACCTCATAAAACTTTTATATGATCACTTTGAAGTGCAGGGAAGGAAAAGTTTTACTTGACCCTCTTAGGGTCCCTGACTGGGTCTTGAAAATTAAACTGATAAAGACAGATTAACAGGAGGAAAGAGCATACATTTAATATGTTGCACATGACATGGAAGCCTTTATAAGGAAATGAAGACCCTGAAGAAACAACCTTGAGTGTTTTCATGCTAGGTTTGATGGTAAGTGGGTAGTTGTGTAGAAATATGATAGATTAAGGACTATGAGGTCAGTGTGGTAAACTAGGGAACGCCTGGGAATCCTAACTATTCATTAGGATTCTTCTTTTTAAATTAATTTCTGCTTTATTATGTTGTGTTAGTTTCTACTGTACAGCACAGTGAATCAGCCATACATATACACGTGTCCCCTTCTTTTTGGACTTGCTCCCCATTCAGGTCACTACAGTGCATTAAGTAGAGCTCTCTGAGCTATACAACAGGTTCTCCTTAATTACCTACTTTATACAAGCATTGATAGTATATATGTGTCAATTGCAATCTCCCAATTTCTCCCACCACCGCTTTTCCCCCTTGCTGCTGCTGCTGCTGCTGCTAAGTCACTTCAGTCATGTCCGACTCTATGACCCCATAGACGGCAGCCCACCAGGCTCTCCCGTCCCTGGGATTCTCCAGGCAAGAACACTGGAGCGGGTTGCCATTTCCTTCTCCAGTGCATGAAAGTGAAAAGTGAAAGTGAAGTCTCTCAGTTGTGTCCCCCTTGGTATCCATGTATTTATTCTCTACATCTGTGTCTCTCTTTTTGCTTTACAAATAAGATCATCTGTTCCATTTATCTATATACATTAATGTACGATATCTGGTTTTGTCTTTCTGACTTACTTCCCTCTGTATGACAGTCTCTAGGTCCATCCATGTCTCTGCAAACGACCCAGTTTCATTCCCCTTTTATGGCTGAGCAGTATTGCATCGTTACGAGTCTTCTTGATGTCCCTTTGTCTTAGAAGATAAGGGTGCTCCTTTCCTCCAGATTTAGGAAGAACACCTCCTGAAGGAGGGTTTTATGACCTATTTCAGGGAATAAGGGGCAGGAATGGTCAGCATGATCTGCCTGTTTTTGCCGTTTCCTTGAACTCCTTCAGTCTAAAACAGTCACTATGCCAAGGTGCCACATATGGGAATGGCGTGTCTAACGCATCAGAGGGTTAAATCTTTAGTCCATTAAAGAACACAGAGCAGGGTATGACATTCAGTAAGGACTTTAATATTACTGTTGTCCTTGTTACTGTCATATTCATTATCATTTAGGGAGAGCTACCTACCACTGAGTAACACTTTGATTGAGTGAAGCTGCAGCTGAAGGTGACATGTGCTAGCTTTCTGTTCACTTTTGGAATTGCTTGTTGAGCTTCTTCTATGTACCAGGCACTTTGCTGGCAGCTGGGAATCAACGGACGAGCAGACAGACCAGGTCCCTGACCTTCTTGGGGTTTTTTGAGTTGGGGGCCAGAGATGGAACTGACACTGATGTGGAGGATTAGCAAACAGGCAAAATGATTAATTTGTGAAATTTTGCCCTTTTTTAAAGTGGGTTTATCAAGGATGCAATGACTCCTTTTGCCATTCCCTGAAGGCTGCGGAATCACTTTATCATGTGGATAAAGAGTGTCAATCAGCTGTTTCCATCTTCACTGAGGGAAGAGGAGGAAGTTATCTTGGTAACAGGAGGAGTATAGATTGGCAATTCAGATTCCCAGCAGTGAGGGTTACTGCACATCAGAGTGAATGCACAGGAAGGGTTGGAGTATTTAATTTAATCTTTCACTTTCAAGGGTTTATTCAGTACTAATACACATATGGTTCTGTGCAAAATATGGACAGAAGAAGGGAGTGTTGATACCGGATTCCTGCAAGGTTCACTTTCAGTAGCTCAAGGTTTTGTGTGTCGTTTTGGTCTATTTGTTTGTGTTTTTACTGAGTAGTAAGAATAAAAGGTATACAGTGGGTTTTTTAAAGTTAGATGCTATCTAACGGAGCTGTTTTTCTGTCAACCTGCCATAAAATGGTTGATTAGAAATGATTTTCAAAACCTGTATTTCAGTGGCAAATTGCCTTCCTCCTATATTTGGGCTTCCCTGGTGGCTCAGAGGGTAAAGCGTCTGCCCGCAATGCGGGAAACCCAGGTTCGATTCCTGGGTCGGAAGATCCCCTGGAGAAGGACATGGCAACCCCACTCCAGTATTCCTACCTGGAGAATCCCATGGACGGAGGAGCCTGGTGGGCTCTATATAGAGTCCATGGGGTCACAGAGAGTCGGACACAACTGAGTGACTTGACTTTATGTTTGGTTACACTTGTCACCAGTGAGAAGCAGTGTGTGAAATATGAAGAAACAACCTCCAAGAAGCAGTTGATTCTTTTCTCTTTTTTTTTCCTTTTTCTTTCTTTCTTTTTTAATTTTAGTGACACTGAGTTGATTAGGTGTGCTGAAATATCTGATTTAGTAATAGGTTTTCTCACATAGAGGTATGCCTCAATGATATTGTATAACAACTATGCAAATATATGCTAATCCAGCCAAGGAAATAAAATAATGATGCTACCTTGTACTTCTTAAATTAAAGACACCAGTGGATTCGCTCTTAGTGCTTAATCAAGCGTGGAAGATTTGACAAAGCAGAACTGTCCTCATGTGGTGTTTTGGGTGGCTTTGAAGTAGAAGTTAGGTACCAGAGGTCTTCTCAAGCTCCCAGTGCCCAGTCATTGCCCAGAGTCACAAGGGAAGATGTTTACTCACTGCCCCATATCAGATTTCAGGGAACCTGAAAGTCTCTGATTGAGAAGAGGTGGAAATTAATGGAGATTATAGTCAATTTAATTTAGGAAGCAAGACAAATAAACTCAGCTGCCTTTCAGAACACAAATTCTCTCTTTCCCCTGTTCAGGGTCCGGCAGGATGACTTTAATGGGCTGCATCAGCCAGTCTCCTTCCCCCTGTCTTCTTGGTGGTTTCACTCAATGGGAAAACCATCAGGAGGCTGAAGAGCAGGAGGAGATGGAGATGGGGACACTTCCTGGCTCCTTCCCTGCTGGGCCTCTCTTGATGGTGGATGAATTCCTTCCTCAAGGCCACACTTCCTGTAATGAGCCCTTCTCCTAAGCTACTATTCTCCTTGATGAAATTCTCTTCAGTCACCCTTGAGTGTGCAGTTCATTTCTTGTTGGGATTTTGGCAAATGCATAAACCATGCATAAGACCGTGATAAGTCAGTGAGGTCTCAGGGAGTGGTCCAGCCGAGAACTGCTGTCAGTGTTGAGGGAAGAGAGGGGTCACTGGGGACCAGTGGTCAGGCCAGTGGTCTTGAGCTGTGACCTGAAGAAAGGGAGGGTTGGGTAATAATTTGAGTAAGAACAGGGCAGTGGAAGGGGTGGAGCTTAAGGTGAGTAGCCTCGGTGAAGGCGTAGAACTGTAACATGCAGTGAGCATTTACTATCAATTAGACAAGCTTGGTGCAAGTAAAAGATGAACATTTGTTGTAGAGAGTGGAGAGTGAGGTTGGCAGGGGTGGGTGGGATCAAGTCAGGAGATATCTTTAACCATGTGGAAGCACCGTGGGAAATCAATGGAATATTATTATTATCATAATTATTCTTTTCCACCCCTATAGCTTTAACAGTAATAATAATTATGATACAACTACATAACATATATTTTATGATTTTCAGAGCATCTTCATGATGCTTAATAAATATAACTGCCTTTACCATTACCTTCAACTCTTCTTCCTTGACAAAAAAATTTACAATTCTGAAGATTTAGCTGTGAAAAAAAAAATCAAGCATGAGATTAATAAACTCTTTTCTTCCCATGTAAGACACTCCAATCAAATGGAATACTTTACTGGAGCAGAAAGGAATGATAGCCTTTCATTTTTTTAAATATCAAAAAGCTAAAGAATTTTTTAAATTGGGAAACGTTTTTTAAAAAGGGAAACCTTTTTTCCAGTGCAAAAGAGGATAAAGGGAACAGACACAAAATTGGGAGTTTGAGCACTGTTTACAATTCTTGCCACAGCAGTGTTCAACTGGTAAATTGTTTACAGAAGCACTGGCATAATTATAGCCCTTCAGGAACCCCAGAACTCCCAGTACTGCTGAAGTCAAAGGAACAACGAAAGGCCTCTTCCGTAAGGTGATCCATCAGGGAGAGCTCAGGTAGCACTGACTTGTTTCTAAGTAACTTTGACTGATTCTACGATAAAGATACATACAAAGAAACTGCCAAGCTTTGTTCCCATGCATTAGCAAAACAGGGTGACATGGGAGGAAAAATCTGAATTTTGGAATCCAGTAGTTGAGTTTTAATCTTGACTGTGCTACTTAATATCTGTGTGAACTTGGGCTAGTTTCTTAACCCATGGGTCAATTTCTTTATTTGATTAACTAGTGATTAACTATCTGATTTGGGAACTAAATGTAAAGCATCTTAAGTGTCTGGTGTTCAGTTGAACCCTAATCAATGTTCAGATGGTGCATGAGTCTACTTAGTGGGAGGCATTATCTAGAATATACCTGAGAACACGTAGAGCTTCTAAGACATGCGTGGCATGGACCATGGCCTTTTTTTTTTTTTATTGCATTTTTACTGCAATGATTTTTTTCTTGTGGTACCAAGTCTCTGAAGCAAACTGTTCCAATCTGACTTCATTAATGGTTCTCTGCTCTTGGCAGTTTGACCTGAAAGAGGTAGTGTAGGAGAGTGTTCTCCCTACTGTGAATCCGAGCTTTGGAACTACCATCAGGTCTCAATTCTAAAAATAAACTCAAGATGACTTGAAGACTTACAGATGAGGTATGACATTATAAAAATCCTAGAAGAGAACATTAGGCAAAACATTATCTGACATAAATTGTAGCAATGTTTTCCTAGATCAGTCTCACAAAGCGAAAGAAATACAAGCAAAAATAAACAAATGGGACCTAATCAAACTTATTAGCTTTTGCACAGGAAAGGAAACCATAAATAAAAAGACAACCTATGAACTGGGAGAAAATATTTACAAATGATGCAACCTACAAGGGCTTAGTTTCCAAAATATACAGATAGTGTAAACAGCTCTCTCTCCCTCTCTCTCTCTCTCTCTATATATATATATATATATTTTTTTTTTTTTCAAAAAGCCTAATCAAAAAGTGGGCAAAAGACTTAAATAGACACTTCTCCAAGGAAGATATACAGATGACCATCAGGCACATAAAAAGATGCTCAACATCACTAATTATTATATGCAAATAAAAAGTATGATGAGGTATCACCTCACACCAGCCGGAATGCCCATCATCAAAAAGTCTACAAATAATAAATGCTGGAGAGGGTGTGTAGAGAAGGGAACCTTCCTATACTGTTGGTTGGAATGTAAACTGTTGCAGCCACTATGGAGAACAGTATGGATGTTCCTTAAAAAAGGAAAGATAGAGTTATCATATGATCTAGCAATCCCACTCCTGAACATATATCCAGAGAAAACTCTTTATTTCAAAAGGATACGTGCCACCCCAGTGTTCACAGCAGCACTGTATACAATAGCCAGGACGTGGAAGCAGCCTATGTGTTCATCAACCGATGAATGGATAAAGAAGATGTGGTATACGTACACAATGGAATATTACTCAGCCACGTAGAGAAGGAAACAAGGCCATTTTCAGCAACAATGGATGGACCTAGAAATTACCATTACTAAGTGAAGTCAGTCAGACAGAAAAAGACAAATATTATATGATGTCACTTACATGTGGAATCTTAAAAAAAATGTTACAAATGAACACATTTACAAAATAGAAATAGACTTACAGACGTAGAAAACAAGCTCATTACCAAAGTGGAAGGAGGGGGAGGGATAAAGTAGGAGTTTGGAATTAGCAGACACACATACAGAACATAGAAACAACAAAGTCCTACTGGATAGCACAGGAAACTATATTCAACATCTTGTAATAAACTGTAACAGAAAAAAGAAGTCTGAAAACGGAATCACTTTGTTGTACACCAGAATCTAACAACATTGTAAATCCACTATACTTCAATTTTTTTTCCAGTTTTATTTTTTTTTTAATTTATTTATTTTAATTAGAGGCTAATTACTTTACAATATTGTATTGTTTTTGCCATACATCAACATGAATCCACCCCGGGTGTACACGTGTTCCCAATCCTGAACCCCCCTCCCACCTCCCTCCCCGTACCATCCCTCTAGGTCATCCCAATGCACCAGCCCTAAGCTTCCTGTATCCTGCATCGAACCTGGACTGGCAATTCGTTTCTTATATGATATTATACATGTTTCAATGCCATTCAATTTAAAAAGTTAAAATAAAAATAAAAAATGCATCTCTGAAAAAAAACCAAACTGGAAAGCTCAAAGAAGACAAAAAGATCCACAGCAAGTTTCATTAATCTCCTGGTTACAGTTTCAAAGAAACCTGCTCTGCCCTTTGATTTGCGAATAAGGAAGAGATCTTAAAACCACAGTTTTCTATCCTGTTTTACATAATCCGGAGGAAAAAAAATTACAGTGAGTTTCTCTCCGTGTGGCATGGAAATGGACGATGTCATTAGTAATTCCATTTGTCTGATTTCTATTTTCTGTCCTACTTCCCTCTCGCCCTCTCTCTCTCCTTTTCCCTTCCCTTCTTGTCTCTTATCCTCATTTTTTAGTGTCCTTGCTGCCTCTGCTTGGCCAGGATCTCAGTGTGGGCTATGCCGGGGCAATGCTGGTGAAGTCTTGTGACTGTCAGTCATTGATGAGAGCAGTATCTCCTGCAACTTTGCTTCGGGATGCATGAAGGTGACACATAAGTCATGCAGAAACTGGGACATTTTATGCTTCTTTCTCCCTGTCTAATTCTTTGATTCCTTGTTCTCAGTCTGAAAGCCACAATTATGGAGGAATTTGTTTTCTTCTTAGCAATAGATTACAGGTTAGAGATAAGGGTCAAGCTTGAAGCAAAAACTACCAAAGAGGTTATGAGAAAAGTTTCCAAGATGAGACCTGCATGATTCAGGTCTGTCTGCCTTGGCAGTGCCAGAGAAGGGGCCTGGTCACCAGTCTCGGTTCTTAGCATCCCACATGCTGCTGTGTGTGTGCTTGCTAAGTTGCTTCAGTCGTGTCTGACTCTTTGCAACCCTGTGGACCATAGCCTGCCAGACTCGTCTGTCCATGGGATTCTCCAGGCAAGAATACTGGAGTGGGTTGCCATGCCCTCCTGCAGGGGATCTTCCCCACCTCTTACGTCTCCTGCATTGGCAGGAAAATTCTGCCAATCTCTTATGTCTCCTGCATTGGCAGGAGATCAAACCCGCATCTCTTACGTCTCCTGCATTGGCAGGCAAGTTCTTTACCACTTGCACCACCCAGGAAACCCACATATTGCTGCACCATCAGACAACTCTTCAGTGAAATCTTGTATTTCCTTTCGGAAAGAGCAGAAGAGTTGCTTCCCGAGATCATCTAGCAGCTAGCTGGCCACATGGATGAACAAAGCAAGTCAGCCACACTGGATCAGAATTCCTCTCTGCCACTCACTCCCTCTGGGACAGTTTCTCTCTTTGCAACTAGGGGCAGTAATCACCTCATTGTAGAGTTGATGGGAAAGTAAATAGAAATGAGCATGTTTAGTACAATGCCAGGCACATACTTAACATTTATAAAGTGGTGATTATTATCATAATCCTATCCTGCTTGTCTTTTCCAGCTGAACTCTGTAAGTTTATAAATGACTTGTGGGACCTCTCTGGTGGCTTAGTGGTAAAGAATCCACGTGCCAATGCAGGATGCCCATGTTCGATCCCTGGGACAGGAAGATCCCGTGGAGAAGGATATGGCAACCCACTCCAGTATTCTTGCCTGGGAAATCCCATGGGTAGAGGAGCCTGGCAGGCTACAGTCCATGGGGTCCAAAGAGTCAGGCCCAATTTAGCAAGTAAACAACAACAACAAAGTGACTTGTAGGCCCCACACATGTTAGAAACGTTTAGACACACACAGGTCTAGCAAACAGGTAAGTAGAATGCATGGATACATCTATTCAAGAATATGCCATCAGTATGCATTGCAGCGCACAGGAGGAAATCTGCGCATTTCTAAACACAGGACACATCTAAATAAATCTATGGGTCCTCTCGCAATGTGTTGATATTTGAGATGGTCTTCAATAGTCCTTACATTTTTTTTTCTGCCTTGGGACAGGGCTGACTAACTCATTGAACAAGTTCTGCCTCTATATGTATAGTTTACCTTTCTTATTTAGATATGCAGTTCAGTTCAGTTGCTCAGGCATGTCCGACTCTTTGTGACCCCAAGGACTGCAGTGCGCCAGGCTTGCCTGTCCATCACCAGCTCCAGGAGTTTACTCAAACTCATGTCCATTGAGTTGGTGACGCCATCCATCTCATCCTCTGTCATCCCCTTCTCCTCCCACCTTCAATCTTTCCCAGCCTCAGGGTCTTTTCCAATGAGTCAGTTCTTTGCTTCAGGTGGCCGAAGTATTGGAGTTTCAGGTTCAGCATCAGTCCTTCCAATGAATATTCAGGGCTGATCTCCTTTAGGATGGACTGGTTGGATCTCCTTGCAGTCCAAGGGACTCTCAAGAGTCTTCTCCAACACCACAGTTCAAAAGCATCAATTCTTCAGTTCAGCTTTCTTTATAGTCCAACTCTCACATCCATACATGACCACTGCAAAAACCATAGCCTTGACTAGACAGACCTTTGTTGGCAAAGTAATATCCCTGCTTTTTAATATGCTGTGTAGGTTGGTCATAACTATTCTTCCAAGGAGTAAGAATCTTTTAATTTCACGACTGCAGTCACCATCTGCAGTGATTTTGGAGCCCCCCCCCCTCAAAGTAAAGTCTGTCACTGTTTCCATTGTTTCCCCATCTATTTGCCACGAAGTGATGGGACCAGATGCCATGATCTTAGTTTTCTGAATGTTGAGTTTTAAGCCAACTTTTTCACTCTATCTGGTGCTTAAATTTGAACTCTCTTGAGATAGCAGAAGGGTGGCATGTCCTTTTCCCATCTGCGGCAGGCAGGTCTAACCAGTTGAGACACTCCTGTTGAACACAGACGCAGCCACTGAATCCTCCTCAACAGTGTGTAGACGGCCACCGCCAGTGCCCACGGTTGATAGGCAAGATTAAGCTTCTGTCATCTCTGGGTTCTATTTTCCAGATTCTCACCGACTCACGGTCATATATTATGTAGATAAAAAGCTGGAAGAGATAGAAAGAAGGTGATAATTCCTGGCACGGATTTTTTGTTTTCATTTTTTGTTTCTTTTCTCTGTGTATGTGTGTGTGTAAATACAGAATTTTTTTCAAGTGTTTGTTGAGCTGGTCCCTGTAGCAGGTGCTGGGGATTCAGAGGTAAATAATAATAGTCAAAGTCCCAGACCTCATGGGGTCATTTTAAGAAATACTAGTGCCCACTCCCCACCAATTCTTGAAAAAATCTTAATAAGCTAACTAGGTTAATTATACATATGAGTGATGTTAAGGGCCTCATATCATCAGTCTGCCTACTCTCTCCCCAACTAAGCTATAAGCTTCTTAAAGGAAAGAACTTCTGTTTTTCAAAAGATTAAGGTAAAATTTACATACATCAATATACACAAGCTTTATATAATTGGATGAATTTTTATAAACATATATAGCTGTGTAATAAATACTCTAATAAAGATAAAGAACACATATTACCCCAGAATTTTCCTTTCTGCCTCTTTCTAATAAATCCTCACATCCCATAGGCAACATCATGTTATTTCTATTACCAGACGTTAGATTTACCTGTTCTTGAATTTCATAGAAATAGAATCATATAGTATGTATTCCTTGATGTCTAACTTCTTTCTCTCAACAGAGTATTTTGGAGATTCATCCAGATTTTCCCACACATCGGTAGTTTGTACCCCTTTCTTGCTTAGTAGTAATTCCACAGTATGAAAATACCACAATATGTTTGGGTTTCCCAGGTGGTGCTAGAGGTAAAGAGCCCACCTGCCAATGCAGGAGACAGAAGAGACTTGGGCTCAATCCCTGGGTCAGGAAGATCCCCTGGAGCACGGCATGGCAACCCACTCTAGTGTTCTTGCCTGGAGAATCCCATGGATAGAAGAGCCTGGCAAGCTAAAGTCTATGGGGTCACACAGAGTCGGACATGACTGAAGCGACTTAAAACACACACACACACACACACACACCACAATATGTTTATCCATTCTCCTGTTGATAGAGATTTGGGTTATTTCCAGTCTGAGGTAATAATGGATGATGGTTAATTTTATGTGTCAACTTGGTTAGACTATGATACCCAGATGTTTGGTCAAACAGCAATCTAGGATGCAACTGTGAAGGTATTTTTTTAGAAGTGATCAACAGGCTTAGAGTGTACTCATACTCATTATACTCCATATTATGAAGGCAGATTATCCTCCATAATATTGGTGGGCCTCATACAGTCAGTTAAAGACCTTGTAAGAAAAAGACTGAGGTCCTCAGGGGAAGGATTTCTGCTTCCAGACTACCTTCAGATTCAGAATTAAAGCATTAACTCTTATATAGGTCTCCAGGTTGCCCTGAAGACTTCAGATGAGAGTTCCTACAATCACATAAGCCAGTTCTTTCAAACAAATAAATCTTTCTCTGAATACATATACACAGCCTAGTGGTTCTGTGTCTCTGGGGAACCTTGACCAACACAATGGACAAACTTGCTATAAACATTCTTGCTGAAGTCTTTTTGTGGACATGTTTCCATTTCCCTTGTGTAAATATCTAGGAGTGGAATCGAAAGGTCAGTCCGTGGGCATATGTTTAACTTCATAAGAAAGTGCCAAATGGTTTTTCAAAGTTATGGACATTTTTTCACTCCCATCAGCAATACATGAGAGTTCTAGCTGCTGCACATTCTTATCAACATTTAGTGGTATCAGCCTTTTTAATTTTAGCTGTTTCAATGGATGTGCATGGATATGTATTTGTAGTTTTTAATTTGCATTTCTCTGAGAGCTAATCATGTTAAACAGCTTCTCTTGTGCCTACTGGGTGTTTGTTTATCTTCTTTCGTGGACTGCCTGTTCAAATATTATGCGATTTGTTCCTTTTGAGTCTCAAATGGTAGCATTTAGTAGGAGTTACACAACTATTGAATGAATGAATAGAAGAATATTATATCCTCTATTATCAGTGATTATTCTGAAATGATTATTAAATCTTTGTCCAGTTATTTATAATGCTTCTAAAGTGCTTCAGTAATGCCTGACACATAGGCAGCAGCCGACATTTGTCAGCTACTAATACCATCCCTATTTTTTGTGAGAAATTGGAGATCAGAAATATTGTGTGACTTAACCCAGGTTACCTGGTTACTAACTGTCAAAAACGCTCCTCAACTCTGGGTTCTGTAATTTCACTTTTTTATTTTTTGTTATTAATAGCTTGACCATTTAAATATAGGATTCACCATTAAATGTGTTACTTCATTTTTCTCTTGACTGTTACTTATAGCACATCTATTATTGCAAATACAATGGTGCTGATCATTTTACTTGTATTTAACTCATTTAAACACAATGATTTCGGGCTCCAAAATCACTGCAGATGGTGACTGCAGTCATGAAATTAAAAGACACTTGCTCCTTGGAAGAAAAGCTATGACAAATCTAGACAGCATATTAAAAAGCAGAGCCATTACTTTGCCAACAAAGGTCCATCTAGTCAAAGCTATGGTTTTTCCAATAGTCGTGTATGGATATGAGAGTTGGACCATAAAGAAAGCTGTGCAATGAAGAATTGATGCTTTTGAGCTGTGGTGTTGGAGAAGACTCTTGAGAGTCCCTTGGACTGCAAGGAGATCCAACCAGTCCATCTTAAAGGAAATCAGTCCTGAATATTCATTGGAAGGACTGATGCTGAAACTGAAACTCCAATACTTTGGCCACCTGATGCGAAGAACTGACTTATTTGAAAAGACCCTGATGCTGGGAAAGATCGAGGGCAGGAGGAGAAGGGGATGACAGAGGATGAGATGGTTGGATGGCATCACTGATTCAATGGACATGAGTTTGTGCCAACTCCGGGAGGTGATGGACAGAGAAACCTGGCGTGCTGCAGTCCATGGGCTCACAAAGCATCAGACACAACTGAGTGACTGAACTGATTTAATTTAACTCATTTAATTCTCACTACAATCCTACAATCCTGTGATGAAAGTACTATTATATTTATTTTAGACAATGAAACTGTAGCACAGAGATGTTATGCAATCACATAGCTAATTAAGAGGTACAGGCAGGATTCAGGCTTGGTTGGTCCCATATCAATACCCAGGTGTTTTGTTTTGCTTCTAAACCGTAATATTCTACTGTTTCTTATGACAAGAATAATTTTGGACAAGTTGAATTTGAGGGGTTAGTGAAACGGCAGGATAGAGAAGTTCAACAGAGTTATGACACTTAGGAGAAAGTTATTGACAGAGATGGGGGTGGGGGGACCGGAGAGGAGAGTATGGTAAGACTGTGCCTGTGTGTTCAGTAAACCACAGGGCAAGACCATTCTAGGAAAGGTGTGTTAGGAGTGGTTAGAGAAAGTGCTGAATATATTCAAAGATGGACAAATTCTAACAGTTTGATTCCAGAAAGTTCTATCATGGCCCCCATTTTTTATGGACCTGCCTTATCTACAAGGAGAGGCCTATAATGATGAAGTCTTATAATCTGCAATAGTTTGTCCCTAAGATATTCCACAATATTTTGGCTGCTGTTTGCTGTTAGAATCTGAGGCATGTGGACCTGGGTTACCTGCCCACACAGCCCAGGAGCTCAAAAGCCATTCTGATCACCCTTTTCTTTTTACTGGAAACCTCGAACACCCCCTCGAGTGTCTGTTAAGTCAGGCTGACTCATTTCTCCTTCTGCTCAGATTTCACTCCCCTGAAAAGGCCATCTGAGGAGCAAGGAGTGAGTCAGTCCCGTCAAGCCGGCAGTGCCCAGGGCTGGAGCTTAATTGGCCTTATCTTAGCTCCCACAGGGTAAGTAACCATGCCAAGCCAGATGCTCTAACCCTGGAAAAACAGGTGCACATATGTAAAGGAGGCCTTTGTGACCTTAATGGGAGGTTAGCTGAAAGTCAGTCTATATTTGCTCCTGGCAACAGAATATTTACTGAACCATGGGCTACAAGGCACATTCAGTTTCCCTAAAAATTCATCTCTGCACTGAATATTTGGGCATGTCAGAAACATCAGGACTTGCACAGCAGGTCTGAGCCAAACTCTTCCTCTTGACAGTCCAGAGAGGCAGTAGTTGACAAGGAGTGACTAAGCCAGGCTGTGCCTACTGGGCTGCACACACAAAACATGTTTTTGAAGCCCTGTATACACTCAGCAGGAACACCCTGTTCTTTCTGGCTGGTTGCCAGACACTTATGAGAGAGTTAGCTCATTGCCAAGAATAGACACCAAGGCCTCTTTCCCGCCCCAGAAGGGGACCCTGTGTGGTGCTGGGTGGCCACCACCACCCCATCCCTGCTCATCAAGCCTTCCAGACCTAGCCTACAGACTGTTTCCCTGCACTTCTCAACCCCTTGGGTAGTTTTTAAATAATTACTAGAGACTAGTACATATCTCTGGGCCACTGTAGTCGTGCAATTCAAAGGCAAATGCAAATATATTCCTTGTTCTTCGTTTGTTTTGCTTCTCTTAGCCTCAGGCTGTGAACCTTAGAGGCAACATCCGAGGAGAATAACCACCAGTCTTTTCCATTTCATAAAAGGTACAGACTGCGCTCCCACACTAGCCCTCTGCTGTAGTTCTGGCAAGGAACACAAAGGTTACTTGAAATTCAACCAGTGCAGGCAAAGTGTTGAAAAAACATTTATCTTCTCTCAGAGGTACTCCTCCCCAGAGTCTTCCTAAATCCTCAGTGTCTCCATTTGGTTCAACTCTATAGTCAAATATTAAAATTTTTTTTCCTCTCTGAAGTGCCTATAAGAGGGAAGTGTCCATTTTAAAATAAATATTTTAAAGTGAGTTTTTTAATATATTCCCTATATTTGTATAGGATATAGCTTCTTGTTTAAAATCTGCTTGCAGAGTTCTCTAAGTTTAAAAAATTCAACTGCTTTTTGGTCTATGGAATTCGGATTAACCAAGATAAAACTGCATGGCGTCAACTACCTGAAATTTTGGCATTTACCCAATCCATGCACCCACCCAGCCACCCATCCATCCATCCGTGCACTCATTCATTCATACTATACTTTCTGAGTTTGAAGATCCTAATAAGTAACTCATCAGCCTTTCTAGTGCTAAAGTTGAGAACCTACAGTAATTAAGAGATGATAAATGTCACACAGATCCTCATTGCTTATTAAGCAACTTAAAATAGAAAAGCTCAGGAGAGAATGATCTGTGTGAGAGTTAAAGATCCTGCCATGGAGTGATTTCACCAACCATATGCAACTGCAAAATATAGAAAGCCAAGCCCAGGCAGGATAAGTTCATTCTGTGCTTAGGACCTGCTAATTGGTTTCACATGTATGTGCACGGAACCCTCCTGGGGCTAGATTCCAATATGGGGAGAGAAATGAGGTAATTCACTGAAAGATACATCTGAGTCAGACTGAAGGAGCTGTTATGACACTGAGTTGTGGTTATAATCAGGGTTGGTGGGAGGATGACACTTTATTTAGGGAGGTATTGATGGTCAAAAAGAACTGACCTTGAATGCTATTTCTCTACTTCCTAAGTGTGATCTTGGCTTTTCACATTATTTATTCAGTAAGTATTCACTGAGCCCTATTATGTGCCAAATGGGCTTCCCCAGCGGTGGTGGCTCAGTAGTAAAGAATCTGCCTGCAATGCAGAAGACGAAGGAGACGCAGGTTCAGTCCCTGGGTGGGGAAGATCCCCTGGAGGAGCGCATGGCTACTCACTTCAGTATTCTTGCCTGGAAGAGCCGCTGGACAGAGGAACCTGGCGGGCTTCAGTCCATAGGGTCACAAAGAGTCAGACACCACTAAAGCAACTGAGCGCACACACATGTGCCGAGCATGGTGGGAGGTGATGGAAATATCCTTGCCTTTACAACATAACACTGATTATTTTTTGGGCTTCACTCTCCTAAGGCATAACAATAGCTATCTTTCAGAACTGTGTGGAGTTCACACATAACTCTGTAAGTATGATAAGATACTAAGAGGGACTTATTGTCTCTAACTGGCAACTTGGCTCCAAATTTGGGGACAAATAGATGATAGAGGACAAAGAGATGACTGGGATTTATTAAGATGCAAATTCTGCTGCCCTCGTTATCACTCTCAACTCATTTATCTTGAGAGAACGATTGAATTGTTAATCTTCAGTTTTAGAAAGAATTCCATGTCTTTTCCTTCCTCCCTTGGAGGGTGGTCCTTCTAAGATAAGCCAATGGGGTTGCCTCAAGAGTGATTTGTAGAGATTGGGGAGGGGGTTGCCCACAAGAAGTTGAGCCTGGAATCTCATTTTTCAGTTGGATACCTACTTATGCAATGAATGGATTTGCTAAACTGCACTTTGTGCCTATTTGAGCAAAGGGAAAGAGGTTTATGGGGAAAACTCGGGGTAAAGAAAATGGGCAGGAGGGGAATAGGGCACATTTTCATTATCTGGCAGGAGTGGATACCATGGAAAGCATGAGTTACTGTGATGGAACCACACCCTGAAGTGTGACTAGGAGAAGAGACCCCAACAGTAAAAGTCTGTAGGGTGGATTATATAGGGACAGGAGTTGAGGGAGATTGGAAAAGGTCCCCTGGAGCTGGTTTTCCCATGAGAGGTGGCCTCTCAGTGATGAGCCTGCCAGAGGATCTTCCTAAGAGTCATCAGATGTCCCTCAAGAGGTGCAGCATTTGGTTGGCTGCCATGAGGGACGGCAGAACTCACAATGGCACCCAGTAAGTATTAAAAAAGAAAGTTTCTGTTCCCTTTGAGAATGCTGCCTCCCAGCCTTCAACACAGCAAAGGACTCAGAAGATGTGGGGGGGCAGGTTGGGGGGGTTGAGGAACAGGGGGTGGGGATCAGGAAGAGATGCCCCCTCTCCTTGCCCACATTCATGCCTCAGCATTGTCCCTGGATCCAGAGAGGAGATGGACATTTAAATTGGATGAAAATGGAAGTGGAAAGTGCTGGGGTATGTCTTTTAGAAACTGAAAAGATCAGGAAATTGGCATCTGCTGGAGATGCCATAAAGTCTTGGGAAGGGGGGATTCAATGGAGCATGTTTTAAAGCAGTGATTGAAGAAAAATAAAACCCTATGAAGTTTGAACCCTGCTGAGTTCACAGTATTCAATAAACTGCTGACAAATGTGAAGTGCTTAGCAAACAGTCACTGCTTCACAAATGAAAGATATCATTACTCCTAGTCACCTAAAGAGAATAAATACTCAGAAAATGTCCATATGTTTCAATATCAAAGAGCAAGTAAGATGCTCAATTTGTATTTTTGCTTTAAGAGAGACATAGTATGTTCATGATGTCTTCTGCTTTCCTCATGAAGTTCTTCTCAGGATGTTTTCTGGATTGTTTCACCACATTCCTTTTGCTATTTTAGGCATTTGCCTTTATATTTCATAGACCCTCTCAGGGAATGAGAGGATCCTAAAGGTCATCTGAAGCTGAAACTCCAATACTTTGACCACCTCATGCGAAGAGCTGACTCATTGGAAAAGACTCTGATGCTGGGAGGGATTGGGGGCAGGAAGAGAAGGGGACGACAGAGGATGAGATGGCTGGATGGCATCACCGACTCGATGGACGTGAGTTTGAGTGAACTCCGGGATTTGGTGATGGACAGGGAGGCCTGGCGTGCTGCCAATTCATGGGGTCACAAAGAGTCGGACACGACTGAGCGACTGAACTGAACTGAAAGGTCATCTATTCCCACCTCCAACTTAGGTGAAGATAAAATACTATTTAATTATTAGAAAGATACTTCAAGTTCTTAAAAATGAAGTATCTTGTACGGGGGTGCAATAAAGCAATTTCTGCAGACTTAGTACACAATGAGGAAATCGAAAGTCCTGATGTGGTGAAGCAGAAGGAAGAGGACACCAGGCTTGCTAGGCACAGAGCCAGAAGACTCCAGCAATGTTACAGTTCATGTGCCATCAACCCTGCTTAGCACCCACTTCCTCAGCTATAAAATGGGGGTTGCGACAAGGACCACACCAAATCATGATGATTAAGTGAGATGATTATGTAAAGCATGGAACACAGGGCTGGGAACACAGCTGAGGCTCAAGAAGTAGCTGTTTCCCCCTTTCTGCAGTTGCAGGGTTAGAAGACACCCCTGGGAAGAAGAAATAATGAGTTACTCAGAGAGAGAGGGATTGGGAAGGGGAGTATCAGGAAAAATCCTAAACTTTCACTTGTATAGTCAACTAGAGCTAGTAGTTAAGTGCCATGATTAAGAAGAACTGCAGAATATCATAGTGACACTATTGGAGTAGAATGACATACTGGTATTTTCATATTTATTTCATAATGTATTGATATCCTGGTATTAATATCTTGTTTATTCAAAAACAATGTTCAGAATTCAGCAAAATTTTCAAAAATCATTGAAACTAAATATTTGGTAGATTTCCCCTATAAAATGTATAAACATATAATATGAACTAGATTCCAAAAATTAAATATTAAATATACATTATCATTCTAATTTGAATTAATAGCAAGAGAAACACAATATACTTATACTAAATAAACTACTATTATAAAAAGTGAAGAAAATAAATCCTGAAAATTAACAATGAGTTATTTGACTTTTTTGCAGGTCTGATCTTAAGAACCATGTGTATCAATGGTATCATCTTTGATGGTGAGCCAAATTTGGGGGCAAATTTTTCTAGCCACTAGAAAAGCTTTTTCATATTTTATACTAGCTGGATAAATAGTTAAGAGATAAATATAAACTAAATCCAAACTTCTTTCTCAGCATCTTTTACATACAACTAATCTTATTTCCTGGGCTTCCCAGGTGGTGGTAGGGGTAAAGAACCGCCCTGCTACTGCAGGAGACATAAGAGATTCTGGTTTGATTCCTAGGTTGGGAAGATCCCCTGGAGGAGGGCATGGCAACCCACTCCAGTATTCTTGCCTGGAGAATCCCATGGACAGAGGAGCCTGGCAGGCTACAATCCATAGGGAAGAGTCAAACGTGACTGAAGCGACTTAGCACACACACACAATCTTATTTCTGTGTGCTAATCTTTTAAAACTTTTTACTTTTATTAAAGACTTCAATATTTTTATTAACAGCAAGCTGTAGTTTTTGTTTCTAAGGCCCAGCAGTTGATTTGCAAGATCCCTGGTTCTTAGTTTCTGCTATGAAACAAACAGCCTTTGTTCAAACAAACAAAACAAATCAATCAAACAGATAAGGAGTTTCCACCACTGAACACTGACTGTTTTTGCTGTCAACTTGGCCCCATTCGAAGTGTAGATATCTTGAGGGTAAGACTAAGTCTTTGTTCTTTATAATTCTCTTTTAGGGAAGCTCTCCTTCTTTATATATTCAGATTAATGCTAAAAATAAAATTTAAAAATACCTCTTTCAAGAAGTAGACCTAGAGAGAATTTGATCTGGGAAAATCTGTGCTAAGAGTTATACTCTTTTTCACTTACAAGCCCAAATACCTTGAAAGATCATAAAGCCTCCATGTAAATGCTGGGTTTAACTCTTTAGGTACTTCTCAAGACATAAATAATTCAGATTTCAGATTTTTAAAACACTGAAATAATGGTATCACACCAACAAACAGATTGGGTCTTTGATACTTGACAAAGTATCAAAGCATGATATACTGGAGTTCTAGAATATTGCAATTCAACATTACAGTCACTAGTTTAAATCATCTTGCTCAGAAAATTTTCCTTCATTAAGGTTAAGTGTCTAAATTCCATTTTTAGAGTAAGACCACATTGATGTAAGGCAGATGTTTACAGGGTCTATTTAAATACATGAATACACCTAAGATGTCCATTCCAAGTCCAATGCAATGGACATGAACTTGGGCAAACCTCTGGGGTGAAAGAGTCAAACACGACTGGGCGACTGAACAACGACCAGGTGTCCTCACTTTAGTCGTTAATGAGAGGGATGCAGACCAAGTCTGTTGTTTTTCAAAGCTGAGCAGTGGACAGAGAACTGCAGGTAGGAGGAAGAGAATTATGATTGGAGGGTCAGACCCAGGAGGGAGGGGCAGTAGATTGGCCCTAGAAAGCCTGGGGCTGCCTCAGGAAGACAAAGGGGGCCTGGAAGCAATGCTGATGCAGGCAGGGAAGGGTCAGAGGGTAGCCAGACACCTCTCCTCCAACACGTTTACACTGGGCACAGTTTGTGGCAAAGCCACTGTATTAAGTGTGGCCGAGAAAATGTATTTTTAAAAAGTGACAGTCCGGGCTTTTAACAGCTTGAGGAAGGGAGAAAATCAGACCTGATATTGTTATTGATCCTCCCAAGTCAGTCTCCAACAGAAGTCCTGCTCTGTGTCACTGGGGCCAACAGAACAAGACCCAGTTTGTATGAGGAACAGATGAAAGCTATACTCTGATCAAGGAACGGAGAGGTGCCAGCTTGCCTCTAGAACACACGCGCACCTGGACAGACCGCAGTGGGCGGGGCTGCGTTACTGGGCTCCTGCCGGCGGGGGAGGGGACGGAGTTCTCCCGCAGTCGGCACAGGTGTGCGGCTCAGACCTGCGCAGGCCCGCCGCCGCCATCTTGACTGTCGGTGCCTTGCGCAGCGGTCTGTGCCTGAGCCACACAGGTGCTGAGATGTCCCCGAGGCCACTTCTCACCAGGATCTCTGGGTCCAAAGCGCCAAGTTTGAGACCTCTGCACGTGAAACTAGATGAAGCACAAGAGAGAAGGTTAGACCTTATTTTAGCACCTAGATGCCATCTTATTTTTTTCCTGGGACAGCAGTGGGCTTTGCCGGTGATAACGTGCACAAAAGAAGTGAAGAAACACACAAATGTATATAATCAGAAAATATTTAGGAAAAAATTAAGAATAAATGAGGTTGGGTAAGAAGTAACAAAATGATTAGTGAAATATGGGTTTCCTTAAAGGGGAATATTTTGAGCCGGGTTTTGAAAAGTTGAACGTTGTTGGCAGGAAGAAAATGTCTTTCTACACTGAGGGACTGGTGTATACGAAAGTGTTATCTTAGCTTGGGTTCCTGAGAAAGGGTCTGAGGTTAATCTTATGAGCGTTCGCTTTCCTTTGGAATGCAATCCCAGAGAAGCAGAGAGAGACAACAAGGAAGGCTAAAAATAAATTAAAAAATAATGTCAGGGAGATTTAGTTATAGAACATTCAAATGGTTGCTCAGTTATGCAGAACACCTCCAGAGAGTGATCTGCATCATGAATTCACAGCATCTCAGAAAAGGAGGAGAGAAGGGTGAATAGTCTATTACCGACGCCTTTCTGCCTACTCTTTCTCATCGCTGGTTTGCCAGAGTGTTAACTTTCCCGTCTTCCCACCAGACAGCTGTTGTGGTTTCTGCCATGATAGGAGTGATGGAGGTCATATCAGAGTCTGGCTTTTGCTCTCAAGGATTTGCAGTGAGGCTGATAACTAGGGTTAAATGATGAGCCTTCAAGGTTTTATAACTTTTGCAATGGCACGAGCCAGTCAGCCATTTGGCCTGCTCTCAACCAGAAGTTGGATCAAGCAGCACTCGAGTTGGGGACAGATGATGCTTTGTGGGGGGCTTCTGCGGTGGCCCAGTGATAAAGAATTCACCAGTAATGCAGGAGACTAAAGAGACGCAGGTTTGATCCCTGGGTTGGGAAGATTCCCTGGAGGAGGGCATGGCAATCCACTCCAGTATTCTTACCTGGAGAATCCCAGGGACAGAGCAGCCTGGTGGGCCACAGTCCATGGTGTAGCACAGAGTTGGACATGACTAAAGTGACTTACCATGCATGCTCAAGGCCTTGTGAATGTGAAGAGACTTAGGAGTTTGGTCTGGTCCAGGGATGAAAATGGATGGTGAAAAAATAAGCATGTGTAGGGGAATAGGTCCCAGGCTGATGGATGATTTATGGTATCCTTTGGATGACATTTCAGGAAGCTAGAATTTATGAGTTGATCTGAGTTTAAGATTTTCCCAGTTTGTTTTGCTTATTATGATTGATAGTATAATTTAAATTATTCAGTAATCTTTTCAACTTCCTTCCTAAATTTCAGAGGCTGGAAGGGTAAAACTAACACTTTTCAGATTCTGATGCAGCTAGAGTTCTGGAGATGATTCAGGTTGTGTCTAAAAGATGCAGTCATGAAGCACTTGAATTCAGAACTGAAGGAGATGGCAATTAAAGTATTTATGATGCAATTGTAGCAGGAATTGAGTGTGTAGACAGGAGCCAGGATCAGACTTCCTATCATGGCCCTGCCTAAGGCTTCCAGCTGGCTCGATTGTGTGGTGTAGCTTTGGAAATTTCTTCTGGATGCTCAAACTGAGACTGTTTCTCTCTTAATTAATTTATAAGCTTTTTAATGCTCTATTAAAACAAAACAAGAGAGCTTCCTTGGTGGCTCAGATGGTAAAGCGTCTGCCTACAATGTGGGAGACCCAGGTTCAATCTCTGGGTCAGGAAGATCTCCTGGAGAAGGAAATGGCAACCCACTCCAGTATTCTTGCCTGGAAAATCCCATGGATGGAGGAGGCTGGTAGGCTGCAGTCCATGGGGTTGCAAAGAGTTGGACACGACCGAGCCACTTCCAGTCCATTTTTAGTTCGCTGATTCCTAGAATGTCAACATTCACTCTTGCCATCTCTTGTTTGACCACTTCCAATTTGCCTTGATTCATGGACCTGACGTTCCAGGTTCCTATGCAATATTGCTCTTTACAGCATCAGACCTTGCTTCTATCACCAGTTACATCCACAGCTGGGTATTCTTTTTGCTTTGGCTCCATCCCTTCGTTCTTTCTGGATATATTTCTCCACTGATCTCCAGTAGCATATTGGGCACCTACTGACGTGGGGAGTTCCTCTTTCAGTATTCTATCATTTTGCCTTTTCATACTGTTCATGGGTTCTCAAGGCAAGAATACTGAAGTGTTTTGCCATTTGTTGGGTGTTGTCATTATAGACATGCCTGAACCGGCTAAGTCTGCTCCTGCCCCTAAAAAGGGCTCTAAAAAAGCTGTGACCAAGGCCCAGAAGAAGGACAGCAAGAAGCGCAAGCGCAGCCGAAAGAAAAGCTACTCCGTGTACGTGTACAAGGTGCTGAAGCAAGTCCATCCGGACACTGGCATCTCGTCCAAGGCCATGAGAATCATGAACTCCTTTGTCAACGACATTTTCGAGTGCATCGCTGGTGAGGCATCGCGCCTGGCGCATTACAACAAGCGCTCGACTATCACATCCAGGGAGATCCAGACCGCTCTGCGCTTGCTGCTACCTGGGGAGCTGGCCAAGCACGCCGTGTCCGGGGGCACTAAGGCTGTCACCAACTATACCAGCTCCAAGTAAATATAATATGCCTTGCCGATGTTAACGGAGAAGGCAATGGCACCCCACTCCAGTATTCTTGCCTGGAAAATCCCATGGACGGAGGGCCTGGTGGGCTATAGTCCATGGGGTCAGTAAGAGTTGGACATGACTGAGTGACTTCACTTTCACTTTCTCCAGTGGACCACATTCTGTCAGATCTCTCCACCATGACCCGCCCATCTTGGGTTGCCCCACAGGCATGGCTTAGTTTCATTGAGTTAGACAAGGCTGTGGTCCTAGTGTGATTAGACTGACTAGTTTTCTGTGAGTATGGTTTCAGTGTCTGCCCTCTGATGCCTTCTTGCAACACCTACCGTCTTACCTGGGTTTCTCTTACCTTGGACATGGGGTATCTCTTCACGGCTGCTCCAGCAAAGTGCAGCCGCTGCTGCTTACCTTGGACGAGGGGTATCTCCTCACCGCCGCCCTTTCTGACCTTGAACTTGGGATAGCTCCTCTAGGCCCTCCTGCGCCTGCGCAGCCATGGCTCCTTGGATGTGGGGTAGCTCCTCCCAGCCGCCGCCCCTGACCTCAGACGCAGGGTAACTCCTCTTGTCGCCGCCCCTGACTGCAGCCATGAAATTAAAAGACACTTACTCCTTGGAAGGAAAGTTATGACCAACCTAGATAGCATATTCAAAAGCAAAGACATTACTTTGCCAACAAAGGTTCGTCTAGTCAAGGCTATTGTTTTTCCTGTGGTCATGTATGGATGTGAGAGTTGGACTATAAAGAAAGCTGAGCACTGAAGAATTGATGCTTTTGAACTGTGGTGTTGGAGAAGACTCTTGAGAATCCCTTGGACTGCAAGGAGATCCAACCAGTCCATTCTGAAGGAGATCAGCCCTGGGATTTCTTTGGAAGGAATGATGCTAAAGCTGAGACTCCAGTACTTTGGCCACCTCACGTGAAGAGTTGACTCATTGGAAAAGACTCTGATGCTGGGAGGGACTGGGGGCAGGAGGAGAAGGGGATGACAGAGGATGAGATGGCTGGATGGCATCACTCACTCGATGGATGTGAGTCTGGGTGAACTCTGGGAGTTGGTGATGGACAGGGAGGCCTGGCATGCTGCGATTCATGGGGTCACAAAGAATCGGACACAACTGAGTGACTGAAGTTCAGTTCAGTTCAGTCACTCAGTCATGTCTGACTCTTTGCGACCCCATGAATCACAGCATGCCAGGCCTCCCTGTCCATCACCAACTCCTGGAATTCACCCAAACTCATGTGCATCAAGTCAGTGATGCCATCCAGCCATCTCATCCTCTGCCTTCCCCTTCTCCTCCTGCCCCCAATCCCTCCCAGCATCAGGGTCTTTTCCAATGAGTCAGTTCTTTGCATCAGCTGGCCAAAGTATTGGAGTTTCAGCTTCAGCATCAGTCTTTCCAATGAATATTCAGGACTGATTTCCTTTAGGATGGACTGGTTGGATCTCTTTGCAGTCCAAGGGACTCTCAAGAGTCTTCTCCAACACCACAGTTCAAAAGCATCAATTCTTCAGTGCTCAGCCTTCTTTATAGTCCAACTCTCACATCCATACATGACCACTGGAAAAACCAAAGCTTTGACTAGACGGACCTTTGTTGGCAAAGTAATGGCTCTGCTTTTTAATATGCTGTCTAGGTTGGTCATAAATTTTCTTCTAAAGAGCAAGCATCTTTTAATTTCATGGCTGCAGTCACCATATGCAGTGATTTTGGAGCCCCCACAAATAAAGTCAACCAGTTTCCACTGTTTCCCCATCTGTTTGCCATGAAGTGATGGGACCGGATGCCATGATCTTAGTTTTCTGAATGTTGAGCTTTAAGCCAACTTTTTCACTCTCATCAAGAAGCTCTTTAGTTCTTCACTTTCTGCCATAAGGGTGGTGTCATCTGCATATCTGAGGTTATTGATATTTCTCCTGGCAGTCTTGATTCCAGCTTGTGCTTCATCCAACATGGCATTTTTCATGATGTACTCTGCATATAAACTGAATAATTAGGGTGACAATATACAAGCCTTGCTGTACTCCTTTCCAGATTAGGAACCAGTCTTTTGTTCCATGTCCAGTTCTAACTGTTGCTTCTCAACCTGCATGCAGATTTCTCAGGAGGCAGGTCAGGTGGTCTGGTATTCCCGTCTCTCTCAGAATTTTCCACAGTTTGTTCTTATCCACACAGTCAAAGGCTTTGGCATAGTCAATAAAGTAGAAGTAGATGTTTTTCTGGAAGTCTCTTGCTTTTTCGATGATTCAACAATGTTGGCAATTTGATCTCTGGTTCCTCTGCCTTTTCTAAACCCAGTTTGAACATCTGGAAGTTCATGGTTCACATATTGCTGAAGCCTGGCTTGGAGAATTTTGAGCATTACTTTACTAGCGTGTGAGATGAGTGCAATTGTGTGGTAGTTTGAGCATTCTTTGGCATTGCCTTTCTTTAGGATTGGAATGAAAACTGACCTTTTCCAGCCCTGTGGCCACTGCTGAGTTTTCCAAAATTTGCCAGTGTATTGAGTGTAGCACCTTCACAGCATCATCTTTTAGGATTTGAAATAGCTCAACTGGAATTCCATCACCTCCACTAGCTTTTTTAGTAGTGATGCTTCCTAAGACCCACTTGGCTTTGCATTCCAGGATGTCTGGCTCTAGATGAGTGATCATACTATCATGATTATCTGGGTCATGAAGATCTTTTTGGTATAGTTCTTCTATATAGCCTTTTAGGATAGAGAAGCCTTAGAAATGGACTCTGATGCCCTCTTTGTCTTGTGAGCATTTTGATAAGTCTGACTTTAAGATTTTAGCCAAAAGCCTTTTAGATGTAGGCCAATTATTTGATGCTTCTGGGTCTATTACCTTCAGCATACCTTCCAGATAAAATATGAAATTAGGGAGAAGTTGTTGCACATTTTGTTAAGGTTCTTTTAATGTGTGATCATGACCAAGAAATCAAATTCATTTAAGCACGTTCAAGGTTCTGTGTTTCTTCATGGGCATTAGCTCTTCGTGTGTGTGCTAAGTTGCTTCAGTCGTGTTCAACTCTTTGCAACCCCATGGACTCTAGCCCGCCAGCGGGCATGAATTCAATCCCTGGCTGGGGAACTAAGATTCTGCATGCCATGTGGTCAAAGAAAATGTTTTTTCCCAATAATGTTAAGAGGAAAAAGCATTTGAGACTAGTGCTTGTTTGAGACTGAAGCAATGTGCAAGAAGCAAAAGTGATGTATGTAACCAAGTATTCAAAATGGTTTTTAACAACATTCCAGAAAATGTTTTCCTTACAAAAACTTTCTCACCCAAAGCAAGAATGATTATTTGCAAAAATCTCAACTGACACAATTGAGCGACTGCACAACAACAACCACCAAAAGTAAAATTCATATCATGCTGAAATAATTTAAAAGGTATGCATTGTTTTCCAGATCCTTACCAAAGTATAGTCTATGGGCCAGAACCATTAGCATCATCTGGGAATTGTGAGAAATCCAGTCTCTGGCCCCTTCCAGGCCTACTGAATTAGAATCTACATTTTAACAATATTCCCATGTGACTTGTAAGCACATTAGAGTTTTCAAAGTCCCATTTTTGATATTGTAGAATTGTTCATAAGGCCAGTTGTTGAAATGATTCCATTTAGCATTTAAATTGGAGAAGGCAATGGCACCCCACTCTAGTACTCTTGCCTGGAAAATCCCATGGACGGAGGAGCCTGGTAGGCTGCAGTCCACAGGGTCGCTAAGAGTCGGACACGACTGAGCGACTTCCTTTTCACTTTTCACCTTCATGCATTGGAGAAGGAAATGGCAACCCACTCCAGTGTTCTTGCCTGGAGAATCCCAGGGACGGGGGAGCCTGGTGGGCTGCCGTCTATGGGGTCGCATAGAGTCGGACACGACTGAAGTGACTTAGCAGCATTTAAATATGTCCAATGTCTAAAATGGCAAATGTCCATTGAAGTAAAGTGAAGTGAAAGTCGCTCAACTGTGTCTGACTCTTTACAACCCCATGAACTATGGCCCGCCAGGCTCCTCTTTCCATGGGATTCTTCAGGCAAGAATACTGGAATGGGTTGTCGTTTCCTACTCCAGGGGATCTTCCTGACCCACGGATCGAACCTTGGTCTCCTGCATTGCAGGCAGATTCTTTACTGTCTGAGCTACCAGGGAAACCATAAATGTCTATTCAGTTCAGATCAGATCAGTCGCTCAGTCGTGTCCGACTTTGCAACCCCATGAATCGCAGCACGCCAGGCCTCCCTGTCCATTAAGGATCAGCAAATACTTATTTGTGTCCCTGTCAATGCTATTGTGTGTGGATTATTAATTTAGTCAGCTTTTGTTGTTATCACGAGGACTCTGTTTTATTCATTGGTGTTTCTTGAGCTTCTTAGAGTGAGAAACAGTCCTTTTTTTTTTTTAACTTACTCTTGTAGCTAATTGTTTTTCTCATTTTTTTGTTGTTCTTTCAGTTTCCAATGATGGATTGTCATTTAAAGACTCCCCAGAGTCTTACTAAATGCCCTCGTTTGTTCTGGCAGACCCAGAGGCATTTTCTCTGTTCCTTCTTGCTTATAGAACCATGATTGGTTTCAGTGTCAGGATATTTTTAGCCCGAATCTAAGCAAATCATGATGGTCTTGTGTCCCTTTACCATATTCTGAATTTCCTTCCCATCCTTATTTATAACTAAGGTCAGGACTGAGACCTGACCAGAAAGGGAAAAGTTGGAGGCTTATAGGAAAGCCTTTGTTCCCTAATAAAAACAACAAAGGTGAAAAGGTAGCTTGCTGGGCCCTGTAATTGCTTCTTTTAACCTAAAAGACAAGATGCCTAGTGCTATGAGTGTCATTTTGAAACCGTGATGTGATAAAAATAAGACTTGCTGAGAATGGTAGAGAGGAAGAGTAGAAAGAGCCCAGTTCCTCTTGACAAGATTGAATCAACACTCATGTCCTGGACTCAATTTCAGGGTGTGGGTTATGGAAAAACAAAACAAAGGGAAAAACAAAACAAGACCCACTCCTGCCTCCAAACCCCGTCTGCTTAAGATTTGGTTAGTCTTGTCTGTTGTTATTTGCGATTGAAAGTATTCCTAACTGGTACAGATAAGGAGGGCTTACTATAGTTAGGGGGCTTCCCAGGCGGTGCTAGTGGTAAAGAACCCACCTGCCAATTCTAGAGACATAATTCTAGAGACATGGGTTAGATCCCTGAGTCAGGAAGATCCCCTGGGGGAGGGCATGGCAACCCACTCCAGTATTCTTGCCTGGAAAATCCCATGGACAGAGGAGCCTGGTGGGCTACAGTCCAAGGGGTCACACAGAGTCGTACATGACAGAAGCAACTTAGCACTCATGCAGGCGCTAGAGTCAGAGAATTACTTTGTAAGGGCAAATGGTTTTTCCCTCTGTGGCTTATGGCACTATGTAGGGAGGCAACACAGAGGATTAGAAGAGCTAGATTCTGCTGTTGGCCTCTACCCCTTTTAGCTGTGAGAAATTGCAGCCTTGCTTTACAGAAACTTTGGCTCTGCTATTTACAATGTGAGTGTCAACTCCCAGTGCTTTCTTTTCTAGCAAAAGAAAAGGAAAGAAGTCAAGGAAAAGAAAAAAAAATTGGTTAAGTTCTGGAGATTTTTTTATGTAAATGTATGAGGTTGTATAAAACTGGCCAGAGAGATGTTTTCCTTGTTATTCGTTGTTTCCTGAAGCTTAGGCTTAATTATAGTATCTTCCCAGGTGCGTGTTTTGATGAACATGGTGATCTTCTTTCTCTTTTGGGGATGAAAGAGAAAAGTAAAACTTTAGGAAGATTTTCTTTTAAAGCAATAGCCCTCTTTTCTCAGGTAGACAAACTGTTATGGGGACTCAAGACCTACTTCCTCATATCATGTTTTAAATACAGGATGTAAAAAGTCACAGCTAGGTCCTGTTAGGAAAATAGGAACATTTTGAGAAAAGTACCAGATTAGCGTTCCATGTCTTTTATGTCTGGTAGATTTTAGGTAAAATTTGCTACAGACTTTTCAAACTGGTAAGCTTTGATAGTCCCTAGATAGACACCAAATGGTTTTAATCCACCTAATGCTTTAAAGAATTTGAGTTTGTTGCCAGCAACTCCTCTGTTTTCTGTCCACCTTACAGTCCTACACTTAGATTTGCTCCGCCTCAGAAGCACTGGCACTCTCTTGGTGCCAGAGTTGCATTAAGGTGAATGGTGAGGTCAGTGCTGGTGGGTGTCATGGATTGAATAGTGCTCCCATAACAGATGTTGATGTTCTAAACCCTAGCATCTGTGAATGCCCCCTTACTTGGAAATAAGGTCTTTGTCGATGATCAGGTTAATATAAAGTAAATAGGGTGGGTTCTAATCCAGTATGACTGTATCCTTATACAAAGCGGAAATGTGAACATAGAGACAGAAGGAAGATAATCTGAAGATACAGCGATCATGCATCTATAAGCCAAGAAACCCCCAAGGCTACGAGAAGCTAGGACCAGACTAGCATGGAACAGACTTACCCTCACCTTCCTCAGAAAGAACCAACTTTTCTGACACCTTGATTTTGAACTTCCAGCCTTCAGATCTACGAGACAATCAATTTTTATTGCTTAAGCCACCCAGATTGTTGTCTTTTCTTATAGCTGACCCTGGAAACTCATAGAATGGAGGAAGACCTTCACCATTCTGATAGAAGAGTTCCAGCCAGGGCAACATGGAACCCAGTGCTTAACAAAAGTTAAAGTCAATGCACTTGTAGTATTTTTTTAAACAATTATCTTTTAAAAATATATTTCTAATTTATTTAGGAATAAAAATGTATTTCTAATACAATTTTTAATATGGGTGGGAACTGAGCTAGAAAACAAATCTGAGTGAAAGAAAACATCCTATACTCAAAATTTCATAATCACATCTTTCTTTATTGAGGTTCCATGCTCCTTAACTGGTTTATTACACCCGGATTAACCCTGCAGAACATGTTTTTATAATGTCCACCTTGTTAGACTGCCATTCATTCCCTGAAATTTGTTTCTCTTTTAAATGTAAAAGTCAAAAGGTATTTTATTTTAATATTTCTTTGATCCTAATTTCCCTAGACCTCTGCCAACTCTGCCTTTAACATGTTTGGGTCTTGCCTAAACTCAAAGTGGACCTCCATAACCTTAGCAAAACTCTTCTAGGAAAGTCTATCACGTTCCTTAATATCTGCTCCACTGTATAAAAAATTCTTTCTGGGCTCCCCTTGAAACCATATTTCAAAACAAATGTGTTTATTCTTGCTTATCCTTAGTAAGAGATTAAAAGCTATGTAATAAGATACAACTATGTCCACTGAGGGGAAACTTTTAAGTTATTCTCTAGTCTTCACTAAATAACCATAGTTCCTCTAATCTTAAAGATTTTAGCTTTCAACTTTTAGTTATTTGAATTCGTAGGCAGGGAGCCCTCATCAATTTCTCCATGTTAAGATAAAAATCACCAAACTGGAGATGAATTATTAAGGCATCAAGAAAAAATATCTAGTATGCATGTCGAGAGGAAAGCTTCCCACAGTAAAATTTCTAGATAGAAGTTAAAGTTTCTGTAGACTGAGCTGCTCAGATTAAAAGAGTATAGCAATTCTTTTATACTCCTTATAAAAGAAAGTACAAACACATGGTGAAACTATTTTTCTTGCCATGTCAGCATTCCTTTGAGAGGAAAGAAAGAAAATGTTTTGTTGGGAGTTCTTCAGTTTAGCTCTACAAAGACTTAAAAATGTTTTGACTTTCAAAGGCACTTTTACAGAGCTGTAAAATTGCCTGTCTCCTCTCCAGATTATCCTGTATGCAAAGGCAGCACTAATTTTTATAAAATGCTACTTTGATCATTCAGTTCCTTGGTCAAATTGATTATGGCTCCCTACTATTTTTCAGATCATGTGTTATACTTTTCAAGATCTTTGATATGTATACCCATCTTTATTTCATTTTACCTCACCATACAATTCATCACCTTTGTCTTATGGCCTTTCTCTCCCTCTGTCAACTCCAACACATATGGGTTTATAAACAAGATGCTCACACACATACACCCGCCTGTGCTCCATGTATATTCTGGTCCTCAGACTTTTACTAACACTTTTCTTCTTTTCTGCTGTCTGCTTGTACCTTTTTCTCCTAGCTGGATCCTGAATTTCTTTAAAAGCTCCATTTCCTTCTAGGAAGCACCTCTTATGACCTTTATCTATATTGTTGTTCTTGTTCAGTCACCCAGTTGTGTCCAACTCTTTCTGACCCCATAGACTTCAGCACACCAGGCCTCCCTGTCCGTCACCATCTCCCAAAGTTTGCCCAAGTTCACGTCCATTACTTTTGTGATGCCATGCAGCCATCTCATCCTCTGATACCCTCTTCTCCTTCTGCCCTCAATATTACCCAGCATCAGGGACTTTTCCAATGTCAGCTGTTTGCATCAGCTGACCAGAATACTGGAGTTTCAGCTTCAGCATCAGTCCTTCTGACAAGTATTCAGGATTGATTTCCCTTAAGATTGACTGGTTTGAACTCTACTGTCCAAGTAATGTGTAGGAGTCTTCTCCACCACCACAGTTCGTAGGCATCAATTCTTTGTGCTCCGCCTTCTTTATGATCCAGCTCTCACAACCTGTTGTGACCACAGGGAAGACCACAGCCTTGACTGCGGACCTTTGTCGGCAGAGTAAAGCGTCTTCTTTTCAGCCTCTTCTGTCTAGGTTTGCCATAGCTTTCCTGCCAAAAAGCAACCTTCTTCTGATTTCATGGCTGCAGTCACCATCCTCAGAGATTTTAGAGTCGAAGGAGAGGAAATCTGTCACTACTTCCACCTTTTCCCTTTCTATTTGCCATGAAGTAATGGGGCCAGATACAGTGATCTTAGTTTTTAAAAATTTGAGTTTTAAGCCAGCTTTTTCACTCTCCTCCTTCACCCTCATCAAGAGGCTCTTTAGTTACTCTTTGCTTTCTGCTATTAGAATGGTATTATCTGCATATCTGAAGCTGTTGATGTTTCTCCTTCCTGTCTTGATTCCAGCTTGTAACTCATCCAACCATGGCATTTCTCAGGATTTGCTCAGCGTATAGATTAAACAAACAGAGTGACAGCAGACAGCCCTGTCGTACTCCTTTCTCAATCTTGAACCAGTCAGTTGTTCCATACAGGGTTCTAATTGTTGCTTCTTGACAGGTTTCTCAATACAGGTTTCTCAAGAGACAGGTAAGATGGTGTGGTATTTGCATCTTTTTAAGAGCATTCCACAATTTATTATGATCCACACAGTCAAAGGCTTTGACATAGTGAATGAAATAGATATAGATGTTTTTCTGGAATTCCCTAGCTTTCTCTGTGATCCAGTGAAGGTTGGCAATTTGATCTCTGGTTCCTATTCCTTTTCTAAACCCAGCTTGGACATCTGGAAATTCTTGGTTCACATAATGCTGAAGCCTAGCATGCCAGATTTTAAGCATGACCTTACTAGCATAGCATATGTGTGTGATTTTCTGATGGTTAACACATTCTTTAGTACTACCCATCTTGGGAATTGAGATGAGGATTGACATTTTCCAATCCTGCGGCCACTGCTGGGTCTTCCAGATTTGCTCACATAATGAATGCAACACCTTGACAGCATCATCCTTTAGTGTTTTGAATAGTTCTACTGGGATTCCGTCGCATACACTAGCTTTATTAACAGCGGTGCTTCCTTCACTTGACTTTGCTCTCCAGAATGTCTGGCTCTGGGTGGCTGACCACACCATTGTAGTAATCCAGTTCATTAACATATTTTTTGTATAGTTCTTCCGTGTATTCTTTCCATCTCGATCTCTTCAGCATCTACTAGGTCTCTACAGTTTCTGTCCTTTATTGTGCCCATCTTTGGGCAAAATGTTCCCTTGATATCTCCCATTTTCCTGAAGAGATCACTAGTCCTTCCCCTTCTGTTGTTTTCTTTTAGTTCTGTTCATCGAAGAAGGCCTTATCTCTCTGCTGTTCTTTGGAAATCTGCGTTTAGTCGGATATACTTTTCCCTTTCTCCCTTGCTTTTTGCTTCTCTGCTTTCTTTAGCTATTTGTAAGGCCTCCTCAGATAACCACTTTGCCTTCTTGCTTTTCTTTTTCTTTGAGATGGTTTTGTTCACTGTCTCCTGTATAATATTATGGACCTCCATCCGTAGTTCTTCAGGCACGCTATTTACAAGTTCTAATCCCTTGAATCTATTCATTACCTCCACTGCATATTAATAGGGGATTTGATTTAAATTGTACCTGGCTGGCCTAGTGGTTTTACCTGCTTTCTTTAGTTCAAGCCTGAATTTTTCTATGAGAAGCTGATGACCTGAGCTACAGTCAGCTCCAGGTCTTGTTTTTGCTGACTGCGTAGTTTCTCCATCTTTGACTATAAAGAATGTAATCAATTTGATTTCTGTATTGACCATTTGGTGATGTCCACGTGTAAAGTCGTCTCTTGTGTTGTTGAAAAAGGATATTTTCTTTATTCAATGATTTTGGATAATGATTGTCTACATTTGGACATCCATTTTCTCATCCTTGCTTCTGATTTAGATTGATGCTGTCTGCTGCTTGGTTAAATGCTACTTCAGAGTGCTTTCTAATTTTTGTTGTGAATATACAGGCTGCTATAATTTTCAAGCTTCCTTTGCATCTTTCATGGTCCTGAACAATGATAGAGCGTATATCCAATTTCAGCAGCTCCCTTTTTACCTCTCCATAGAGAGCTGCAGCAATGACCTGATGCAAAGCACCCATGTGTGAGGAGTCTTACCTGCCAAAATACCTCTTCTCTTGGGTAGGCCAAGGCAACTAGGCCACTATAGCCATCACCATCTCTGTGGATCAAGAAGAGTAGGAATGGATCTCCCCAATGTTGTAACTACTTCCTCTGTCTCCAAGCCTGAATTCTGTGAGACTCAGTCTCATGGAATAATCAAAACTAAAATAGTACTTCTTCAAATCTGTATTGTTCTTTGTCATCCTTTGAGGCAACACTGTGTGCTCACCTTTACAGAACTCACCTCCTTTGACAATATCACTTCTTTCCCAAACTCTTGTTATGTCTTCTGGAACTCAGCCCTACACACTGGCTAACTGGACATTTCTTTACTTCATTACATTCATACAAACTGGACTTTTCCAAATCACTTCTTCTGAAGGTCTCCTAAGACAGATATGTGTTCATCGAATTTATCTATAAATAATGAGTTACTTGTGACTTCAGCATCTAGAGGACTAGATTTCAGTCATTTGTTCATAAATACTCCAAGCTTTCATTGCCTCTTTATTTTTATTTTACCTGTTGGGTGAACTCACTACCGTAGGTGACTGTAACTCTCCATGTTTTCCCTACCTGCATGGAAATCAGAAAACTGCAGCCCATTCAAGGTGTTAAGAAAATTTTTTTCATGTCTAAATATTTGTTTAAAAAGCCAAGAAAAATATATGAAAGAGGCCGTATGTAATGCACAAGGCCTAAAATATTTGCTACCTGGCCCACTTTAACAACCAAACATGATCTATCTACCACTCGCATGGTTCCCTCTTGTAACAGAGGACACGTTTGTCCCCCTCGCTAGTGAAAGTTTTGCCACCAGTGCTCTGACTCATCCTTTCCTGCTATGTTTCTACCATCCTTTCCTTTGGGGAAACACCTCTACCCATTTTGTGTTATCTTTCCCAGTCTACATGGCTTGAAAAGTGAAAGTGTTAGTTGCTCAGCTGTGTCTGACTCTTTTTGACCCCATGGACGATAACCTGCCAGGGTCCTCTGTCCATGGAATTCTCCAGGTAGGAATACTGAAGTGGGTAACCATTCCCTTCTCCAGGGCATCTTCCCAACCCAGAGATAGAACTTGGATCTCCTGCGTTACAGGCAAATTCTTTCTGTCTGAGCCATTAGGAAAGCCTCTATATGACTTAAATTGGAATAATTATCACCACACCCCTCTTCCTCTAGCCCCATAGATAGGCACATGATTGAGCCTTGGATGCTTAGAACATTTCAACTCCATATTTACAGAAGTTGATTCTGAAAAAGGCATCTGATCAAAGCTGGATCTGGAGACATTCCAGGAGTTGTTCTGGAATAAGACGCTTACACTGAGTCCACTCCAGAGAAATGTCCCCAACAATGGGTCCTGCTGCCTGGTATCATTAGAGTCAATAGAATGAGACTGAATTCTATTCAGAAGCAAAGGAAAGCTTTGTTGTTTGACCAAAGAATGGAGAGGGGCAAGCTGTCACTCTAGAGCACATGCTCTCCTGGACAGGTCAGGAGTGGGGCTACCTTATAGGGTTCACAGCAGAGGGGAAGGTATGGAGTTCTGGCAGGTTGGTTGTGGCTCCAGATAGCAGAGCTGAGTGCATGGTCTGTGCACACAGCCTGCTGCTGCCATCTGGAATTGCGGAGCTGTGTACAGCCTCAGGTTGAGACCTCTGCACCCAGCCCTACATGAGTAAGTGACACTGGATGAAGCACAAAGAAAGGGAAAAAAAAAAAAAGAGGGGTCAGACTTTTTTATCCAGATCCTATTTTTATTTCCCAGGAATTGTTAGTGGGCTTTGCTAGGACAAAACTTGTCATATCTCCCCCAGAGGTATTTATTTACCTTCCGAAGGTAAGAACCCAGGATCCTTCCTATTCTTCCCTGAAGGAGAGTTTGTGTATATTAGGGAGAAAAATTTTTTCTCACTGTCTCACAAAGGGAGGACGGGGTGGGTGGGGGTACAGCTGTTCCTCTTCTTGATAAACTCTCAAGATTCCTTGGGTTCTTCATCTATAGCACAGATCCCAATTAGTATAAGGTGACATCTGCTCTTACAAAATCACCTTAGAAGGGAGAAGGGTTGTGGCCAGGGGAGCTGATATGGTTTTTACTGTGTTTTTAGTTGCTAAGTTGTGTCTGACTCTTTGCGACCCATGGTCTGTAGCCCACCGGGCCCCTCGGTCCATGGGGATTTCCCAGGCAAGAATACCAGAGTGGGTTGTCATTTCCATCTCCAAGGGATCTTCAGCCTGCATCGCCTGCAATGGCTGGCAGATTCTTTGCCACTGAGCCACTAGGGAAGCCCAGTTTTTACTATAAATATGTATAAATAATTTGTCCTGTCCCAGAAATCTTGAATCTAACTCTCAGGACAATATGGATGATAAAAATATTAAAACATATCAATATTTACAAGCCTAATTTCTATGTTCACAAATAGACTATAATGTCCTTGAGCATAGGGATTATTGTGATGTATTACAGTATTCCCAGTGGTTGACAGAATGTTCAGTTCAGTTCAGTTCAGTCGCTCAGTTGTGTCTGACTCTTTGCGACCCCATGGACCTGCAGCATGGCAGGCCTCCCTGTCCATCACCAACTTTCGGAGTTTACTCAAACTCATGCCCATTGAGTCAGTGATGCCATCCAACCATCTCATCCTCTGTTGTCTCTTTCTCCTCGGGCCTTCAATCTTTCCCAGCATCAGGGGCTTTTCCAATGAGTCAGTTCTTTACATCAGTTGGCCAAAGTATTGGAGTTTCAGCTTCAGCATCAGTCCTTCCAGTGAATATTCAGGACTGATTTCCTTTAGGATGGACCAGTTGGGTCTCCTTGCAGCCCAAGGGACTCTCTCAAGAGTCTTCTCCAACACCACAGTTCAAAAGCATCAATTCTTCGGCACTCAGCTTTCTTCACAGTCCAAATCTCACATCCATACATGACCACTGGAAAAACCATAGCCTTAACTAGACGGACTTTTGTTTCCAAAGTAATGTCTCTGCTTTTGAATATGCTATCTAGGTTGGTCATAACTTTCCTTCCAAGGACTAAGCATCTTTTAATTTCATGGCTGCAATCACCATCTGCAGTGATTTTGGAGCCCCCAAAAATAAAGTCTGACACTGACTGTTTCCCCATCTATTTCCCATGAAGTGATAGGACCAGATGCCATGATCTTTGTTTTCTGAATGTTGAGCTTTAAGCCAGCTTTTTCACTCTCCTCTTTCACTTTCATCAAGAGGCTCTTTAGTTCTTCCTCACTTTCTGCCATAAGGATGGTGTCATCTGCATATCTGAGGTTATTGATATTTCTCCCAGCAATCTTGATTCCAGCTTATGCTTCCTCCAGCCCAGCATTTCTCATGATGTACTCTGCATATAAGTTAAAGAAGCACAGTGACCATATACAGCCTTGATGTACTCCTTTTCCTATTTGGAACCAATCTGTTGTTCCATGTCCAGTTCTAACTGTTGCTTCCTGACCTGCATGGCAGCATATGGTGCTTAACAAATATTGATTGCTTGTTGACTAAATTAGACATTGCCTCAATGTCTAAAGAATGATTAAGTTTCATTCAGTTGAAAGTCTGAGTTGGATTAACATCTTAAGCTTCTAATGTCTCTGCAAGTAGGTAGGAACTTCTGATAATATTGTCTGAAGAAATCCAGTGGCCCACAGCTGGTCAGTTAGGCTCTGTGTGATGAGGTCAGTGGCAGTGTCCCTCTGCCTTGTAGATTAGCTATGCTAAACTGTTCTTTCTCAAAGAAGAAATGTTTTCTCCAGAGTGAAGGCTCAGGTGTGTAGAGTGCCTTGAATCAAACTCCAGCTCTGTCCCACAATAGGGGCGAACTTACTGGACTGCTTTATGGCCCAGTTTCCTATGTGTCAATGGAGTAGGATAATAATACACAGATGCTGTGAGGACAAAAGGACTGCATTTATGCAAAGGAGTTAATGATGAGTTGTTGTGAGGGAAAATGGGTTGGTTAATGTAAAATCCTTAGAAAAATATCTGCTGCATAATCAATTCTATAGAGTTTTCTTTTTTGCCTACTTATTGTTCAATTTAAAGCTTCCCAGCTGGTGCAGTGGTAAAGAATCTGCCTGCCAATGCAGGAAATGCAAGAGAAGCAGGCTCAATCCTTATGTTGGGAAGATCCACTGAAGTAGGACATGGGAACCCACTCCAATATTATTGCCTGGAAAATTCCATGGACAGAGGAGTGGGGCAGGCTACAGTCCATGGGGTTGCAAAGAGTTGGACATGACTGAGTACACACACACACACACACACACACACACACACACACACACCATAGACAAATATACCTTCTCAGGGAGTTAAATATTCACCATGGTAAAGGAATTTGGATTCTTGATATCGTTGACCAGTCATATCATGAGTGCAAAATACGAAAGATTGTTTTTTCAGGGCCTCCTTGGTGGCTCAGATGGTAAAGAATCTGCCCTCAATGCAGGAGACCCGGATTTGATCCCCGGGTTGGGAAGATCCCCTGGAGAAGGAAATGACAGCCCACTCCAGGATTCTTGCCTGGAGAATCCCATGGACAGAGGAGCCTGGTGGGCTACAGTCCATGGGTCTCAAAGAATCAGACACAACTGAGCAACTGGCACCTTCATTTTTCAATGTTCAGTCTAAAAGGACTCAGAGAGAGAAAAAGAAGAATATGAAACCAGTTTTTCTTCTAATACATGAAATAAATATTTTCAGCCAATGGGAATAATAGTTTGAAAGACCAAGTCAATATTGTAACCAGCAGATTATCTTTGGTTAAGAAATTGCTTCTTCAAGTTCACTCCCTAGTTTTATTCCTAGGGTAAAAGTTTTATCCCTAAAATAATTTCTCCCAAATTAGTATAATCCTGCTTGTAACTATGTGGACCAGGTAAAAATAAGACTCATAGCTGACTCTATACAGAATGCAGGATATATTTTCAGTTACAAAAATCTATTTTTGTCAGACGTTCCAGGAAAAATATAAGAAAATATTTTCTACTTTCCAATAGGCCAGAGAACTGTTTTCAAAACCTTTTTAAAAAACGTGTTTTGTGCTTGCTTTTGTTATCATTTGGAATTCTGGTTTCACAAGATGAAACATGATACTTAGAAGGGGAAAGAGGCTGCCTGGGGAACAACTGAAGCCTAATTGTTATTTTTTTGGTTTAAGTTTCTTTTCATCCATTCGATGAACAATTATTGAGAGTGTGCTTCGGGCACAGTGCTGTGTGCTTGTTTATATGTGCAGTGAGCCAGTCTCTTCTCCATATTCTGGGAGGGACAGTCTTGTGCAGAGCTCTCAAAGGGACCCACAAAAGTTAATGGATCTCATTAGCTAGCACATGGCAACACCATCCAGCCAGGTTTTGGTTGGGCAGCATTCCTAAAGAGGTCAAGGTCTGGGTTTGATCTCTACCTGAACCCAGATTTTAGCCTCACTCAGCAATTTCAGGTCAAGAGACCATACTTTGACCTCCAAAATCTAATCCCAGCGTCATAACCGGGCAATAGGGTATATTGGGGCAAATTTGTTACTATCAGTGATACTGCATGCTCATACTGTATGAACGCATATCTGAAGAACATTATTTTTATTTTTATCAACTCATTTGTATCAGAACTTAATAGAAGGATTCAGTATCTATTACTTGAAAACCATTATGGATAAAATAGCTAATATCTATGTAAATTTTATTATGTGCCAAGAACTGTTACGAATGTTTTAAATATATTAGCTAATTTTAATTTTCACAGCATTCCTATAAGAAAGATGCTATAGTATTATCCCCATATCAAAGATCAGAAAACCAAAGTAGAGAAAAGTTATGTAACTTCCTGTGGCTATTAAGTGGCAAAGCTGGCATGGAAGTGTAGGCAGCTTGGCTCCAGAACCTTCATGCCTGACCCGTAAGACAAACTTGGATAAGAACCCTCTGTTTTCATTCATCGGTCATCATACTACAGGTTCTCTCTTCAGCTATTCAAATACTAAATTAATTTCTCATTTGAGAATATCATGCTGGTTACTGCCTTGTACCTCGTCTTACTGTTATCTTTTGTCTTTTTAATTGGGGGATAATTGCTTTACAATGTTATGTTGATTTCTGCGGTACAATAACTATACAGCTATAATTGTATACATCAGCTATAGCTGAATCAGCTCTAAGTATACACACATCCCCTTGCAAGAGCAAAAGAGCCTCGCTCCCTCCCACCCCATCTGGACCCTCTAGGTTGTCACAGAGCACAGAGCTGAGCTCCCTGTGCTGTGCAGCAGATTACCAGTCAGATCAGATCAGATCAGTCGCTCAGTAGTGTCCGACTCTTTGCGACCCCATGAATCGCAGCACGCCAGGCCTCCCTGTCCATCGCCAACTCCCAGAGTTCATTCAGACTCACGTCCATCGAGTCAGTGATGCCATCCGGCCATCTCATCCTCTGTCGGCCCCTTCTCCTCTTGCCCCCAATCCCTCCCAGCATCAGTCTTTTCCAATGAGTCAACTCTTTGCATGAGGTGGCCAAAGTACTGGAGTTTCAGCTTTAGCATCATTCCTTCCAAAGAAATCCCAGGGCTGATCTCCTTCAGAATGGACTGGTTGGATCTCCTTGCAATCCAAGGGACTCTCAAGAGTCTTCTCCAACACCACAGTTCAAAAGCATCATTTCTTCGGCACTCAGCCTTCTTCACAGTCCAACTCTCACATCCATACATGACCACAGGAAAAACCATAGCCTTGACTAGACGGACCTTTGTTGGCAAAGTAATGTCTCTGCTTTTGAATTTGCTATCTAGGTTGGTCATAACTTTCCTTCCAAGGAGTAAGCGCCTTTTAATTTCATGGCTGCAGTCACCATCTGCAGTGATTCTGGAGCCCGGAAAAATAAAGTCTGACACTGTTTCCACTGTTTCCCCATCTATTTCCCATGAAGTGGTGGGACCGGATGCCATGATCTTCGTTTTCTGAATGTTGAGCTTTAAGCCAACTTTTTCACTCTCCTCTTTCACTTTCATCAAGAGGCTTTTTAGTTCCTGTTCACTTTCTGCCATAAGGGTGGTGTCATCTGCATATCTGAGGTTATTGATATTTCTCCCGGCAGTCTTGATTCCAGCTTGTGCTTCTTCCAGCCCAGCCTTTCTCATGATGTAATCTGCATAGAAGGTAAATAAGCAGGGTGACAATATGCAGCCTTGACGTACTCCTTTTCCTATTTGGAACCAGTCTGTTATTCCGTGTCCAGTTCTAACTGTAGCCGTCTGTTTTACACAAGGCAGTGTGTATATGTCAGTGCTCCTGTCTCACTCCCTCCCTTTCCTTCCATGCTGTGTCCCCAAATCCATCCTCTATGTCTGCATCTCTATTCCAGCCCTGCAAATAGGTTCATCAATACCATTTTTCTAGATTCCATGTATAACTGCATTGTTATCTTGTAAATAAACTGACAGTGAAATGTATGATCTTAAGATTTCAGTCAACAGAACTGGTTTGATCCTTTCCTGTCCTAGTAAATGGCTCTTTGATGCCCCAGGCACAAATATCTAGACATTCAAACTATATTCACTTGAGCACCAATATATCAATACATTTCCTATCTTCTCCCTGGATTTTCTGTTTTCATGGTCTTCTTCTCACTGTGTGTGTTAGTCATTTAGTCATATCCGACTCTTTGCAACCCAGTGGACGGTAGCCTGCCAGGCTTCTCTGTCCATGGAATTCTCCAGGCAGGAAGACTACAGTGGGTTGCCATTTCCTCCTTTAGGGGATCTTCCTGACCCAGGGATTGAACCTTGGTCTCCTGCATTGCAGGCAGATTCTTTACTGTCTGAGCCATCGGGGAAGCACCTTCTTCCCACTTGTTCCCCCTAAGAGTGTCCTCTTTCCACCTAGTCACTTTGGCCTGAAATCATCTTTCCTTTTTAAAATTTCTATAGTAATTAATGTTAATGAATATTCCTGGCTATGTATGTTGGGAATTATGGTGTCTCCTCTCTTATTGACTTGAACTGTTAGTAAAATCTTTGGTCATGATTCACTTTCCCATGTGTTTGTGTTTCTGTAACTCTAAGCTCCCTGGGGACACAGACCTAGTTTTAAGCTGAAATAAAACGTTTAAGTTAATTTGTATGTATATATTATAGCCATGATCCATCTGGAAATAAACATGGATCGTTCCCAGGTTGAGAAGAAATGCTGAGGGCCCTTGATATTAAGATGGGTGGCTTTGGTTCTAGATCAGTAGAATAATCTGCTCAATCAGGAATTGTTTCATTGATTTCCTCTGTCTTCCCAACACATCATAAATATATTAATCAAGGAATATTTTTTATATCTATAATACAGGAGACAGGCTTCACATCATGGTTTTTATACAGGTGTGTGTTATACATGGTCCTGGATTGCAGGGAAAACACAATCTAATTGGGTTCCTGGGTTTTATACCTCTCTATAACATTTAACAGGCAACCTTAGGAACTAAATCATAAATACTGAAATGGTCCTGCCCATGTGAGAGCTTAGGGGAGGAAGTTGGGAGAGAAGGCACTTTGGACTGGGATGCTCAGTCCATGGAGAGGGGTACGAGTTGGGTCTAGAAGGAGTAGCATTTAGAAAAAAGGCAGAGAAGAAAAGAAGGGCATTTACAGTGATCAAAAGGAAAATGTTTGTTGCATATTTAGAAGACAATATACTAAACAGTTCAGTAACAGAATATATAAATTGTAAGATTGGTTATATTGGTTGGATTATAGGAAATTATAGATATCTGATTCTTAGGCACTTGAAGGTAGCAAAAGATTCTGAGCTTGACAGTAGTATTATGAAAAGCCTACTTTGAACTGAAGAGAAATTGGAGGCAGGCTGTTCAGTAAAGAATTATTAGAAAATGTAGATTCAAAAACTTCATTCACTCATGGACCTAGAGATTATCATATTAAGTGAAGTAAATCACTTATATGTGGAATTTTAAAAATGATACAAATGAACTTATTTATAAAACAGAAACAGACTAACAGATTTATATAACAAACTTATTGGTACCAAAGGGGAAAGGGATAGGGATATTAGGAGTTCGGGATTAGCATAAACATACTGCTGCTGCTGCTGCTAAGTCGCTTCAGTCGTGTCCAACTCTGTGAGACCCCATAGACGGCAGCCCACGAGGCTCCCCCGTCCCTGGGATTCTCCAGGCAAGAACACTGGAGTGGGTTGCCATTTCCTTCTCCAATGTATCAAAGGGAAAAGTGAAAGTGAAGTCGCTCAGTCTTGTCCGACTGTTCGTGACCCCGTGATAGGACTGTAGCCTATCAAGCTCCTCAGTCCATGGGATTTCCCAGGCAACAGTATACTACTGTTTATAAAATAGTCAACAAGGACCTATTGTGTACCACAGGGAATTCTACTCAATATTCTGTAACAACCTATATGGAAAAGAATCTGAAAAAGAATAGCTGTATGTATATGTATAACTGACTCACTTTGCTGTACACTGAAAACTAACATAATGTTGTAAGTCAATTATATTCTAATATAAGATAAAAATTAAAAATAGAGTTCATCACTATTAATGTATTTTTAAACTTTATTATTCATTCATTCACTTTGTGAGAGTTCTTTCCCTTCCAGTTTTATTGATATATAATAGACATACAGTACTATATATGTTTAAGGTGTACAACATCATGATTTTATCTATATACATCATGAAATAATTACCATGATAAGTTGACTGAACATCCATCATCTCATATAAATGCAATTAAAGAAGCAGCAAAAGTGTTTTTGCTTGTTACAAGAATAGACTCCAAGACTCGAGAATTAGAAGTGTCTTCCTTAAGCAACTAGAATTCATTATTATTTCATACAGGTAGATGAGAAAACTGGGACTCAAATAGGTAAGAAGAATTGCCTAAGAACATGGTATAAAATTTTCATTTTTGTATTCAAATTTTTAATTCATTGTTAGGTCACAAATTTATAATTTCAAACATATTTTGTTATTCTTAAAAGTGAATTAAAAAAAAAAAAGACTGAGTTAAGGGCAATTCTGCCAAATAGCAAAGTACATTTTGGGGGCTAGACACATATTAAAAGGTATAGTTTTAATGGAATTGATTAAAAAAAAAAAACTCAAGACTTTGCCATTTAATAAGCTATTTGTTTTATATATTAAAGTATCCTTTTACATTTATGGAAAATAATATGCTAATAAATAATTCCTAGCTATATTGCATTATTTGACAACCACTTCTGTGCTACTCTCATACTGAACGATGGCAGTAAACATGAAAATGATGTCTCATAATTTGTTGATAAACTTTATTATTTCCTTGCTGGATATATCACTAAGACAGCTCACATCATTTTCACATCATTTAATAGATTCAACATGTTTTCAAGGCTACTGACATTTCTGTTGGTTTTGAGTGGCTTTTAATGTTTATTTGCACTTCAGTAGGAACTGAAAAATCTCATTAAAAGATAGTTGCTTATTTCCATTAAGAGGCCATGAAATATGGATGGTGATATTATTTTCATCCAAGGTGAACAACAAGGAAGAATACTAATAAAGTCTGAAATACCAACCCATTTGCTCAAGAAATTTCCTTAGTAGTTATAATTTATCCATTATTTACTTTCTCTGAAATATGTGATAATTTTTAATGGCCAGAAGGCTCCAATGGAGAGCTACATTAAACAAGATCAGTTGCAATTTATCTGGCTTGGAAAAATATTCCAGAATTTCTTCAGTGTTGTAAAACTTTTAAATACCACTTAAAGCTTAAAAGCTTATAAAATTTGATGTTCAGTTCAGTTCAGCCGCTCAGTCATGTTCAACTCTTTGTGACCCATGGAGCACAGCACACCAGGCCTCCCTGTCCATCACAAACTCCCAGGGTTTACCCAAAATCATGTCCATTGAGTTGGTGATGCCATCCAACCATCTCATCCTTTGTCGTCCCCTTCTCTTCCTTACTTCAATCTTTCCCAGCATCAGGGTTTTTTCAAATGAGTCAGCTCTTCACATTAAATGGCCAAAGTATTGGAGTTTCAGCTTCAACACCAGTCCTTCCAGTGAACACTCAGGACTGATCTCCTTTAGGATGGACTGGTTGGATCTCCTTGCTGTCCAGGGGAATCTCAAGAGTCTTGTCCAACACCACAGCTCAAAAGCATCAATTCTTTGGCGATCAGTTTTCTTTATAGTCTAACTCTCACATCCATATATGACTACTGGAAAAACCATAGCCTTGACTAGACAGACCTTTGTTGGCAAAGTAATGTCCCTGGCTTTCTAATATGCTGTCTAGGTTGGTCATAACTTTTCTTCCAAAGAGTGAATATTTTTTAATTTCATGGCTGCAGTCACCATCTGTAGTAACTTTGGAGCCCCCAAAAATAAAGTCAGCCACTGTTTCCCCATCTATTTGCCATGAAGTGATGGGACCAGATGCCACGATCTTTGGTTTCTGAATGTTGAGCTTTAAGCCAACTTTTTCACTCTCCTCTTTGACTTTCATCAAGAAGCTCTTTAGTTCTTTGATTTTTGCCATAAGGGTGGTGTCATCTGCATATCTAAGGTTACTAATATTTCTCCTGGCAATCTTGTGCCTCATCCAGCCCAGCATTTCTCATGATGTACTCTTCATATAAGTTAAATAAGCAGGGTGACAATATACAGCCTTGACGTACTCCTTTTCCTATTTGGAACCAGTCTGTTGTTCCATGTCCGGTTCCAACTGTTGCTTCCTGACCTGCATACAGATTTCTCAAGAGGCAGGTCTGGTGGTCTGGTATTCCCATCTCTTGAAGAATTTTCCACAGTTTATTGTGATCCACACAGTCAAAGGCTTAGGTGTAGTCAATAAAGCAGAAATAGATGTTTTTCTGGAACTCTCTTGCTTTTTCGATGCTCCAGCGGATGTTGGCAATTTGATCGCTGGTTCTTCTGCCTTTCTAAAACCAGGTTGAACATCTGGAAGATCACCGTTCACATATTGCTGAAGCCTGGCTTGGAGAATTTTGAGCATTACTTTACTAGCGTGTGAGATGAGCGCAATTGTGTGGTACTTTGAGCATTCTTTGGCATTGCCTTTCTTTGGGATTGGAATGAAAACTGACTTTCCAGTCCTGTGGCCACTGCTGAGTTTTGCAAATTTGCTGGCATATTGAGTGCAGCACTTTCACAGCATCATCTTTTAGGATTTGAAATAGCTCAACTGGAATTCCGTCATCTCCAATAGCTTTGTTCATAGTGATGCTTACTAAGGCCTACTTGACTTCGCATTCTAGGATGTCTGGCTCTAGGTGAGTGATCACACCATCGTGATTATCTGGGTCATGAAGATTTTTTTATACAGTTCTTCTGTGTATTCTTACCAGCTCTTCTTAATATCTTCTGCTTCTGTTAGGTCCATACCATTTCTGTCCTTTATTGAGCCCATCTTTGCATGGAATGTTCCCTTGGTAGCTCTAATTTTCTTGAAGAGATCTCTAGTCTTTCTCTCTCTCTCTCTTTTTTTTAAATTTTATTTTATTTTTAAACTTTACAATATTGTATTAGTTTTGCCAAATATTGAAATGAATCTGCCACAGGTATACCTGTGTTCCCCATCCTGAACCCTCCTCCCTCCTCCCTCCCCATACCCTCCCTCTGGGTCATCCCAGTGCACCAGCCCCAAGCATCCAGTATAGTGCATCGAACCTGGACTGGTGACTCGTTTCATACATGATATTATACATGTTTCAATGCCATTCTCCCAAATCTCCCCACCCTCTACCTCTCCCACAGAGTCCATAAGACTGATCTATACATCAGTGTCTCTTTTGCTGTCTCGTACACAGGGTTTTTGTTGCCATCTTTCTAAATTCCATATATATGCGTTAGTATACTGTATTGATGTTTTTCTTTCTGGTTTACTTCACTCTGTATAATAGGTTCCAGTTTCATCCATCTCATTAGAACTGATTCAAATGTATTCTTTTTAATGGCTGAGTAATACTCCATTGTGTATATGTACCACAGCTTTCTTATCCATTCATCCACTGATGGGCATTTAGGTTGCTTCCATGTCCTGGCTATTATAAACAGTGCTGCGATGAACATTGGGGTACACGTGTCTCTTTCCCTTCTGGTTTCCTCAGTGTGTATGCCCAGCAGTGGGATTGCTGGATCATAAGGCATTCTATTGTTTTCCTCTATTTCTTTGCATTGATCACTGAGGAAGGCTTTCTTATTTCTCCTTGCTGTTCTTTGGAACTCTGCATTCAAATGGGTATATCTTTCCTTTTCTCCTTTGCCTTTTTCTTCTCAGACAGCCATTTTGCTTTTTTGCATTTCTTTTTCTTGGGGATGGTCTTGATCCGTCTTCTGTACAATGTCATAAACATTCGTCCATAGTTCATCAGGCACTCTATCTATCAGATCTAGGCCCTTAAATCTATTTCTCACTTCCACTGTATAATGGTAAGGGATTTGATTTAGGTCGTAACTGTATGGTCTAGTGGTTTTCCCTACTTTCTGCAATTTAAGTTGAATTTGGCAATAAGGAGTTCATGATCTGAGCCACAGTCAGCTCCCAGTCTTATTTTTGCTGACTGTATAGAGCTTCTCCATCTTTGCCTGCAAAGAATATAATCAGTCTGATTTCAGTGTTGGCCATCTGGTGATGTCCATATGTAGAGTCTTCTCTTGTGTTGTTGGAAGAGGGTGTTTGCTATGACCAGTGCATTCTCTTGGCAGAACTCTGTTAGCCTTTGGCCTGCTTCATTCTGTACTCCAAGGCCAAATTTGCCTATTATTCCAGGTGTTCTTGAATTCCTACTTTTCATTCGAGTCCCCTATAATGGAAAGGACATCTTTTTTGAGTGTTAGTTCTAGAAGGTCTTGTAGGTCTTCTTAGAACCTTTCAACTTCAGCTTCTTCAGCATTACTGATCAGGGCATAGACTTGGATTACCGTGATATTGAATGGTTTGCCTTGGAAACGAACAGAGATCATTCTGTCATTTTTGAGATTGCATCCAAGTACTGCATTTCAGATTCTTTTGTTGACCATGATGGCTACTCCATTTCTTCCAAGGGATTCCTGCCCACAGTAGTAGCTGTAATGGTCATCTGAGTTAAATTCACCCATTCCAGTCCATTTCAGTTCACCAGTTCCTAAAATGTCAGTGTTCACTCTTGTGAACACTGTTTGACCACTTCCAATTTTCCTAGATTAATGGACCTACCTTTCCAGGTTCCTATGCAATATTGCTCTCTCCAACATGGGACTTGACTTCCATCCCCAGTCACATCCACCACTGGGTTTTTCTGCTTGGCTCCATCTCTTCATTCTTTCTGGAGTTATTTCTCCACATTTAACACAGAGTTTAATCACTTTTAAATGCAGGGATACTGTTCTAAAGACAGAGGTTATTTAATGTGTTTATTCATGTATTTATCCAGGAAACATTTATTGAGTATCTAAGTAACTATCATAGCTCAGTTGGTAAAGTCTCTGCCTGCAGTGCAGAGGACCCCAGTTCCATTCCTTAGTCGGGAAGATCCTCTGGAGAAGGGATAGGCTACCCAGTCTAGTATTCTTGGGCTTCCCTTGTGGCTCAGCTGGTAAGAATCTGCCTGCAGTGTGGGAAACCTGAGTTTGATCCCTGGGTTGGGAAGATCCCCTGGAGAAGGGAAAGGCTGCCCATTCCAGTATTCTGGCCTAGACAGTTCCATGGACTGTATAGTCCATGGGGTCGTAAAGAGTTGGACATGACTGAGCGACTTTCACTCACTTTACGTAAGTAACTGTGATGTAAGGTGAAAAGTGAAACATCCCCCCAAGAGATGTATGGATAGAATGTTAATGGAGATAGAAGCCTGTTGCTCTAACTGTTCAAGGTGGGGGGCTTGGGAACCTCTTACAGGAGCTCCTGTGAACTTACGAAAATTCCTCAATACTTTCATCAAGACAGGCCAACGTGATTTGGCGAGTCCATGCACATTTGCAGTATTGGTACATATCTAAATGTAAATATAGTACGTGAAAATGTAGTAGGAGAATAAATAAATTTTAAGGCCAATGCTTAAGCTATTAGCTCACAATGATCTCTCCTTGCCCATGTTATTATAGTTAAGATCAAATGCTCTCACCATTTTGAACCAAATTTGAAATTTGGGAGAAATGTTATAAAAATAGTTTTAATGAAAATTCAGCCCGCTTTGTTGAACTTGAAAATTCAAAAAGATGTACGTGTGCATAAACAGAGATTTTGGAACTTAAAGTCTTTCAGTTTTTATGGAAATGTAGATGGAGCTCTGAGCCCAGGGCATGGTAACAGCCTACCTCCCAAGTAGCTTAATTCAACGGAAAAGTTAGTTGCTCGGTCATGTCCGACTCCCTGCAACCATATGGACTGAGGCCCACCAGGCCCCTCTGTCCATGGGATTTCCCAGCCAAGAATACTGGGGTGGGGAGCTAAATCCCATGTGTGTATGTGTTCCTAGGCTTTCTTTGAACACAGTGTGGTACTTCCTTGATAGAAGAAGAAATGAAGGTAGTCAAATGAAGGGAAGTGTCAATGATAAAGGGCTTAGGTGTAGGTTCTTTAGGATCTAATGCTGTAGGTTGATGGTATTTTTTTATTCACATATGATTATCCTTAGAGATACCAAGGGAACATTTCATGCAAAGATGGGCACAATAAAGGACAGAAATTATGTGCACCTAACAGAAGCAGAAGATATTAAGAAGAAATGGCAAGAATACATAGAACTATGCAAAAAAGATCTTCATGACCCAGATAATCACAATGGTATGATCACTCACCTAGAGCCAGACATCCTGGAATGCAAAGCCAAGTGGGCCTTAGGAAGCATCAAAGCTAGTGGAGATGGTGGAATTCCAGTTGAGCTATTTGAAATCCTAAAAGATGATGCTTTGAAAGTGCTGCACTCAATATGCCAGCAAATTTGGAAAACACAGCAGTGGCCACAGGACTGGAAAAGCTCAGTTTTCATTCCAATCCCAAAGAAAGGCAATGCCAAAGAATGCTCAAACTACCGCACAATTGCACTCATCTCACACGCTAGTAAAGTAATGCTCAAAATTCTCCAAGCCAGGCTTCAGCAATATGTGAACCATGAACTTCCAGATGCTCAAAGCTAAATTTAGAAAAGGCAGAGGAACCAGAGGTCATATTGCCAACATCCATTGGATCATCAAGAAAGCAAGAGTGTTCCAGAAAAACATCTATTTCTGCTTTATTGACTACACCTACACCTTTGACTGTGTGGATCACAACAAACTGTGGGAAATTCTGAAAGAGATGGGAATACCAGACCACCTGACCTGCCTCTTGAGAAATCTGTATGCAGGTCAGGAAGCAACAGTTAGAACTGGACATGAACAACAGACTGGTTCCAAATTGGGAAAGGAGTACATCAGGGCTGTATATTGTCACCCTGCTTATTTAACTTATATGCAGAGTACATCATGAGAAATGCTGGGCTGGATGAAGCACAAGCTGAAATCAAGAATGCCAGGAGAAATACCAATAACTTCAGATATGCAGATGACACCACCCTTATGGCAGAAAGTGCAGAAAAACTAAAGAGCCTCTTGATGAAAGTCAAAGAAGAGAGTGAAAAAGTTGGCTTAAAGCTCAACATTCAGAAAACGAAGATCATGACATCTGGTCCCATCACTTCATGGCAAATAGATGGGGAAACAGTGGAAACAGTGACAGACTTTATTTTTTTAGGCTCCAAACTCACTGCAGATGGTGACTGCAGCCATGAAATTAAAAAATGCTTACTTCTTGGAAGAATAGTTATGACCAACCTGCACAACATATTAAAAAGCAGAGACATTACTTTGCCAGCAAAAGTCTGTCTAGTCAAGGCTATGGTTTTTCCAGTGGTCATGTATGGATGTGAGAGTTGGACTATAAAGAAAGCTGAGTGCTGAAGAATTGTTGCTTTTAAACTGTGGTGTTGGAGAAGACTCTTGAGAGTCCCTTGGACTGCAAGGAGATCCAACCCGTCCATCCTAAAGGAGATCAGTCCTGAGTGTTCATTGGAAGGACTGATGCTGAAGCTGAAACTCCAATACTTTGGCCACCTGATGCGAAGAACTGACTCATTGGAAAAGACCCTGATGCTGGGAAAGATTGAAGACAGGAGGAGAAGGGGACAACGGAGGACAAGATGGTTGGAGGGCGTCACCAACTGAATGGACATGAGTTTATTTAATAAACTCCTGGAGTTAGTGATGGACATGGCTTGCTGTAGTCCATGGGGTCGCAAAGAGTCAGACTTGACTGAGCAACTGAACTGATGATTACCCTGATAAGGTATTAGTATTCGGTAATGGCAAACTCATTCCACTAATTGTATTTTATTCTAATTGCTTTTCTTTTTACCCTCCCTCCCTTCTTCTTTTCCTTTCTTCTGCCTCCCTCTCTCCTTCACTCCCTCCCTTCTTTTTGTTACAAACTCTGCAATAAGGGCATTATGGAGGTGAGCAGAGAAGGTTGTCAAATGATAAAATGGAATTAAATTAGTAAAGAAAGAGTGTGAACTTAACAAAGATAAAACATGTCATCACTTAATTTAGTACTTCGGTCATATTGCTACTGTATTATTGTTCATATATTTAATCTATAAATTGTTTGGGAACCTAAATTAGGCAATTATTTTGATACTCTACTGTATTTGCAAGTACAGTCACTAAGTGAGACTTTAAAGTAGATTTATCCCAAAAATATAGAGAATACATGCATTACAAAACTGATTATTTAATTTATTCATGTAGATAAACATATATTTTTCTATGTGTTATTGGGGCATAACCAAGAAAGCAAAGGACAATCAGAAATTTCTGGAATGCTATAAGGTGTTTATCTTTCATTTAAAAATTAAGATTTTAAGTTTTTCCAAAACCAATATATAAATGAAGTTTGATGTAAAGTGAGGAAAACTTTTACCTCAAATTCTTCTTAGTATTTTCCATTAATTTAAGAAAAGCACTTTAAAAGATTACATCTATCATTATAATAAAAAATATTTATTATAAAAATTATCACATTTCTTTGTACATAACCTAGACACAAAAACACAATTTATACATTAATAATTTAAGTGGGCCTGAACATTCAGTTTCCATCCACTAGGATCCTAAAGCTCTTCCACGATTTCACAAATACCAATATGGACTATTTCTGTTTTATAGAGCTCCATTTACACATTTGGTGTTACTGAGATACCAACATTTCTTTTTCTCTAGTGTCTTAAAGACAGTTCACAGTATTTGGGTAACTATTAATCAACTGCTTTAATTCTTTTGGTAAACACAAATATTTACATGCAAAAATGTTTAGATTTTTGAAACGTCGAATATTCTATTGCAAATAGTTGTATATAGTCAATAAATGCATGAGCCAGAGTCCCATAATCAAGAAAATCACCTCCAGGACTTCTGATGATAAAATCTGAAATCCACAGCAAATTGTTTGAGCCTTCTGTGGCCACTACCAGAAGCACCACAACACTAGGCCATGAGAAAATTAAACACAAATGTTAAATCCAACATATAGATGGTACTCATTATTTTATAAAACAGAAAATGCTAGCTGGTTTTTTTTTTTTTTTTAATATTCCGGTTTCACAAAAGAGTCTATTATCTTGTAAAAGCCTATTATCTTGTAAGAGTGAAAAAACCACTGAAAGAAACCATACTGTTTTGAAAAACACCAATTCATCCTCGTCAATAATTTATCCATGATAATATGGGTCATTTCTTGAAATAATTTATGGGGAATATAGCAAGATGCTTGCCTTCGCCTTCCCTCCATCCTCCTTTTCCATCTTTCTTCTTTCCTTCCTTCTTTCCTTGTGTTTCTTCGTTTCGTCTCCGAGAGGAATGTGCTAGACTGCCCTGTCCACCTGCACATTCCACCTGAACTCCCCCAAAGTGCCATATGCGTACGCTTTACGGCTTTCATGCATTAGCTCTCATTCACAACAATTTAGAAATGAGAGCACCCATCCACAGCGTGAAAACCTCTTACCCGCAGGCTATTTGTTAAAAATACTCCAGGAAGTATTTAAATTCCAATGTTCTTGAACCATTTGTTAATTACAAATTTTTATCAGATGTTAATGGTGGAGTGTAGAGAACATAATTAAATATATAAAAATATATATCTCTTTAAGCCTAGAAAATAGATGCCTTTGGATTTCCACCACTGCAGGGTGGAGAACAGCCCTTCCTACTGAGTTAGATTCTGAATGCCTGATATCTTTCCCTAATACTGGTTTTTCCAATCTACTTCTGTTTCAAAGAAAGGTGAGGTTTTGCTATCACTTTGGCAATTCTTCTCCCCCTCCAACTGCCAACATCCAGAATTCAGTGCACATTTTAAATTCAACCAAGACATATGCACCTTGCAATAAGTGCTCACCTCTTATCTGAGGTGTGAACAGGAAAAGCAACATAGTAAAGGCACTGTATTTATCAGAAGGGGCTTTCTTCCAAGTTTTTATATAGACCCAGGCCTTGGCTGCAACTTTGAATAAAGCGTGTTGGCTCATGTGTCCTCATTCAAAGTAAATGTTATTTTAGTCACTGACTTTTCATGTCTAGAAATGCATGAAATACATGTTTACATACATTTCTAATCATACAGTATAAAATAAGCCCTCATCCTTTGAGTGGCAGGAAAGTACTGCCGTAAATACCAATATCTGATGACATCAATCAGTGGCCTAAAGTATCAGTCGGTTGAAACTGCTAGCCTTCATCTTCCCTTCTCCCTCATTCCCCTTTTTGTTGATGGTAAACAGGCTTATTCCTTCTTCAGGATTTGATACAAACTCATGCTTTATTCTAAGTTAGAAGAATAAAGAGCTGGCCAGCCGTTAGTCCTGCGGTCCTGCACTGTGCTCGCCTGGGTCACAGAAAGGAACTCTCTTCCGGTCACATCAGTGTTCGGATCAAGGAGTTTTTGTTGCTGTTGCTTGTTTTTGAGGAAATGAGAGTTCATGGGCAAACGTTCAGGAAGCAGCCCTGGCACAGACCCACTTTGATCCCTTAGCGTGTCCGCGAGTCCCTCCTCACGCAGCCACTTTTTCCTTCGCCAGGTTCTTTGGTTCCTTGCTTGGGATACACCAGTCTCCAGCCTCGCTGCTCGTCTGATAATGTTTGAAGGCTGATTTGTTAAAGACTGGGAGTTTTTCTATGGACTCAGAAGACAGAGCCTGAAAGAGGGAAAAATCAAACCAGAGAAATTATTCGTTGCGTAATTTGTACCCAAAGTTATTGTTCAAAAGAAACTCAGAGGTAAGCATTCAAACATTCAAATACACTCTTTTAATTAATTTAGTAATAAAAGCACACCAAGAGTCCATGGTATGGTAGGCACTATATGAAAGAAAATTGAAAAATAAATATTATCTATACCCTATAGGGGCTGAAACAGTATATATACAATTATAAATTAAGAGGGCAAGAGGAGAAGAGGGTGGCAGAGGATGAGATGGTTAGATAGCATCACTGACACAGTGGATATGAGTTTGAGCAAACTCTGGGAGATAAGTGAAGGACAGGGAAGCCTGGCGTGCTGCAGTCCATGGGGTCACAAAGAGCCAGACACGACTTAGCGACTGAACAACAAAATAAATTAGGGAACAGTATTTGTGTTCAGTAGTTACACATGCCCCTTATCTGGATATTGCTAGTGTCATGCTGCTGCTGCTGCTAAGTCGCTTCAGTCGTGTCTGACTCTGTGCGACCCCATAGACGGCAGCCCACCAGGCTCCTCCGTCCCTGGGATTCTCCAGGCAAGAATACTGGAGTGGGTTGCCATTTCCTTCTCATAGAGTTGAATAAAAATAGACAAATAGGTTTTCCAGACAAAATGTCTGTATATGTAATAAAGTGAGAGTCCTAACCTGATACTATTGATCTATTAAAGTCTGATACTGTAGATCTATAATACATTAATCTTTTTCAATACATTGAAGACATTTTTACTGTTTAAGAAATGAATACATTAACTATTTCAGGTGTCCTATGACCATGTAGTAAATACTTCCCTTGAGCAAAACAGGAGCCTGGAAGCTTAATGTTTTAGTTGCTAATGACTGTGAATGTATTTTCATTTGAACTAGTTGGCAAATGATTAACCAGAATCAGGACAGTGACCTTAACAAATAAATTGAGGCTGTATCACAAATGGAAAAAACATGTACTGAGTTTTAAAGTTTAAACAGGAAGTGCCAGGCACCCCATTGACAGCTTCTTAGCTGTCAGCTTTCCTCCCCCTGGATTTCTAATAAGGTCAGCTTAAGGTCTTGAGTATCTTGTCTTCTAGGCTGAAACATTATTAGCGTATATGCATTTCCCACAAACCTAAGTAAAACAAAACTACAGCTATTCTCACAGATGTCAAGCTGCCTTGAAAAATTCACGTGAGCATCTCCTCACTCAGAAACTACTGCGTTTCTTGGGAAACCATTTTGCTTCATTGAGGCAGGTAGGGTTGCCTCACTTCCTTTTTGGCATATTACCATACTAAATATTAACCAGTATATTTACACATACCAAACATAAAATGTAATGGCTTGTGGTCAATATTTGTGCTCACTCAGTTTGGGGTATTCACCATGGACCATAGAACTCAGAAGCAATCTTTTCAGAAATATAATTTTTTTTTAATATTGGATTTAAAGTTTACCTTTAAGTAGATGATAGCATCAGTTCCGTATCCTGGCAAAGAGTAGAGATTTAGATCTCCTTGAAAGTACTTGGCGTAGAGACGAGAAATTGGTAAGCCGTAACCAAAACCAGCCTGGAAGGGAAAGATCAGTTACTGACAAAGAAGTGAACACAATCATAGAAATACAAAATGTATTCCCTGATACTGATGTCCTAGAACTTAGACACATATCTTCTGCTTCCAATCGGAAACCCCTTGGATAACTGTTTCTTAGTTGGCTTTATCATTCCTTCTCATATCCCCCATGCCCAGTTTAACTAAACTGATTAACTTGCCTAAATACATCCTTGTAATCCTTCCTCTACATTTAGAACTAGGTGGCTGGGGTGAACTTAGCCATTTAGTTGGTCTTACCAGCGGAGCATTCCGGGAATTATCCATCACAGGCGTTGGTGCAGTGGAGTACGTGTAACTGAAGAGACGGTCAATGACTCTCAGGGGAACACCACCTCCTCTGTCTGAAATCTTAAACAAACAAGTCATCAGAGCTATATGCTAAAAACAATGTATATTTGTCTATACAAAAATGTCTTGTCTTCACCTGGTGTACATGACTTTGATCTGTAGCTCAAAGCAGAGAGCTTTATTATTATTGACTCCTTTTTAAAAATTCTCTTAAGAAGGACTCAAAAGACAAAACAGAATAGTTACCTTAATTGTAAGATCTTCTTTCCCCAAGACAACAATCACCTGAATTGGTGTCAGAGAAGGCCAGTTTTGCTGGTGTTCAACTGTGGCCCTCATTGCATTCTAAAGAAAACAAAACCACAAGGTATTCAATGGCAGAAGGATGAGGGACAATAAATAATTGTTTTTATGTTTAAAATGAAAGCACAGAGGGTAATTCAAAGTTCTTATTTTACTTTTTTAAGTTAGGAGTAAAATAGCTCTGTGAATAGCCATTTATGAATGTGTCATGCAGGATGTATAATGAAAAATATTCATTTATCATGTAATATAGCTCTTGGGAGTAATGTCTAATGGAAAAACAATTCTGCTAGCTGTCAAGTTCTTATTTGTAAGCTTAATTTAAATGTAGAAATTGGTTTTTATAGTCCATTTCCTGGCTCTTTCTTTTCTGACTTTCCATTACATTTTACATCTTAGCACCAAAGACTATTACATAACAAATAAACAGTGAATCATTGAACCAATTTATTGGCTTTTATAAAATTTGATGGGAAAATGCTGTTACTATGTTAAAGGATAGTAAATAATTCTAAATTAAATTTCAATTTGCATTTGATTATCATCTTAACTTTTACCTATGATGGCAAAATAACTATTATGAGTTGAACCATTCAATTTAAAAGTAAATCAAATCAACAAAAAAGAGTCTTTGTCCTTTAAACAGAAAGAAACCCAAATAAGTTTTCAGACAGCTAGATGAATTTCATACAAAGTTTGGTTTATTTTACCCATTTTTCTCCTACCCTTCTGTTGGGTTATCTGCTTTCAGGTTTCTATATAACAATGTTAAGTTCTAATCATTAGCTGAAGTGAAATAAAATAGATCACATGCTTGTAGTACAATCAATACCTCATTGCACTAGTATTAGAATAAGTTAGGAAATAGTGGGTTCTCTGAGTTATATCAGAGGCAGATTTCACATTTCTTTTTTTTAAGGCTTCCTCCTCTCCAGGCCAGGAGACTCAGGAACCGTCACAAAGCTTCAAGTGTTTTTCTATCTTTTGGTGTAAGGATAGAGTTTTAGTGTGGGCTTAGAACCTGGGACAGGATTTGATCCTTAGTACCTGACTATCGCAGACCTATAACAGCCACATCCTCTAAGAGCTTGTTAGAAACGCACATTCTCAGGTCCAGGGTATCAGAATCTCTGAGATAGGCAGAAGAACCCATATTTAACAAGGCCTGTGGTAACTGTAATGCAGACTAAAGTCTGAGAAGCACTGTCCTACTGTTTGGGCTTCCAGGTGGCTCTAGTGGTAAAGAACCTGCCTGACAATGCAGGAGATGCCAGAGACGCAGGTTCGAACCTTGCATTGGGAAGATCCCTTGGAGGAGGGTATGGTAACCCACTCCAGTATTCTGGCCTGGAGAATCCCATGGACAGAGGAGCCTGGTGGGCTGCAGTCCATAAAATCACAAAGAGTCGGACAGGACTGAAGTGACTTAGCACACACACACCGTACTGTCCTGCTATGAAAAGTGTGGACCGTGGACCAGCAGCATCAACTGTCAGATTATTAGAAATTCGGAATCTCAGGCCCAATCCCAGACCCACAGCATCTGAATTTTAGCAAAACTCCCAGGTGATGTACATTCACATTAAAGTAGATCACTGAAAGAGCTGACTGTCCTCCGAATATATTCTAGTCATAGACGGGGGCCCTGCCACCTCCAGTAATTCTGGACCTGAATTTCTGGATTTGGAGTTGGACCGGCCATAGGGGTGGGTAAACAGGCCTCGGTCACTGAAGCATTCACCCTATGACCTTCCTTAATGAATGCATGAATAACTAGTGCTCTGTTGGACACCTGAATATAATGGGAACAGGGAGCGTGACATAGTGGGTCATATTGTACATTCTCAAATACATGTTGATGCTACGAGGAACTGCATGTACCCTTTCAAACATTAACTGTAGCTTCTTTCTGTTAGAACACAGAAGCATGCTTGGGAGAAGAGAGTGAGGCTCCTGTTCAGTAGAGGATGATAAATGAAATAAAAATGTAACCAGTGAACTTTTTTTAAAAATGCAATTATTGTGAAGTGTCTTACCTTGAATAATTCAAAGAGCATATGGTGAAGGTGAGATGGAACATACACAATATGAATTGGTTGGCCTGGAAATTTTACTAGAAAAAAATTAAGCTCATTTAGAATTGGGAAACAAATATTTCATTAAAATATATTGTCATATCTATTTGATTAATATTTTAGATTTGAACAGAATTGGGATACTCCCCATCCTCCTCTAAAATCCTACCTTAGAACCTTCCCTTTCAAACAGTAAACACAGCTGGCTTATTTTCAAAATGTTATTACAGTTGCTTCTTAGTGCTCTATGATTTAATGTTTGCATTTCTGTACAAATACATAAAGCCAGATAAATGTAAAATGAGGATGCTCTAAATTAGATTACATGGATTAGTTATTTCTACTTTCAAAACTTGTGTATTGAACACTTGCAGAGTTAAAATTATATGCATTTTAAGAAATAAGAAAAATAAATGTAAAAGTCTACAATAACATCAAAATTGATGCTAGCAGCAGCAGCTATAATTTTCATATTTTTAATGCATGGGAAAATAACCCATCTGGTTATTCTCGATTTTTGTGAATTAAACATAAAATCCCATAGGCTAACTATGCTTAAATTTCACCAAGAGGCTACAGAAAACAGAAACAAAAACCTCATAATACTCTGAAAAGAAAAATAAAAGTATTATTCTTCAGTGTTTCAGGCCTTGGCAGAGTTTGAAAACAAGGTCTGGCACAATTTCCTCTTTATTTCAGCAAACAGTTCAAGCAGTTTATCTGCAAGTATTATGCAACATTTCTGTTAATGCTGAGAAATATTTTTCAGTCCACTCCTACTTTTAGTTTAGCCATCAGTTCCATTTCCCTTTCCAAAATCCATGAGCTAGGGTACTCTTAATTTGAGCAACTCGATTTAAATTCTCTCCACCAACAAATATTGTTCCTGTATAATGATTACTTGAAAAAGATGTTTTCTTTGAGTGGCAAGGAGAAGGTTATTCCAATTTAAGTGTATGGTCTTGCTTTGAGAAGCAACTATGGGATAAGATAAAAATAGTGCATTGCACTCATCCTGTAATTACTTCAGGCAGTGTGGGAAGCCCTTCTGAAGTATGTTCTGCTTCCAAAACCATGGTGTATACTTACATGAAAAAATTTTTTTTAATTTTTGGTAAAAACATTTAACATGAGATATACCTTAAATATTTAACTATGCAATACAGTGTTGTTAACTATAAGACTGGTGCTGTAGAGCAGATCTCTAGAACTTATTCATCTTGCATAACTGAAACTGTATACCTACTGAATAGCAGCTCCCCATTTCCCCTCTTCAGCTTCTGGCAACCATCGTTCAACTCTCCACTTCTGTGAGCTTGACGATTTTTGATACCTTATATAAGTGCAGGCACATAGTATTTGTCCTTCTATGACTGGCTTCTTTCTTATAGTACAATTTAAAGTATTTTTGTTTTCAGGTCTGATAAGTAACCTCCTTAGGAATATATCTCCATTACCAAGTGGTTCCTCCTACTCTGCCTGCCTTGTCCCCACATTCTGAACTTAGCAATCTTTCTTTGATCTAGGATACTGGAACTTAGCTGCTGCCCTAAATCCTACATTATCTGCTCAAACCACTCTTCTTTATGAATTGTCTTTAGCAACTGAATATACTCAATTGGAACTTTCCAGTTGAGATAAAGAGAGCCTTGGCTTCAAAAAAAAAAAAAAAGGGTAAAAATTCTAGGCAAGTTCAGAAGGGAAAAAAGGAACACAGAAATTGCTTTGTATATACAGGAAGAAATCATACTGGGAGAAGACTGAATTTTCTACAGATTAAAATATATAGAATTTATAACTTACCATTCACTTGTGTTAGGTTTAATTCTGGAGATGTTAAATAATACTGATCACAAAGCATCTTGGAACACTCAAAGGCATCTGGAATGGAAGTGTGTTTTTCATAATGATTAAGTGAATTTATGCCAAGTAAAATTTTCAAGTGATCATCAGTGTATACACTACCTTTTACCTAAAATAGTCATTAGAGTTCAGGTTTATGTATATTAAAAATACCTTTTTAATATTTTATTGGAAAAAATGACAATGTTTAAGTTATAGCTATTGCTATAGGAATATGTGCACGTCAAAGATCAAATACGATATATGAGAGTGTGGCACATGAGCTACTGATGTTTGGATTTTTTATAATGAATATTTAAATACTTGATTCTCAAAATTCATTACAGAATTTATAAAAACATAAAAGGAATACTCTGAATATGAATTCATTCAGAGAGTCACCTCAACTGACTAGATAGTGTACATTTCAGATAGTGTACATTACTATCAATCAGATAGTGTACATTTTCAATAAGGGAAATGCAGAAACCTACAAATTACCTTGGACCACTGCTGCCACATCACAGTTTGGATCAATGCTTCCAATGAGGCTTGGGTTTCCTGTCTGTAAGTCACCAAATATAAGGACTGTTGAAAAATAAAAACAAAGAGCATCATTATAAAAATCAGGATAATAATGATTAGAACTACCACTGAGAAAGAATGTGACCCACCAAGTAGTGAAGTATCTAGTTAGAGTACAGCTTACATTCTCCACCCATCCCTATATGTATCATGACTGTCGTGATGAGCTAACTTACTGTGCTGGTTCATCAGCATCCGGGTAGAAATACGATTCATGTAAAATCGATCCAGGAAATACTGAAGATTTTGATTGGTGACTGGGTCAACTGTACAGGCATCTTTATATTCTAGGATTCCTTGTGCCATTGTAGGAATTACATCATGGTGTCTATTTCGAACTTTGATGAGAGTATCTACAAAACTAAGCCAAAATACATTTATGGTTAATAGAGGTTCAAGTAAGTTTCATTAATGTATATTTCTTAGATTACTTCAAAGAAGGTTAAAGCTTTTTACAAGTACCCATCTAAACAAATCAAATGATAAAATGTTTGGATGAAGCTTTATTTAATTCTCACTACAGATTCTTTGACTACAGTAGAGGAGACAGTTTCATAAATAGATTTATTTTGCTTTTAGCTTGCATGTGAAAATACCAGGTCTGTGACTGGTGTTTTCATTCTAGTTGTTCACTAAGGCTTCTCTTTTAAAAAATAATAATTAAAAAAATAAGTCAGATTGGAGATGGCTCTAAAATGCCATTGTGAAAGAAACTTCAAATTTCTTGTCAGATTTAGAAAAGAATCTTATAGCTAGAAACTGTCAGTTACTCTGAAAGAAAAATGTTTACCCTCCAGTGACACTGTCATGCGTTAGTATTATGTGATAGGAAGTCCTTCTACAAATCTGATCATGATACTAAATTTATAATAAAAATAGAGTTCCTTTTCCAAAAAATCCTCTACATATTTCATTCTCAGAATCATGTTCCATGCCATTGTTCTCTATTACTTTTAAAAACCAGCAAGCCAAAACTTGTCATTTGTAAGGGGGTAGTTATTTACTATTCAGGAAAATACTATAAATTATCCTTTAAGTTCTAAAAAATAATATGATGTTTATAATCAGAATTTTAGACACTTGTCCTAATGCATAACACTTACTCTGATAATGCCTTTTGGTCCTCTGGGCTTTTCTCATGGAATTCCACCAACTCCATCAGGCTCTGCATATACCTACAAAGCAATAGGTGTGTTTTAAGTTTTAAAATGGAATAGTCAGTTACAGGTGGCTGAAAATAGATTGCTTCTTTCAAGAGATTTGAAGAGAGAAAGTATATTTAAAATGAAAACTTTCTTCCAAGACATTTGGAAAACATTATGTCTTAGAAAAAAGAAAACGATTTAACCCTCAACTTAATAACTTAAAATTTTAACTATCCCAGATCACTAGTCAGTTTTCTGTTTTGTTTGTCAGGAGTCTTTATTTTTATAGCAAAATCGTTTAGAAACAACTTTTACGGGAAGGCTTCATGCTTTTTTCCTACTGCGTTCATAGGAGAGTAGAAGTCTTGAAAGCAGCAGTACATACTAGGGATTGAGTCTGTGTTTCAGATTGCAGCTGTTTAATGACTGTATAATACATATATTCCTTAAATCAATAAACAGAGAGCTGTGCAGAAGGTGGGTTAGGGCGAAGGTCTGGTATATATCTGCCTCGGTGAATAACCTGGCTCTGTTCTCCGAAAATCTGCTGCTTTGGGTTATGTACTCTCCCTAACTCAGTGTTTATTTTGAAAAAGAGATCATAACTGAACTGAGTGCTGGCTGTGGGCCAGGCACTGTTCTCGGTGCTTTGTACATGGATTACCTCATTTAATTGCACCCAAATATCCCTTTGAGGCATCATCTTTATTCTCCTCCAAAATAGACGGGGGGAGGGGGTTGAGGCTTAGAGATAATAGAGATACTAACCAAGGATTTTTACAACTAAGAAGGGACAGAGCTGGGATTTGAATCCAGAGGCTGCTTCATTAGTTGGTTTTTAAGCAATGAAGATTAGTGAGTGAGTGAGTGAAAGTTGCTCAGTCATATCTGACTCTTTGCGACCCCATGGACTATACAGTCCATGGAATTCTCCAGGCCAGAATACTGGAATGGGTAGCCTTTCCCTTTTCCAGGGGATCTTCCCAACCCAGGGATCGAACCCAGGTCTCCCGCATTGCAGGCACATTCTTTACCAGCTGAGCCACCAGGGAAGCCCAAGAATACTGGAGTGGGTAGCCTATCCCTTCTCCAGTGGATCTACCCTACCCAGGAATTGAACCGGGGTCTTCTTTACCAAAGCGGTAAAGTTGGTAAAGCCGATTCTTTACCAACTGAGCTATGAGGGAAGCCCCCATCTTTGATGTCTTTTTTTTTATTCAGAATACTCCCAAATTTTTAATTCTAGCCAGACTCTCCACTTAGTTTCTGAATAGTAATAGCCAAATGCCAGCAAGACATTTTAAGCCCTCTCTAAATAGTAGTCATTCCATATCTATTTCTAGGATAGGATTCTTTTTGCAATATCAAACTCTTTTATGATTTAAAACACAAATATGGTAACTGTTGATTATTTTTCATATTTTCTTCTAGAGGTAAAAATTATATTGTGAAAATATCTACTTTATCAGCTTCATAACTGCCCTTAGGATAACTTACCCTAGATTAACAGAAAATTCTTTACATCTTGCTAAGTAGTTAAGGTTCAGACCACCTGTTTTCAAATTAAGATTTTAATACATTGTAAGAATTCATACTCAGATAACTGTTTTAAAACTAGAGACTGTTTCAGAATGGTTCACCACTTACCAGCTCTTAACTAATTGCACTGAAGAGGTATTTACTAGTCGGTCAGGGAGTATATAAATTTCCTTCAGGATATTGGCCAGCCTCACAGGCAACTCTTGTCGCAAAAATGCAAACGAGGTTCTTTCACATGCGTTTTCTGAACCTGCAATAAACAACATTTATTTTTTTCAAAAACATGTACCTAAATTATATATTTGAGTAGCATTAACTATCCACACACACATATATATTACAAAATTTTATTTCACCCTCAATAGTAATTAAGCATCTACTTATAATTCATTAGTAAGCATCTTCTTTATCTTTTTCTTTCTTTTAGAAAAAGTGACCAAATATGAGAATTACTGTTTTCTCTTTTTGATGAGGATTCACTTCCAAGAAGTCATAATATCCCAAGGCTCTTAGTATTTCTAAAAGAGTGCAGGATTCAATCCAACTACAAGGTCGAGAAGACCACATCATTCAGAGTTCTAGATAGGAAGCTGGATTAAGAAGATTGGGGTTGGGAGGGGGGTGGTGGGAGGGGTGGGGAGGAGGATGTCCTGATGTTTACAGACTAGTGATAAATAATAATATATTTAAATGCTTGAAATTTTCTTTATAAGATTTTTCTGCCGAAAGTTTGCAAATATTTTCAGCAGTAATGCAAATATAGAGAAAAATGATAAAGGTAAAGAAACAAAGAAATTTGTTAGGACTACAGAGAGATGAACCCTGTGGAGGGTGGCTAGAGGTTAAAATAGCAATTAATTCAAGCCTACTTAATAATACAAGTAATCCTCTCCAAGAAGTAATATGCGATGAAGGAGGGGATAACGTTTCCTCTTTAGGGAAAAAGGGAAGTTTCACTATTGTTAAATGATGACTGGAGGCAAAAAGTCTTTTGACTGAAAGCTTAGGACCGAAGGAGGAGGGTGAGCTCAGACTATCCGGCAGGCATCAGCGGGGCTGCAAGTGGCCTTGAACTGGACTGTCAGAAAGGAGGCAGATCTAAGAAAAACAGTGTGCTGGCGTCGAGGTTCCAGGGTTCCGCGGGAAAGCGGACCCCGGTTGTTTTAAGTTAACGAGTCCTCCCTATACCGGGTCTGAAAGCTGAGGCAGCTCCCCAGACCCTCCCGGGCCCTACATCCCCTCTCACCGAAGTCCAGCAGCTGCTTCATGGACAGCGGGGACGGGCTGTAGCGCGAGAAATGCTCGACCTCGCGGGGTATCAGGGTACCAGCGCTGCGCATCACGAAGCGTGCCGCCTTCATCTTGATGCCCACCGTCCCGGGCCGGAGTTGGGGCTGGTTTGTGGGGTGAAGGCTGACCTGGGACCGCAGAAGGGGTGGGACGCGTCCGGGCAGGGAGAGCAGGTGGGCCAGCGGCCTCGTGCGCCCCGGCCTGGGCTGAGGTTCCGGGGAGGCGGTGGGGCTTCGCGGTTGAGGAGTCGGCCAGTGAGTCTGCGGAGCCGTAGGTGGCTTGAGACTCAAGTTCGTGTCCTGTCACCTCCCGTCGCCTCCCGAGATTTTATTTGTTTCCCTGCAGGTCCCCCTACTCCCCGGCCCCAACCCTGCACCCGCCCCAGAGGGGAGGAGTCACTGGGACTTGGAGAGCTTCCTGAACTTGGGGCTGCGCCAGTCGGCTCAGATAAAGTACTTTGGGTCCCGCCTCCAGGTCGCGGGGGCCTGGCCCCCAGAGGCTGTCAGGTGTCAGGGGATAGCAGGAAGCCCAAGCGGACGTCAGGAGGTACGGGGGCTCAAGATCAGACCCTTGGGACAGGACTCCGGAGAGCGTGGGCTGGTGGCCAGCCCAGACCCGTCCTTGTTTACCAGAGACGGCTGTCTCAATGTCACGCATTCCTGGCCAGAAACTATTTCCAAGAATCTGCTTTCGGAGACATCATTGGTCCTTGCTCAGAGCGGGCCTTTTACAGTAACTTATCAGCTTTGTCCAAAAGTATGGGCTGCTCTGCTATTGGACAGCGAAGAGAATCAACAGCCTGGAGTTCTTCCTGCGTTTTCTCCATCAGTGAATGGCACAGGTCGGGAACTGAAAGTTCCTTTTGCTGGAACTTGAGGAACAGACCAAAGAACGGGTTATTTTTCCTTGTGGCGATAAAAAAAGCCATCAGTCTGTTTCCTTCCAGTAAAACATTCCCTCCATTAGGCTTAACTCTTTTAATTAAAAACAAGATTCAAAAGGGATTAACTTGTCAATTTGACTCACTTTTCCCCCTTTCCATCAGAGACTGCCACTCTATCCTTCTGTATGAAATGTCCTTTATCCAAATCTTTGCCTAAGACTATTTTACACTAGTAAATGTCCAGCACAACCTGTGTGCTACAAGGTATCTTCCCTGATTGCTTCTCCTCACTCCTTCTTCCAAATATGGCTTTTCTCACATTATGACATATTCAGTTCAGTTCACTTCAGTTGCTCAGTCGTGTCCGACTCTTTGTGACCCCATGAATCGCAGCACGACAGGCCTCCCTGTCCATCACTAATTCCCGGAGTTCACCCAGACTCAGGTCCATCGAGTCAGTGGTGCCATCTAGCCATCTCATCCTCTGTCGTCCCCTTCTCCTCCTGCCCCCAATCCCTCCCAGCATCAGAGACTTTTCCAATGAGTCAACTCTTCACATGAGGTGGCCAAAGTATTGGAGTTTCAGCTTTAGCATCATTCCTTCCAAAGAAATCCCAGGGCTGATCTCCTTCAGAATGGACTGGATGGATCTCCTTGCAGTCCAAGAAACTCTCAAGAGTCTTCTCCAACACCACAGTTCAAAAGCATCATTTCTTCGGCACTCAGCCTTCTTCACAGTCCAACTCTCACATCCATACATGACCACAGGAAAAACCATAGCCTTGACTAGATGGACCTTTGTTGGCAAAGTAATGTCTCTGCTTTTGAATATGCTTATGACATTATATTGTAGCTATTTATTTTCTTATATTTTCCCCTCTCTGAACCCTCTGCCCTACAAGAGGTCAGGTTTAGGACCATGTCTGATGACTCTTTCTGAGTCCTACTTTGCTTTGTTGCTACTCAAGTTCAGTTATGGAAACATGGGAAAGTTCCAAATTGCATCTCCACTTGGAGATAAGTTTTGATACCACTATGATTTATGTCTTTGCATTCTGAATCCTTTTTTACATAATTGCATAGCTCTATGAAACAACAAGAGCGACAAAAATGGTCAAGAAGTCAAAAAACTAAATAAAACTCCTCTGATGAAGCAAGTGAATTTAAGGTAAAAAATCCCTTCTTTTTACTTTAATACATCCTAAGAACAGAAGTAAAAGAAAAGCATACCTTTGCTTTTCTCACCCTGTGTATGGGATCTGGAATAGCAAAGTATTTCAAAGCATTCCACTCTTTAATCTGCAGAGGAAAAGCAATGGAAATGATGGTGTTCATTACAAGCAGGTTTAATTTAGGAGAGCCCCATTGAGCACTTGACCTGGCTTACCCTGCAGGACTCCCATATGTGTGGTGGGGTGATTAAAGATCAGGTGAAGTCATATGATGTTCACAGAGATGGCTAAGGGCTAAATGTGAACTGAGGTCATCACACTTTTGTGTGCGTGTTATCCCAGCCAACAATATTTACCAGGTTGTTCTCACAGTACATTACATTCTTCTCTGTCATTTCTGTATGACAGGAACAGTTGTTTATTGACAACATCCATGGTAACTAGGCTGGAGTAGACAGGTCAAGTTGTGGACCCAGTTGGATAAGATGCCGTGTATTACCGTGATTAGAATGTGACCTGGAAAGAGAGCTGCATTTATATTCTCGGGCTGATCTCAGAACTTGGAGGTGATCCAGTTGCTATAACAGTAAAGGAAAGGGAATTATTGAGGAGCAATGGGTATGGACAGATCTGCCCATTCATTTGAGTAAAGGTAAACATCAGAGGACTATCAGCGGATTTGCTGTTAATGGGCAGGGGGGAGTACCAGAGCTTCCCCCCTGTCCCCTGTGCTGAACACATCCTCCCTGCTGGAGGCAACTGATTCCTGCAGTTTTCAGGAGCACACTTATTTTCAGGAGCATCAGATGAATTCTTTCTAGCCTAGCAAAATCTCATAACACAGGACCTGTGATTGAGCTTCAAGAATGCAAGTCACACTTTTGCCAAAGGGCTGGGCATGTCCAATTTAAAGAATGCATCAAGACTCTAAAGAGAAGCCCATTCAACTTTTCTACCTCTAGGAGCATATTCCAAAGAAGCGATTAAAAATACACATAACAGGAACTTTAGAAGCCAAAATGGAAAGATGAACAGATTTGACTACAGACTATTTCAAGTTAAAAAAATGAGCAGCATACTTGGAGAAAGTATTTTCAGAGTATATAACAAACAAATGATTATTTAAGAAATGGCTACTTCAACACAGAACAATATGGACACTCTCTCTTCCCTCATGGAGATTATAGATTTGTGGGGGAAACAGGCATTACAAAAGCAAATGTGAGGGCCATGAAGAAAATTGATTTGAAGAATATAATGGGAGCTGTTAATGCTTTGTGGGCAAGGAAGGTCTCTCTGAGAAAGTAACAATTATAAGAGATGGAGCAGGCTTCCACTGAGGGGTGAAAAGGGACTACTGGTGAAGATATTGAGGAAAGCAAGGCCTAAACCACTGTTTGGTCTCTGATACTTACAATTGGTACTTTTAGAGAATACTGTGTATCAGGAGCTGGAGTGGGCATGCATTGGTGGGTGAAAAAACATTTTCTCCTAACATTGGGTGATGGAAAACAATAGTCAATTTTAAAAAATTATGGGATTTTAAAAAATTTAATCCTCAGAGCAAGAAAAAGAATACAATTAATGCATTATCAACTATTTCATAATAGAGATTTGATCAGTGTGTCACGTTGGTGGTAATAGCAATGGTGGCAATGCTAACATCTCCAAACTCAGGTGATGTTTGGAGGAAGAGCTGTGTTGGAGATTAGGGAATGCTCTCTCTGAGGACTGGATTTTGGGGTAACCTTAGAAGGATGAGGAGGATTTGGGCAAATTATTGGTAGATGATGTGTAAGGATTTCTAAGCCTAGAAAAAGCATGGGTGTACAAGCTAGGGATATAGCAGAGGAATAATGACTAGTTTACCAAAGTGGGGAGGAAATGGAAGGTTGGGTTACATCATGAAAGCCTTAAATGCTGGTATGAGGACTTTGCTATTCCTGGAGTAGGCATCATGAAACTGTTGAAGCCTCTTAGGCAGCAAGCAATGTGCTTCCTGCTCAAATGTTAGTAGCTAAACAATTCAATGTTGGAAGGAAAGTTATGACCAACCTAGATAGCATATTCAAAAGCAGAGACATTACTTTGCCAACAAAGGTCCGTCTAGTCAAGGCTATGGTTTTTCCATAGTCATGTATGGATGTGAGAGTTGGACTGTGAAGAAAGCTGAGCACCGAAGAATTGATGCTTTTGAACTGTGGTGTTGGAGAAGACTCTTGAGAGCCCCTTGGACTGCAAGGAGATCCAACCAGTCCATTCTAAAGGAGATTGGTCCTGAGTGTTCTTTGGAAGGAGTGATGCTAAAGCTGAAACTCCAGTACTTTGGCCACCTCACGCGAAGAGTTGACTCATTGGAAAAGACTCTGATGCTGGGAGGGATTGGGGGCAGGAGGAGAAGGGGACGACAGAGGATGAGATGGCTGGATTGCATCACCGACTCGATGGATGTGAGTTTGAGTGAACTCTGGGAGTTGGTGATGGACAGGGAGGCCTGGTGTGCTGCGATTCATGGGGTCGCAGAGTCAGACATGACTGAGCGACTGAACTGAATTGAACTGAATTGAAACTTCACTGAACCCACATTATGTATCAGGCACTGTGATAGGTGCTGGGGAACATAAAGATGAAAACCTTCCTTTCTTGAAGGTTTAGAGAATGACATACAAATAGTCTAAAGATAAAGTAGTGTGATGTATATAAAGTATGTGCTGGAGAGGAGGGAAGTGCAAGTAGTCAGCAAAGACTTTCTGGAGGAGGTGACACATCTGAGTTATAAAGGTAGAACAGAAGTTCATGGGTGGAGAAAGAGGAAAAAAAGTGTTGGGACAATGTGGGGAGGAAATGCAAAGAGTAATTTCATTGGCAAAATCTCTAGGGTTTGTCAATTCTGAGAAGGAAGAATATAAAAAAACAGTTCTCTGAACTTCTAAACTTGTGCTACTGGGAGGGGTAATTCAACAATAGAAGAAAGAAGTGAAGAGGGTCAGGAAGAAAGGTTGACTGAGGAGAAGGGAACACAAAGGGTGAGTTCGGGAACACTTTGAGTTCAGGAGAAGTCACTGGAGAAGCAGTCACAGTTGTAATTACTGGTGAAGGGAAGATGAGAACTCAAAGGCTATTGAGCCATTGCTGAGAAGTGACAATGAATGGATGAAAGTCTCTCCCTACTTTCTTTACACAAGGCTCCCTCAACAGTCGCCTACAGCTATGTCTCACTTTTTTACCATGCACGTTACTTCCTTCTGGAGTAGTCCTTGGTTTCATTCTCAGCCTCTGTACACTTACCAAAGTCAAAACCCTCCCTTCACTAGAGCAGCACCAAAGCAAAAGAATTCTTTTCCTTCTTTTTCAGCGGGAGCTCCAATGTTATCATAAAAAAGGCAAATGAATCCTGAAGGTAGCACATCTTGACTTTCCTTGGGGAAGCAAGAAGAATTTTTGCCTCAGCTCCAAATACAGGCTTACAGTTAATTTCCTGCCCCCACCAGAAAATATTCAACTGTGTTTAATGTTTGCATTTACAAAACAATAAGAGAAGGTAAGCAAAGGAAATTTAAAAATTAACTAAAGAAAAAAATAATAGACACATGGAAACATTCTGAGACTAATGAATGAGTAGGAAAATAGGAAGTAATAAGATAATGAGACATCATTGTTCTACCATCAGATTGGAAAATAACGCAAAAGTCTGATAACATCTGATGTTGGCAAGTCCTGGGGAAATGAGCTGCTCTACTGTGTTATTTGTGGAAATGTAAAATTGGTAACATTTTCTGGAAGGCAATTGGCAGAATCTATAAAATTTTAAGGATAGTTACCTCATGTTTCAGCCATTCCACTTCTAGAAACTTAACCTACGGTTTTTACCAACAGAGAGCATGAAGATTTATGTATGAAACTGCTCATGTAGTACTACCTGTAAGAACAAAATTTTGAAGACAAAAGAACTTGTCTACTCATGGGGGAATGAATAAATAAATGACACCCATGCACTAAAATCCTAAAAGAAGATGCTGTTAAAGTGCTGCACTCAATATGCCAGCAAATTTGGAAAACTCAGCAGTGGCCACAGGACTGGAAAAGATCAGATTTCATTCCAATCCCAAAGAAAGGCAATGCCAAAGAATATTCAAACTACTTCATAATTGCACACATCTCACATGCTAGCAAAGTAATGCTCAAAAGTCTCCAAGCGAGGCTTCAACAGTATGTGAACCATGAACTTCCAGATGTTCATGCTGGATTTAGAAAAGGCAGAGAAACCAGAGATCAAATCGCCAACACCTGCTGGATTATAGTAAAAGCAAGAGAGTTCCAGAAAAACATCTACTTTTTTTTTTTATTGACTATGCCAAAGCCTTTGACTGTGTGGATCACAACAAACTGGAAAATTCTTAAAGAGATGGGAATACCAGACCACCTTACCTGCCTCCTGAGAAATCTGTATGCAGGTCAAGAAGCAACTATGTCTGTTAGAACTGGACATGGAACAATGAACTGGTTCCAAATTGGGAAAGGAGTATGTGCATCTAGGCTGTATATTGTCACCCTGCTGATTTAACTTACATGCATCGTGCGAAATGCCAGGCTGGATGAAGCACAAGCTGGAATCAAGATTGCCAGGAGAAATATTAATAACCTCAGATACACAGATGACACCACCCTTATGGCAGAAAGCAAAGAAGAAATAAGGAGCCTCTAGATGAAAGTGAAAGAGGAGAGTGAAAAAGCTGGCTTAAAACCCAGCCTTCAAAAAATGAAGATCGTGGCATCCGGTTCAATCACTTCATGGCAAATAGATGGGGAAACAATGAGAGGTGTTTTTTTTTTTTTTTTTGAACTCCAAAATCACTGCAGATGGTGACTGCAGTCATGAAATTAAAAGACACTTGTTCCTTGGGAGAAAAGTTATGACAAATCTAGACAGCACATTAAAAAGCAGAGACATTACTTTTCCAACAAAGGTCCATCTAGTCAAAGCTATGGTTTTTCCAGTAGTTATGTATGGATATGAGAATTTTACTATAAAGAAAGTTGAGCACTGAAGAATTGATGCTTTTGAACTGTGGTGTTGGAGAAGACTCTTGAGAGTCCCTTGGACTGCAAGGAGATCCAACCAGTCCATCCTAAAGGAAATCAGTCCTGAATATTCATTGGAAGGACTGATGCTGATGCTGAAACTCCAATACTTTGGCCACCTGATGTGACAAACTGACTCATTGAAAAAGACCCTAATGCTGGGAAAGATTGAAGGCGGGAGGAGAAGGGGATGATAGAGGATGAGATGGTTGGATGGCACCACCGACTCAGTGGACATGAGTTTGAGCAAGCTCTGGGAATTGGTGATGGCCAGGGAAGCCTGGCATGCTGCAGTCCGTGGGTTCCAGAGAGTCGGACGTGACTGAGCAATTGAGCCGATGCACTACAATCTTATCTGTTAGCTGCAGGGTGTGCAGTTAGCTGACAGCAAGGCTGCAGCCCCTTTGGGATCCACACAGTGTTGGAACCAATGCCAGGCCTTTCACATGTAGACCCCTGTGATGGATAAGCACCTAGGGCTGGCCATTATTCCTCGGTGTGCATGTGTGCATGATAAGCCACTTCAGACTCTGAGACCTATTTGAGTCCAACTGCTGTGGACTGTAGCCCGCCAGGCTCCTCTGTCCATGGGATTCCAGGCAAGAATACCGGAGTGGGTTGCCATGCCCTCCTCCAGGGGATCTTCCCAACCCAGGGTTAGAACTCAACATCTCTTACATCTTCCTGTGTTGGCAGGCAGGTTCTTTACCACTGGTACCACCTGAGAAGCCCTCTCCTCAGTGTGGGACTCTGCTAATGGGAATTCTCTGCTCTGAGGCCTTCTTCCTGTTGGTTGAAGTTCTGTCAAATTTGTGTCATGTTCTGAGTCTGTCCCTGCTCAGTTCTGCTTCCCATGTCCCCACAACTACTGATCTGAAAGTTTTCTGGTCTGAAAGTTTTCTCTGCTCACTTCTGCTTCCTCCCTGTTAGCTTTCCACAGGCCACCCCTCTGGCAGCCCAGCTGGGGACTCTGGCATAAACATTTTCCATTAGAAGAGGCTTATCCTATATTGGGCAGAGATAGAAATCGGTTCCCTGGTCCTTGAGGGTATAAGTGGAATTTACATACTTGGTAACTGACATTTGAAATAATTTCACAGTAAGTCCTTGGCCTATAGGGTTAGCACTGTCAAAGTGGGGAAAGCCAAGTATAAGCTTCTGAAACAGTTACAGAACACTATGATCCTCTGGTGGGAATGATGGAGATTACTTCCATTCTTGTGTCTCAAAGGTGGTGGTTCCATCATATTTCTACCAAATTCATCTGTAAAAACAGATGGCTTTTTGAGAATGATTGTGGACTACTATAGGCCAAAGGAGCAGTAGCCCTGATAGAAACTGCTGCTTTCCATGGATATGGTACTTTCCCTAGAGCAGATTAGTTGGTCCAGGTACATGTTATAAAGTCACACATTTGGTGAATGTATGTTTTTATTTCTACATAGACAAAGAAAAAACTCCAAACCTCTTGCACTTTTGTCTCAGCAACTGCTTACCAGAGGACCTACACCAACATTGTCTCTATGTTAGAAAGTTGTCCTCTATATCTTAATTGTCAAAAGCTTATGGCATACTAATATATATACGGTACGGTTCAATTTTTTTAAAGAGAACTTAAAGAGGACTTCCCCAGCGGCTCAGTGGATAAGAATCCACTTGCCAGTGCAGGGGACACAGTTTTTTGATCCCTGATTGGGGAAGATCCCACATGCCATGGAGCAATCAAGCCTGTGTGCCACAACTACCGATCTGACACTCGAGAGCCCAGGAGCTGCAGCTACTGAGCCCATGTGCTGCAATTACTGAAGCTCGCATCTACAGCCCATGCCACATAACAAGAGACGCCACCGCAATGAGAAGCCTGTGCACCACGACGAAGAGAAACCCTTGCCTGCCGCAACTACAGAAAGTCTGTGCAGCAACAAAGACCCAGTACAACTGAAATTATTAATTAAAAAAGAAAAATAACAAAAATGGAATATTTGAATATGAGTTAATATATGGAGGTAAAGGGTCTGGGAAGGAATAATACCAAATAGTCATGGTATTGGGGGTGTATGTAAGGAGACCCCTGCACTTCTTTATACTCCATATTATATTCTCCATGATACATGACTTTGTGTTTCATACACTCAAGCCAGCAATAGTTCTTGACCAAATGAACAGGGTATAAAATAATGCCACTTGGGGAAAAATCGTTCCCTGTACTTGTTTCCCCTCACATTTTCCTTCTTCTATGGGATTCCAAGATGAAACAACAGTGGATTGAAGCAGCTAGGAGCTAGACCATGCTATCACCAAGTTTGCTACTGCCAATACCAGGGTCCTCTGTGACTGTGTTTTGCCTGAATGCCAAAAATTGGGCACGTAAGGTGGAGAGAGTGTTTGCAGAAATAAATGCTGTGCAATGGGGGATGATAGTCCAGGCCTGAGTATCTTGGTCTTCGTGTGTACTCAGTTGTGTCCGAGTCTTTGTGACCCCATGTAGCCCCTCTTTGTAGCCCACCAGGCTCCTCTGCCCATGGCATTCTTCAGGCAAGAATACTGGAGTGAGTTGTCATTTCCTCCTCCAGGGGATCTTGCCAACCCAGGTGTTGAACCTGTGTCTCTTGAGTCTCCTGCCTTGGCAGACAGATTCTTTACCACTGTGCCACCTTGGTCTATACCACTGAATTGAAAGGTAGAACTGAGGCTCTGGAAAGCATATAATCCTAGACAACTTCAGAGGTCAGGTGGATGAATTATCTAACTTTGTCCTCATAGTTCCTTGAATTCTTTCATCTCAGTGACCTTGACACCTGCTGCTTTTCTTCTTTAACATTAATTAAGGAATTTGGCCATGTTGGATCTTAGTTGTGGCACAAGGGATCTTCAATCTTCTTTGCAGTATGAGGGATCTTTTTTAGTTGCAGCATCCTGGATCTTTATTCGCAACATGTGGGATCTGGTTCCCTGACCAGGGATCGAACCCAGGCCTCTTGCATTGGGAGCATGGAGTCTTAGCTATCGGATCATGAGGGAAGTCCTCCTACTGCCTTTCTGTTACTTATTCCTACGGCCACCTCACGTGCCTGGCTATTGGTCAGGACTACCTTGCCTCTGAAAGCATGGAGACTCCTTTCCCAACCCACTGTCTCCTCTTTTTCCCTTTGGCTCGCTCCCTTGCTCTCTCTAATCATGTTATGGCACGCATCTTGTGTTTTCCATTTTTTCCCTATTCACCCTAGATGCCCTGCACTTGATTCATTCTCACCTTCATCCCTTGCTTGTTCTTCTGTTGCTTGTGTTTTACTATCTGTTAACTGAAGAATAGGCATCCTATTTTATTTGTGAGATTTTCTTCCCATCTACCACGCCATAGCACTGCAGGGGACCGTCCTCCCCCAGGCCTTCCCTTAGTCTTGTGTTCCAGGTTACATCCTGCTCCCTGAGGCTGTCGTGACACATCTCAGTGGAAAAGTAAGCCACACAGTTAGGCTAAATGAGTCCCTGGACGCCACGTTGTACTGTTGGACCTCAGAGTCTACTTGGACTAGTCCTGCCATGCCTCACATCATGATTTAGCTCAGGTACCACCTGACATTTCTTCCCCTCCATTTATCTATCTTTGACTAGTGTCTTCTCCAGATCATTTTTTGTACCTCCCAATCTGACCTAGTCTCTCATGCTCTTTGTCCTTCTTCCAAATATTTCCATTTTGCCCTCTAGAACTCAGCATTTGTCTGCAAACATTGTACATTCCCAACATCCCCAATTTCTTCTCTAAATATGTTTATATTCTTGCCACAACCTACAGACTTCGTGTCTCATGCAACCTCTTAAGTGGAGATGGATGTTTTCCTTAACTCAAAGTATTTAATGACCTGAAGGTGAGATGAATGTCTTCAAATCTTTCCACACCTGTTTGTTATCCCTCTGCATTCAAAACATTACACCTCCATTCTCCTTTAAAATCACAGGACCTTTGAAGACAAGGCCTCAGACAATTCTACCTACTACTTTTTTTTTTTTTTGCTGCATTTTACGGCATAGCGGACTACTTCCTTTCCAGTATGCTTTCTGTCATCATTCTTGTTTCTGATTTCATTCATCAATCATTCTGATTTCAACACTACTATGAATGATATATCTATCCTTTTACCCCTGAATTCATCAGTCTCTTTACCTTATCAATATCTATGTATAGCTCATCTCAGCTACCCATTCCCATGAACACACCCTAGAACTTATCTTCACAAGTAATGCCACAACACAGGAAATATCAACGACTCTCTGCATGCCACGTCCCATACTCCTGCTGCTGCTGCTGCTAAGTCGCTTCAGTTGTTTTAAGTCCGACTCTGTGCGACACCATACTCCTAGGTGACTTCGACTGTCATCTCATGTACAGTATCTCAGACTCATTGAGACTCCAATTTGGCCTTCCTTCCTTCCTCTGTGTCTTCTCTCTCCTCTTGTTCAGTTGGACTCCATGGTCCAACACCATAATTATACACTTAGGAAAACTCTTCTCTCTCTCTTCCTGTTTTACTCATTCGGTGAAGCAGCCAGAGTTAAGCCATTCTAAATATATACAGTGGGTACCAATTTCAGTTCACAAATGCCGAATGTGCAGTTGTTGATATCATCTTGTCTATAAGTCAGCTTTGTGTCTATTACAAGGCTGTTTGATTAATGGGAGATTTTATCATCCTTTCCCCCAGGGTTGCATCTGTGTATTCCCCGAGGTCTCACGGCAGGTGGAGATCTGGTGCTTGGTGTCACTTAGCCATCTAGCTTCTATGACAATGTTTCTCATTGTATTTGGTCCTAGATTGTTGGTTCATGTGAATTGCTACATCATCATCCCTCATTCCCATCTAGAAGACGCACTTGGGTCTGTTTCTCTCTCTCTCTCTCTCTCTCTCTCTCTCTCTCTTTCGAATCTGTCTGCTCTTGGCCACATGGGCAGCACTTCATCCTGTTGTTCCTGAAACACATTGGTCCCCAGTCTCCTACGCTATTTACTCCAGTGCCTCTGTTGTGATTATACTGTCTGGGGCTGCAGGAAGCTCTAGAAGGCTGCTGCGTGCCTGTCTGCCTGATCTTCCTGCAGCCATTTCTGCTCCCGCTGTGTTCCTAGGGTCTTGGTGCAGAAAATGAGTTGCAAAGGCCTAGGCTTTGAAGGAGTTTAGAGCATAGTGTGTGTGCGTGTTAAGTCACTTCAGTCATGTCTGACTCTTGCAACCCCATGGGCTATAGCCTGCCAGGCTCCTCTGTCCATGGGATTCTCCAGGCAAGAATACTGGAGTGGGTTGCCGTGCCCTCGTCCAGGAGATCTTCCTGACCCAGGGATCAAACCCACGTCTCTTTAGTCTTCTGCATTGGCAGGTGGGTTCTTTACAACTAGCGCCACCTGGGAAGCCTGAGCATAAGTGAATATTCAGTAAATCACATCATGTTTCCCACTATTACCTCTCAAACTGGAAGAGATTCTCTGGTCTGCAGGGTACAGAAGAAAATAAAAAATGAAAGAAACTTGACAACAGCTCAAAGAACCTTAAGTAGGAGTTAGTAGATGGATCATAGAAACCACACATAGGTTTTTAGGAAAAAAGAAAACATATAACTCAATCTCTCAGATCTCCCAAACTTAGCATTAAGTATTTTTGGCTTCTTCTGTGAGTTATGGCCTAGCTGACCAAATGAGGGAGGAGGGCATTGGAAAATAAGAAATGCTGGTGGAAAACAATTGTTGTTTAGTTGCCAAGTCGTGTCTGAAAACATAGATGGTTAATATTTTGAATATTATATGAACAAACATATGCATAAACATATGTATAAAGAAAATAGCCCAGAAGGTTTGTAGTGATTATTTTGGGGTGGTAAAATGATCATTATTTACATTTGCTTTCTTTTGTGCTTTTCCAAACGTTAAACAATGGAACATGTGTTACTTCTTTTTTTTTTAATCATATGCTTTATTTTTTAATTAGAGATAAATATGATTATGTGGAAGTCACAAAAGTTTCATTAATGTTATGTCATATGGGTCTCTTTGCTATTTCAGGGAATTTTTTTTTCTTTTTTTTCCCTTTTTTAAAAAAATTTAAATTTATTTATTTTAATTGGAGGCTAATTACAATATTGTATTGGTTTTGTCATATATCATAATTATAAGGAATTATAAATGTTATTTCAAAAGTTGAAATGAAACCACATGTAACAAAAGAACAGGCCAAAGAATTTGGCAGAGATCTATTAAAATAGGCTTTTGATGAAACTGGAAGGCAGGATCAGGACAGGGAATTGGGTTAATGGCTCCCCTGCCTTCTGCTGCTAACCCCTTGGGCATAGGAGGCTTGACAACTCCAGACCTGAGGAGCCTGAATTCAGCTCCTCTCTCTTATCCTCCCTGCCCTTTGTCTTCTGTACACGGATCCTGAGCTGTTGTCAGCTGAGACTGTTTCTGCTTTTATGACTTGTTCCTTTTCTCTGACTGCTGATCATTGCCCAGATTTCCTGAGATTATCACCAAGGGGGGTCTCTTTCTCACCCCTCTCCCCCCTTCCCCTGCTGCCGCTGCTAAGTCGCTTCACTCATGTCTGACTCTTTGTGACCCTATGGGCTGTAGCCTATCAGGCTCCTCTGTCCATGGGGTTTCTCCAGGCAAGAATACTGGAGTGGGTTGCCATGCCCAGCCAGGAATCGAACCCCGGTCTCCTGCATTGCAGGCAGATTCTTTACCACTGAGACACCAGGGAAACCCCCCTGCCCCTCCAGATTCCAAATAGAAATCTTTCATTTGGAAAATCCCAAGTATTGCCAAGGCCCAGCTTCGTTTGTGTAGCACTGACTGACTGCCTGAGACAAACTTTTACTGAAAATAAAAGGAACACAATCAGGTATCAGGTAATCTGGAAGACAAATTTTAGAGGTCACTACCTGCTGTCCTTTCTTTGTTCATCCCAGTGCAAGGGATGGTCAAAACTGAATCAGTACCCAACTAAATATCCGCTTAAAAATGGGAAAATTTTGTCAGTTATACAGACATTCCTTTCTACCTGGTTAATTCAATTAATTCATATGCCTTGCAGTGCATATTATATGCAGTGCATTAGTATGCATAGCATTGCATGCTATGCTTAGCAGTGAAAAGACAGATACATAGACATTACACACTAAATTTTTCTGTTTATTTGAAAATACCAATTTAAGCAAGTACGTATTGTCCAAGCAGTTAGTCCTGCCCTCTCCAACTATAGCTGGCACCACCAATTATAGATCATAACATTATTTCCTGTTTGGTGTGGTTTGGCCTTAGGATTGTTTTCCAACACAGCACTCCAGAGATTAGAGAAGCAGAATCAGGTTTGGGAGTTTCAACCTCTGCCTATTTCTGGGCTGGGGAATCCAAGCAGCCTTGTGCCTCCATCCTCTCCTTTCCACTTGTAAGAGCTGTCCTTCAGTGAGATCGTCAAAGACAAATACCAAAAACATTCACTTAATCCACCACTTTTACTTGCAGCGGAAAAATGGAGGCAGACAGGATATTAAGTCACCTAAGTCACATAAGTAGTAGAAAGTGTGAATTTTGTAAACCTCAGTTGAAACTGGAATCTTTGCCATGCTCTTCTAGGCTTTGGCAACTTTAGGATTATTTTTTACATGAACCTTTCTGACCTCTTAGAACTGAGAATGCCTGCTTGTCCTCTTGGTCCAGACCAGACAACTGCATGAAACTGAATTTGAGGGAAAAAAAAGGATGCTGGAAATTCAACAGCTTGTTTCCTTAAGGACACTGGGCATAGGTTAGACTTTGCTGCAGAGGAAATTAGACCGCATTTAGCCTTAACAGTAGTCACACAGACACATATACCTTTCCCCTTTTAATCCCTCCCTTTCGAAAATAAATGTGAGACTTTGACAGTACTGAGTTTGAGGGACCTGGTTATATCTCAGTTCATAGGGACCTAGGTGGGTTTCAGTAGTCAAGGCTGAGTCCAGCAAGGAAAGGTGTGGGGTTCCCCATCTTTGTTCTTTCTCCTGCCCCTTCCCTCATAGGGTTCTCCCACCTCTGCTTTCTACAAATGGGCCCCTCAGTGTACTGTGTACAAAATGTACTGTTTGTTGGAGCAACGGGGTAAGTTTTCCTTTGCTAGGACATGAATTTATAAATGCAATTGCTGTTTAAAAATAAAGTGACTCTGCCGGGCAGTTTTCATCCACATTGTGTTGGGGGAAACGTGCTAGCCCGTTCTGTGGACGGGAAGCAGATGCCGGCCTCTCGCTGGCAGGCTAACTGGGGGAAAGGTCAGCCCCACCTCCACAGCCTGAGCTGCCCCGCCTGGCAGCGGAGTCGACAGGGGAAGTTTAGTAGGTGAAGGGTCACTGCCGCAGCGCTCCAGTCACTCTCCATGCGTCATTCTCAGGCATCTAGTTTCTGTTCAGGGAAATAAAGCTCAGTAGAGAAAAGGTCACCCAGACCAGAGGCAGCTCTGTAATAACCCACTCCTGCCGAGACGCCATGTCCAAGGCAAGAGGCCAGATGCTCAGGTGTCCTGCTGCTTAAGTGGAAAAATAGGCATTGTAAAGTGCTTTGAAGATCGTCCTGTACCAAATGTGGCAAACGGATACACAAGCTACTCACTGGCTACTTCATATTATGTAAAATAACTTTATGAGAGTCTTTTAAAAAATGTATTGCAATAAAATAACTTAGAGATTTTCTTATTAGTTGCTTTAGACCGAGCAATCGGTACTGATCCTGGCACACGTTAGAATTACCCAGAATGCTTGGTTCTAGTTGAATCAGAATCGGTAGCTGGGGCACTCAGCCATCTTAATTTTTAGAGTGTGTCTAAAGTGCAGTTGCTTTATAATCTTAAAAACATGGCTGCGTGAAATGACTCCAGATTAGGAACAAAGTTCTCCATGTTCTAGAGAGGTCTATTTTGGATTGTGAGTTATCACAAATCAGTAGGTCATGAAATCAGTTTAGTGGGTCATTTGTTGTTCAGTTGCTAAGTCATGTCTAACTCATTGCCACCCTGTGGACTGCAGCATGTCAGCCCTCATCATCTCCCAGAGCTTGCTCAAACTCATGGCCATTGAGTCAGTGATGCTGTCCAACCATCTCCTCCTCTATCGTCCCCTTCTCCTCCTGCTCTCAAACTTTCCCAGCATCAGGGTCTTTTCTAATGAGTCAACTCTTTGCATCAGCTGGCCAAAGTATTGGAGCTTCAGCTTCAGCATCAGTCCTTCCAATGAATATTCAGGGTTGCTTTCCTTTAGGGTTGACAGGCTTTATCTTTGCTGTCCAAGGGACTCTCAAGAGTCTTCTCCAGCACGACAGTTCAAAAGCATCAATTCTTTGGCATTCAGCCTTCTTTATGGTCCAATTCTCATATCCATATTCGACTACTGGAAAAACCATAGTTTGACTATACAGACCTTTGATGGCAAAATGAAGCCTCTGATTTTTAATACACTGTCTAGGTTTGTCACAGCATTTCTTCCAAGGAGCAAGCATCTTTTAATTTTGTGGCTGCAGTGACCATCCACAGTGATTTTAGAATCCAAGAAAATAAAGTCTGTCACTATTTCCATTTCCCCCCCATCTATTTGCCATGAACTGATGGGACCAGATGATGCCATGATCTTAGTTTTTTGAATATTGAGATTTAACTTTTTCACTCTCCTCTTTCACCTTCATCAAAAGGCTTTTTAGTTCCTCTTTGCTTTCTGCCATTAGGGTGGTATCATCTGCACATCTAAGGTTGTTACATATCTCCTGGCAATCTTGATTCCAGCTTGTGCTTCATCCAACATGGCATTTCGTGTGATATACTTCGCATTTAAGTTAAATAAGCAGGGTGACAATATATGGCCTTGATGTACTCCATTCCCAATTTTGAACCAGTCCATTGTTCCATGTCTGGTTCTAGCTGTTGCTTCTTGACCTGCATACTGGTTTCTCAAGAGGCAGGTAAGGTGGCCTGGTATTCCCATCTCTTTAAGAATTTTCCACAGTTTGTTGTGATACAGACAGTCAAAGGCTTTGGTGTAGTCAATAAAGCAGAAGTAGATGTCTTTTTTGGAATTCTCTTGCTTTTTCTATGATCCAGTGGATGTTGGCAATTTGATCTCTGGTTTCTCTGTGTTTTCTAAATCCAGCTTGAACATCCGGAAGTTCATAGTTCACGTATTGTTGAAGCCTAGCTTGGAGAATTTTGAGCAGTACTTTGCTGGTGTGTGAGATGAGTGCAATTGTGTGGTAGTTTGAACATTCTTTGGCATTGCCTTTCTTTGGGATTGGAATGAAAACTGACCTTTTCCCTCCCTGTGGCCACTGCTGAGTTTTCCAAATTTGCTGGCACTTTCACAGCATCATCTTTTAGGATTTGAAATAGCTCTGCTGAAATTCCATCACCTCCACTAGTTTTGTTTGTAGTGATGCTTCTTAAGCCCCATTTGACTTCACATTCCAGGATATCTGGCTCTAGGTGAATGATCACACCATCATGGTTATCTGGGTCATTAAGAGCTTTTTTGTATAGTTCTTCTGTGTATTCTTATCACCATTTCTTAATCTCTTCTGCTTCTGTTAGGTCCTTGCTGCTGCTGCTGCTAAGTCGCTTCAGTCGTATCCGACTCTGTGTGACCCCATAGACGGCAGCCCACCAGGCTCCCCCATCCCTGGGATTCTCCAGGCAAGAACACTGGAGTGGGTTGTCATTTCCTTCTCCAATGCATAAAAGTGAAAAGTGAAAGTGAAGTCGCTCAGTCGTGTCCGACTCTTAGCGACCCCATGGACTGCAGCCTACCAGGCTCCTCCATCCATGGGATTTTCCAGGCAAGAGTACTGGAGTGGGGTGCCATTGCGGGTCATAATCATCATTAAAATGAAATAAAATACAGAAAGAAGCCTGCTTGTGATTAGTGAGATGGTAGGGGGTGAAATGTTTGTTTTAGATCTGTCTAGGTCATGATCTAAGAAGACCAGTATTCTAGAGTCTAGGAAGAGAAGCTTTGTTGCCCTCCACCTCCACAGAATTGTTCTAATTGAAAGAACAAATGGTAGGATTCATACTCTGAGAGGAAGGGGTGTCTCCCCTGGAGATGATGAGTTTGGGGCTTTTTAAATTGCTTTGTTGATTCCACAGGATGTTGTGGCTGTGAGCTGGGAAGCCTGCCATGATATTATTTTGAAAAGTGCTGTGCTTTTCAAACATTGTTCCTCCCAGATGGTTCCCATAGTTAGTTCAGTATAAGCATTTCCTCTCGAAACATTACAAATGTCAAGGGGAGTCATGACCAACATCTCAAGGTGAATTAACCAGACATTCAGATGAGGAAGAAGATGGTTATTTACAAATCTGGATGGAACCTTACGGTATAAGTTTCACTCTAAGAAAACTGAGCTGGCTAAGACAGAGTCATGATAGTCCTTCTGACCCATGGTGTTATGGGGTGGGCACAGGCTGTCACTGACCATGTCTAGAATCAGCCAAATGGTAGGATTCATACTCTGAGAGGAAGGGCTGTCTCGCCTGGAGGTGATGAGTAACAGAATAGAGGACTATCAAGTTGCTATTAGAGAACAAACCCAGAAATTGCATGGAGAAAGTAGGAATAGTGATGAGAGCCTCTAATTTTTGGATGGTCTCTTTTTCCCTGTCCACTAATGTCTTTTCTTCTTCTTTCTTATTTGCCTTTTGCTTTTCTTAATGGGATCTTAATTTTCTGACCAAAGATCAAACCCAGGCCCTCTGCAGTGGAAGTATGGAGTCCTAACCACTGGACTGCCAAGAAATTTTCTGTTTTCTTTTAAATGAGTTTTTCTGGGTTATACTACATCCTTGGCTGCTAATGGACACCATATTTTCAGGATGCTAGCAGTTAGAGATCTTATACCCTTTGTCAATTTGAAAGGAGGTGGGAGGCCACAGTTTTATTAGATGTATACCTGAAATATCTGAATGTCTGAGATGTCCACATTTTATTTCAATATTTTGACACAAGATTTAAGGAAACTATTTCTTTTCTGCCTCCGTATTGAGGAGGAAAGGTTAATATAATATACTTTGTCCTTCAAAAAAAGCTATCTAATGGTTTGATTCACAAGCTTCAGTATTTTGATTTATGAAAGAATTGCTCAAAACCAGTGACTAGTAGTGTTTGCCTTTCTTTCTTAAGAAAAGAAGATTTGCTATGGTCCTCCAATCAGTGGAGTAATTAAAGCTAATTTCTCCATGGACCTTGGAAAAAGTGGCCACAAATAATGGATTTGTCTGTCAAAAAATGTTTAAAGCAAACATCAGTCACCAATCAGCTACAAATCCATTTAAGGCAAAACCAGACCAGCCATGGGCAATTTTTCTCATTAAAGTAGTATTTAAATTGTTGTTTCCAGCTGACATAAGAGACATGTCAAACAAACAACACCTGCAAGAATTGTTGAAGTATTGATTTTTCACCATTCAAAAAGTTTACTATGCAGGTGAAAAATAACTTGCCGTCACAGTGACATTTTCCTAAAGTCTTGCTGGTAGTCAAAGGCATTGTTTTTCCTTAAACACTCAAACTTTAATTACTGAAAAAGGTTAGCATCGAAACCAAATCTAAAGTTGGCAAATTAGAGGTCACATCAGAAAAATAAATTGAGTTAGATTTGAATGAATTTTTCATCTTGTCTCCACCTCCTTCCTTAACCTTCTCTCCCTTCCCAACATGATTATTCTTTCCTGTGTTCACGTTAATTCTGTTAACAACTATGAGTGGATATTTTGACACAACAATATTTTGACCTCTGCTGCTGCTGCTGCTAAGTCACTTCAGTCGTGTCCGACTCTGTGCGACCCCAGAGATGGCAGCCCACCAGGCTCCCCCGTCCCTGGGATTCTCCAGGCAAGAACACTGGAGTGGGTTGCCATTTCCTTCTCCAATGCATGAAAGTGAAAAGTGAAAGTGAAGTTGCTCAGTCGTGTCCGACTCCTAGCAACCCCATGGACTGCAGCCTACCAGGCTCCTCCATCCATGGGATTTTCCAGGCAAGAGTACTGGAGTGGGGTGCCATTGCCTTCTCCAATGCATGAAAGTGAAAAGTGAAAGTGAAGTTGCTCAGTCATGTCCGACTCCTAGCAACCCCATGGACTGCAGCCTACCAGACTCCTCCATCCATGGGATTTTCCAGGCAAGTGTACTGGAGTGGGGTGCCATTGCCTTCTCCTGGTTAGGTACAATTCAGTTCAGTTCAGTTGCTCAGTTGTGTCTGACTCTTTGCAACTCCATGGACTGCAGCATGCCAGGCTTCCCTGTCTATCACTAACTACCAGAGTTTGCTCAAACTCATGCCCATCGAGTAGGAGATGCCATCCAATGATCTCATCCTCTGTCGCCCCCTTCTCCTCCTGCCTTCAGTCTTTCCCAGCATCAAGGTCTTAGTTCTTCACATCAGGTGGCCAAATTATTGAAGCTTCAGTTTCAGCATCAGTCTTTCCAATGAATATTCAGGACTGATTTCCTTTAAGATTAACTGCTTTGATCTCCTTGCAGTCCAAGAGACTCTGAAGACTCTTCTCCAACACCACAGTTCAAAAGCATCAATGCTTCAGTGCTCAGCTTTCTTTAGGGTCCAACTCTCACATCCATACACAACTACTGGAAAAACCATAGCTTTGACTAGATGGACCTTTGTCAGCAAAGTAATGTCTCTGCTTTTTAATATACTCTCTAGATTTGTTACAGCTTTTCTTCCAAGGAACAAGCGTCTTTTAATTTCATGGCTGCAGTCACCATTTGCAGTGATTTTGGAACCCCCCAAAATAAAGTCTGTCAGTGTTTTCATTGTTTCCCATCTATTTGCCATGAAGTGATGGGACGGATGCCATGATCTTAGGTTTTTGAATATTGAGTTCTAAGCCAACTTTTTCACTCTCCTCTTTTACTTTCATCAAGAGGCTCTTTAGTTCCTCTTCACTTTCTGCCATAAGAGTGAAGGTATGTACATATCTGAAGTTATTGATATTTCTCCCAGCAATCTTGATTCCAGCTTGTGCTTCATGCATCCTGGCATTTCGCATAATGTACTCTGCATGTAAGTTAAATAAGCAAGGTGACAGTATATAGCCTTGACATACTCTTTTCCCAATTTTGAACCAGTTCATTGCCCTATGTCCAGTTCTAACTGTTGCTTCCTGACCCGCATAGAGATTTCTCAAGAGGAAGGTAAGGTGGCCTGGTATTCCCATCTCTTTAAGAATTTTCCGCAGTTTGTTGTGATTCAAATCAGAGCTTTTAAAAATAGGTCTAGATGCTGGCAATCAAGATACTTGAATAACTTTCCCTGAAGTTTCTCCTCATATTCGTAGGCAAGTACCATTCTACATATACATTCTCTGCCACCCCCACCAAATCTGAACACTCTCCTTTGACATTTCTGGTCCTTTGACCATCTTGTAATTCTATAGTTGTACTCACCTACAATGGTTCTCTTATTATTGTTGACACCATTCTCTTGTGTAGACTAAGGTTGAATTGGTTTTTGACACAATATTGTACTTTTGGTTAAGTTTATTGTCAAGTAAAACTCCAAAGCCTGCTTCCATCTGTCCCCATAAACATATATACACTTAATTGAATTTTCAAATTCTGTAGTTTTAAATTTCATCAATCTCGCCTATCCAGATCTTAGTGAATTCAAATTTTATAGTATTGCTTATCCTCTTAAGAAACTTATTTGTGTCATCTGAAAATTTGACAATCCTATATTTGCCATTCAGTGAAGTTGTTTGTGGGTTTCCCTGGTTGCTTGGATGGTAAAGAATCTGCCTTCAATGCAAGAGACCTGGGTTCATCCGATCCCTGGGTCGGGAAGATCCCCTGGAGAAGGGAATGGCTACCCACTCCAGTATTCTTGCTTGGAGATATCCATGGACAAAGAGCCTTCTGGGCGGCACTCCATAGGGTAGTAAAAGTTAGACATGAGTGAGTGACTAATACTACAGCTACTAAGTTGCTTGTAAGGAGGATAGAGGCGAGGACCAAGCTCTTTGGAGGAACCCTAGAAAGCTGTTTTTGGAAGAAAATAGAATACTAATTTTTGCAAGATGCAGTTGAAAATAGAACACTATGTTCAAATACATGTGGAAAATGCTACATACTAAAACATGCTTTGAGATTTAAAATACATATTGATAATTAAAAACTCTTAAGAAACTTCCTTCCAGATTGACATTGGTCAAGTAATTTAGCATTTCGAAAGCCATGTCCCACTAGATATTTCTTGATAAAATAAGTTTAAAAAGGCTGGTATAATAAATATTTACTCACTTTGGGATTTTCAGAATCATATTTATGGTAATGTTATAATGTGAATCTGTAGAATATTCAGTTTTTTCTACAGTTTACTGGACCAGAGATTTTTCTTTATGGAGCATCTTTCACGACTGGTACAGTAAATTTGATAAAACCATGTCAGAGAATATTTTGGGGCTATGGTTGTTACATTGGCTCCATGTTTGCCTAACTTTCTAACCTCCAATTTTGTGAACTGATCTAATGAATGACATGCCTCCACCCATGCTATAAGGAAACACTAAAATCACTTTTTGAAAGAACCCATTTTAAAAATCACCTCGAGTCAAAGCCCACTATATTCTTATTCCTATACAATAAAATGTGATCCTTTTAAGGGGACATTCTTAGAGTTTTGACAGATGTACACGTCTGTGTGACCACAGCCTCGGTCAAGACGTAGAGCACGTCCATCACCGCAAAATTGTCCCTTGTGCCTTTTGGTGGTCAGTCTGCTATGATCCACAGCCCAGGCCACCACTAATCTGCTCTTTACTGCTATAGACTGGATTTTCTTTTTTCTAGAATTTCCTGCAAGTGGCATCACACAGCATGTGCTTTTGTGCCTGGCCCATTTTACTCAGCGTGTTTTGCAGAGTCATCCACGTAATTGGATGTAGTTCACTTTATTGCCACTCTGTTTATCCACCCGTCTGTGCTGGGTAGTAAGACTGCTCCTGTTGTTGTTGTGTGTACGTGTTCAGTCATGTTTGAGTCTTTCTGACTCCATGGAGTGTAGACCACCAAGCTCCTCCGCCCGTGGAATTTTTCAGGCAGAAATACTGGAGTGGGTTTCCATTTCCTTCTCCAAAGACTGTTCCTAGTTATTCACTATTTGAAATAAAACTCTCATGAACATTTTATGCAAGTCTGTGTGTGCCCCAGCAGTGTATGCGTTCATTTTTCCACGTGCTTACCGACACTTGGTGTGGTTACTCTTTTTCATCTTAGCCATTACAGTGGGTGAAAAAGGGAATCTCACTGTGGTTTTAATTTGTAATTCTCTGATGACTAATGCTGTTGAACATCTTTTTGAGTGCTATAGGCCATTTTCTATCATTTTTGGTGAAGTACCTGTTTCAATCTTTTGTCCAATTAAAATTTGAGTTATCTTCTAATTATTAATATTTAAGAGTTCATTATATGTTCTTTATGTGTCCTTTTCCAGATATATATGACATATGAAACACACACATCCTATATGTTGTATGTGCATGCACATATATGTATTTACAGGCGCTTCAGTACTAAAGAATCCACCTGCCAGTGTAAGAGGTGTGGATTCGGTCTCTGGGTCCAGAAGATCCCTGGAAAAGAGAATGGCAACCCACTCCAGTATTCTTGCCTGAAGAATCCCATAGACAGAGGAACCTGGCGGGCTATAGTCTATGGAGTTGCAAAGAGTTGGACACAACCAAGAAACTAAGCAACAACATGTATTTATACATATATATATATATTGAGTATGCACACACATAATATTTTTGGTACATATTAGATATTTTCTCCCAGTCTGTGGTCTGCTTTTTAATTTCCTAAAAGGTGTCTTTCTAAAAACAAAACCTTTGAATTTTTTTTTAAAATCCAACTTAAAATTTTTTTTCTTTATTATTCTTGGTTTTTTAGTAATTCTGAGGAATTATTTTGCCTAGCGATGGTCATAAAGGAGGAAGCGACTTTCCCCCCTGTATCTTGTATTGGCTAATTCCAGTCGTTGTGTTAAGACCTACCCCCATTCCCTTCCTTTCCATAGGCTCGTGATGAGTTGGCTGGAAAAGAACCACTTGTTGGGTGTCTACACCAGCCAATTTGACAGCAGCATGGTTATGCCCTATTTAAAAAGAACACAGAGGACATATGTAATACATATGTCTCTTAGAAAAATAGAAAATAGAAAAATATGTCTCTTAGAAAAATGGCCTGAAGGCCTTTCTTAACCACTTTATTAAACAAGTCTTCTAAAGTTACTCTCTGTCACATCACCTTGGAAATTTTCTTCAAGGCACAGTTATATTTGACCATCTTGTTTATTTGTATACCAATTTCTCACATGACTCCCTCATTCGACTTAAGCTTTTCTGTCTTGTTCATATATAATGAACAAACAGATGAGCCAGTAGAGACCAGATTGCATTGTGACTGACAGTATTCACATCAATTTGAGCTCCGTGGCTCCCACCACTTCAGCCTCCAGAAGCCTTCCCTCTCTGTCACTCTCACCCACAGCTTTTGTAAATACTACATGGAGGTGTGGCTTCCCTGGTGGCTCAGATAGTGAAGAATCTGCCTGCAATGCAGGAGACCCAGGTTCAATCCCTGGGTCAGGAAGATCCCCTGGAAAAGGGAATGGCTACCCATTCCAGTATTCTTGCTTGGAGAATCCTATGGACAGAGGAGCCTGGCAGACTACAGTCCATGCATGGGGTCACAAAGAGTCAAGCATGACTGAGGGACTAACACTTTAACTTTCATACGGAGGGTAGGGTGTTTGCATAGAACTATTAAGCCCATTTCTTTCAGGGAGGCAATCTCTCTAATTCTCACTTTAATGAGAACTGAGATTCTCTGAAACTACAATATTCACCCTTTCACGAGTAAGAGATGATCCAGGGTGGAGTAATTGGGGAATTATTAAGAAGATTGCTTCTTTCTATAATTTCCTCTCTAGCCTTTTAGATGGGTAATTAGCAACAGAATATTGGTTTTCTTAGATTGTTGCCTAGTAGCCTAGCCTTGGTTAAAGCAGTCCTGCTGGCATTCTAGGAAAAGGTTTCATTTACTGGCATTTATCATTCAGTTCCTGAAATTCACACTGGGTGAAACCTGGCATGGCAGCTCTCAGCTCAGTTGAAGCTTAAAAGAAAACAGATTCTGCTTTGCTTAAATTGTTTTCGATTGACTGGGTAAGAATAAATTAAAGGTTCTCGTAGGTAATAGCTTCTGAATTCAATTAAAAATATCATCAGGCAGCTGCTTTCTTTTTTTCTGAAAGTACAGAAATGATTTTGAGCTAGTTAATTGATTTTCTTGTGAAGTTTTTTGACTGACAGATTTAGTTGAATTCTTACTCAACATTTTTCATTTGTAGCAATATAGAAATAGAAAATGAGAATCAGACAAAAAATTCTAATTATCCTGCTTTGGTAAAAATCTCAGAGTAATAACATCTTAAAGTCAATTCATCTCTTCATTTGTTCATTCATTTGAACATTGATTCATTGGTCAAATATTTATCTCTTAATTTGGGCCAGGTTCACTGAACAAGTTTTTAATACTTACCACACTTGGGATTTTTGGGTTGTTTATTTGTTTACAAATGACCCTAGTTTGCTGGTCTGTAAATTTCAAGCAAGTTGGGGCCATGTCTGTTTTGTTTACTGCTGGGTCCTAAAGTACCAAGAATAATGGATGGTGTACAGTAGACTTTCAGTAAGCATTTGGTGGAAGAAAGAAGAAAGGACAGAGGGAGGGAAGGTAGGAAGGGAGAAAGCAAGGAAGGAAGAGCAGGAGGTTGGCAGGGGTAGGACTCTGTGCGATGTTCTGTGTACTGCACCCCTTGGGTGGGAGGAGGCTAGGAACATACTTGCCCAGAGACAAGGGCTAGATGATGTACACTCCTACCTAGACTGCAGAACATACTCTGACCTTTGCACCTGCTGGAAACCTCTGCTTGACGCTGTGTGCTCAGTTATGTCTGACTTTTTGTGACCCATTGAACTATAGCCCACCAGACTTCTCTGTCCATTGGATTCTCCAGGCAAGAGTACTAGAGTGGGTTGCTATTTCCTCCTCCAGGGGATCTTCCCAACTCAGGGATCAAACCAGCATCTCTTGCATTTCCTGTACTGGCCGGTGAATTCTTTACCACTGAGCCACCTAGGAAGCCCTGGAACCCTCTCCAATTATCTGCATTGCTCTCTGTCTCTTCATTCACATATTTACTTAAGTGTTCCATATCTGACCCCTTTCCTGACCATCTTTTTTAAAGCACCATACCTCACTCTTATTACATTAAGTGTTTAGATTTTAGAATATTAGTCAGGGCGTCTTTGTTTTGTTCACCATGTCTGGCACACGGTATATCCTAAATCAATTTTTGTATAATAGATGAAGTGTTCCCCAAATGCAACACAGTTAGTTAATTGCCTCTTTTGCTCCTTCTCTACCTCTAGAAAAATATCTTTGGGAAACGTGAGCAAGAGCAAGAGGTATTATATCACCATAATGATATCACCATGGAGCATGTACTTACAAATAATACACAGTTTTGTCCTATTCATGTGATTTTAGAGACACCTTCATCTATCAGTTACCAACTTGTGGCTCATGAGGTTAGAAAGGTTCTTGGAACTCTTTTTAATATTTCAAAAAGTTTAATAAAACCCATGCAGTTATCCTTAATAAGGCTGTGGGGAAAAACAAAATAAATAGTCCAGAGGTTGCAAAATTTTCTCAAGTCACAGTGATTTGATAATTTTTTCATAGTATTTATAAGCCAAAAAAATGTCTTAACCATCTTATTTATTAAATATTTATATCCGCACAACTTGTTAGTAATAGTTTGTGTAAGAAATACTGCTATATTTCCCTAGAAATTTTAAAATATCTTGCAGGGCTCTTGTGAATTTTTTGTGGTACTCTGAAGTGATTTAGAACAGAGTTTAGGAACCATGGTGCTCACCAAAGCTTCTGAACAATGAATGAATGTTCACTATATTAATAAGACCAAATTACTGTAATTCCAGTTTAACTTGGTCATTGACAGTATCCTCAGAATCCTGGGACAAGATTGCCAAGCCAAATGCAACTATCAGAGCACAAGTTGAGTGGTTGTAGTGTTTCAGTTGAATGGGTTAATTCTGCCACTGTGACAGCCAGTGTTAAGCAACCAAGGGTTCTATGTTGCCTAGACTGAACAAGGAAAAAAGAGAGGACTCAACCTATTAAAATTAGAAATGAAAGTGGACATCACTATCAACTTTACAGAAATAAAAAAGGATTAAACAGAAGTAATATGGACAATTGTATGCCTATAATTGGATTAATTAGATTAAACAGACCAATTACTACAAAGATACAGACTACCAAAACTGACTCAATAAAAAATACAAAATCTGAATAGACCTGTAACAAAAAGTAAATTTAGCCAAAACTATGCACAAAGAAAAGTCTAGGCCTGGAAGTTTTACTGGTTAATTTAATAAAACATTTAAAGAATTAATACCACTTCTCCATGAATTCTTCCAAAAAACAGAAGAGGAGTGAACAATTTCAACTCATTTTATGGGATCACTTTTATGCTGATGCAAAATCCAGACAAGGACATGACAAGAAAGGAAAACTATGGGCCAATATTTTTATGAATATAGATACAATCTTCAACAAAGTATAGCCAACCAGATATGGGAACATATTAAAAGAATTATATATATACACCATGACCAAGTGGAATTAATGCAAAGTTGGTTTTTACATCTGAAAATCTGTGTAATGTGTGTGTGTTTATGTGCTGTATGCTCAGTTGTATCTGACTCTTTGTGATCTCATGGGAGTCCACCAGGCTTCTCTGTCCATGGGATTTTTCTAGGCAAGACTACTGGAGTGAGTAACCATTTCCTCCTCCAGGGGATCTTTTTGGCCCAGGGATCGAACCCACATCTCCTGCATTGGTGGGTGAATTCTTTACCACTGAGCCACCTGGGGAGCCCAATATGTAATAATAAAGAACAAAATCTCACATTATCATCTGAATAGTGAAAAGAGAAAGTGTTAGTCACTCAGTCATTTCTGACTCTTTGTGACCCTATGGACTGTAGCCCACCAGGATCCTCTGTCCATGGAATTTTCCAGGCAAGAATACTGGAGTGGATTGCCATTCCCTTCTCCAGGAGATCTTCCCGACCCAGGGATATCTGAATAGATGCAGCAAACCTATTTGAAATAATCCAATACCCTTTCATGATAAAGTCACTTTAAAAATTAGGAATAGAGGGGAACTTTCTCAATCCAATAAAGGGTATCAAGTCCACAGCTAATATCACACTTGCTGATGAAAGACTGAAAACTTTCCCCCTGAAGTCAGGAACAAGACAAAGATGTTTGTTCTCATCACTTCTAGTCTACATTGTGCTAGAGATTCTAGTCAGTGGATTTTACCAAGAAAGTGAAATGAAAGTCTTCAAGATTGGAAAACAAGAAGTAAAACTATTTCAAGGTTGGAAAACAAGAAGTAAAACTGTTTCTATTCACAGATGTCATGATTTTGTATTTAGAAAATCCTAAGCAATCCAACCAGTCCATCCTAAAGGAGATCAGTCCTGGGTGTTCATTGGAAGGACTGATGCTGAGGCTGAAACTCCAATACTTTGGCCACCTCATGCAAAGAGTTGACTCATTGGAAAAGACCCTGATGCTGGGAGGGATTGGGGGCAGGAGGAGAAGGGGACGACAGAGGATGAGATGGCTGGATGGCATCATTGACTCCATGGACATAAGTTTGGGTGGACTCTGGGAGTTGGTGATGGACAGGGAGGCCTGGCGTGCTGTGATTCATGGGGTCGCAAAGAGTCAGACACAACAGCGACTGAACTGAACTGAACTGAACTGAAGCAATCCACTAAAAACTAGTAGAAGTTCAGAAAAAATATAGGTTATAATATTAATATACAAAAATCAATTGTAGACAGGGGCAGGGGACTAAGTACAAACTACTATGTATAAAATGACCTGTAAGGATGTATTGTACACCACAGGGAGTATAGCCAATATTTTTATAATAAAATTGATTGGAGTATCATCTATGAAAATTTTGAGTCACCATGTTGTACACATGAAACTAATATATGATATTATAAATCTATGTACCTCAATTTAAAATGACTAATTATAGTTCTGTACACTAGCAATGAGTAATCTTAAAATGAAATTCAGACTTTTTTTTTACAATAGCTTAAAAAGAATAAAATACTTAGGATAGGTTTTACAAAAGTGTGAAACTTACACTCAGTAATCTTTAAAACATTGTTGAAAATGATTAATGAGGACTAAAATAAATAAAAGGACATTTTCTGTGCATGTGTCATCGTCTAACAGTTGATCTACAGATTGAATTCTTGAATTTTTCTCCCTCAATTGATCTAATTCAAAGTAATCCTTATCAATCTCAGACTTGGTTTCTTTGCAAAAATTGACAAGCTGTTCTAAAATTCATATGGGGATTCAAGGAAACTGAAAGAGTCAAAATGATCTTGGAAAAGAACAAAGCTGTAAGTTGGAGGGCTTAAATTTCCCAACTTCAAAACTGGCTGTAAAGCTACAGTAATCCAGACAGTGTGGCACTGGCAGAAGGACACACGTCTGGGTCAGGGGAGTGAACTGAGAGTCCAGGGTTTATAAATAAACCCTCCATTTATAGGCAGTTGAGTTTTGACACATGTACCAAAAAAATTAAATGGGGGAAAGAATAACATTTTCAATAAATGAGACTGGGGCAACTGAATATCTGCATGCAAATAGTAAAATAAAGTTGGACCTATATCTCACATCATATACAAAAATTAAGTAAAAGTGCATCACAGACCTAAATGTAAGAGCTGAAATTATGGCACTCTTAGAAGAAAACATGGGCATAGATCTGTTACCTGGAATTTGGCAGTGGTTTTTTAAAATATAAAAACAAAAGTATAAGAAACAAAAGAAAAAAATTGACTATTGGACTTTATCAAAACTAACACTTTTGTACTGCAAGGAACATAATCAAGAAAGTGGAAGGACAGCCCACTGAATAGAAGAAAATATTTGCAAATCATATATCTAATAAGGGACTTGTATCTAGAGTATATAAAGGACTCTCAGAACTCAAAAATAAAAAGACAAACTAATTAAAAAATCAGAAAGGATCTGAACAGACATGTCTCCAAAAAAGGTACACAAATGGTAAATCAAAACCATAATGGGATATCACTTCATATGCTGCTGCTAAGTCGCTTCAGTCGTGTCTGACTCTGTGCGACCCCATGGACAGCAGCCCACCGGGTTCCCCCGTCCCTGGGATTCTCCAGGCAAGAACACTGGAGTGGGTGGCCATTTCCTTTTTCAATGCATGAAAGTGAAAAAATAAAGTGAAGTTGCTCAGTCGTGTCCAACTCCTAGCGACCCCATGGACTGCAGCCCACCAGGCCCTTCCGTCCATGGGATTTTCCAGGCAAGAGTACTGGAGTGGGTGCCATTGCCTTCTCCGATCATTTCATGTATGTATAATAGAAAGATGTGTAAGTTCTTGCTTGGGTGGCACGTGTACTAAAATTGGAATGTTACAGAGGAGATTAGCATTACCCCTGTGCAAGGATGATACGAACTCATGAAGAACAAGCACTGGAGAGGAAGTGGAGAAATTAGAACCCTCATACACTGCTATTCAGTTCAGTTCAGTCGCTCAGTTGTGTCCGACTCTTTGCAACCCCATGAATCACAGCACGCCAGGCCTCCCTGTCCATCACCAACTCCTAGAGTTCACTCAGACTCACGTCCATCGAGTCGGTGATGCCATCCAGCCATCTCATCCTCTGTCATCCCCTTCTCCTCCTGCCCCCAATCCCTCCCAGCATCAGGGTCTTTTCCAATGAGTCAACTCTTCACATGAGGTGGCCAAAGTACTGGAGTTTCAGCTTTAGCATCATTCCTTCCAAAGAAATCCCAGGGCTGATCTCCTTCAGAATGGACTGGTTGGATCTCCTTGCAGTCCAAGGGACTCTCAAGAGTCTTCTCCAACACCACAGTTCAAAAGCATCAATTCTTCAGCGCTCAGCCTTCTTTACAGTCCAACTCTCACATCTATACATGACCACAGGAAAAACCATAGCCTTGACTAGGTGAACCTTTGTTGGCAAAGTAATGTCTCTGATTTTGAATATGCTATCTAGGTTGGTCGTAACTTTTCTTCCAAGGAGTAAGCGTCTTTTAATTTCATGGCTGCAGTCACTATCTGCAGTGATTTTGGAGCCCAGAAAAATAAAGTCTGACACTGTTTCCACTGTTTCCCCATCTATTTCCCATGAAGTGATGGGACTGGATGCCATGATCTTCGTTTTTCACTCTCCACTTTCACTTTCATCAAGAGGCTTTTTAGTTCCTCTTCACTTTCTGCCATAAGGATGGTGTCATCTGCATATCTGAGGTTATTGATATTTCTCCTGGAAATATGGATTCCAGCTTGTGTTTCTTCCAGTCCAGCGTTTCTCATGATGTACTCTGCATATAAGTTAAATAAACAGAGTGACAATATACAGCCTTGACGTACTTCTTTTCCTATTTGGAACCAGTCTATTGTTCCATGTCCAGTTCTAACTGTTGCTTCCTGACCTGCATACAAATTTCTCAAGAGGCAGGTCATGTGGTCTGCTATTCCCATCTCTTTCAGAATTTTCCACAATTTATTATGATCTACACAGTCAAAGCCTTTGGCATAGTCAATAAAACAAAAACAGATGCTTTTCTGGAACTCTCTTGCTTTTTCCATGATCCAGCAGTGGAAAAACCATAGCCTTGAAGAGACGGACCTTTGTTGGCAAAGTAATGTCTCTGCTTTTCAATATGCTATCTAGGTTGGTCATAACTTTCCTTCCAAGGAGTAAGCATCTTTTCATTTCATGGCTGCAATCACCATCTGCAGTGATTTTACAGCCCCGAAAAATAAAGTCTGACACCATTTCCACTGTTTCCCCATCTATCTGCCATGAAGTGATGGGACCAGATGCCATGATTTTAGTTTTCTGAATGTTGAGCTTTAAGCCAACTTTTTCACTCCCCTCTTTCACTTTCATCAAGAGGCTTTTTAGTTCCTCTTCACTTTCTGCCATAAGGGTGGTGTCATCTGCATATCTGAGGTTATTGATATTTCTCCCGGCAATCTTGATTCCAGCTTGTGTTTCTTCCAGTCCAGCATTTCTCATGATGTACTCTGCATATAAGTTAAATAAACAGAGGGACAACATACAGCCTTGACGTACTCCTTTTCCTATTTGGAACCAGTCTGTTGTTCCATGTCCAGTTCTAACTGTTGCTTCCTGACCTGCATATAGGTTTCTCAAGAGGCAGGTCAGGTGGTCTGGTATTCCCATCTCTTTCAGAATTTTCCACAGTTTATTGTGATCCACACAGTCAAAGGCTTTGGCATAGTCAATAAAGCAGAAATAGATGCTTTTCTGGAACTCTCTTGCTTTTTCGATAATCCAGCGGATATTGGCAATTTGGTCTCTGGTTCCTCTGCCTTTTCTCACTGCTATTAGGAATGTAAAATAGGACACTTTGGAAAACAACCTGGAAACTCCTCAAAAGGTAAACATACTGTCCCCTTGCCTGTGTGCATGCTCAGTCATGTCTGACTCTTTGTGACTCTATGGACTGTAGCCCGCCAAGCTCCTCTCTCCTTGAAATTTCCCAGGCAAGGATAGTAGAGTGGGTTACCATTTCCTACTCCAGGGGATCTTCCCAACCCAGGGATCGAACTTGCATCTCTGGCATTGGCAGGTGGGTTCTTTACCACTGTGTCACCTGGGAAGCCCTCAAGTCATTCTATGACCCAACAATTCCATCCCTACACCCAAAAAAACACATGTCCACCAAAATATGTTGTATGTGAAAGATTACAGCGGCATTCTTCATAACAGTCAAAGAGTAGAAATAATCCAAATACCCACTAACTTTAATAATAAGTGGTATAGTCATACAAGGAAATATTATTTGGCAATAAAAAGGAATGAAATATTGGCACATGCTACAACATAGATGAAGCTTGAAACACTAAATGAAGAAAGCCATTCACAAAAGGCCACATATTCTTTGAGTGATATAAAATGTCCAGAACAGGCAAATCCATAGGTACAGAAGTGTATCAGTTTTTATCTAGGGCTGGGAGTGTTTGGGAAGTGACACCTAAAGAGAATAGAGTTTCTTTTGGAGTGATGAAAATGTTCTAAAATTTATTGTGATGATATTCTCACAATTCTGAGAATATGCTAAAAACCATTGAATTGTACAGTTGAAGTGAATGGTGTGCCATATGATATTTATATTTTAATAAAATTGCTACCAAAAGGGTCAATAATGTATTAACCAAAGACTGTACTCACTGAGGGATTTCCCAGGTGACACTGGTGGTAAAGAACCCGCCTGCCAATGCAGGAGACATTAGATTCAATTTCTGGGTTGGGAAGATCCCTTGGAGGAGGAAATGGCAACCCACTCCAGTATTCTTGCCTGGGAAATCCCATGGACAGAGGGGCCTGGCGGGCTACAGTTCATAGGGTTGCACAGAGTCAGACACGTCTGAAGCAACTTAGCACACACAGACACATACTCATTGAAGATGAAACTAATGAATTGGAAGACAGACCTGAGAAAATCACTCTGAATGCAACACAGAAACATCAAGAAATGGAGAACTTGAATGGGATACATGTTTGGGATACAATCTCTGTCAGATGTCTAGCAGAGAGCCAAAAAAGAGAGAATAGCACTGAAACATGTATATTATCATATGTGAAATAGATCACCAGTCCAGGTTTGATGCATGAGGCAGGGTGCTCAGGGCTGGTGCACTGGGATGACCCTGAGGGATGGGATGGGGAGGGTGGGGGGAGGGGGGTTCAGGATGGGGGACACATGTGCACCCGTGGCTGATTCATGTCAGTGTATGGCAAAACCAATACAATATTGTAAAGTAATTAGCCTCCAAGTAAAATAAATAAATTAGTTTTTTTTTTTAAAAGAAAAGCAAAAAAATAAAGGAAATGAAGATATTTTAAAAAATTGACCATGGCTAAGTAGTTTTCATGATTTAAGATAGATCAGAAGTCCAAGTCTGAAGGATTTTATGAAAAAGGAGCTGTTGCATAGTCATATTTAAAGAAAACTTTAAATCCAATTGAGAGAAAAATCATATTGCTTATAAAGGAATGGTATTTAGCCTGACAAAACAATTCTGTTCAGTAGCAATGGGTGCCACAAAACGAAGAAACATCTTTAAGGTGCAGAGGAAAAGAAAAATCAACTTTTACCTAAAACTGTAACTTTTGGGTTGGTCAATAAAAAAATCTCAGGCATCCTAAAAAGTAATTGTTACTACTCATAGCTCTCTGCTTTTGAACTTCTGGAGCAGGAAGGAAATTAAGCCTGGAAGAAAGCTATGGAGTCAAGAAGCAACGCTAAACAACAAAATTCTAAGTGTGCTGAACAAGTAAGAATGTCGCTGAGCCCCATCCAACCATCTTATATTTCATATCAAGGTATCAGGCAATATGATTAAACTTGGTATTGAACAGATTTGGGGTCTTAAGCTATTTTGAGAATCTTTTTGTCTGGCATGAAAAGATTGAATTTTTACAGATGGAACCATGATTTAAAATGTTGCTCAGGTAGAGGTGTATGTGTGTGTGTTTCAGCGAGAGGCATTAGTTTGTTAACAAGTCTCCCCTGTCTCCAGGGAATTTGTGGTTGGCAAAAGACCAAATTATTGAAGTGCAGGCATCAGAGCTGTCCCCACGGTTCTTTACCCCATCTCTCCATCCTCTATTTCTTACACTTCACTCTTCTCACTCCCATTTCCCTTCTCTGTTCCTATTGGGAGTGACCCCTTCATTGATTGCTGGACACTGGGTGAGAAGCAAAAAAGCTGTTCAGTGTATCCATGTCGTGGGACCCTTTTGGCAATTAGTTACATCTAATCTAAAGTCACTGATGACTATTCAACTGGAAGTTTTGCTTCTTTTAAAAACCATGGCATGTTCAATATACAGTTTAAATATGAGATGACCTGACCACTGCTGGCCAGGCCTCGGAGAAGCAAGTGTCCTGTGACTTACACAATGTACCTGGCTCAAAGTCTTAGGAAATGCATGGATCATTGTTCTGGTATGAAGTAGCTGCTGCTAGGTGCCTCTTCAGACCATTTGTCAATCCCCTTTCAGGAAAACCCACTCTCCCAGGGTTCTACCAGGGTATCTCTGGATGGTAACTTTTGGTAGAGTGAAGTATTATTCCTGTCTCAATGAGCTGATGCATTGCCTCAAGCTTCGTCCTCTTCTTTGGGTCATATTGTTTACTTTTCCCTTTTATCTTGTGAGGAACTGCTGCTTTCACAGCACACCTCATTCTGAGCACTGACGTCAACGAGCTGATGGCTTCCATGCAGTTGGCAGAGCTCAGCTCACAGTTCTCTCTCTCATCCGCTTGAACAATCACAAACAGAAAGTCAAGCAGACCCTTTTCCGCACTTGTGCTATATTTATTCTTAGCACTCTGCTGAGACTTGGCAACAGTCAGTGGAGCCAGCAGATACTTTGTTTGGATTAGGTCAACAGTCATCCTCTGAGATTTTCATCTATCTTGTTTGTTATGATGCAGTGGTCCCCGTTCCAGCATTCCATCCAAATCACAAATGGCTTAGATAAATCCATCTTGATAAATGACATGGAGAGATGAATCACTGGTATTTATTTGCTTTGAAATTCATGTTTAAATCAATCATTATTAATTAAATGACATTGATGTGTGTCTACCAACACTATTTTCTTAGTTAAGAAAACATGGATGGAAACTCTTAAAGAATTCCAGTTTCTCTAAACTATCCTAATGCTGCTGCTGCTCTTTAGTTGCTGAGTTGTGTCCAGCTCTTTGCGACCCTATGGACTGTAGACCTCCAGGCTCCTCTGACATGGGATTTCCCAGGGAAGAATACAGGAGTGGGTTACCATTTCTTTCTCCAGGGATCTTCCTGACCCAGGGATCGATCGTGCATCTCCTGCTTGGCGGGTGGATTCTTTACCACTGAGCCAGCTGGGAGGCCCTAAACTATCCAGAAGTGTGTAAATATGTCGCTGCTTAGAAAGGCCATTGTCACTGCTGTTATAATTTCAGTTATTCTGAAGAAGGTGTTAATAATCTTGCAAATATATATTTAGTAGCTTTCTGTTTAAAGGAAGAGAATAGAGAAATGTGTATATACTCTGTAGAATGAAGCTATGCTGTTGTTATTAAAGTTCCTGTGTAGATTTCTACAAATACAAAGATTTCATGCTTTGTATTTTGACCTTCATAAATTTCTTGTCTTTAGAAATATAGATTTTCCATATCAGATATCCAGTTCTACTGCCTTTGCAATATGCTTCTCGTTTCATCATCATATCACCCGCCTCACCAAATTGTGTAACACTTCACAATATTCAACCTCTGGTGTCTACTTTGATCTTCACAACAGTCTTGTGACATAGGGCCACCAGATATTGTATGACTTTTCATTTTACCTTAGGTGTGAATTTTTTTTCTCTTATAATTAGTGTAGTTATAGTAAAATAACTTATGCTGTAAGAATTGTACCATGTCCAGTAAAAACCAGAAGAAATGTTAAGATGTTGGGAAAACAGAGTCATTTTTGACTTAGGAGTCAGAGCCTCCTGCATGTACAGTGGAATAAACCTGGAAGCAAGATAATGGGAAAAGGATGGTATCTAGTAAATGCCAAAAAAACACAAAACAACAAAACAAAACCACAAACCTGGAGCTACACATAGAACACTGCCATATTTGGCTTCTCAGTCTCTTCATGTTTTTCACGCATGCCTCTCAGGCCACACATTGATCTCTGAACTACATTTCCTTTCTTCTCCCCCTGCCCTCCCTCTCCCCAGAAATTGTGTGCCTTATTTTTAAAAAGCTTTACCTGCATTACAGTTTTAAGATATAGGATGTGGAAGAGTCTGAGTACTGTATAAGTCAGGGCAAGTAACTGCCAGCGGCTATAACAGTCAAACTTTAAAATCTCATTTACTTAACACAACAAAGTATTACTTCTTACTCTTGTCACAGTCAAGTGCAGGCCAGGCAGATTTTCTTTAGTGGGATCTCATAGGTCCAGGCTGCTTTCATACTGTAACATGGGAAGGCAGAGATTCACACATGCTCATAACCGCCTTGGATGCAGAGAAGAACACCATTTACATTCACATTTCCATTGGTCAGAACTGGTCATGAGGTCTCAAGTCAAGTACAATGTTGAGAAATGCAGAGAAACATATTGAGTATCTGGTGATCACTAACTGTACCTCCTGGGCTTCCTTGGTGGCTCAGCTGGTAAAGAATCCGCTTGCAGTGCAAGAGATCTGGGTTTGATACCTGGGTTGGGAAGATCCCCTGGAGAAGAGAACAGCTACCCACTCCAGTATTCTGGACTGAAGAAATCCATGGACTGTATAGTCCATGGGGTCACAGAGTTGGGCACAACTGAGTGATTCTCACTTTCAACTGTATCTCCTGGGCTTTCCTGAATTTTCATTGGAAGGACTGATGCTGGAAGCTGAAGCTCCAATGCTTTGGCCACCTGATGAAAAGAGCTTACTCCTTGGAAAAGACCCTATTGTTGGGAAAGATTGAGGGCAGGAGAAGGGGGTGATAGAGGATGAAATGGTTAGATGATATGACTGACTCAATGGACATGAGTTTGAATAAACTCTGGGATATAGTAAAGGATGGATAAGCCTGGCATGCTGCAGTCCATGGGGTCACAAAGAGCTGGACACGACTGAACAACTGAACTATGAATGTAAAGAGTGATTTCAACTCATAGAAAATTAGACTGAAAAAGATTTTACAGAACATCTAGTTTAATCTGTTGCCTTATAGCATCAGAGGTTAAAGAGGTTGAATGATTTGGCCAAATTTGCACTAAGTGGCAGAGGAAGGCGTGATCATAAGTAGTGCTTACTAAGCTCTCATCATGTGCCAGGCACTATGTTAACACATCTGTGTGCCTTATCTCCCTGAAGCCTCACATTGACCCATAAGACAGATGCTGTTCTTATCTTCATTTTAAGGATGACAAATTAAAGCTCAGAGAAGACAGGCAAGCAACTCAGGTCATGCAGTTAATAAATGGCAGAAGGCAAATTCAAACCCAAACTGCCTGTCATGAAAATGTCAACATGTATCACTCGATGGCCACTATTTTTGTTCTGATTTCCAAAGCCTTTTTCTGATCATACCAACAGACTACGTAGGGATTAAATATGGACATCTTCATGAAAAAATTATGCTACAGAAAATTTAAGACCTAAACTGTCCAGTGTCTCTACTTGTCTAGAAGATAGGTTGAAGTTATTTGTGAGAGCAGAGAGAAAGCAATGCCATAAACATAGGGAAATAACACTAGATTATCATGGTGAAACTTGCTCCTAGCTTTGGGCATGGTTTTTCCATAAAGCACATGAGTGTTTTCTGTCATGTCAGACTTTATTTTTCTGGGCTCCAAAATCACTACAGATGGTGACTGCAGCCATGAAATTAAAAGACGCTTACTCCTTGGAAGGAAAGTTATGACCAACCTAGATAGCATATTCAAAAGCAGAGGCATTACTTTGCCAACAAAGGTTCATCTAGTCAAGGCTATGGTTTTTCCTGTGGTCATGTATGGATGTGAGAGTTGGACTGTGAAGAAGGCTGAGCACTGAAGAATTGATGCTTTTGAACTGTGGTGTTGGAGAAGACTCTTGAGAGTCCTTTGGACTGCAAGGAGATCCAACCAGTCCATTCTGAAGGAGATCAGCCCTGGGATTTCTTTGGAAGGAATGATGCTAAAGCTGAAATTCCAGTACTTTGGCCACCTCATGTGAAGAGTTGACTCATTGGAAAAGACTCTGATGCTGGGAGGGATTGGGAGCAGGAGGAGAAAGGGATGACAGAGGATGAGATGGCTGGATGGCATCACTGACTCGATGGACGTGAGTCTCAGTGACCTCTGGGAGTTGGTGATGGACAGGGAGGCCTGGCGTGCTGCGATTCATGGGGTCGCAAAGAGTTGGACATGACTGAGCGACTGATCTGATCTGATTTAAGTAAAGGACATTAACCTTGCCTAAACCAAAGGTCTATCTAGTCAAGGCTATGGTTTTTCCAGTGGTCATGTATGGATGTGAGAGTTGGACTGTGAAGAAGGAAGAGTGCCAAAGAATTGATGCTTTTGAAGTGTGGTGTTGGAGAAGACTCTTGAGAGTCCCTTGGACTGCAAGGAGGTCCAACCAGTCCATCCTAAAAGAGATCAGTCTTGGGTGTTCATTGGAAGGACTGATGCTGAAGCTGAACCTCCAATAGTTTGGCCACCTCATGTGAAGAGTTGACTCATTGGAAAAGACCCTGATGATGGGAGGGATTGGGGGCAGGAGGAGAAGGGGATGACAGAGGATGAGATGGCTGGATGGCATCACCGACTTGATGGACATGAGTTTGGGTAAACTCCGGGAGTTGGTGATGGACAGGGAGGCCTGGCGTGCTGCAGTTCACAGGGTCGCAAAGAGTTAGACATGACTGAGCGACTGAACTGAACTGAGGAAATATTAACTTACACCTGCAGGGCAGATGAATGGAGAAAGCAGATGTTGCAACATCTGTTTAAGAACCAAATACTAAATTAGATATCATGGTCGTTTCTTGTGGTTCTTGTTCTTCTACATGATAGCAATGCTGGAAGTTTTAGTCATAATTGTTCACATCTACTTATTTGATCAAGTAGTAGGCATCAAAGCCTAGATTTTATTTTGGAAAAGTTAGCTAGTTTACCATCCATGCAACATTTATTTCTATTAAAAAAAAAAAAAGTCAAAAATAGATGTATAAAATGGTTTCTCATTAAGATTAAATTATGATGTGTTTTGCACAGTACCTGGAATATAGTAAGCACTCAACAGATGGAATCCCTTGCTATTCTTCTTCTCACTATTATTATTATTACTCTTATTGCTATTACACATCTTACCCTGTAAATCACTACAGAATCAGTTTTTCCTTTCTTTCAATGTTGATTTTGTTTTTAAAAATATTTATTTACTTATATTTATTTGGCTGTGCTGGGTGTTAGTTGTGGTACATGGGGTCTAGTTCCCTGACCAGGGGTCAAACCTGGGTCAGAGGTCAAACCTGTGCTGCCTGAACTGGGAGCCCAGAGTCTTAGCCTCTGGACTACCAAGGAAGTCTCACAACCTTGATGTTTTTGCAAAACTCTGTATACCAGTAGGGAATGAAACTTCACTGGGGAGATGGGGCAGTTATGACACAATTACCTATGACAGAATCCTGTTTACTTGCTGAAATGATTGCTTGTCTGACTGGGTTCACCATATTGCCAGGCTGTTTTAGACCCAGAGTGCAGTTGGATGCCACCAATTGGTCCAACAGGAAGGCATGAACCTACAAAGTTTCTAAAACATACGGACAAAGGCCACATAAAGCATGAGATAATTGACTGAGTATCATTCCAAATAAGTGTTTCAAAAGAAAAATAAATTTCTGTTATCTGGTCTTGATGAAGTCTCCTGGGGAAGGAAGCATGCAGTCCAGGAAGAATTAGTCTAGTTGCCATTAGAAGAATTGGTGGGAGTCCCAGCTCTTGTTACTGATTTGTTGAGTCCCTTACTTTCTTCAGAGGTGTCTGTTTTTAATTTTTCTTTTCTACTGTTAAATGGGGTAGTTATTTTTGAGAGTCTAATAAGATATATAAGGCTTAAAAATTTCCCTATTCATATAAAACCCCATCATAATATGAGAAGTCTAAAAATTCACTTGTGTAAAATAGTAAGTCATTTATTTCATGAGAAATAAAATGCAGGAAGTTCCAGGGTCCAAGTGCGTCATCCCCACTACCCAAGGCCCACTGAAGTTTGGGATTTCGAAGTTTCCTGTTTAACCAGCCCGTTTGGGCCAAGAGAATTGAACCCTGGCCCATTCAGGATTCAGAGGACTGTTTTCCTTTCCCCAAATAGTTTGAGATTGTTTACTCTTTCTGCTTCTGATGTCACTTTTTCCCTGCTCCCACCGAAATAAACTTTAGCTTTTCCTGATTGAGACAGGGCAATCTTGTTATATCCAAAATCATTTTATCAGGGGATTTTCACTGTAGGTCTTTAGAGTTATAGAGGTGAAGTAAGTTACCCATGGTCAGTGTGTAATGCAATAGAGAGAAGTTTGTTCTCCTACTCGTTAATAGGGAAAGCTCTGCGGTTTACTTGAGATAATAATTTGATACACTGTAATTCATGCTCTGCATGAACTGAGAGGAGGAATTGGCATTTTTACTGAAGGGATGGTATGCTGAGGGAGGGGTGGAGGGTGGAGAAAACACAAAAAAGAGAAAGCAAGAAAAGAGAACAGGGAGAAAGGGACTGGAAGAATACTGTGCTCAGAGCTCCTGGTAATCCCTGGATGTTCAATGTATGTAAAATATCCAGATATATACTTGAGGTCATGGGTATTCCTGTGGAGATCTGGGAAGGGGTTGAATTCTGAATGTGGGTTTCTGTTAAATTGATATGGGAAGAACACAGATGAACATGGACATTTAGGACCCCTTCTGACATCCGAGCTGTTTGTGAAAGGTCCCAATACTACTTAATAAGGTAATTACTCATGGCCAAGTCATTAAAAATGTACACTAGAATCTTGGTGAAACGGTCTCAATTTAACATCAACTTGTGAGTCTGGATCCATATATCGTCTGTAGAAAGCTTAATTTATGTCTTTTGTTTGATCTAATTCCAGGATATGGTTAAGTTTTAAGACTTACAGCTAAAAACACCACTTTCCCTTAAATCCTTTTAGATTGGAAACAAAGCCAGAATTCACAACTGGTCCCTTCACTGCAGATCAAATAAGCAGGGCTCTGTTGAGTAGCATATTGAAACCTTTAGAATTCTTTGCACAAAATTGAAACTGCAGAGAATGTCATTTTTTGGAAATAAATCCATCCCATGGCCATTGCATATAAATTTTCCACTCTGTTCTGAAGCCATAAAGAAAATTATCTTCAGCTCTTCATCTACATGTAGTTGATATATAGGAGGAAAAGCTCACTTTAATAGCATATAAAATATTTATTATCTATGTTATTAAAACATTACCCAAGACCAGTGGTTCCTGCTTTGCGCAAATAGCCCCTGAAAAATATCACACATTCTCATTGTTAATAGTGACTTCCCAAGACAGGATACTCCCTTAGGAGTTGGGGCAGGAAGGGGAAGAAATGTTTCCATTTTCAAGAAGTGGGTGAAAAGCAGGTCAGAATTTCAGGGCTTTGTGTGCAGTTATGAAGCCTCATTTTGAGAATCTGACCATTGTAAGTTGAACTGTGTCCTCCTAAATTCATCTGTGAAAGTCTTGACCTCCCTGTTATTTCAGAATGTGACCTTATTTGAAGATACAGTCTTTAAATAGAGATAATCAAGCTAAAGGAGGCCTTTAGGGTGAAACCTAATCCAGTATGTATATGTGTGTGGGTGTGTGCACGTGCTCAGTCACTCAGTCCTGTCCGACCCTTTGCGACCACGGAGACTGTAGCCCATCAGGCTCCTCTGTCCATGGCAAGAATACTGGAGTGGATTGCCATTCCCTTCTCCAGGGGATCTTCCCATCCCAGAGACTGAACCTGCATCTCTTGAATTTCCTGCATTGGCAGGTAGGTTCTTTACCAGCTGAGCCACCAGGGAAGCCCCAATCCAATATGACTGGTATCCTTATAAAAAGGAAAAATTAAAGAACAAATTCCAAGTCTTGATTGTCCTAAGGCATCTCAGATCTTTTTTTTTTTTTAAAGCATAATGTGGATAGGACATGGATTAACAGCCAGAATTTTCAGGAGGACAGGGACAATTCTGGTAAACTTAACATCAGATTCTATCAAGACCATCTCATATAATCCATAAAAACAAGTGCCAAGTATAAAAAAAAAAGTCAACATACTATATAGGAATAAATGTTAAGCCAGATCTAAAGTAAAATTAAAAGAGCAAGTTCTGTTTACTTTTAATTGTCAGAGACAGAACCAAGTGCAAATATTTCAAACATAGATTACTTTAAACACAAATTAAGCCAATTCCTGCCTTGCAGGTGGATTCTTTACCAACTGAGCTGTCAGGGAAGCCTAAATTAATACACATGACAATATTTCATGTCAGCCAATGAAGAGGTGTAAAGGACAATTTGTCATACCGTGTGTTTAAATCCTTTCTGGTCTTCTTGAGGGAGAAACTATGAAAGAAAAATAACAAAGTAAATATCAAATTATTTTATGTATGAACCTTATTGTTGTTTCAATAGCGAAGGCATAGTTTGCTTAGCATGGTTTTCTCCTTAAAAAACAAGGGCGTGAATGTAGGTAGTTCTTTTTGGGAAGTGGCCCCAAGAAACAAGAGCAAAGGGCAGTGGAGAATAAAGGATGGAAGTGGGAGAGCTAGCTGAAGGGTGCTTTCTTGAGCTGGTCATTGCTGCGGGCAGGGGGACTCTGACGAGCAGTGTAAACTGTGCATCAGAATGGACCACGGAGAGGCTGGAAAAGGGAGCATTCACACTCATCCATTGCCTTGCATTCTCACTGGTTGGGAGTTGCCCTGTGAGCCTTAACTCCCCCTGTGTTTCCAGGCTGCACACGAAAGGGAATGTGAGAGGTACCCTACGGGTCCTTCAGGGTGGTGGCGGAAAGGCCAGAGGTGAGAAAGTAACAGATGAGGGGTGAAGCCAGTGTGAGGTGCAGTCAGGAAATGCCTGTGAGCAGAGGCACGGGCTGCAGCACTGTCTGTCCTGAAAGGTGAGCTGAGAGGAAGAGACAGGGCACAGGAGGGATTCGAGGCATCCCACCCGCCAGTTCTGACTCACTCATAGTGGCTGCCACAAGTCTGGTATTGAGAAGAATCTGGAAGCCAATTCTGGATATATCTGCAAAGAACCCAGCATCTGAGAGGAGGGAATTATGGCAGGTCTTAAGTTCATCCTCATGTTATATCATCTGGATATGGAGAGTCATGACTGCGTCTCCTTGCTTCCGTCTTTGAAAGGAATAATGGGAAGGAAGACGTTGGCAAATGGAGCAGCCAGAAATTGACATAATTCAGCTCAGAATTCTCCCTTTCACAGGCATGTTTAGATATCACCACAAGGAGTAAAACACCTTGTGTTTGGGGCTTCTCTAGTGGCTCAGATGGTAAAGGATCTGCCTGCAATGTGGGAGACTCAGATTCAATCCCTGGGTCAGGAAGATCCCCTGGAGAAGGGAATGCAACCCACTCCAGTATCCTTGCCTGGAGAATCCCACGGGTGGAGGAGCCTGGCAGGCTACAGTCCATGGGGTCACAAAGAGTCGGATATGCCTGAGCAACTAGCAATTTCACTTTCACAAGTGTAAAACAGAAGAAATTTTGTTTATCAGTGTCCAAAAAAGTCTTTCATGGGTTGGATTGGCAGAGAATAACCAATTCCTTTGGTTTAGTTTGCTTTTGATTGACGAGAGTAAACCTTCAGAAGCATGGCAATGAGTGTTTTCTACATGAATGTCATCAGGAGAAACGATATCAACTTTTTAAAGGAGAGAAAAGCAGATTTTTGTGTTCGACAGTGGAGAAGGAAATGGCAACCCACTCTAGTATTCTTGCCTAGAGAACTCCATGGACAGCGGAGCCTGGTGGGCTGCTGTCCATGGGGTTGCACAGAGTCAGACACGACTGAAGAGACTTAGCATGCATGCATGCATGCGTTAGAATTCATAGATCTCTGAGTCTTCAAGTATTCTGTGTACAAGTCTTATTTCAGCTGCACACTCTTGCCATGTAGCTTTGGGACGTTCACCTCCTTCTTTAGTACTCGTGAGGCTCCTGGGATGAGAGAAGAGTACATTCTTCCAGGTGATGATTGTCGTCTGTCCTTCAGACTTCCCTTCCCCTGCCTTGCCTTAGTCACCCATCCATGTTTTGTTACCCATGATGCCTGGCCTCTCCTTTCTTCATCTTTGCAAACTCCACCTTCTCCTCCATTCCTTGAGGCAGCTCCACCACACAGCTGGTGTTGTCACAGTATTTTAATGAAGATTTGGGGATAATAAAAGGATCTGAGTACAGATGAAGAAGCTAACTGAATGGCTGACTTCACTATTTGTAAAGAACTCAGCCTACTCATCCCTACTCAGGGGAATCCATCAGAGCCCTTTGCTCTCTCCCTGCCCGCAAATGCCTCAGGTTGCTGGGGTCTGCAATTTCCCATCTTCCCTTTCCCTCACTTTCCTGGTGTCCCTAATGCTTCCTTCCCCTCTAGTTGCCAAGGACAAGTCAAGAAGCCCTGTAACATTATTATGCAACCTAGTTTAGCTCCTGCTTTTTCTGTTTCTTTTTACCAGACCAGCCCACAGGCAGCTTTTCAATAGAATAACAATAAGACCCAGAGACAAGTCTTCCCAAATAAAAGTGATACATCCTGCTACTCATTCAGAACACAACTCCAGTGTGTTTACTTTTTTTTTTTTTTAAGGCAATTTTATTTGCTTCCCTTGTAGCTCAGTCGGTAAAGAATCTCCCTGCAATTCAGGAGACCCGGGTTCGATCCCTGGGTTGGGAAGATCCCCTGGAGAAGGAAATGGCAACCCACTCCAGTATCCTTGCCTGGAAAATCTGATGGACAGAGGAGCCTGGTGGGCTGTAGTCCATGGGGTCGCAAAGAGTCCGGCACGACTGAGTGACTAACACGAACACGAACGAACAAACGAATTTTATTTTCTTCGTATATAAACATTAAGTCCAATTCTTTAAAATAGGCTTGGACCCGGTTTAAGTTTGAAATCCAAGGACTATTCCAGAGAAATGTCAGAATTTTGGATGGCCATAGAGACTGAGGCTGGTGGAAATAAGTTTTTAATGGAAGTTTTAAACTTATGTCCAAGCTAGAACAAAGGAAGGACATAAGGATTTTCCCCACAAAGTGCTAGAGAGAAACAAACACCAGAATTTGCAATTATGATGATTTTACTTACAAATATTATGGCATATTTGGTAAAATAAATAGATATTTTAGAATGAATTGAATATTTAGCCAGGTAAAAGAAAAGGTGAATAGGAGAACCACGGAACAGAACTGTTAAAAGTCTTGAATTGTACACTAAGACATTAAACCTTTTACATTGGGATTAGAAAATCCAGTTATTTCTCCAAGAGTTTGCTCCCCATTCCAACTTGAAATGGAATAAACCCCCTTGTGTGGGAGGTAGAATTTGAGGGGATTTATTTCTTCTCAAGTTGAAGGGCATTTGGAAAAAGCAGACCTTTGTTATTAATGCTCAAAAGCATCCAGGTGCTTTTTTTTTTCTGTTGGCAATGCTAATGATGAAGTAAAGTGATTACAAATGACAGAGGAAAGAACTACCATCCTTCCAAGCATAAAATCAAAGCACTGCAGTTCAAATCACAATGAATGTGCTGAAATTAAAGCAATAGAGAAAGTCTAAGCAACTGCAAGCGAATAGTTACCATATTAGAATATTTCTAAGATCCTCAGTGAGAGGAAACTAGGGAATAAAAACAATCTTGAAAGTCATTCTGAAATTGGATTCATTTCCCATTCAAGAAATACAATATTCCCTTCAAAATGACTTTCCAAGTCAACAGTACTTAGAGAACTCTTCATGGTGCTTTTAAATGATACTCCTGTACAGAGTTCTTTCAGGAAATTGAATTTTTATTCTTCAAAGACCAAACTTGCATCCAGCATAGGTAGGAACTCAGGGGCAGATATCTCCAGAAATAACACTTTGCTCTGCCTTCCCTAAGAACTAACAGAGAACTGGCTCAAGCTGAAGAGTATGAGTTTGGGATTAGGGCAGGCCATGGACATCCACTCCACTGTGGGCCCTTATTGCCAATTCCTGCCATTCTGAAAATGATGTGTGCTTGGCTCCTTGCAGATAAAGTCCCCTCATCTTTGTAACTAGGACTTGTAGACGTTTGCACAGTGGTGTCAAACAAATTCTGTGACTTTGCTTGTTCCTCTCCACAGGTTATTTCTCAAGCCCCCACGTCCTATGAAATGCTGTTTGTAGAAATCTTTGCTAGCACTGGTTCCCATCCTGATGCCTAGGACTCTGCCTGGCCATTCTGGATGGTGTGGCTGGCCAGCCTGCTGCCACCCAGAGCTTTTCCCTCTGCTCTATGTACCGTAGCCCCAGGTTAGGCAATGTCCTATCCCCTTGCCAGCATGAATTCCCCAGATGTTGTATTCCAGGTCAGCCAAGAGTTCCTGAACATTCCTTTCTCAGAGGAGAAAACGATTACTTAGCCTGATTGGAACATTTAAGGAGCCAGAGCCACCTCTACCTCTGTCAGCCTCACAATGGCCTTGTGGCCTCTTGCTTTGAATCTGTGATTAATGCTTTGACTTACGCCACAGTCTTTTGACTTAGGCTACCATCTAAGTCTTGATCTTATGTGACTCCCAGCTACATCTGGGTGACTTTTTATTCTGATTACCCATCTGCTGCTCACATGGAGAAGGAAATGGCAACCCACTCCAGTATTCTTGCCTAGAGAATCCTGTGGACAGAGGAGCCTGAGGGGCTGCTGTCCACAGGGTCGCACAGAGTTGGACATGACTGAAGCGACTTAGCATGCATGCATGCATTGGAGAAGGAAATGGCAACCCACTCCAGTGTTCTTGCCTGGAGAATCCCAGGGACAGGGGAGCCTGGTGGGCTACCTTCTGTGGGGTCACACAGAGTTGGACACGACTGAAGCGACTCAGCAGCAGCAGCAGCAGCATCTGCTGCTCACTTTTCTCTGGGACTGACTGGCAGTACTGCTTCTTCCTACCCTTCTTTCCAGTGAATAGAGATGTGTCCTTGGGTAGAAGTCTCCACTCCCTCCTTACTCTACCATAGCCAGCCCCAGGTAGCTATTGACTGTGGCTCCTTCTCTGAGCTCATGTCGATGGCCTATCACTGTAACTACTGTGACTCCTTGTGCCTAGAGTCTCTCTGACTCTTTGTCAGACCATCTCTGATTTTGCTTTATAAAATAGCAAATCAAAAATAAATAAATAAATAAAATAGCAAATCAACATCCAGAACAATAATATCATATAAGCTGTGATGAACAATTATGAAATGTCAATATTGGGCTTGTTATCTCTAAGTCTCGTGACTTATTACTATTATCTTATCCCCAAGGTAGGTCTCATTACTCCATTTTATTGATGAGAAAAATGAGTCTTTGGAAACTATATTACCAGAAAGTGGTAGAGCTGGAATCAGGCTGAGGTCTGGAATCAAAACTGAAGCACCTTCATTTTACCAGGTTGCCTTCCTTTGGAAAAAGCTATGGTATATTATCTTTAATCACCACCAATATTGTTGACTCTGTTTACAGATGAATATACAGAGACTTAAAGTCATCATGAGTGAGGAGTCCTATTAATAATAAGACTCAAATTTGACTCTGAAAACTTTTCTCTTTCCACTACAGGATGCTATGTTCCATGATGGCACTTACTACTTTTCAAGTTATATTCTTGCTTTGTAAACACTCAAATTTCAGCCTGCAACCAGTTTAAGTACCCCTATGATAAAGTCTCTTGTTATTGCATCTGAAACTTGGCTTGGACAGCACCTTCTTTCTCCTTCTGTTTCTCTGCCTCCTTCTTAGCTTCCCCTTCCACTTGTTCTTAGAATGATTCATCTTCCCATCTTTCGACAGGCATAGATTGTCCCTGAGAATGCTCACAGAACTTGAAATACCAGCCAGAATGTCAGCTTTAAATTACAGTGAGGAATGGAGCTATCAAGCTCTCCAGTGACTCATGTTTGTTGATCAGTACCCTCTCTCCCTGTGGGCAAATCTATGTGGGATGTTAAATTTGTAATTGGGAGATGGGTTGGCAAAATAAGAATTGGAACAAGAACAATTAGTTGGGGTGTCTGGGTGTGACAGGGTTAAATGGTTCAATGCATCCGTTTCTGCATTTGAGATTTTTCTGTCACTGGCCTGGGCTGCCTGAATCCTTGGCCCAGGGTGCAGACTCTCAGATGCTGCTACTGTAGAGTGTTGAAAAGCGGTTACTGTGCTCGACATGTTAAAAACAATTTTTAAGAATTTTAAAACTTCAGTGTTCCATAAATACAAAAATATTTGTGAAATATGTGTAAGATGTAAAGCACAAAGACAGTGAAAATCCACTTACCCACTGTCCAGGCAAAAAACAGAACATGACCAAGAATGTTGAAGTTTCTTGTGTGTTTCTTTCTTTTCTGTGTCCCATTCTCCTTTCTCAAATAACAATGATCCAAAATTTTGTGTTTATGATTTGAGTTTTTTCATAGTAACATGACTTTTTACTTGAATCTCTAAATAACAGATTGACTTTAAAGGAATGGAATCATGCAATATATTTTTATCATTTTTTAAAAAAAATTCATGTTGTTTATATAGCCAAAATTCATTAAGTTTCTAGTCCATAGTAGTTCATTCCAGTAACACACAGCTTATTTATTCTATTGTTGATAGGCATTTGGGTTGCTCAGAATTTGTTGAAATAGTAAATAGTACTACCAGATACATTTTGGGGTATTTCTGTTTGTGCATATGTACATGGATTTTCAGGAGTAGAATTCCTGATTCATGGGGTATGCACATTTTCAATTTTACTAGAAAATAAATTTGTGTTCAAAGTGGTTGTAGCAACTATTGACACTTCTTTCAGCTGTATAAAATCCATCTTTTTTCCCACATCCTCACAAGCATGTAATGTTGCCAGACTTTAATTTCCATTGTGGGTGTGATATTTATCTCACTCTAGTTAGAATTTATACTTCATCATTTCTCATAAAGTTGAGCATCTTTTCCTATGTTTATTTCCATTTAAGATTATTCATCTGTGAAGTTCTTACTCAAAATGTTGCCCTTATTTTTTTGAATTGTTTGCTTTCTTATCAACTGATTTGTAAGAGAGGTTTTTTGGTCTAGGCTTTTTATTTTTAAAATATATTTTGGAGATTAATCAATCCTTTTTCGGTTTTGTGTGTCAAAAAATCTTTTTCCCAGTTTGTGCATTTTCTTGTAATTATTTTTATATGTTTTGAATGAAACAATAGAATTTAAGCTTTCCTTTATGGTTTGTGTGTTTTAAGAAATCTTTCCCTATTTGGAGGTCATAAAAGCACTCTTGTCCGTTGTTAACTTTGCCTTTCTGATCTAAGACTCGTGTAACGGAGCTGGTTTTTTACGAGAGGGATAGAATTTTATTATTTCACATGTGAATACTCAAGTGTGCCAAGATAATTTATTGAGAAGTACATTCTTTATCATATGACCTGCCACACATTTTCTGTCATATATCAAAGATCCATGTGTGAGTAGACTTGTTTTTAAAGTTTCTATTCTGTTTCATTTGACTGTTCCATAACAAGACCCTCTGTCTTAATTATCACGGCCTTATAATAATTCTAACTATGTGATAAAATGAGTGCCTTTTCTTCTTTCTCTTCACGGCCCTTTGCTCTTTCATATAAACTTGAAAATCAACTTGTCAAGTACAACAAACTGTCTGTTGGGATTTTAACGGGAATATCACTGAAATCACCAGTCAGTTTGAGAATAATTAATGTTTCTGTGATATCAAGCCCTTTCATCCATATACATGATGTATATATCTATGTTTACTAGGTTTTCTTTACCTTTCAGTAGAGTTTTATAATTTTCTTCATAAAGTTCTTGTATAGTTTTGTTATATTTATTCTAGATGTTTTGCAATTTTGATGTTACTATAGATATATTTTTAAATTTTCATTTATGCTGTTGAAATTTATTATTGTACACTGAGTTTTACATTTTATAACTGTGCCAAATTATCATATTAAGTTTAGTAATTTATCTGTAGCTTCTTTTGGATTTCTAACACACAGATTTCTTAATAATATTTAAAATATTTAAATAATATTTAAAATATTATTTCTTAATAATATTTTAAATATTTCACAATAATCTTAAATGGATTTCTATGCTTATATTCACAAGCATAAGTTAACAGTTTTGTTTCTTTCTTTCCAATTCTCATACCTTTTCTTACTTTTTATTGTCTGGTTACTGACTAAGGACTCCAGGACAATGTCATTCAAATAAAGCTAGCAGATACCATGTCTTTTTCCTAACCACAAAGGGAAAACTTTAAATATTCCATAATTAAATATAATACTAGCTGTAGGTTTTCTGTAGCTATCATTTATTGGTTTAAGGAAGTTCTCTTTTATTTCTAATTTATTTTCATTTAATTCAGAAAAGGATGTGGAATTCTATCAGTTGCGTTTTCTATAATCATTTATTTGAGATTATTATATTATTTCTCCTCTCTTCAGTTAATATAGTGATATATATTAATTCATTTCTTATGTGAAATAAAACTTTCACTCCTGGGATCAACCAGCAAATGCATTATCTTGATAAACACACATACATACTTCTGGATCATGTTGCTAATATTCTCATTTTTGTGCCTGTGTCTATGAGCAAGACTGGGCTGTAATTCATTGGATTTTGTATCAAAGCTACAGTAACCTGATAAAGTGACCTAGGGATATCCCCAACTGTCTATACACTGATAGTCTCTGTGAGAATGGAACTTTTTTCCTTAACGGTTTGCCAAGTTATTTTGTCCTTGACTATTTACTTGAAATTACTGGCTCCATTGACTAGACCTTGTTTTTATGAAGGAAGATTTTAACTTCTGATTCAACTTCCTTTGCAGTCATGTGACTGTTTACATTTCGCATTTCTTTCTAAGTAAATTTTAGTATGTCATCTTTTTTTCCTAGGGGTCTAATCATTTCATCTGAGTTCTCAAATGTGTCACATGGAATAGGCTCTTAGCCTACTTTTTGTTCAGTCCAGTTCAGTTGCTCAGTCGTGTCCAACTCTGCGACCCCATGGACTGCAGCGTACCAGACTTCCCTGTCCATCACCAACTCCTAGAGCATACTCAAACTCATGTCCATCGCATTGGTGATGCCATCCAAACATCTCATTCTCTGTCGTCCTCTTCCCCTCCTGCCTTCAATCTTGCCCAGCATCAGGGTTTTTTCCAATAAGTTGGGTCTTCCCATCAGGTGGCCAAAGTATTGGAGTTTCAGCTTCAGCATCTGTCCTTCCAATGAATGTTCAAGACTGATTTCCTTTAGGATGGACTGATTGGATCTCCTTGCAGTCCAAGGGATTCTCAAGAGTCTTCTCCAACACCACAGTTCAAAAGCATCAATTCTTCGGCGCTCAGCTCCCTTTATAGTCCAACTCTCACATCCATAAATGACTACTGGAAAAACGATAGCTTTGCCTAGACAGACCTTTGTTGGCAAAGTAATGTCTCTGCTTTTATTATGCTGTCTAGGTTGGTCATAACTTTTCTTCCAAGGAGCAAGTGTCTATTAATTTAATGGCTGCAGTCACCATCAGCAGTGATTTTGGAGCTCCCCAAAATAGTCTCTCACTGTTTCCATTGTTTTCCCATTTATTTGCCATGAAGTGAAGGGACAAGATGCCATGATCTTATTTTCTGAATGTTGAGTTTTAAGCCAACTTTTTCACTGTCCTCTTTCACTTTCATCAAGAGCCTCTTTAGTTCTTCTCTGCTTTCTGCCATAAAGGTAGTGTCATCTGTATATCTAAGGTTGTTGATATTTCTCCCAGCAAACTTGATTTCAGCTTAGGTTTCATCTAGCCCACCATTTCTCATGATGTACTCTGCATATAAGTTAAATAAGCAGGGTGACAATATACAGCCTTGATGTACTCCTTTCCCGATTTGAAACAAGTCTGTTGTTCCATGTCTGGTTATAACTGTTGCTTCTTGACCTGCATACAGATTTCTCAGGAGGCACGTAAGGTGGTCTGAAATTCCCTTCTCTTGTAGAATTTTCCACACAGTCAAAGGCTTTGGCTTGTCAATAAAGAAAAAGTATATTTTTTTCTGGAATTCTCTTGCTTTCTCGATGATCCAATGGATGTTGGTAATTTGATCTCTGGTTTCTCTGCCTTTTCTAAATCCAGCTTGAACATCTGGAAGTTCATGGTTCATGTACTGTTGAAGCCTGGCTTTGAGAATTTTGAGCATTGCTTTGCTAGCATGTGAGATGACTGCAATTGTGCAGTAGTTTGAACATTCTTTGGCATTGCCTTTCTTTGGGATTGGAATGAACACTAACCTTTTCCAGTCCTGTGGCCACTGCTGAGTTTTCCAGATTTGCTGGCATATTGAGGGAAACACTTTCACAGCATCATCTTTTTTTGAAAAGCATCAGCTTTTCAAATTGAGCATTTGAAATAGCTCAATTGGAATTCTATCACCTCCACTAGCTTGGTTTGTAGTGATGCTTCCTAAGGCCACTTGACTTCACATTCCAGGATGTCTGGCTCTTGGTGAGTGATCACACCATCATGGTTATCTGCATCATGAAGAGCTTTTTTGTGTAGTTCTTCTGTGTATTCTTGCCACCTCTTCTTAATATCTTCTGCTTTCGTTAGGTCCATACCAGTTCTTTGCATGAAATGTTGCCTTGGTATCTCTAATTTTCTTGAAGAGATCTCTAGTCTTTCCCATTCTATTGTTTTCCTCTATTTCTTTGCATTGATCGCTGAGGAAGGCTTTCTTATTTCTCCTTGTTATTCTTTGGAACTCTGCATTCGGATGGGTGTATCTTTCCTTTTCTCCTTTGCCTTTAGCTTTTCTTTTCTCAGCTGTTTGTAAGGCCTTGTCAGACAACCATTTTGCCTTTTTGCATTTCTTTTCTTGGGGATGCTCTTGATCACTACCTCTTGTACAATGTCACGAACCTTCGTCCATTGTTCTTCAGGCACTCTGTCTATCAGATCTAATCCCTTGAATCTGTTTGTCACTTCCACTGTATAATAATAAGGGATTTGATTTAGGTCATACCTGAATGGTCTAGTGGTTTTCCCTACTTTCTTAAACTTAAGTCTGAATTTTGCAATAAGAAGTTCATGATCATGAGCCACAGTCAGCTCCCAGTCTTATTTTTGCTGATTGCATACAGCTTCTCCATCTTTGGCTGCAAAGAACATAATCAATCTAATTTCTGTATTTTCCATCTGGTGATGTACATGTGTAGAGTCTTCTCTTGTGTTGTTGAAAGAGGATGTTTGCTATGATCAGTGTGTTCTCTTGGCAAAACTCTGTTAGCCTTTGCCCTGCTTCATTTTGTACTCCAAGGCCAGATTTGCCAGTTATTCCAGGTATCTCTTGACTTCCTACTTTTGCATTCCAGTCCCCTATAATGAAAAGGACATCTTTTGCGGGTGTTAGTTCTAGAAGGTCTTGTGGGTCTTTATATAACCTTTCAATTTCAGCTTCTTCAGCATTACTGGTTGGGGCATAGACTTGGATTACTGTTATATTGAATGGCTTGCCTTGGCAACAAACAGAAATCATTCTGTCATTTTTGAGATTGCATTCAAGTACTGGATTTTGAACTCTTTTGTTGACTATGATAGCTACTCCATTTCTTATAAGGGATTCTTAGCCTCTTTCAGTTCAATTCAGTTCATTCACTCAGTCGTGTCCGACTCTTTTCAGCCCCGTGAATCACAGCACTCCAGGCCTCCCTGTCCATCACCAACTCCTGGAGTTCACTCAAACTCATGTCCATTGAGTCGGTGATGCCATCAAGCCATCTCATCTTCTGTCGTTCCCTTCTCCTTCTGCCTCCAATCCCTCCCAGCATCAGGGTCTTTTCCAATGAGTCAACTCTTTGCATAAGGTGGCCAAAGTATTGGAGTTCCAGCTTCAGCATCAGTCCTTCCAATGAACACCCAGGACTGATCTCCTTTAGGATGGACTGGTTGGATCTCCTCACAGTCCAAGGGACTCTCAAGAGTCTTCTCCAACACCACAGTTCAAAAGCATTAACTCTTCAGTGCTCAGCTTTCTTCACAGTCCAACTCTTACATCCATACATGACCACAGGAAAAACCATAGCCTTGATTAGACAGACTTTTTTGCAAAGTAATATCTCTGCTTTTCAATATACTATTTAGGTTGGTCATAAGTTTCCTTCCAAGGAGTAAGCATCTTTTAATTTCATGGCTGCAATCACCACTTGCAGTGACTTTGGAGCCCCCCAAAATAAACTCTGACACTATTTCCACTCTTTCCCCATCTATTTCCCATGAAGTGATAGGACCAGATGCCATGATCTTAGTTTTCTGAATGTTGAGCTTTAAGCCAACTTTTCCACTCTCCTCTTTCACTTCAATCAAGAGGCTCTTTAGTTCTTTTTCACTTTCTGCCATAAGGGTGGTGTCATCTGCATATCTGAGGTTATTGATATTTCTCCCGGCAATCTTGATTCCAGCTTGTGCTTCTCTCAGCCCAGCGTTTCTCATGGTGTACTCTGCATGTAAGTTAAATAAGCAGGGTGATAATATACAGCCTTGACGTACTCCTTTTCCTATTTGGAGCCAGTCTGCTGTTCCATGTCCAGTTCTAACTGTTGCTTGCTAACCTGCATATAGGTTTCTCAAGAGGCAGGTCAGGTGGTCTGGTATTCCCATCTCTTTCAGAATTTTCCACAGTTTATTGTGATGCACACAGTCAAAGGCTTTGGCATAGTCAATAAACCAGAAATAGGTGTTTTTCTGGAACTCTCTTGTTTTTTTGATGGTTCAACAGATGTTGGCAATTTGATCTCTGGTTCCTCTGCCTTTTCCAAAACCAGCTTGATTTACATCCATTTAATTTTTGAAGCAGCATAGATTATTTTTAATATTGTTGTTAGCATCTTTTAATCTTTTCAAAAATTTATCTTCAGATATCTTTGCCCATTTTATTTATTATGTTAAAGAATATTATATGTATTTTTACTCTGGTAGTTTTGCAGGCAATTTTCTACTCTCTTATAAAATTATTTTCTCTATCAAACAATGGCATTCAGGATTTGATATTATACTAGATACTTGAAAAATCACTTTTTTTTTTCACAAGTACTTTAACTACTTCTTAAGTATAAGTTTCGGTAGAACTCCAGTTGGAAAATAATTATGAAACCAGTTTGCGGAGTTAGGATATGAAATGTTCCCTTGTAAGTCTTAACAGGAGGTAAACTGGGTGTTCATACAAACTTCCCACTTCTTTACCTCCATAAGCTTTTGCAGACAGGTCTGAACAGGTTGGTTTTCAAATCCTGTAAAAAATCTGCCAGCGCAGAACACAGCAACCAATAGGAAAGGACAAACAGAACCCCAGCTGCTTCAAATTGGGCCCGGGGGGGTGGGGGTTGCAAAATGGAGAGCAGGATTAGGACTAAAGGTCAGAGAATCTATGTTTCCAAACTTATTTTACACTGCGTTCCCTCACTTTCTCCTGCTGGCTAAGCAGAACCATGAACCCATGTATTGGTGTCCAGACAGGACTGTACTTGTTTGCTTTGCTTCACTTCTTCCCTCTGCCTGGAATTCTTTTCTCATATCTCTTTTGCCTAAAACATGTCTCTCCTAAAAATACATGGTATTCGCCTGTTAGGTTTCTGCCTAGCTTATGCCCCTCCTTCTTGAATTCCTTTCCTTCTCTGCCCACAGTAGTGGCTCCTGCTGCTTTACTTGTTGTATGCAACCTCTCTACTCTTACCACTGTTAATACGACCAGAATTGACATCTGACCAAAGCTGAGACACTCACATCCCTACTTACAGAGTTTGGAACTGGGATTCAGAGGTTTTAGTGAGTCTCCAGTGGTCCATCTTGGACCTGAATGTTGTGGCCTTTAAGGCTGATGATGTCTTTCTGCAGCAACCATTCTCAGAAGTAGAGAAAGCCATCCCATAAATAGAAATGAAGGTAGGTACACAGAGAAAAGCAAAGATTTTGAAATTGATGCTGATGGGCTAGATACAGTAACTCTGTTCTATTTGGCACCAGATTCCTGGTTCCAGTTTCTCATTAAGCTCAGCTGTACTTTCCACACTTAAGTTCCAAGAACTACCCTTGTATCCTTATATAGTAAAAACAGCCAGGCCCCCCCCCCCCCCCCCCCGCCTTTTTAACTTTGACAAGTCAGGTAAGATTCTGTTTCTTGCAACCAAAAGAAATTTAACAAAAACATCTCCTTCATGAAATCCTTCTTTATTCCCCCCTATTGAAAGAAAAATCTTTCTATAGATGACTACCCAACTTTATTCCTCCACTCACTTAGAATATATCCTATTTATAAAAAGCACTCCTATATGCTACTTTCTATTTTTCAGTTTTAGACTTACATATTGACTTCACAGGGCTTCCCTGGTAGCTCAGCTGGTAAAGAATCTGCCTGCAATGCAGGAGACATTGGTTCAATTCCTAGGTTGGGAAGATCCCCTGAAGAAGGGATAGGCTAAGGCTACCCATTCCAGTAATCTTCAGCTTCCCTGATGGCTCAGATGGTAAAGAATCTTCCTACAATGTGGGAGACCTGGGTTCGATCCCTGGGTTGGGAAGATCCCCTGGAGGAGGGCATGGCCACCCACTCCAGTATTCTGGCCTGGAGAATCCCCATGGACAGAGGCACCTGGTGGGCTACAGAATCAAACATGACTGAGTGACTAAGCACAGTGCAGCAGGTTGACTTCATAATAAGGAAAAAGAGGACTTGCTTCAGTTCCTGTCCTCTCTTTTTCTTTCTTTTTTTAAATTTTAATTTTTTTGATTTGTATCAAAATATGATATTTTCAGACTTGTCAAACTAAGCAACTCTTAGCAACTCCTAAGCAAACTCTTTCCATTCTGTCTGCAGTTTCTGTCTTCTGGAATTTATATTCAGGGAATTCTGAGGAGGCCTGAACCTCGTCAGCTTATTTTTAAGGCAACTTCGAGGGTCAGACTTTTCTGTGTTTCAAAACCATAGATACCGGTTACCTGGATTACTGATCTACACAGGCCACATAGAAGAGGTGAAGTGGTACGCCATCAGTGAGACAATAAACATTGATAAATAAGTCAGAGAAAATTAGTAATGATAAGACTTTCTTCCATTGTCTAAAGCATTTGACCCCGTTCTTAATAATTACCTGTTTTCCCAGTTTTTTGAATTGTGGTAAGAACACACAGGGTCTTCCCAGGCGGCACTAGTGGTAAAGAACCCACTTGCCAATGCAGACGTGGCAACCCATTGCAATATTCTTGCCTGGAGAACTCTTGCCATGGACAGAGGAGCCTGGCAGGCTACAGTCCATGGAGTCACAGAGTCAGACATGACTGAAGTGAGTTAACACGCACGTACGCATGCACGAACACACAACATGAGACCTACTGCCTTAAGAGGTTTTCAGGTGTGCAGTGCACTGTTGTTAACTATACACATAATGTACAGCAGTTCAGTTATCTAGAACTTTTTCATCTTGAATGACTGAAACCTCCTAATTAAACAGCAACTCCACATATAGCCCTCCTTCCAGACCCTGTCAACGACTGTTTATTCTCTGCTTGTACAAATCTGACTATTTTGGATGCCTCTTACATGTGGAATCCTGCAGCATTTGTCCTTATGTAACTAACTTATTTCACATAGTATAATGTCTTCCAGGTTCATCCATGTTGTCCCAACTGGCAGGATTTCCTTATTTTTCAAGGCTGAATATTTCATTGGGTATATATGCTACATTTTCTTTATCCATTCATCTGTCAACAGACACTTGGGTTGTTTCCACACTTTGGCTGCTGTGAATAGTCCTACAATTTGTCCTGTGTGTCCTCCTGCTTCATTTTCCTCTCGTCCTGCTTTGGTTGTGTCATAATTTTGGTTAAATCAGTGTTCAGCATTTACCTTTGAGTATATATACAAATATCATAAAGCCAAACCATATGCTATGATGTGATTACTTTCTGTTTGGTTTCACTGAGATTAATCATTGTCTTTTTAAAATTTTTTCTTAGTTTTCCATGTGAAAGTGAAAAGTGAAAGTCACTCAGTCTTGTCCAACTCTGTGACCCCATGGACTGTACAGTCCATGGAGTTCTCCAGGCCAGAATACTGGAGCCTTTCCCTTCTCCAGGGGATCTTCCCAACCTAGGGATTGAACCCAGGTCTCCTGCATTGCAGGCAGATTCTTTACCAGCTAAGCTACAGGGAAGACTAGTTTTCTATGTACTTGTTATTCATTCAGCCACAATTTTCACTGACAGAATTTTAAAACTCTTCTAAATATTGCAAACACATCAGCTGCTCTGTAAGTTCATTTTATTTTCTTGGAGATGTCCCAATGAAGCCTCTTCTTTCCCTCTTCCAACATGGATCAGTTGCCATCTGCACAGTTATTATCCTGAAACTTTCTCACACCACTCTCCTGTATGCAGTTCTTCTGTTTCCTGGGTCTCAATTTCTTCATTCTTGGTTTTATCTCTGACGGCTTAGAGACTGTTCTCTCTAACCACTGTTCTAAAATGTCATGGGGATTTGCCTGAATGTGAATCTTTTCCTTTCATTGTGCAGGATGAGTCTTTTTAATCTACTAAACTATGACATTAGTATTTGTAATTTTCCTCTGTATTTCTTTGATAGTGTCTTCTTTTTTTCCTTTTTCTTTGTTCTGTAGAACTCCTAGTAATTAAAGTTTGAACTTTGTGAGGTAGGCCTCTAGTTTTTTATTTTCCACCTCTTTCTCTTGTAAATGTTACCTTCTAGGAAACCTCCTCATCTTTATCCTCCAAGATTTCTACTGAATTTTGGAAACTTTTCTCTCCTCATCTTTTTTGAACTTCTGTGAACTTTTTTATTTGTTTAGTATTCCTTTCAAGGCATCATGATCTTATTTCATAGATTAATATTTTCTCTTACATCTCAAAGCTTATCAGTTATAGTTAAGTTACTGTATATGTTATTGTTCAGTCACTCAGTCATGTCTGAATCTTTATGACCCAATGGACTGCAGCATGCCAGGCTTCCCTGTCCTTCACTATCTCCCTGAGTGTGCTCAAACTCATGTCTCCTGAGTTGGTGATGTCATCCAACCGTCTTATCCTCTGTCTACTCCCTCTCCTCCTGCCTTCAATTTCCCAGCATCAGGGTCTATACCAATGAGTTGGTCTTGGCATCAGGTGGCCAAAGTTTTGGAGTTCCAGCTTCAGCATCAACCCTTCCAATGAATATTCAGGGTTGATTTCCTTTAGGACTGACTAGTTTAATCTTGCTGTCCAAGGGACTCTCAAAATGGCTCAGCAGGTAAAGAATCTGCCTGCAAGGCAAGAGACACAGGTTTGATCCCTGGGTCAGGAAGATCTCCTGAAGGAGGTCATGGCAGCAATCCAGTTTTCTTGCCTGAAATCCCACAGATAGAGAAGCTTGGCAGGTTACAGACCAAAGAGTCTGACATATCATGTATAGGTGTGAAGTATAAGTGTGAAAGGTTTTGTATATAATTCATAGTAGATATTTCCCTCAAATATCATGTGATTCTGATGATCCAGATTTTATACATTTCAGTTCAGTTCAGTCACTCAGTCTGGTCTGACTCTGCTACCCCATGGACTGCAGCACGTCAGGCCTCCCTGTCCGTCACCAATGCCCAGAGCTTCTCATGTCCATCGAGTCTGTGATGCCATCCAACCGTCCCATCCTCTGTTGTCCTCTTCTCCTCCCACCTTCAATCTGGCCCAGCATCAGGATCTTTTCCAATGAGTCAGGTCTTCCCATCAGGTGGCCAAAGTGTTGGAGTTTCAGCTTCAGCATCAGTCCTTCCAATGAAAATTCAGGACTGATTTCCTTTAAGATTGGCTAATTGGATCTCCTTGCAGTCCAAGAGACTCTCAAGAGTTTTCTCCAACACCACAGTTCAAAAGCATCAATTCTTCGGCACTCAACTCCCTTTATAGTCCAACTCCCACATCCACACATGACCACTGAATAAACGATAACTTTGACAAGACAGACCTTTGTTGGCAAAGTAATATCTCTGCTTTTAATACGCTGTCTAGGTTGGTCATAACTTTTCTTCCAAGGAGCAAACGTCTTTTAATTTCATGGCTGCAGTCACCATCTTCAGTGATTTTGATCCCCCCAAAATAAAGTCTCTCATTGTTTCCATTGTTTTCCCATCTATTTCCCATGAAGTGAAGGGACCAGATGCCATGATATTTGTTTTATTAATGTTGAGTTTTAAGCCAACTTTTTCACTCTCCTCTTTGACTTTTATCAAGAGGCTCTTTAGTTCTTCTCTGCTTTCTGCCATAAGGGTGGTGTCATCTGTGTATCCAAGGTTGTTGATATTTCTCTCAGCAATCTTGATTTCAGCTTGTGCTTATTCCAGCCTGGCCTTTCTCATGATGTACTCTGCATATAAGTTAAATAAACAGGGTGACAATATACACCCTTGACATACTCCTTTCCCAATTTGGAACCAGTCTGTTGTTCCATGTCCAGTTCTAACTGTTGCTTCATGACCTGCATACAGATTTCTCAAGAAGCAGGTCAGGTGGTCTGGGATTCCTGTCATGGAATTTTCTACAGTTTATTGTGATGCACACAGTCAAAGGCTTTGGCATAGTCAATAAAGCAGAAGTAGATGTTTTTCTGCAACTCTCTGTTTTTTTTCTATAATCCAACGAGTGTTGGCAATTTGACCTCTGGTTTCTCTGCCTTTTCTAAATCCAGCTTGAACATCTGGAAGTTCATGGCTCATGTACTGTTGAAGCCTGGCTTTGAGAATTTTGAGCATTGCTTTGCTAGCATGTGAGATGAGTGCAATTGTGTGGTAGTTTGAGCATTCTTTGGCATTGCCTTTCTTTGGGATTGGAATGAAAACTTACCTTTCCAGTCCTGTGGCCACTGCTGAGTTTTCCAGATTTGCTGGCATATTGAGTGCAGCACTTTCATGGCATCATCCTTTAGAATTTGAAATAGCTCAATTGGAATTCCATCACCTCCACTAGCTTTGTTCATAGTGATGCTTCCTAAAGCCCACTTGACTTTGCATTCCAGGATGTCTGGCTCTAGGTGAGTGATCACACCATCGTGGTTATCTGGGTCATGAAGATCTTTTTTGTATAGTTCTGTGTATTCTTGCCACCTTTTCTTAATATCTTCAGCTTCTGTTAGGTCCATACCGGTTCTGTCCTTTACTGTGCCCGTCTTTGCATGAAATGTTTTCTTGGTTTCTCTAATTTTCTTGAAGAGATCTCTAGTCTTTCCCATTCTATTGTTTTCCTCTATTTCTTTGCACTGATCACTGAGGAAGGGTTTTTTTTTTTTTTATCTCTCCTTGCTATTCTTTGGAACTCTGCATTCAAATGGGTATATCTTTCCTTTTTTCCTTTGCCTTTAGCTTCTCTTCTTTTCTCAGCTATTTGTAAGGCCTTGTCAGACAACCATTTTGCCTTTTTGTATTTCTTTTTCTTGGGGATGCTCTTGATCACTGCCTCTTGTACAATGTCATGAACCTCCATCCATAGTTCTTCAGGCACTCTGTCTATCAGATCTAATCCCTTGAATCTATTTGTCATTTCTACTGTTTAATCATAAGGGATTTGATTTAGGTCATACCTGAATGATTTAGTGGTTTTCCCTACTTTCTTCAATTTAAGTCTGAATTTGGCAATAAGGAGTTCATGATCTGAGCCACAGTCAGCTCCTGGTCTTGTTTTTGCTGACTGTATATAGCTTCTCCATCTTTGGCTGCAAAGAATATAATCAGTCTGATTTCAATGTTGACCATCTGGTGATGTCCATGTGTAGAGTCTTCTCTTGTGTTGTTGGAAGAGGGTGTTTGCTATGACTAGTGTGTTCTCTTGGCAAAACTCTGTTAGCCTTTGCCCTGCTTCATTTTGTACTCCAAGGCCAAATTTGCCAGTTACTCCAGGTATCTCTTGAATTCCTACCATTGCATTCCAGTCCTCTATAATGAAGAGACATCTTTTTTGGGTCTTAGTTCTAGAAAGTCTTGTAGTTTATCATAGAACCTTTCAACTTCAGTTCTTCAGCATTACTGGTTGGGCATAGACTTGGATTACTGTGATATTGACTGGCTTGCCTTGGAAACAAACAGAGATCATTCTTTCACTGCATTTTGGACTCTCTTGTTGACTATGATGGCTACTCCATTTCTTCTAAGGGATTCTTGTCCACGTTTGTAGATGTAATGTTCATCTGAGTTAAATTCACCCATTCCAGTCCATTTTAGGTTACTGGTTCCTAAAATGTCTACAGTTCACTCTTGCCATCTCCTGTTTGACCACTTCCAATTTGCCTTGATTCATGGACCTAACATTCCAGGTTCCTATGCAATATTGCTCTTTACAGCATTGGACTTTACTTCCATCACCAGTCACATCCACAACTGGGTGTTGTTTTTGCTTTGACTCTGTCTTTTACTTCTTTCAGGAGTTATTTCTCCACTGATATCCCGTAGCATATTGGGCACCTACTGACCTGGGCTGTTCATGTTTCACTGTCCTCTCTTTTTGCCTTTTCATGATGTTCATGGGGTTCTCAAGGGAAAAATACTGAAGTGGTTTGCCATTCCCTTCTCCAGTGGACCATGTTTTGACAAAACTCTTCACCGTGACCCTGCCACTTCAGTGGCCCTACAAGTTATGGCTCATAGTTTCATTGAGTTAGATTAGGCCGTGGTCCATGTGATCAGTTTGGTTAGTTTTCTGTGTTGTGATATTCATTCTGTCTGCCCTCTAATGGATAAGGATAAGAGGCTTATAGAAACTTTGTGATGGGAGAGACTGACTAAGGGGGAAACTGCATGTTGTTCTGATGTATAAATGTTTATACATTTAGGAGCAAGTTACTGTAAAGCTGATTGATGATTAGGAGGCCTGTATGAAGGGAAGGGCTTGCTTACTAGTGGGACTCCACTTACCGCAATGAAGCAGAAACTTGACTCTATTTTGAGTGCCTACTTCAAATTTTCTCTTGGGCTGCTCGGTTTGTCCAGGGAGAAATCTTCTAATTTCCTGCTTGGGATATAAACATGATTGTCAGTATTCTGGGAGTCTAGCAAGCTTCCCCTGAAAACTGCTCTTTTTGTTTCAGAGCCTTATTCTTGCCTACAGTTATACCTGGAGTTCCATATTCATAGTCGTTTGGTCCTTCTCACCAGAGTACGTGTGTCTGATCTTCTGCTGATACTGGGAATGAGGGAATTCAGGCTTCGGGAGCAAATCTAGGGGTCTAATTGTTTCTCGTGCAAGCCTTCAACCAGTTCTTCTGTTTGCAGTCTGCCACCCCAGGCTTACTTTTTATTTGTGTTACCTTTTTATTATTGAGCTGTAAGTGTTCTTTGTATATTCTAGATATGAGTCCTTTATCAGCTATATAATTTGCAAAGTATTTTCTCCCATTCCATGGGTTGTTTTTTTCATTTTCTTGATTAGATTCTTTCAGGCACAAATGTTTTAACTTTGATGAAATCCAACTAGTTATTTTTTTCTTTTTCTTATTGTGCTTTTAGTGTCATGAATAAGAATCTATTGCCAAACCCAAGGTCACAAAGATTTACACTTAACATTTATGCTTTCTTCTAAGACTTTTGTAGCTTTGGCTCTTATATTTATGTCTTTGATCCATTTTATGTAAATATTTTATATACTTTGAGGTAGACGTCAAAGTACATTCTTTTGCATACGGCTGTATAGGTGTGTCAGTACCATTTGTTGAAAAACAACATCATTCTTTTCTCATTGAATTATTGTGATATCCTAATTGGTAATCAGTTGGCCAGATAAATGAGTTTATGCCTGAACTCTTTATTCTATTGACCTTTACGTTTCTTCTCATGATGTACTCTGCATATAAGTTAAATAAACAGGGTGACAATATACAGCCTTGATGTACTCCTTTTCCTATTTGGAACCAGTCTGTTGTTGCATGGCCAGTTCTAACTGTTGCTTCCTGACCTGCATACACATTTCTCAAGAGGCAGATCAGGTGGTCTGGTATTCCCATCTCTTTCAGAATTTCCCAGTTTATTGTGATGCACACAGTCAAAGGCTTCAGCATAATCAATAAAGCAGAAATAGATGTTTTTCTGGAACTCTCTTGCTTTTTCCATGATCCAGCAGATATTGGCAATTTGATCTCTGGTTCCTCTGCCTTTTCTAAAACCAGCTTGAACATCAGGAAGTTCACAGTTCACATATTGCTGAAGCCTGGCTTGGAGAATTTTGAGCATTACTTTACTAGTGTGTGAGATGAGTGCAATTGTGTGGTAGTTTGAGCATTCTTTGGCATTGCCTTTCTTTGGGATTGGAATGAAAACTGACCTTTTCCAGTCCTGTGGCCACTGCTGAGTTTTCCAAATTTGCTGGCATATTGAGTGCAACACTTTCACAGCATCATCTTTCAGGATTTGGAATAGCTCAACTGGAATTCTATCACATCCACTAGCTTTGTTCATAGTGATGCTTTCTAAGGCCCACTTGACTTCACATTCCAGGATGTCTGGCTCTAGGTGAGTGATCACACCATCGTGATTATCTGGGTCATGAAGATCTTTTTTGTACAGTTCTTCTGTGTATTCTTGCCATCTCTTCTTAATATCTTCTGCTTCTGTTAGGTCCATACCATTTCTGTCCTTTATCGAGCCCATCTTTGCATGAAATGTTCCTTTGGTATCTTTGATTTTCTTGAAGAGATCTCTAGTCTTTCCCATTCTGTTGTTTTCCTCTATTTCTTTGCACTGATCACTGAAGAAGGCTTTCTTATCTCTTCTTGCTATTCTTTGAACTCTGCATTCAGATGTTTATATCTTTCCTTATTTCCTTTGCTTTTTTAAACTTTGCTTTATTTAACTTATATGCAGAGTACATCATGAGAAACGCTGGATTGGAAGAAACACAAGCTGGAATCAAGACTGCCGGGAGAAATATCAATAACCTCAGATATGCAGATGACACCACCCTTATGGCAGAAAGTGAAGAGGAACTAAAAAGCCTCTTGATGAAAGTGAAAGTGGAGTGTGAAAAAGTTGGCTTAAAGCTCAACATTCAGAAAACGAAGATCATGGCATCTGGTCCCATCACTTCATGGGAAATAGATGGGGAAACAGTGTCAGACTTTATTTTCCTGGGCTCCAAAATCACTGCAGATGGTGACTGCAGCCATGAAATTAAAAGACGTTTACTCCTTGGCAGGAAAGTTATGACCAACCTAGACAGCATATTCAAAAGCAGAGACATTACTTTGCCAACAAAGGTTCGTCTAGTCAAGGCTATGGTTTTTCCTGTGGTCATGTATGGATGTGAGAGTTGGACTGTGAAGAAGGCTGAGCGCTGAAGAATTGATGCTTTTGAACTGTGGTGTTGGAGAAGACTCTTGAGAGTCCCTTGGACTGCAAGGAGATCCAACCAGTCCATTCTGAAAGAGATCAGCCCTGGGATTTCTTTGGAAGGACTGATTCTAAAGCTGAAACTCCAGTACTTTGGCCACCTCATGCAAAGAGTTGACTCATTGGAAAAGACCCCGATGCTGGGAGGGACTGGGGGCAGGAGTAGGAGGGGACGACAGAGGATGAGATGGCTGAATGGCATCACTGACTTGATGTATATGAGTTTGGGTAAACTCTGGGAGTTGGTGATGGACAGGGATGCCTGGCATGCTGCAATTCATGGGGTCGCAAAGAATCGGACGCAACTGAGAGACTGAACTGAACTGAACTTTGTTCTTTAGTGCTTTGTGTGAGTCAAAGAGTCGGGAAGGCAAATAACAGATAAGTGAAAAAGAATATTAATTTTTGATGATTTTGCCCAAGATGGGTCAGCAGGGCCCATGTGGGGTCTCAAAAGTGCAAGAGAAAATTTTTAAAGAGTGCAGGAGAGGTTTAAAATGCAGTTTTTATAAGTAGTTTATACCTAGAGTGTGTCATCTTTATCTATCCATCTAACCAACCTTCAGCAAATAATTACCAAGCTCCTATCCAGTGCCAGGTGTGGAAAGAGTAGAGCCTCAGGAAAAACCTGTCATACCCTTACGAGCCTAGTCTAGTTGTAGGAGTCCCAGAGTAATGGATCTTATTATCCTTATCCATTGAGTTTTCTTCCATTCAGCACTTTCAAACCACTGTTGCCCAAAATGTTCCAGCCCCGATGGAACCTTTAGGCCTTCTCTGTCAAAAAACCTAAGGTTTCCTGAAGTGGAGCAGGAGGTAGTTTTTGTGAAAGAACCTCGAAAATTATCTGAAAAATTGTAAATCCTTCACACATGCATGGGAGTGTTTATTATTTATTTATTTGGTGGTAGTGGTGTGGAAAGTAGCTTGAGTGTCTGACATATGGGAGGATACATGGTTAAGTGGTAGCAGGCATCCAGACTGAGAAATCATTAAAAACAAGCAACTGGTCATTTTTAGTTAAGGTGCCTACACAGAGGTTACAGTAAAATTATTAATTACATTCATTTTAATTACAGGAAAAATATGTGAGGATACCGCACATTGATCATAGGTAGCTTTTCAAAACCCAATGTGTGAACACAATGCATTACAATGTTACGCAGTTTGAAGGTCACTGTTTTGGTGTTTTCTTCTTTGTCTGTCCTTTCACTTCTCATTACCGTCACCTAGTCACATATTTCACAGGAGAAGGTAAGACACAAAATATTAATAAAGCGACACAGTCAGTGGAATTTTTTGTGCCTGCCTTTTGCATAATCAGAAACACTAGAAAGAAAACTGTAATAGGAATCAGGCAACTTCTGTGAGCTTGAGCAAGACACATAATTCCTCTGAATATCTGTCAAAATGGTGATACATGTAACTTGCTTACCCACCTCATGAGGTGGTTGTGAAAATCAAAATTATTCACAAGGAGGCTCTTTTTTTTTAATCAAAAAAGTACAAGTGGTGGATATTATTTTATTATTTCTTCTGTATCATCTGTGCTTCTCAGTCTAATATTTTTTCACTGTATAGCCTCATCATTGTACCCTTCTATTAATAAAAGCTGTTCCATGGAGTAGAGTAGATCTCCTTTTATTGATCGGTATATCTAACTGTCTAGCGGAAATGTAGTACCACGTGTGCTGGAGCCACTACCGTCATGCCCAGGATGGAGTGGTGCCACCTTGTTATAAAGAGTATACTGTTCACAGGTTACCTGAGGCTCCAGTCCCGTCTCCTGTCTGCGGGATGATTTACAGTGCCTGCTGAATGGGAGATTATAGTGCTGCAATCAGAGAACAGAGCTCCTGCTGTGGCCAGCACAGCAGGTAGGAATCGAAAGTGGTCGACACACAGTTTGGGAAAAAGAAAGTGGAGACAGAATGAAAGTTTGAAAGATGGGACGTGGGGATCCAAGCCTTCCTGGGTCGAGAGCCCTGTTCCTCGGAGCTGCATCACTTTTACTTGGAGTCTTGGCAAGCAGAAAGGATCTGTTCTGTTATGATGAAGTCAGCCTGCTGTGTCCCCGGTCTCATCTCCCATTTTATTGATTACTTTAAGCTATCTTTGTTATTTTCTTGTACGAGGGCTGTTGCCTCGCCGGAGGTCATAGACCCGCATAAGCCTTGGGAAAACACCTTAGAGTGTGCACAAGCAGCGTCCTGGACTTGCACTGACCCAGAGTTCCACACTGTGTTTTCCCTTAGCTTAGCAGGGCATGACAACCCCAAGTGATCAGCCCAATGTACTTCTATTTGGGTTATACTGTATTGCTATATTTTGCTTTTGTTCTTTTCCCATGGTGATTTTCTCATGGCTTAGCCAGAGTAACAGGCGGCTCACTATTAACCCCTGTAAGCTTCCACTTGCATTAGAGAACGGCCATACCTAATTCTGTTCACAGGATACACCATCTTCTCTGAACGGTCTGAATAATATAGTAGCAGAAGAAAGTAATTTGGGAAATAAAACTAACCTGTTGATGATGCACAGCACTGCTAGTTCCCAAAGTGTTCTTTGTTCTCATTACATTTTTATCTTTCTAGGAGAGAAATTTAACAGCAGTAATACCTTACATGTGCATGCTATATTGTGCCGGGGTCCAGCCCCGGTGGATCCAGGGAATTCTAAGCGGGGACGACGTCAGTGAGGATCAGGAAACAACTGCTTAATTAAACATTAATTAAGGATATAAAGAGTAATAGAATAAGGATAGCTCAGTGAGGAAATTCAGTGGAGAAAAGAGGCTGAAATAAGGATAGCTCAGTGAGGAAATTCAGTGGAGAAAAGAGGCTGAATAATTCAGCCAGAAGGTAAGAGAAAGAACGACATGGGGAGACCAAGTTTCCGTGAACAAGGCCCACACTTTATTTTCCAAAGTAGTTTTTATACCTTAAATTATGCATAGAGGATAATGGGGGAAGGGGTAGAGTCATGCAGTAAGCCAGGCTTTCTTCCTGCAGACTTATCATATGCAAAAGTTTAGCTGATTTGCATCATCTTCTGGCCCGGAGGCCTGTTAACATTTTAAGACCCTTTCTTCAGAAAATTTATTTTTCTCTAAAGGTGATTAGTCAGGCGCCACCCTCCAAAAGCATTAAAGTTGCATTCCTATAGGGCAAAGGTGTGGTGGGCTGTAACAAGAAAAAGAATTAACTCAAGGTCCCCAGGTTACAAACATTAAAGCTACTACTTACACCAATTATATTAATCAATACACTGCCAGGGACACAGCAGGTAAGGGATATGGAAACTTAGCAGTAAACATTGGCCCAACAAGTGAAAAACCCTTCACCAATACAATTTCTAATCAATCTTTTAACTGCTCAAAGGAATCTGTATTTAGACAGTTTAGAACATTTCATGCCTCTCACAGTTGGGAGGCTCTGAGCAATCACATGTGGCTGGAAAAACCTATTCAGGCAGGCTAGAGGACTTCCAAAGGAGTTTGTAGGTTGAAACACTATCACACCCAGGAACTTTATTAACTGGAGCTGTAAGTTAACTCTTTTTTTCAGAGAGAGGTAGTGGGGGACAGCCCCCCGTAAAGTCAGAGGTGTAGGTGAGAGCACAAAGCAGAAAGTAGGCAGACTCTGGTTTTGGGGGTAGATGCTCGAGAATTTCCAGGGGGACTCCTGAGGCTCGATCCTGTCTTTGCGTATGCCGAGCCTCCTTCCTCATGACCTTTGCCACGGGCGGAGTTCCTCACGCTGGCTCCTGGCAGTGATAGACTTCCAGATGAGCTATTCCAGATCCTGAAAGATTATGCTGTGAAAGTGCTGCACTTAATATGCAATATGCGCTCAATATGCAATATGCCAGCTCCTGGCAATATTGCACCCTATAAAGAGTTTTTATGAAATATACTTTAATCCCTAACACCTCTTAATAAAGTAGGAAGAGCATGATCTCAATTTTATAGAAAGGGAGATAAGTTTTAAAACTAGGTTAAAAACCTTGCTCAAGATTATATACCTCTTTTGTAGTATTGGTGAACCAGACTTAGACCTTTGAGTCTGCATTTCTGTTTTTACATATTTTATATTTTTATCTATTTGCTCTAAAAGTTTAAACAACTGTGAACACTTGGGATGGTCATTAACTATATATCAGAGAATTTTTCTGATTTGAAATAGACTTTCTCCACCCATGGTACAATCTTGAGTAAATAAAAGCAAAGTAACCACAATATCATACAAAAATAAAGACATCACCATAATTATTTTTAAAAAGATTCTGTCAAAAGGCATTTTGACTGATTTTCTAGTTGGATATATATCAGTTCATTAAGTAAAGTATCAAAGTTCTTACCATCTTTTTCAGTTATTGCTTAATTATTGCTGTTCTGCAGGTGGTACAAAATGTACTCATTTTAAGAGGGAGAGTTGCAGAAGATCTGCACTAAGGTCAAAGTACATTTTTTAGTTTTCCCCAGTGATTAAAAAGCCTCAGGCCAAAGGATAGATCTGCCGGCTGAAGTAGCCAATTCAGCAAAAGGAGAGGACTTTGCTTTCCAGTTGAGAGTCTCTACTATCGGCACTACTAAGGGAATCTTGGCAGAGTCCCATTCGTATTTACCTATGAACTCTGTCCTTCATTATATAAGGGGGCAAAACAGAAACACTTCCTTTATGACATCATAGAAGTCTTTGCTAATGGCCATGCTCCATGCTTATGTAATATAAAGTAGTGCTAACAGTAGAGACATGGCAGAAAGGATTGCTTTAACAATTGTTTTAAAAGAAGTTTAATGGAAAGGGGATTTTGTGCATCATGATACATTGCCCTTACTTTCACATTATGCTGCATTTATACAACATAAGTAAGATGGCGATTTGGCAGTTATCTAACTAATGTGATCAATGTTAATGGACGATCTGGTTAATTTGGCTTTTAAAAGTAGATTCTTAGCAACAAGAAGTGAAATGCCCAGAGAGCTCTTAAAGGAAATTTCTTTAATTTTTAAGGTAAATTGCAGTTCCTGATTTTATTTTTCAATTACCTCATGATGTTTTCAATAGTATTGCTGCAATAATAACAGTTTATTCTTAAATAATCCCTTGCATTCAATTAGTTCAAAGTAGATTCAGGTAGGTTATCAGTTTCCATCCAGCCTTATGAAATGAATATGAGTTACAAACATTGGTAACTCTGCTACTTTTATTATCTTTTTTCTTCTCTAAATTCTAGGCATACTGATTTCTGATTTCTTTCAGAAATTTCATTTACTCTGTGTGTGCATGTGTTTACATTAAGGGATAAAATTCTAATTCTTTTTACTCTGAGCTGGACTTTTCTTTCACTGTGGACTATATTGCTTATTCTCATCAAAATGTTCATTCACTCATTTTAGGCAAATATTTATTAGACATATGCTAACTTTATACAAAGCACTGAACTAGGTTTTTGTTTGCTTCATAAGAAATTGCCAACATATGACCACTCTTGACCTATAAAAACTTCAATCTCATATGGTTTGATCTGGTATATAAGAGATGAGATGAATATTAGGGGGAAAGTCTAAGGTGAAGAGGGAAGATCTTTTGGAGGTAGTGACATTTAGAATTTGGCTTGGCATTATTAGATTTCAAGAGAGATACAGTAAGGATGCTATTCCAGAACACAAATGGAATGTACAAGAATATAGAGACTTCCCAGGAGGCACAAGTGGTAAAGAACCCGCCTGCTAATGCAGAAGACATAAGAGACTCAGATTTGATTCCTGGGCCAGGAAGATCCGCTGGAGGAGGGCATGGCAACCTGCTCTAGTATTCTTGCCTGGAGAGGCCCATGGACAGAGGAGCCTGGTGGGCTACAGTCCATAGGGTCGCAAAGTGTCGGACATTCCTGAGTAACACTTTTCACTTTCACACAATGTGTTCAGAAACTGACAAGTTGTTAAGTTGGCCTGATGCCTGAGTAGAGTGAGATACAAGCCTAAAAAGAAAGCCCAGAGGAAATTCATGTGAGGCTCACACAAATATTGGTCGAGGAGGCTGGGCTTTTCCTATTGATAAATGTGAACTCATAGAAGGCTTCTTATAAAAGGCATTGAATTATGGAGGCAAGACCCAGAATGAACCGGAGATGGACGAGCACAGAGAAAGGGAACTCAGGAGAAAGGTAGTGATGCCTCAGATGAGATTCGACTAAGTTGGGAGATGTCAATCCTGTGAAACAACCGTCAGGCATGACTATACAGACTGGACATGAATCGATGCGACTTTATACATTTGAGAATGATGTGTGGGAAAATAGTCCTGCTTCTGTCAGATGACTGTGACAGAAGGAGGAAGTGGTGCTGAGAAAATATTCTGACTTCGGTGCAGAATAGAAAAGATAGAGGTGCAGGCAAATACATCTATACGGAAAGGTCTAACTCAGAGTGGAAGTCAAGAATGTAACATTGGAGATGAAAAGTCAGCCTATAACAATGGATGTCACCAAACCAAGGGAGGAAACGTGCAAATAGGAACGAATGCCAAGGATAGAAACCTGGTTAATAACAACATTGCAGGGTGAAAGGAGGGCTAGAGGAAAGAAAAAACATAAGGGAGACTTCCATTTCTGGGACTAAGGCTGATCAGTTTGCTGGGACTAATACCTCACTGAGCTAGGTGGCCTATATCATATATAAAGAATTGCTATTGCTGAAAATTCTGGATCCACTAATACTCTTTTAGAATCGTAAAGGCTTAAAAGCTGATAATAGAGTAAGTAATTATGAGGCCTAGGAGGAAAGTGGGGGCCCAGAGATTTGGTGCCTTCGCCTTGAGGGCCTTTGCCAGTTTCTGCAAACTTGACTTTTTTTTTTTTTTTCCCTTGACTGTGCCAGATCTTAGTTGAGCATGCAGTGTGTTTTAGTTGTGGCGTGTGGATCTTTATTTGCTGTGGCATGCAAAGTGTTAGTTGCGGCCTGTGAGATCTAGCTCTCCAACCAGGGATCGAACCTGGGCTCCCTGCATTGGGAGCGTGGAGTCTTTGCCACCAGACCACTAGGAAAGTCCCTTGAACTTTGGTTTTTGGCATCAAGTTCCAGGGCTTGCTCAAAGGGATCTCAAACAATCCCTCCCCACATTAAGCTGGGACTCCAAAGGGCCAGGGGCTTGCCAGATGGTGCTAGTGGTAAAGAACCCACCTGCCAATGCAGGAGATATAAGAGATGTGAGTTAGATCCCTGGATTGGAAAGATACCCTGAAAGAGGGCATGGCAACCCACTCCAGTATTCTTGCCTGGAGAATCCCACAGACAGAGGAGCCTGGTGGGCTAATGGTCCACAGAGAGTCGAACACAACTGAAGTGACTTAGCACAGATGGATGCACGCCAAAGGGCCAGATCATTGTGGTAAGGGTAACAAGGTACCATGACCACCCAGAATAGACCCAAGTGTCGGTATTGGTGGCAGCTACCCACCAGAGGGGAATAAAATCTTTCCCTTAGAACTTATATTTACAAACTGGTCTTTGTGCCGATTTTGCAGTCTGCATTCATATCACTTAAGTAGTTCAAAAAATATCAAGCCATGAATTTAATTTTAATCTAAATTAGTCAGGCTAGTAATACTGCTAACTATAATCAGTGTAAATGCTTTCTGAAAGAAGGTACCTTCCTTCAAGGCTACACAGATTCTCCCAACTAATGTTTCAAGGATAATATGCAGCCCATAGTCTAAAATCACAAAGCATATTAAAAAAAGCAAGTTATTATCCATGAGGAAAGTGAAAAAAAAACATCAGCAACAGAGACTTAAGATAGCAAATGAGAATTATTAGCAAATAATTTACAGTAATCATGTTGTATAGGTTTAAATGAATAAAGGAAAAGCTTGCAAGTACCTGCAGGGAATAGGAAAATAAAAATTAACGTAGCAGATTTTTTAAAGAATAAAATATAACCTTTAGAAATGGAAATTACAATAACATTAACAACTAAATGGACACTCTTTTTTTTTTTTTTGGCTAAAAGTTGAATTTTTATTAGAAGAGATTTTTTTTTAATATTCAACTTTTTTTTTAAATTTTTATTTTATTTTTAAACTTTACATAATTGTATTAGTTTTGCCAAATATCAAAATGAATCCATCACAGGTATACATGTGCTCCCCATCCTGAATCTTCCTCCCTCCTCCCTCCCCATACCATCCCTCTGGGTTGTCCCAGTGCACTAGCCCCAAGCATCCAGTATAGTGCATTGAACCTGGACTGGCATCTCGTTTCATACATGATATTTTACATGTTTCAATGCCATTCTCCCAAATCTTCCCACCCTCTCCCTCTCCCACAGAGTCCATAAGACTGTTCCATACATCAGTGTCTCTTTTTCTGTCTCATACACAGGGTTATTGTTATCATCTTTCTAAATTCCATATATATGAGTTAGTATACTGTATTGGTGTTTTTCCTTCTGGCTTACTTCACTCTGTATAATAGGCTCCAGTTTCATCCACCTCATTAGAACTGATTCAAATGAATTCTTTTTAATGGCTGAGTAATACTCCATTGTGTATATGTACCAAAGCTTTCTTATCCATTCATCTGCTGATGGACATCTAGGTTGCTTCCATGTCCTGGCTATTATAAACAGTGCTGTGATGAACATTGGGGTACACGTGTCTCTTTCCCTTCTGGTTTCCTCAGTGTGTATGCCCAGCAGTGGGATTGCTGGATCATAAGGCAGTTCTATTTCCAGTTTTTTAAGGAATCTCCACACTGTTCTCCATAGTGGCTGTACTAGTTTGCATTCCCACCAACAGTGTAAGAGGGTTCCCTTTTCTCCACACCCTCTCCAACATTTATTATTTGTAGACTTTTGGATCACAGCCATTCTGACTGGTGTGAAATGGTACCTGATAGTGGTCTTGATTTGCATTTCTCTGATAATGAATGATGTTGAGCATCTTTTCATGTGTTTGTTAGCCATCTGTATGTCTTCTTTGGAGAAATGTCTATTTAGTTCTTTGGCCCATTTTTTGATTGGGTCATTTATTTTTCTGGAGTTGAGCTGTAGGAGTTGCTTGTATATTTTTGAGAGTAGTTGTTTGTCAGTTGCTTCATTTGCTATTATTTTCTCCCATTCTGAAGGCTGTCTTTTCACCTTGCTGATAGTTTCCTTTGATGTGCAGAAGCTTGTAAGGTTAATTAGGTCCCATTTGTTTATTTTTGCTTTTATTTCCGATATTCTGGGAGGTGGGTCATAGAGGATCCTGCTGTGATGTATGTCAGAGAGTGTTTTGCCTATGTTCTCCTCTAGGAGTTTTATAGTTTCTGGTCTTATGTTTAGATCTTTAATCCATTTTGAGTTTATTTTTGTGTATGGTGTTAGAAAGTGTTCTAGTTTCATTCTTTTACAAGTGGTTGACCAGTTTTCCCAGCACCACTTGTTAAAGAGATTGTCTTTAATCCATTGTATATTCTTGCCTCCTTTGTCAAAGATAAGGTGTCCATATGTGCCTGGATTTATCTCTGGGCTTTCTATTTTGTTCCATTGATCTATATTTCTGTCTTTGTGCCAGTACCATACTGTCTTGATAACTGTGGCTTTGTAGTAGAGCCTGAAGTCAGGTAGGTTGATTCCTCCAGTTCCATTTTTCTTTCTCAAGATTGCTTTGGCTATTCGAGGTTTTTTGTATTTCCATACAAATTGTGAAATTATTTGTTCTAGCTCTGTGAAGAATACTGTTGGTAGCTTGATAGGGATTGCATTGAATCTATAAATTGCTTTGGGTAGTATACTCATTTTCACTATATTGATTCTTCCAATCCATGAACATGGTATATTTCTCCATCTATTAGTGTCCTCTTTGATTTCTTTCACCAGTGTTTTATAGTTTTCTATATATAGGTCTTTAGTTTCTTTAAGTAGATATATTCCTAAGTATTTTATTCTTTCTGTTGCAATGGTGAATGGAATTGTTTCCTTAATTTCTCTTTCTATTTTCTCATTATTAGTATATAGGAATGCAAGGGATTTCTGTGTGTTGATTTTATATCCTGCAACTTTACTATAGTCATTGATTAGTTCTAGTAATTTTCTGGTGGAGTCTTTAGGGTTTTCTATGTAGAGGATCATGTCATCTGCAAATAGTGAGAGTTTTACTTCTTCTTTTCCAATTTGGATTCCTTTTATTTCTTTTTCTGCTCTGATTGCTGTGGCCAAAACTTCCAAAGCTATGTTGAATAGTAATGGTGAAAGTGGGCACCCTTGTCTTGTTCCTGACTTTAGAGGAAATGCTTTCAATTTTTCACCATTGAGGATAATGTTTGCTGTGGGTTTGTCATATATAGCTTTTATTATGTTGAGGTTTGTTCCTTCTATTCCTGCTTTCTGGAGAGTTTTTATCATAAATGGGTGTTGAATTTTGTCAAAGGCTTTCTCTGCATCTATTGAGATAATCATACGGTTTTTATTTTTCAATTTGTTAATGTGGTGTATTACATTGATTGATTTGCGGATATTGAAGAATCCATGCATCCCTGGGATAAAGCCCACTTGGTCATGGTGTATGATCTTTTTAATGTGTTGTTGGATTCTGATTGCTAGAATTTTGTTAAGGATTTTTGCATCTATGTTCATCAGTGATATTGGCCTGTAGTTTTCTTTTTTTGTGGGATCTTTGTCAGGTTTTGGTATTAGGGTGATGGTGGCCTCATAGAATGAGTTTGGAAGTTTACCTTCCTCTGCAATTTTCTGGAAGAGTTTGAGCAGGATAGGTGTTAGCTCTTCTCTAAATTTTTGGTAGAATTCAGCTGTGAATCCGTCTGGACCTGGGCTTTTGTTTGCTGGAAGATTTTTGATTACAGTTTCAATTTCCGTGCTTGTGATGGGTCTGTTAAGATTTTCTATTTCTTCCTGGTCGAGTTTTGGAAAGTTGTACTTTTCAAAGAATTTGTCCTAAATGGACACTGTTAAAACTCAACTACAGATAATGCAATTAAAAAGATCTGAAGAGAAGCCTCACCAAAGAAGATAAAAAGTGTTAAATAAATATGTGAAGAGATGCTCAACATTGTATGTTATTAAGAATTTGCAAATTAAAGCAATGAGATACTACTCTATACCTATTAGAATGGGCAAAATTCCAGTCTAACAATACTAAATGCTGATTGGCTCGGATGTGGAGCAACAGGAACTCTCATTTATTGCTGGCAGGAATGTGAAAAATACAGCCACTCTGAAGACAGTTTGACAGTTTCTCATAAAGCTAACCATAGTCTTAACCATACAGTCCAGCAATTGCACTCCTAGGCATTTTCCTGAATGGGTTGAAAACTTATGTCCACACAAAAGCTGTATGCAAATGTCTACAGCAGCTTTATCTATAATTGCCAAAACTTGGAGGTGAACAAGATGTCCTTCAGGAGGTGAACAAGATGTCTTTCAGTAGGTGAACAGAAAAAATGTGGTATTTCCACACATTGGAATATTATTCAAGGTTGAAAAGAAATGGGCTCTTGTGTAGTGAAAAGACATGAAAGAATTTCAAATGCATATTGCAGCATGAAGGAAGTGAGTCTGAAATATGATATTTAGGAGAAAGCAAAGTTGTAGAGACAGTAGAAACATCAGGGGTTGCCAGGGGCTCGGGGGTGGGGCCCCCGAGCCCCACCATTTATTTATCCACAGATAAATAGGTGGAGCATAGTGGGTTTGGGGACAGTGAAGCTATTCTGTATGCTATGTCCATGGCAGATACAAGACATCACTCACTTCTCAGAGCTCACAGAACTGCAGGACACGAAGGATGAGTCCATAGTTCCACAAACTATGAAATAATCACTCAAACCCATAGCTTACATCAGGGTTCACTCTTGGTGTACATCTATGGATTTTGGCAAATGTATGACATATACTCACCATTATAGAGTCGTACAGAGTAGTTTCATGGCCTTAAAATTCCTCTATTCTATTCCTATTCATTCCCCTCTCCCTGCTAATCCCTGGTAGCCACCGCTCCTTTCACTGTCTCTATAGTGTTTTTATTTTTTCCTTTTTCAGAATGTCATATAGTTGAAATCATAGTTCAGAGCCTTTGCAGATAGTCTTCTTTCATTTAGTGATATACATTTAAGTTTCTTCCATATCTTCTCACAGCATAAAACTCATTTCTATTTAATGCTGAATAGTATTCCATTGTATGAATGTATCAGCATATATTGATCCATTTACCTACTGAAGGACATCTTGGTTGCTTCCAAGTCTTGGCAGTTATGAATAAATCTGCTATAAACATTCACGTGCAGGTTTTGTGTGGACATAAATTTTTAACTCTTTTTTATTTCAGTCCTCCAATCGTGTTGACTTTTTGCGACCCCATGGACTACAGCACACCAGGCCTCCCTGTTCCTCACCAGCTCCTGAAATCTGCCCAAGTTCATGTCCATTGCATTGGTGAGGCTATCCAACCATCTCCTCCTCTTTTAGGTAATTATTAAGGAGCATGATTGCTGTTTATATATTTAGTTATATAAATGTGTATATTTAGAGTATGTTTAGTTTAGAAAGAAACTTGAGAAACTGTTTTCCAAAGTCCATTAATTCCTACCAGCAATAAATAAAGAGTTTCTGTTGCTCCGTGTGCTAGCCAGATGGGAGGTTTTGTGTATGTGTGTTGGATTTTGGCCATTCTAATGGGAGTGCAATAGTATCACACTGCCGTTTTAATTTTCAATCTCCTCTTGACATACGTGAACCACGAACTTCCTGATGTTCAAGCTGGTTTTAGAAAAGGCAGAGGAACCAGAGATCAAATTGCCAACATCCGCTGGATCATCGAAAAAGCAAGAGAGTTCCAGAAAAACATCTATTTCTGCTTTATTGACTATGCCAAAGCCTTTGACTGTGCGGATCACAATAAACTGTGGAAAATTCTGAAAGAGATGGGAATACCAGACCACCTTACCTGCCTCCTGAGAAATGTGTATGCAGGTCAAGAAGCAACAGTTAGAACCAGACATGTCCCAAATCAGGAAAGGAATATGTCAAAGCTGTAAATTGTCACCCTGCTTATTTAACTTATATGCAGAGTACATCATGTGGAATGCTGGGCTGGATGAAGCACAAGCTGGAATCAAGATTGCCAGGAGAAATATCAATAACCTCAGATATGCAGATGACACCACCCTTATGACCAAAAGTGAAGAAGAGCTAAAGAGCCTCTTGATGAAAGTGAAAGAGGAGAGTGAAAAAGTTGGCTTAAAACTCAACATTTGGAAAACGAAAATCATGGCATCTGGTCCCATCACTTCGTGGGAAATAGATGGGGAAACAGTGAAAACAGTGTCAGACTTTATTTTTCCGGGCTCCAAAATCACTGCAGATGGTGATTTCAGCCATGAAATTAAAAGACGCTTACTCCTTGGAAGAAAAGTTATGACCAACCTAGATAGCATATTCAAAAGCAGAGATATTACTTTGCCAACAAAGGTCCGTCTAGTCAAGGATATGGTTTTTCCAGTGGTCATGTATAGATGTGAGAGTTGGACTGTGAAGAAAGCTGAGCACCGAAGAATTGATGCTTTTGAACTGTGGTGTTGGAGAAGACTCTTGAGAGTTCCTTGGATTGCAAGGAGATCCAACCAGACCATTCTAAAGGAGATTAGTCCTGGGTGTTCATTGGAAGGACTGATGCTGAAGCTGAAACTCCAATAGTTTGGCCACCTCATGTGAGGTGTTGACTCATTGGAAAAGACTCTGATGCTGGGAGGGATTGGGGGCAGGAGGAAGGGGACAACAGAGGATGAGATGGCTGGATGGCATCACCGACTCGATGGACGTGAGTTTGTGTAAACTCTGGGAGTTGGTGATAGACAGGGAGGCCTCGCGTGCTGCAATTCATGGAGTTACGAAGAGTCGGACACGACTGAGCGACTGAACTGAACTGAACTTGACATATACTATGGAGTATCTTTATATTATGTGTATTTGTCATCTGAATATCTTCTTTGTTGAGGTCTCTGTTTGGGTTTTTTGCCCATTTTAAAATCAGGTTGTTCATTTTCTCATTGTTGAGTTTTAAGAGTTCTTTATATATTTTGGATAAGTCTTTTGTCAGATGGTAAAGAATCTGCCTGCATTGCAGGAGACCTGGGTTTGATCCCTGGGTTGGGAAGATGTCCTGGAGAAGGGAATGGCTACCCACTCCTATACTCTTGCCTGGAGATTTCCATGGACAGAGGAGCCTGGCAGGCTACATACAGTCCATGGGGTCCCTGAGTCGGACATGACTGAGCAACCAACACTTTCATCAAATATGTATTTTACAAATACTTTCTCCCAGTCTATAGATTGCCTTCTCATTTTCTTAGCAGTATCTTTTGCAGAGAAGTGTCTTTTTCGTTAAATTTAATGAAATCCAATTTACCAATTGTCTCTTTCATGAATTGTACCTTTGGTGTTGTATCTAAAAGGACATCACCATACCCAAGGTCATCTACATTTTCTCTTCTGTTATCTTCTGGGAGTTTCTAACATACTTTTTATTGGGCTTCAATTGGGACAGGAAAGAGAGAACAGATTAGAGGCATTTTGGGATGTGGAGGGGGAATGGCTAAGAGCTTTTCAAAAACAGACATGGGGAAAAAAAGCTACTGGAAGAACAGAACCCCTGACCACGCATCCACCAAAACTCATGTCCATACAGGATTTAGGGGTGGAAAATGAGAAGCTAGATTGTAGGGATTTTTTTCTCTTTTCCTATTGCTTATTGAGAATGAAAGAATTTCAACAGCTGGTCAGAGATTCATTCACTTTCTTTGCGGGTGTTAAGAGAAACTACACTGGGGAAGAGAAAAAGGCAGGTTAATCCAGTCTAATCTCTTTGTCAACTGAAACTCCAGATAAATAGACTAATAATATTTGCTAAAGGGAAGGGCTCTTATCACAGAATGTCTTAGCACGACGTCCTTGCTAAGGGTTACTTAATAAATAAACCCAGAATCTATAGATCTATGATGCAGGGTTCCCTGAAGAATCTCACATAAGTTATATAACTCTTCTGAAGTATAAAATGAAGGTATTTCATAACTTAAGCACGCTTCATGCTATGTGAAGTAAACTGCAAAACATTATCTGAAATGTCATCTATTATTCTAGATCAGAGAGAACATATCTGATGTGGGGTGACAGGACCCACGAAGCCACCTTTGGTGCCCCAGACTTCTGTCTGCTCTGCCCATGCCTCTTGGTTGCCCATATCCTCCAACTATCAGTAAAGTTTGTTATTGCAGAAGCATCCTTCAAATGAGTCTGATTTGACAACCTGATCTTAAGTATTAGCCCACTCATATCAATAAAATCAATTAAAAAATCAATAAAAGGAGTTTTCAAATTTAATGGATGGTGCAGTATAATGCTTTATTCTATTGAGCCTTAGGAATAGACTAAGGTAAAATGAAATAGGCAGCACATTATTGGTCCTTAGAAATTATTCTGCAACAGTCTAGGATCTGTGAATATCTGTATTACCTCTGCTGTAAACCAATATATGTATGTGTGTGTGAGCTCAGTCGCTTCAGTCATCTCTGACTCTTTGCAACCCTATGGCCCGCAGCCCGTCAGACTCCTCTGTCCATGGGATTCTCCAGCCAAGAACTCTGGAGTGGGTTGCCATTTCCTCCTCCACAGGATCTTCCAGAACCAGAGATCAAGCCCTCATCTCCTGCATTGCAGGCAGGTTCTTCACCTGCTGAGCCATGAGGGAAGCCCAAATCAATATATTCCATATAACAACTTAAGAAAATACCCTAGAAAATTATTGTAAGAACATATGCCAAAATGTTAGTAGTCATATGTGGGTAGTGCCATATTTTATCTATTTTTCCAAAATATTTTATAATTTCAGACATATTTCCCATTTTAAATCATAAAAGATAAACTTTAAAAACTATAATCAGTCTTTCATGATGCATATTTATTGTAACTATGTTACAAAGATACTCAGCAAAAAGACTGAACAGAAATACACCATATGTTACCTAAGATTTTCTTGAAATTGTTGGGATTTGAATGGTTTGTTCATAATTTTCAGGATTTCTAAAATTTCTAATGAGGATGAATTATCTGTAATCAAAATAAAAGCTAATTTTTCATGGGAGTGTGCTTTATGAAATAGATTTGAACAAAGTATTTCTCCCTTCCTTTCTGTTCTTTTTCAACCCAAGTATTCCTATAAAATAACAGTTAATGTTTAATAGGCATATAAAAAGATCAACACTGATAGATTTTAGCATTAAGAATGAATTCCATGTATACCTGTGGCAGATTCATTTTGATATTTGGCAAAACTAATACAATTATGTAAAGTTTAAAAATAAAATTAGAAAAAAAAAAGAAATAAAAAAAATCAAGGAAGATCTAAATAAATGGAAAAATAACTCAAAAAAAAAAAAAAAAAAAAGAATGAATTCCTCAGAGTCACCAAGGTCCTTTTGCTCCCATCAGATTCTCTAAAAATGCTATTGATTCTATAATTTCATACATAGTTATATAATCCTACCTATACGTATTGCAACCAGATATCAAATTGCCAACATCTGCTGGATTATGGAAAAAGCAAGAGAGTTCCAGAAAAACATCTATTTCTGCTTTATTGACTATGCCAAAGCCTTTGACTGGGTGGATCACAATAAACTGTGGAAAATTCTGAAAGAGATGGGAATACCAGACCACCTGACCTGCCTCTTGAGAAACCTATATGCAGGTTAGCAAGCAACAGTTAGAACTGGACATGGAACAACAGACTGGTTCCAAATAGGAAAAGGAGTCCGTCAAGACTGTATATTGTCACCCTGCTTATTTAACTTATATGCAGAGTACATCATGAGAAACGCTGGGCTGGAAGAAGCACAAGCTGGAATCAAGATTGCCGGGAGAAATATCAATAACCTCAGATATACAGATGACACCACCCTTATGGCAGAAAGTGAAGAGGAACTAAAAAGCCTCTTGATGAAAGTGAAAGAAGAGAGTGAAAAAGTTGGCTTAAAGTTCAACATTCAGAAAATGAAGATCATGGCATCCGGTCCCATCACTTCATGGGAAATAGATGGGGAAACAGTGGAAACAGTGTCAGACTTTATTTTTGGGGCTCCAAAATCACTGCAGATGGTGATTGCAGCCATGAATTTAAAAGACTCCTTGGAAGGAAAGTTATGACCAACCTAGATAGCATATTCAAAAGCAGAGACATTACTTTGCCAACAAAGGTCCGTCTAGTCAAGGCTATGGTTTTTCCAGTGGTCATGTATGGATGTGAGAGTTGGACTGTGAAGAAAGCTGAGCGCCGAAGAATTGATGCTTTTGAACTGTGGTGTTGGAGAAGACTCTTGAGAGTTCCTTGGACAGCAATGAGATCCAACCAGTCCATTCTAAAGGAGATCAGTCCTGGGTGTTCATTGGAAGGACTGATGCTGAAGCTGAAACTCCAGTACTCAGGCCACCTCATGCGAAGAGTTGACTCATTGGAAAAGACTCTGATGCTGGGAGGGATTGGGGGCAGGAGGAGAAGGGGACGACAGAGGATGAGATGGCTTGATGGCATCACCAACTCAATGGACATGAGTTTGAGTGAACTCTGGAAGTTGGTGATGGACAGGGAGGCCTGGTGTGCTGTGATTCATGGGGTCGCAGAGTCAGACATGACTGAGTGACTGAACTGAACTGAATACGTATTTTATTTTGGCTGTTTACAATGATGGATAAATTAGTCTAAGAATTTTTAAACGTATCTTCATCACCATTTTAACAATTAACTTTTCATATGCTTTCTTTAACCACTGTGGTCAGTATTGAAGAAATCTGACATTTCCTATTTCCATCTCTAAAAACATAAGGCAGAGTCTGTCTTTCTTTTTCCGTCATGCTTAAGGTCTACAGCAACTTCCTGAGAATTAGTCCTATGCGTATTTTTGTTTTCTTGCATAGCAATTTCAGGGAAATGGCAGGAATGAGCTAAAACATTCAGTCTAGTGCCAGAGCAAAAAGCATAAACTCAAGAACTTTGGATCATATAGCTTTGCTTAGTTCTAGGGATACAGACTAACTTTAACTGGTATCTTCTTTAAAAGACAATGGAAGTACATAAATCCACCACTGTTCTTTCATTCATTTATTAATTCTTTTATTCAGTCAGTTCAGGTCAGTTGCTCAGTTGTGTCCGACTCTGTCACCCCATGAACCACAGCACACCAGGCCTCCCTGTCCATCACCAACTCCCAGAGTTTACTCAAACTCATGTCCATTGAGTCAGTGACTCCATCCAACTGTCTTATCCTCTGTTGTCCCCTTCTCCTCCTGCCTTCAATCTTTCTCAACATCAGGGTCTTTTCAAATGAGTCAGCTCTTCGTATCAGGTGGCCAAAATATTGGAGTTTCAGCTTCAACATCAGTCCTTGCAATGAACACCCAGGACTGATCTCCTTTAGGATGGACTGGTTGGATCTCCTTGCAGTCCAAGGGACTCTCAAGAGTCTTCTCCAACACTACAGTTCAAAAGCATCAATTCTTCGGTGCTCAGTTTTCTTTATAGTCCAACTCTCACATCCATACATGACCACTGGAAAAACCATAGCCTTGACTAGACAGACCTTTGTTGGCAAAGTATTATCTGTGCTTTTTAATATGCTGTCTAGGTTGGTCATAACTTTCCATCCAAGGAGTAAGCATCTTTTAATTTCCAAGCAACAACTGTGGGAGTAGGGGCAGGATTTTTAGGGCCTGGATAGCAACGAGCAAGACCAACACAGTCCCTGATATGACTGAATCTTAACATTTTAGTTAGAGAGGGGAGAATTAGATGAAGGTAGTCAAAGGTAACAGACTTCCAGTTATAAGTAAGTACTTACTGTTGTTCAATTGCTAAGTTGTCTTCAACACTTTGTGACCCCATGGACTGCAGCACACCAGTCTTTCTTGTCCTTGACTATCTCTTGGGGTTTGCTCAAACTCATGTCCATTGAGTCGATGATGCCATTCAACCATCTCATCTTCTGTCTAACCCTTCTCCTTCTGCCTTCAATCCTTCCCAGCATCAGGACTTTTTTCAGTGAATCAGTTCTTCACATCAGGTGGTCAAAGTATTGGAGCTTTAGCCCCAGCATCGGTTCTTCCAGTGAATATTCAGGGTTGATTTCCTTTAGGATTGACTGCTTTCATCTCCTCACTGTCCAAAGGAATATCAAGAGTCTTCTCCAACACCATAATTCAAAAGCATCAATTCTTCAGTGCTCAGCCATTTTTATCACTACTGAAAAAAACCATAGCTTTGACCATATAGACATTTATGGTCAAAGTGATAGCTCTGCTTTTTAATATGTTGTCTAGGTGTGTAACTGCTTTCCTTCCAAGGAGCAAGCATCTTTTAATTTCATGGCTGCAGTCACCATCCACAGTGATTTTGGAGCCCAAGAAAATAAAGTCTCTCAATTTCCATTGTTTCTCCATCTATTTGCCATGGAGTGGTGGGACCGGATGCCATGATCTTAGTTTTTTGAATGCTGAGATTTAAGCTAGCTTTTTCACTCTCCTCTTTCACCTTCATCAAGAGGGTCTTTAGTTTCTCTTCACTTTTTTCCATTACAGTGGTATCATCTGTATATCTGAGGTTGTTAATATTTCTCTGGACCATCTTGATTCCAGCTTGTGCTTCTTCCAGCCCAGCATTTCTCATAATGTACTCTACATATAAATTAAATAAGCAGTGTGACAGAATACAGCCTTGATGTACTCCTTTCCCAGTTTTGAACCAGTCCATTTTTCCATGTAAGGTTCTAACTGTTAATTTTTGACCTGCATACAGGTTTCTCAGAAGACAGGTAAGGTGGTCTGGTATTCCCATCTCTTTAAGAACTTGCCACAGTTTGTTGTGATCTACACAGTCAAAGACTTTGTCATAGTCAATGAAGCAGAAGTAAATATTTTTCTGGAATTCTCTTGCTTTTTCTATGATCCAACAGGTGTTGGCAATTTGATCTTTGGTTCCTCTGATTTTTCTAAATCCAGCTTGTACATCTGGAAGTTCTTGGTTCACATACTGTTGAAGTCTAGCATGAAGGATTTTGAGCACTACCTTGCTAGCATGTGAAATGAGCACAATTGTATGGTAGTTTGAACATTCTTTGGCATTGCCCTTCTTTGGGATTGGAATGAAAACTGACCTTTTCCAGTCCTGTGACCACCGCTGAGTTTTCCAAATTTCCTGGCATACTTGAGTGTAGCATAAGTAAGTACTCGAGGTGTAATATACAACTTAATAAAGATAATTAATACTGCTATATGTTACATATGAAAGTTACTAAGAGAGTAAATCCTAAGAGTTCTCATCATGAGGAAAAATTTATTTTTTATTTCTTTAATGTTAAATCTATATGAGATGATGGATGTTTACTAAACCTATTGTGTTATTCATTTCATGATGTATGTAAGTCAGATCATTATGGCATTCAACTTAAACTTATACAGTGATGTATGCCAATTGTATCTCAATAGAACTGGGGGAAATAAAGGAAAATAATAAGAAAGAAATAATCACAAAGTTAAGGATATATTTATAATGTGTGGTGATGACTATGAAGGGCCTTATGGAAAAGAGTACAGGAGAACCTGTCATAACCTGGGAAGTCCAGAAAAGCTTCTTTGGAAATGACATTTAACTGAGGCTGGGGGTATGAGTAGGGGCAGAGAGAATGTCTCAGTCAGAAGGAAGATGGGAGGAAGTCCTGAGGGAGGAAATTGTGTGGAAAGATGGCAGAACCATGGGAGGCTAGGGTAGCTGAACCAGTTAAGTGAAGGGGCCTGGAATGGAGGAGAGTCCAAGTGTCCAGGAACTTACAGATGGAATTTTTATCCAAGAGCAATAAACTTCATTCAAGGATGTTGATCAGGGGAATAACCCTCCTGGAAAAAAAATTAAAAATAAATGCCATCTTCCTATCAGAGTTGAAGCACTGGGTCCCACCTCTTTGAGGACCTAACTGTATGCGGTCTGTACAAACATCAGACATAAAGTGTGCATCTGTGGAATTAAGTACTTTTTATAATATGATGGTTAAGACCTCAGGCTTTGAAATCAGACTGTCCTGCACCTGCCACATCCTAAATGCATGACTCTAGATGAGCTTCTAAATATGTGTGATGGGAATAATAGTTTGTTGTTGGGAGAGCTAAATGAATAATGCATATAAAATGTGAACACAGTGCTCAGTACATTATAAGTGATCAAAAATAATAGCTATTATTTCCTGACTCACTGCCATAGGAAAAGAATAAAATCATCACACAGAGGACCTTAATGCTCCTTACATAAGCTAATGCTGGATGTGCTTTTAGGGAACTAAATTGTACTCAGTGTTTCCAGAGTAATGAGCCAAATACATTAACTGTTCTGAAAACAGATGAAGCCTGACTATTTTGACTAAATATAGAGATAATTAGAGTCTACACTCTATCTGTTGATAGGCCTTAGAGAAACATAATGAGAATCATCATGCCATAATAGAATAATGCACAAGGCTAAAACAAATCAGAAATTTCACAACACTGATGAAAAACAACTAATTTTATTGATGTCACAAATACATTATTAGCTGAGTCTTCTCACGATCTTATGATGTTTGTTTCATGTTGTAACAGCTTTCTAATAGTGTCATCAATTATGGTCTTTCTGTTGTTTAGTAAAATTATCAAGTGTCAGATAAAACTCTTTTTCTATGGTTTTATAATATGCTTTGGAGGCACTCATTCTTTGATGTAACTGAGTATATAGATGAAAGGTCCTTACAAGTACTCTTTATTCAAAGCCAGAGAACTGTTTTCTACAGGATATGTATTGACTATTTTGCCTGGTGTCAAGCCCTGACTTATTTGTAATTTGCATTCTGTTAATGGAGTAATTCATGTTACCAAGAAAGGGCCAATACTGTTGGATAATACACGTGCAAATAAATACACAATACCAATGTGTTCCATGGAAAGGAGGAAAGGACAAGCTATAAAATAATGGACTCTGTCCAGCCTCAGGAAAGAGAACCAGATTAAATGTTAGAATTGTAGGACTCCTGTTCATTCCCAGCAGCCTGGAAAGAAAGGATAGGACTTAATTAATACTAAGACTACCTTCATTTTATACTTTAGGTTTTAGAAGCAGGCTGCAGTCCAGAGTCAGGAACACCAAACCATAACCGGAATGAGTAAAACACGTGACTCAGGTGAGCTGCATTAGGGCTAAGCTTGGAAACATTAGTAAAAGGAGTCTAGTGCGGGTTCGCAAATATCACTGATTACAACCAGTCCACGGTTGATTAGCTACTGGTCTTTCATGAAATGAGAAAGAGAAAGACATAGTGAGTTTTTCATAGGATAAATTCTTTCAGTTCAATTCAGCTTAGTCGCTCAGTCGTGTACTTCTCCTTGCAACCCCATGGACTGCCGTCAGGCTTCCCTATGCATCACCAACTCCTGGAGCTTGCTCAAGGAGTCCCTCGAGTCAGTGATGCTATCCAACCAACTAAACCTCTGCTGTCCCCTTCTCCTCCTGCCTTCAATCTTTCCCAGCATCATGGTCTTTTCAAATGACTCAGCTCTTCCCATCAGGTGGCCAAAGTATTGGAGTTTCAGCTTCAGCATCAGTCCTTCCAATGAATATTCAGGACTGATTTCCTTTAGGATTGATGGGTTTGATCTCCTTGCAGTCCAAGGGACTCTCAAGAGTCTACTCCAACACCACAGTTCAAGAGTATCAATTCTTCAGCACTCAACTTTCCTTATGGTTCAACTCTCACATCCATACATGACTACTGGAAAAACGATAGCTTTGAATAGCTGGACCTTTGTTGACAAAGTAATGTCTCTGCTTTTAAATATGCTGTCTAAGTTGGTCATAACTTTTCTTCCAAGGAGCAAGCGTCTTTTAATTTCATGACTGCAGTCACCATCTGCAGTGATTTTGGAGTCCCCCAAAATAAAGTCTGTCACTGTTTCCATTGCTTCCCCATCTATTTGCCATGAAGTGAAGGAACTAGATGCCATGATCTTCATTTTCTGAATGGTGAGTTTTAAGCCAACTTTTTCAGTCTCCTCTTTCACTTTAATCTAGAGGCTCTTTAGTTCCTCTTTGCTTTCTGCCATAAGGGTGATGCCATTTGCCTATCTGAGGATATTGATATTTCTCCTGGCAATCTTGATTCCAGCTTTTGCTTCATCCAGCCCAGCATTTCATGTGATGTATCTGCATATAAGTTAAATTAGCAGGGTGACAATATACAGCCTTGACGTACTCCTTTCCCAATTTGGAAACAGTCTGTTGTTCCATGTCCAGTTCTAACAGTTGCTTCTTGACCAGCATACATATCTCTCAGGAGGTAGGTAAGGTGGTCTGGTATTCCCATCTCTTAAAGAATTTTCCATGGTTTATTGTGATCCACACAGTCAAAGGCTTTGACATAATCAATAAAGCAAAAGTAGATATTTTTCTGGAATTCTCTTGTTTTTTCGATGATCCAACAGATGTTGGCAATTTGATCTCTGGTTCCTCTGCCTTTTCTAAATCCAGCTTGAACATCTGGAAGTTCAGGGTTCATGTACTATTGAAGCCTCACTTGGAGAATTTTGAGTATTACTTTGATAGTATGTGAGATGAGTGCAATTGTGACGTAGGTTGAATATTCTTCAGCATTGACTTTCTTTGGGATTGGCATGAAAGCTGACCTTTTCCAGCCCTGTGGCCACTGCTGAGTTTTCCAAATTTACTGGCATTTTGACAGCGGCACTTTCACTCCATCATCTTTTAGAATTTGAAATAGCTCCACTGGAATTCCATCACCCCCACTAGTTTTGTTTGTTGTGATGCTTCCTTCCTAAGGCTCATTTGACTTTGCCTTCCAGAATGTCTGGCTCTGGGTGAGTGATCATGTCATCGTGGTTTTCTGGGTTATGAAGATCTTTTTTGTATTGTACTTCTGTGTATTCTTGCCACTTCTTCTTAATACCTTCAGCTTCTGCTAGATCCAGACCATTTCTGTCCTTTATTGGGCCCATCTTTGCATGAAATGTTCTCTTGGTATCTCTAATTTTCTTGAAGAGATCTCTAGTCTTTCCCATTCATTGTTTACTGTCACCCTGCTTATTTAACTTATATGCAGAGTATATCATGAGAAATGCTGGGCTGGAAGAAGCACAAGCTGGAATCAAGATTACCAGGAGAAATATCAAAAATCTCAGATATGCAAATGACACCACCCTTATGGCAGAAAGTGAAGAAGAACTAAGGAGCCTCTTGATGAAAGTGAAAGAAGAGAGTGAAAAAGTTGGCTTAAAGCTCAACATTCAGAAAACTAAGATCATGGCACCCGATCCCATCACTTCATGGCAAATAGATGGGGAAACAGTAGCTGACTTTATTTTTCTGGGCTCCAAGATCACTGCAGATGGTGACTGCAGTCATGAAATTAAAAGACACTTGCTCCTTGGAAGGAAAGTTATGACCAACTTAGACAGCATATTAAAAAGCAGAGACATTACTTTGTCAACAAAGGCCCATCTATTCAAAGCTATGGATTTTCCAATAGCCGTGTATGGATGTGAGAGTTGAACCATAAAGAAAGTTGAGTGCTGAAGAATTGATACTCTTGAACTGTGGTGTTGGAGTAGACTCTTGAGAGTCCCTTGGACTGCAAGGAGATCAAACCCATCAATCCTAAAGGAAATCAGTTCTGAATATTCATTGGAAGGACTGATGCTGAAGCTGAAACCCCAATACTTTGGCAACCTGATGTGAAGAGCTGAGTCATTTGAAAAGACCATGATGCTGGGAAAGATTGAAGGCAGGAGGAGATGGAGATGACAGAGGATGAGATGGTTGGATGGCATCACTGACTCAGTGGACATAAGTTTGCATAAACTCCGGGAGTTGGCAATGGACAGGGAGGCCTGATGGGTTGCAGTCCATGTGGTTGCAAAGAGTGACTGAGCAACTGAACTGAACTGATTCTATTGTTTTTCTCTATTTGCACTGATCAGTTTGGAAGGCTTTCTTATCTCTCATTGCTATTCTTTGGAACTCTGCATTCAGATGGGTATATCTTCCCTTTTCTCCTTTGCCTTTGGCTTCTCTTCTTTTCTCAGCTATTTGTAAGGCCTCATTAGACAATCATTTTGCTATTTTGCATTTCTTTTTCATGGATATGATCTTGATCACTGCTTCCTATACTATGTCATGAACTTCTGTCCATAGTTCTTCAGGCACTCCGTCTATTAGACCTAATCCCTTGAATCTATTTTTCACTTCCACTGTATAATCATAGGGGTTTGATTTAGATAAATTCTTTAGTGGGAATTGTTCTGAATTTGTCCTTCTCTTTCTTAAATAGCATAATTGTAGCAGATTTTTTTTTAATTAATAGTCTTGGTGAAACAAAATTTGATAAGATTGTATCAGTCTGCAAAATATATAAATTATATATTTATTTAATCTGTGAAATCTAAAAGTCTAGTGTATGTGTGTTCGGTTGTTTCCAACTCTTTGTGACACCATGGACTGCCCAGCTCTTCTGTACATGGAATTTTCCCCAGGAAGAATACTGAAGCAGGTTGCCATTTCCTCCTCCAAAGAATCTTTCTGACCCAGAGATGCAACCTGAATCATCTCTTAGTCTCCTGAATTGGCAGGCGAATTCTTTACCACCGAGCCATTGGAGAAGACCAAACCTCTAGTTCCACTGGTATTGAGACCATGCCTCCAAAGTGGTCAGGAAGATGGGAAGTCAAACGGCCTGTTAAGCCAAAGTCTGGAAACCCATAAAGTCAGATTGTTAAAATATGTACATTGAAAGCGGTAAAGGTTGGAACCTGGAGGCTCTAGTTCAATTCAGGCCTGCAGGCTCAGGAGAGGAGAACATGCAAAACATTTAATCCACAATACAGGACCATTTATTTAGAACAGACTTTGGCTCTAGGGCTTGCAGAGGGCCCTGGGGCGACATACCAGGAGCAAATCTTTCCTGTGAAGAGGGGGAGATGTGGGTTGCAAAGTGTGGGGAAACAAAAGAGGGGCTAAGTGACCAGGGCCCTTTGGACCCTCAGGACAGCTGCATTTTACCCACTAGCGTGAGTATGTGTGTGTATGTGAGTTGCTCAGTCGTGTCTAACTCTTTGCGACCCCATGGACTGTAGCCCACGAGGCTCCTCTGTCCATGGAATTCTCCAGGCAAGAAAACTGGAGTGGGTTGCCTTTCCCTTCTCCAGGGAATCTTCCCAACCCAGAGACTGAACCCAGGTCTTCCACATTGCAGGCAGATTCTTTACCATCTGAGCCACCAGGGCAGCACATCCACTAGTGTAGAAGTCTTCATATTTTAGCAACTGGTGGCCTTATGTTGGGCTTTCCTGGTAGCTCAGAGGTTAAAGTATCTGCCTACAATGCGGGAGACCAGGGTTTGATCCCTGGGTAGGGAAGATCCCCTGAAGAAGGAAATGGCAACCCACTCCAGTACTCTTGCCTGGAGAATCCCATGGAGGGAGGAGCCTGGTGGGCTACAGTCCCAGTCCATGGGGTCTCAAAGAGTCAGACACGACTGAGCGACGTTGGCTGAATATCAACCATAAGTACTTAGAATGGAGTTAAATCCCTTAAAAACCAGCAAGGAGAATGCCAGAGGGCTTTCATAAGCAGGCACTAGTATTTGGTTATCAGTTTCTTTCCCAGACAGTTTTGTGAATTAATCCTTAATGGTGAGCCTTACTTGTTTCTAACGGAAGATCTGTCTGGAGTTTGCACTAATTTCTGTTCTGGAGGATATCATAGAAATCAGTGTGATTCCATAATATTAGCCCTATTCTTGGAAGGATTAACCTAACCCTGGATCTAAACCCCCAGACAGACTCTACCTTTGGAAATTATGAAGAAGGTTAGGTCAGTTTTCCCATTCTCTATCCTCTCCAGGTACTAACCACAGTAGGTTTGACCTCATGGTTAATAACAATTTTTTTTTCAATGAATCTTGTTTTTCTTTATTTCTAGAGGTAAAAAGGAAGGCACAGGAGAATATTATCTGTCCCAGAACCATTGGAATATAGCAAGACAATAAAGAAACTCCAGGGCCTCCAATGCTCTGTGTTCACACTGCCCCCAGTCACGATTATTTGTGTATTTAACTCCTTCTCACTTTTGCCAGAACTGTTCCCCCTACAGGATTCCTCTTTGAAATAAATCACTATAATTATTCAACTCATGTCCTGAGAAAGATGCCCTGCTCTTTACCAGTAGGATAACATTCTAGAAATAGTACTTATAATCTTTAAAATGGGAGTCAATAATACTAAATTTACAATCAAATCTCAGATGGTCCTTTATTGCTCTGTGGTTTGTTGGGTTGGAAACATTCATGGTCTCTTCAAGGAATTATAATGTAGTTATAATACAGTTTAATATCCTCAGATAAAATGTGTAATATCAGTGCATTATAATTAAAATGCATTATTAGAGAATCTCTATTTGCTTTTGCTATATTTAACATTTTTAATTTGCAACATATTGCTATCTCTAATTGCTCTTTCTCAGAATTACTGTATGAGATGAATGAAAATAATACTTGTGTACATCATCCTTTTTTTAAAAGGGAAGGAATGGAAATTCAGACAACTTATTTAGATTACGTAAATGAAAGGAAAAAACTGGCGGTGAGAGACTTCTGCTTCTGACAATAAGGTAACACTAGAAAACCTGAAAAACCCTAGACATGTTAGAGAGTGGATTCAAAAAGAGCAGATAAAATCCCTAGGCTCCAGATCTGTAGTGGAAACAGAAGACTAGAGCACTAAGGAGCTGTGTGAGCTGGTGCTGCCACAGGGTGTGGGATGAGTGAGAGCCTTGCTCTTGGTAAACTGGAAGTTGGGCTTTAATATCCACATGGGGACAGCAGACAAAGGATTGAATGTTTGTGTCTCCCTCAAATTCACATATTGGAGCCCTAACTCCCCAAAATCAGCCTGCAAAGCAGGAGACCTGGGTTCGATTCCTGAGTCAGGAAGATCCCCTGGAGAAGGAAATGACAGTCCACTCCAGTATTCTTGCCTGGAAAATCCCATGGACAGAGGAGCCTGGTGGGCTACAGTCCATGGAGTCGCAAGAGTCGGACACGACTGAGCGACTAAACCACCACCAGCTAGCTCCCCAGTAAGATGGTATTTGGAGATGGGGTATTTGGAGGTATTTATGGTAGGGCTTCCCAGGTGGTGCTAGGACTAAAAAACCCACCTGCCAATGCAGCAGACGTAAGAAATGTGGGTTCGATCCCTGGGTTAGGAAGATCCCCTGGAGGAGGGCATGGCCACCCATTCCGGTATTGTTGCCTGGAAAATCCCATGGACAGAGGAATCCGGAGGGCTATAGTCCACATGGTTGCAAAGAGTCAGACACAACTGAAGCGACTTAGCATGCATGCATGCTTGGTTAGATGAAGTCAGAGGCTGGGACGTTAGTTTAATCAGATTAGTGCCCTTTGCAAAAATTAAGTTTTTAATTAATCTTTATTCAAGTGTAGTTGCTTTAAATGTGGTGTTACGTTCTACTGCATAGCAAAATGAATCAGCCATATACATACATATATCCCCTCTTTTTTGGAGTTCCTTCTCATTCAGGTCACTACAGTGCATTAAGTAGAGTTCCCTGATCTATGCAATATGTTCTTATTAATTATCTATTTTATATATAGTATCAATAGTGTATATGTGTCAATCCCAATCTCCCAATTCTTCCCACCTCCTCCCATCCCTCTTTGGTATCCATACATTTGTTCTCTAGTCTGTGTCTCTATTTCTGCTCTGCAAATAAGATCATCTATGTCGTTTGTCTAGATTCCACCTATATGCATTAATATACAATAGTGCGTAAAAATATACAATTATTTTTCTCTTTTAAGAAGAGACACCAGAGAGATAGCTCACTTTTTCTCTCTCTCCTTCCTCTCCATCATATGAGGACACAGAAAGAAGGTGGCCATCTGTAAACCAGGAAGGGAATTCTCACCAGAACTTGACCTGCTGACACCCTGATCTTGTACTTCCAGTCACCCCAACTCTGAAAAAAATAAATTTCCAGTGTTTAAGCCCCCCAATCCATGGCAGCCTAAGTGAATTAATACAGGACTCAAATGATAAAAAAAAAAAATTGGAATTACTTCCCACCTAAACCTGATACCCTGAAAAGACTGCACCATCTGTGAAGTGGGGAACCAAGAAATGCACTTGTTCCCTAGCAAAGGAAGAAAATAGATACATTTATGTGTTTCTACCTTGGTCCTGGGTTCAGTTCAGTTCAGTTCAGTCGTTCAGTCATGTCTGACTGTTTGTGATCCCATGAAACTCAGCACACCAGGCCTCTCTGTCCATAACCAACTCCTGGAGTTTACCCAAACTCATGTCCATTGAGTCGGTGATGCCCTCCAGCCAGCTCATCCTCTGTCATCCCCTTCTCCTCCTGCCCTCAATCTTTCCCAGCATCAGGATCTCTTCAAATGAGTCAGCCCTTCGCATCAGGTGGCGAAAGTATTGGAGTTTCAGCTTCAACATTAGTCCTTCCAATGAACACCTAGGACTGATCTCCTTTAGCATGGACTGGTTGGATCTCCTTGCAGTCCAAGGGACTCTCAAGAGTCTTCTCCAACACCACAGTTCAAAAGCATCAATTCTTCGGTGCTCAGTTTTCTTTATAGTCCAACTCTCACATCCATACATGACCACTGGAAAAACCATAGCCTTGACTAGACAGACCTTTGTTGGCAAAGTATTATCTGTGCTTTTTAATATGCTGTCTAGGTTGGTCATAACTTTCCTTCTAAGGAGTAAGCATCTTTTAATTTCATGGCTGCAATCACCATCTGCAGTGATTTTGGAGCCCCCAAAAATAAAGTCAGCCACTGTTTCCATTGTTTCCCCATCTATTTGCCTGAAGTGATGGGACCAGATGCCATGATCTTTTTTTTTCTGAATGTTGAGCTTTAAGCCAACTTTTTCACTCTCCTCTTTCACTTTCATCAAGAGGCTTTTGAGTTCCTCTTCACTTTCTGCCATAGGGGTGGTGTCATCTGCATATCTGAGGTTATTGATATTTCTCCCGGCAATCTTGATTCCAGCTTGTGCTTCTTCCAGCCCAGCGTTTCTCATGATGTACTCTGCATATAAGTTAAATAAGCAGGGTTTCAATATACAGCCTTGACGTACTCCTTTTCCTGTTTGGAACCAGTCTGTTGTTCCATGTCCAGTTCTAGCTGTTGCTTCCTGACCTGCATATAGGTTTCTCAAGAGGCAGGTCAGGTGGTCTGGTATTCCCATCTCTTTCAGTTCTGTGTGGAGAAATCAAAACAAAAGCGTTATATCCGATAATTTGATAACCACAGACCTGTGTCTCAAATAGATTTAGGTTTCAATTTAACCTACTCAAGAAGGTTAAACCCTCACCCCAGGCTGAGGAATTAATATAAAATTGGCTTTGGACCAAAAGTACCCCAAGTTCCTGCCCCAAACCAAACACTCTAAAGAAATGCTCCCACTATATGAAATTCTTATAGGAAAAAAATAGTCATGCTGAAGAAGAGAGCTCATGATAAAAAAAAATTACAAAACACACAAGGAGAGTGAGAGTGAACAAAAATAGCAGAATTATCACCCCAAAAGTTGAGATAATGGAATGATAATCTGAAGCAGAATATAAATTATGTTTAAAATAATTAAGACATGAAAAAATTGAAATTCTAAAAGAGAACAAGGGAATATGAAAAATAGTAATTATGTTAGGTAAAAGAATAAGAAAGAAAAACATGGTGTTTAAAACTAATGAAATAAACAGATTAGACATTTGAAGAACTGGTGAACTGGCAGATCTAACTGAGTATATCAGAAGGACTTGTAGCACTGGGAAATTATGAGAAGGAAAAGGAAACAAAGGTCCCCACACAGCTATGAGGAGTTCCAGAAGGATAGAATAGGGGAAAAGGGGAAGAAGCTCTCTTGAAAGGCTTGAGAATTTTCCAGAAATGATAAAATACATGAATCCATAGAATCAAGAACTGCGTGACTTCCAAAAACCTTAAATAAAAAAGAACTCTACACCTAAATCCATCACAGTGAAGCTGTCAAACCTAAGATCTTAAAAGCAACAATAAACAGAAGACACAACCAAGAAAGGCACAAAAATTACACACAAAAAGTGTCAATATATTATTAATAATGTATTATAATTTTTATAAGGAAAATAACAGAATTCATACAGAAGGAGTGGGATAAAAGATACAGTGATAAAAAGCACATTCATAGACATGTGGATATATCTGAGCATCAGCAATGACAATAGTAACAAATTTAAGGATATAAAACAAAACAGAAATACTAGAAAACTATAAGAAACAAAAAACAAGCTTGAAGGTAAAGCATGTAAGACCATTTTAATTTTCAGAAGAGAGTAAATATTGCTGGGATTTAGGTACTGCTATGTAAATAATTCATGTTAATAGTTTAAAAGTATCACTAAAGGATGAGAAATAGAATCTATGAGTTTTAAACCATGGGCAGTGATAAAAACAAAACAAAACAACCTATTAGTTAACTAGAATCCTGAAAAGAATAAGAAGAAACAAAAAAGTAAGCTAAGTAGAATGCATATGGTAGAAATAACCATGTATAATACCCATTTGTATCCATACTCAAAATAAATGTAAATAAATTAAATTCACCAGTTAAAAGAGTGAAAAGTGAAAGTTTCAGTTGCTTAGTCGTGTCCGACTCTTTGTGACCCCATGGACTATAGCCTGCCAAGCTCCTCTGTCCATAGAATTCTCTAGGCAAGAATACTGAAGTGGGTTGCCATTTCCTTCTCCAGGGGATCTTCCAAACTCAGGGATCAAACCTAGGTCTCCTGCTTTGCAAGCAGATTCTTTACCATCTGAACCACCTGGGAAGCACAGAAGACAATAGATTTTATAAAAATCAACTCCATTGCTTATGAGATGCATGTAAAATATGACACAAAGAGCTGAAACTAAGAGGATAAAAAAGTCATTCTAGGAACATGCTAATGAAAAGAAAGTTGGTATCACTGTAATATATCTGACAAGATAGTTTTTAAGTGAAATTTAAAATGTGTTTTTTTATCAGATGAAAAAGCACACTATATAGTGATGAGGAACAAAAACACCAAGAAATAAAAATACTAAACTTAAAAATAATTGATGACAAAATACGAAGTGGGTGGCAGGGAGTGAGATGATTAGATAGCATCACTGACTCAGTGGACATGACTTTGAGCACACTTTGGGAGATAGTCAAGGACAGAGGAGTCTGGCATGCTACAGCCCATGGGGTCACAAAGAGTCAAACATGACTTAGTGGTTACAACAACAACAAACACAATTGACAAAGCTACAACAAAAAGTTGACGTGTGCATAATCATATTGCAAGACCTTAGTACATTTCTTTCTGTAATTTGTGAATCAAGCAAATAAAAAATGCAAAGATTTAGTATATGTTTCAAGAAATTTAAGTGTGCTCTAACAGACTTATATAGAATTCTACATCAAACAGTGAAAGAGCACACACACTTTTTAAATACTTATACATCATTTACAAAAACTGACAGCATAATGGTTTCAAAACAAAACTTTACAAACACCAGTGGATCTAGATTCCCTACATCATGCAGGTATTATTTTTAAATCTCAGTGCAGCAAAATGAAAAGTAAATAGCCAAAAGATGATATTATGAAATTTAAAAACATACTTCTAAATAATTTATGGGTCAGTGAAGAGACTGTCATATCAAAATTTGTGTGTTGGGATTAACACAATTTTTAATGCATTAATTATATATATTAGGGGGAAAAGACTGAAAATTAAGATCAGTCTGTGTAATTTTAGAAGGTAGGGGAAAAAACACAAGTTAGGCAACACAGGAAATATAAGCTTTCCATGCTTTATAAATTTCTGGTAGTGACTTATCTCTAATTGACAACTAAAAGCACCTGGCCCACACCTACACAAATGATTCAACTCTCAAATTAGACTGCCTTCAAATTCTGGTTTTATCATTCATGAGCTGTGTGGCTATGGGGACAATGACTTTCATTGAGCCTCAGTTTTCTCGTCGGTAAAATAGAAATCATAAAACACAGGAAGATCTCATTACCTTGGCATTTACTATCCAAGATTTTATAGGAAAATAAAGCATGTCATAATATGAAAATATTGACTAGTGAGTTACCTCTTCAGTTGACCTCCCCACTCAAGACCTTGGCCCTTCCCATCAATGCAGGTCAACTCTCACCGAGAGTACAAAACTTCTGCACATTCAGATAATGGTAATGACCATTAGGAATTATAATGCAAATGAGTATAAAATAAAAATATAAATGATGCAAATGATGCAAGATGTCACCAAGTCAATGAAACTGGAGAAATATTTGAATTACACACAGAGCTACCAACAAATATTATATTTGGCAGAGTTAAACATATTAACACTCCACACACACAAAACAAATTAATAAGCACAATAATATGATAGGTATTTCACAGAAAAATAGCTTTGATATCAAAGTTCTAAGGAAATTCATGAAAAACTCAAATAATTTTGCAAAAACCAACCCTCTTTACAATCATGCTGAAAATATAAACTGAAGAATATTATATTATGCAGTCATGTAATTTTCTTGGAAAAATATGCCTCTGCCCCTAAAATGTATTTGAATTACTCTTTCTTAGTTTTAAGAATTAGTGTAAAGTTGCAATTATAATGTATACGTGTTTTTGACAAAAGATAAACATCTGTCATAATGTTAATCATTGTTAAGTTAATATTCTAATCATTTTTCCCCTATAATTTACCATGAAAACATAAATTCCATTTCAACTGAGATCTTTTAATTGGTTTTTCCCAGCATCAATTATATTGTGTTAAGAAGGACTTCATGAACCTACAAAGGAGGTTATTATGAACCTTCATTAAAGTAATTTATGTAATTACAATGTGCCTGGACCATAGAAGACATTCAACAAATATTAGCAGTTAACTATCCTGTCCTCAGTCATTAAAAACTTTAAAAGATCTCCATGCAAACTCTCAATGTACCTTTTCAACATTGTTGCCTTATAATTGTCCTTCATAAACTTCAGATCTTGTTCACGTTTAACTGTTCTCCATCTTCCACACATCAACACAGCCCACCTCTTTCTTTACCTCAAATCTCTTTTCCCAAAATCTGCACATCTAGATTTTTCAAGGTTCAGCTTAAACACAACTTCTGGCAAAAGTTCTTTCCTAGCACTCCAATTGGAAATAATCCTTTCTTCCCTTGTATTCTGTATTCTCCTAGTAAAATGTGTAACAATTGGATAGCACTTACCATGTTTTCTCAAAAGAGGTTTTGCAGTCTCTATTAGGATCAATTCCCATCTTTGAGTTATTTTATTTTTCTCATAGCCCCTCAAACTTTGATTGGCACATTATATCCATTCATCTCCCCATTTGTCGACAAACATTTATAGAACTCCAAAAACAGTTTTTAAGTCTTCATTAAGTATTCATTGAGTGAATGAATTCAAGATAGAGCAGTTTATTAAGTGAGCATAATAGGAAATTCTCTTTTGGCACTTGTCTGTGAGATCTCTTCCCAATCTTTTCTAAACTACGAAAGCTTGCAGGATCCTTGGTGTGTGTCATTCCAGAGATGCGCTTGAGGGAATAGCATGTGTTATTCATTACATCACATGTAACCTTTTCGAGTTTACAATCAATCTTGCTTGGAAGCCTGGTGTCATTTAAGAAGTACAGCAGTGTGCTGGAAGGGGAAACAATCTGAGTTGGGTTCAGTCTGTGAATCCAAATACCCTGCTTAAAGGTTCAAACATGGAGAAGGAGGACGTACTGAACACATCATTTTTCCTCCAAGTGATTGAAAAGGACTGGTACACTGAAGCTTTGTTGGGTTTCAATGCACTGGTTTTCTCTCTACCTATTTTTCTCAGGTTGGTCAGGTACTTAAGAGTCTGATTTCATGTTGCCAGCAAATTCCTTTTCCCATGTTTCTGAAAACTATTTGTGATTAAATTACCTACATTGTCTTCCAGACTCTAATGATTCTCTTCCTGCTAAATGTGTTTTTTTCCCCTTTGTATGTATATGTGCACACTCAGTCATATTTGACTCTTCGAGACCCCGTGGACTGTAGCCCACCAGGCTCCTCTGTCCATGGGATTTTTCAGGCAAGAGTACTGGAGCGGGTTGCCTTTTCCTTCTCCAGGGGACCTTCCCGACCCAGGGATTGAACCTACATCTCCTTGGTGTCCTGCATTGCAGGCGGATTCTTTACCACTGACTGTACTCTGTTTTCTCACATCTTTATTTTCTGTTACACTGCTTGCTATCAGTATCCCCATTACTTTTTCTGTTTTTGGAGTCTCTGTGCAATCTCATATTTGTTCACCTATTTGTTTATTCATTTAGCATATAGTTACTGGGCACATTCCAGCATGGAAGAGTTCTCAATCATAGCTGTATATTGCAGTCACCTGGGAAGCTTTGAAAGAATGTCGGTGCCCAGACAGGAGATTCTGAATTAATTGGTCTGGTGTAACATCCTGGAATCACTATTCTTTACAAGCTTCCCGATGACTCTAGCATGTAGCCATGGTTCACAGACACTGCCTGAAGTGTTGCACTGGGCCTAAAGACACTGTTGATTCTAGACGATCATTTTCTGCTTTGCTCATTCACCAAGACCAATCTCATCTACTCCTGGTTTCAGTAAGCATCTACATGCTGATGACTTTCAAACTCATTTCTCTTAGATCTCTCTCTTGAGCTTCAATATAACAGCCAGTTGGACAGCTGAAATAGATATGACATCGATAGCTTATGATTATCTATCATATGTAATTTTTTTCACTATTTCTTTGCCCTCCCCTAAATACACCTGCTCTTCTTCCTGCATTTACGGTGTGTGAAAAGTTGTAAGAATTAGAAATTTCAGCTTCCTCTCCTACTCCTCTCATTCTCTCAGTGACTCTATAATCAATTGTTAACACTTAGTTTCTCAATTTTAATGTCTCTCACAGTTATTCCTATCTTTCTATCTCCACTGCCATCTCCTCTGCCATTGTTTGCCTATATTGGTTTCTCTACAGAGTCTTGCTCCCTTCCGATCTTTCTCAGCACAGCAGCTGGAGAGAATATTTTGAAACACACACCTAATCATGACACTTCCTTGCTTAAAACCCTTCAGGGGTTCCCCTTTGCTTTGGGATGAAAGCCAAATGTCTTTGCCGGGACCACCAGTTCCTTCATGATATGCCCCAGGCTTCCTCTCTGAACTCATGGTTCATTATTCCTTTCCACCTTTATGCTACTATATATTGTTTAGTCGCTAAGTTGTGTCAGACTCTTTGTGACCCCATGTACTATAGCCCACCAGGCTCCTCTGTCCATGGGATTTCCCAGGCAAGTTTCCTGGAGTGGGCAGCCATTTTCTTCTCCAGGGGATCTTCCTGACCCAGGGATTGAACCCACATCTCCCGAATTGGCAGGTGGATTCTTGATCACTAAGCCACCTGGGAGGCCCCTATGCTATTGCATTGGGATAGGGAATTGTTTGTACTTTCCCACATTCGGGTTCTTCTCTGTACCCACCCTAACTGTACTAAAATGTCCTGATTTCTTATCTGATGGAACAAATAGTTCCTAGACTTCCCTGGCTGCAGGGAACTGAGTCTTGATTGCCACTTTTTTCTGTAAGCTTTTATATGTCTAAGGTATAGTTGATTCTACACCAAATATTATTTCCTACCTTCTGTGTTCCAAATGTCATAGAGCTTACATTGTGGACTCAATATTTATGGGATGAAAATAGGTTCTTAGTTATTTTATTCATGGGCTCAGAGAGCTTTGATAATTTATCAAGCATCACAGAAAAAAGTGTGACTGAGGCCATGTGTGAGCAAGGTTTGCTAATTCCAAATCTCGGGTGCTCTTCCCACACTAACATTTGTTGTTCAGTTGCAGAGTCATATCCAACTCTTTGTGACCCCATGGACTGAAGCAACCAGGCTTCCCTGTCCTTCACCATCTCCCAGGATTTACTTGAACTCATGTCCATTGACTTAGTGATGTCATCCAATCATCTTAATCTCTGTCACCGCCACCCCCCCCCTTTCCTCCTGCCGTCAATCTTTCCCAGCAGCAGGGTCTTAAGTGCCAAAGTATTGAAACTTCAGCTTCACCATCACTCCTTCCAATGAACATTCAGCATTGATTTCCTTTCATTGACTGGTTTGACATCCTAACTGTCCAAGGGACTCTCAAGTGTCTTCTCTAACACCACAATTCGAAAGTATCAACTCTGCTGCTCAGCCTTCTTCATGGTCCAACTCTTACATTCATACATGACTACTGGAAAAACATAGCTTAGACTATGCAGACTTTAATCAGCAATGATGTCTCTATTTTTTAATACACTGTGTAGTTTTGTCATAGCTTTTCTTCCAAGGAGTGTCTTTTAATTTCATGGCCGCAGTCACCAGTGATAACTTCTAAACAAAGACGATTTGTGAAGAAACTATAATTCAGTTCAGTTCAGTCACTCAGTCATGCCCAACTCTTTGCGACCCCATGAACCACAGCATGCCAGGCCTCCCTGTCCATCACCAACTCCCAGAGTCCAACCAAATCCATGTCCATTGAGTTGGTGTTGTCATCCAACCATCTTATCCTCTGTCGTCCCCTTCTCCTCCCGCCCTCAATCTTTCCCAGCATCAAGGTCTTTTCAAATGAGTCAGGCCTTTGCATCAGGTGGCCAAAGTTTGGAGATTCAGCTTCAACATCAGTCCTTCCAATGAACACCCAGGACTTATTTTTAGGATGGAATGGTTGGATCTCCTTGCAGTCCAAGGGACTCTCAAGAGTCTTCTCCAATACCACAGTTCAAAAGCATCAGTTCTTCGGTGCTCAGCTTTCTTTATGGTCCAACTTTCACATCCATACATGACTATTGGAAAAACCATAGCCTTAACTAGATGGACCTTTGTTGACAAAGTAATGTCTCTGCTTTTTAATATGCTGTCTAGGTTGGTCATAACTTTCCTTACCAGGAGTAAGTGTCTTTTATTTTCATGGCTGCAATCACCATCTGCAGTGATTTTGGAGCCCCCCAAAATAAAGTCTGACACTATTTCCACTGTTTCCCCATCTATTTCCCATGAAGTGATGGGACCGGATGCCATGATCTTAGTTTCCTGAATGTTGAGCCTTAAGCCAACTTTTCCACTCTCCTCTTTCACTTTCATCAAGAGGCTCTTTAGTTCTTCTTCATTTTCTGCCATAAGGGTGGTGTCATCTGCATATCTGAGGTTATTGATATTTCTCCCGGCAATCTTGATTCCAGCTTGTGCTTCTTCCAACCCAGCATTTCTCATGATCTACTCTGCATATAAGTTAAATAAGCAGGGTGACTACATACAGCCTTGACGGACTCCTTTTCCTATTTGGAACCAGTCTGTTGTTCCATATCCAGTTCTAACTGTTGCTTCCCGACCTGCATACAGGTTTCTCAAGAGGCAGGTCAGGTAGTCTGGTATTCCCATCTCTTTCAGAATTTAAAGGCTTTGGCATAGTCAATAAAGCAGAAATAGATGTTTTTCTGGAACTCTCTTGCCTTTTCAATGATCCAGCAGATGTTGGCAATTTAGATCAAATTGCCTTTTCTAAATTGCCTCTGCCTTTTCTAAAACCAGCTTGAACATCTGGAAGTTCACGGTTCATGTATTGCTGAAGCCTGGCTTGGAGAATTTTGAACATTACTTTACTAACATGTGAGATGAGTGCAATTGTGTGGTAGTTTGAGAATTCTTTGGCATTGCCTTTCTTTGGGATTGGAATGAAAACTGACCTTTTCATGTCCTGTGGCCACTGCTGAGTTTTCCAAATTTGCTGGCATATTGAATGCAGCACTTTCATAGCATCATCTTTTAGGATTTGAAATAGCTCAACTGGAATTCCTGGAGAAGGAAATGGCAACCCACTCCAGTACTCTTGCCTGGAAAATCCCATGGATGGAGGAACCTCATAGGCTACAGTCCATGGGGTCAGATACGACTGAAGCGACTTCACTTTCACTTTTCACTTTCATGCATTAGAGAAGGAAATGTCAACCCACTCCAGTGTTCTTGCCTGGAGAATCCCAGGGATAGAGGAGCCTGATGGGCTGCTGTCTATGGGTCACACAGAGTTGGACATGACTGAAGCGACTTAGAAGCAGCACCAGCAGCAACTGGAATTCCATCACCTCCACCAGCTTTGTTCGTAGTGATGCTTCCTAAGGCCCACTTGACTTCACATTCCAGGTTGTCTGGCTCTAGGTCAGTGATCACAGCATCGTGATTATCTGGGTCATGAAGATCTTTTTTGTATAGTTTTTCTGTGCATTCTTGCCACCTTTTCTTAATATCTTCTGCTTCTGTTAGGTCCCTACCTTTTCTGTCCTTTATTCAGCCCATCTTTGCATGAAATATTCCCTTTGTATCTCTAATTTTCTTGAAGAGATCTCTAGTCTTTTCCATTCTATTGTTTTCCTCTATCTCTTTGCATTGATCACTGAGGAAGGCTTTCTTATCTCTCCTTGCTATTCTTTGGAACTCTGCATTCAAATTGGTATATCTACCTTTTCTTCTTTGCCTCTAGCTTCTCTTCTTTTCTCAGCTATTTGTAAGGCCTCGTCAGACAACCATTTTGCATTCCTTTTTCTTGGGGATGGTCTTGATCACTGCCTCCTGTACAATGTCACAAACCTCCATCCATATTTCTTCAGGCACTCTGTCTATCAGATCTAATCCCTTGAATCTATTTCTCACTTCCACTGTATAATCATAAGGGATTTGATTTAGGTCATACCTGAATGGTCTAGTGGTTTTCTCTACTTTCTTCAATTTAAGTCTGAATTTGGTAATAAGGAGTTCATAATCTGAGCCACAGTCAGCTCCCAGTCTTGTTTTTGCTGACTGTATAGAGCTTCTCCATCTTTGGTTGCAAAGAATATAATCAATCTGATTTCGGTGTTGACCATCTGGTGATGTTCATGTGTAGGGTCTTCTCTTGTGTTGTTGGAAGAGGATGTTTTCTATGACCAGTGTGTTCTCTTGGCAAAACTCTGTTAGCCTTTGCCCTGCTTCATTTTGTACTCCAAGGCCAAATTTGCCAGTTACTCCAGGTATCTCTTGACTTCCCACTTTTGCATTCCAGTCCCCTATAATGAAAAGGACATCTTTGCGGGTGTTAGTTCTAGAAGGTCTTGTAGGTTTTCATATAATCTTTTTTCAGCTTCTTCAGCATTACTGGTTGGGGCATAGACTTGGAGTACTGTGATATTGAATGGTTTGCCTTGGAAACGAACAGAGATCATTCTGTCGTTTTTGAGATTGCATCCAAGTACTGCATTCCAGACTCTTTTGTTGACTTTGATGGCTACTCCATTTTTTCTAAGGGATTCTTGCCCACAGTAGTAGATATAATGGTCATCTGAGTTAAATTCACATTATACATGAATACATGTAGACATATCTCATGGCCTTATAAAAAGGAAATCATTTTGTTTTTCTTTTAGCCAAGTGATATTTGGTTTTCTGATGCTTTCAATAGAAAAAGCTAGCTTTTTTCAGTTGTCTCTTAAACTTATAGAAGGTTGTTCAATCATACTCGAACAAGAGAAACAAATTGAAATGAATAGGGATATAAATTTTCACCTTTCAGATTAGAAAATTGAAGCATTCAATAACATGCTACGTTGGACCTGCTGTGAGGAAGTGGGGCAACCTCATATATTAGTGATGAAATGTAAGGTGGTTGTGATGTGTACAAAGGACAATGTGGGACTATTTGTTAAAATTAAAAATGTGTGAACTTTTGCACCAGCAAATCCACTTCTAACAATTTATTCTACAAATGTATTTACATGTCTGAAAAACACCTTATGTATCAAGATATTAATTATAGTATTATTTGTAATGATAAGATGCATGAATCAACCTCCTGCGTAATAGGAATAAACCTATTAAGAGGTTAAACGAAGTATAGTACATCCATATGGTAGAACACTATAAAGATGCTTTTAAAAATTCTGGAATTTTTATTTTGACATGTTATATTTCTAGGATATGTTGTCTTGCCAATCAATTTTATGCTATCACTTCTTTTTTTTTATTTTATTTTATTTACCTTTATAATATTGTATTGGTTTTGCCATATATCAAAATGAATCTGCCACAGGTATACATGTGTTCCCCATCCTGAACCCTCCTCCCTCCTCCCTCCCCATACCATCCCTCTGGGTCGTCCCAGTGCACCAGCCCCAAGCATCCAGTATCGTGCATTGACCCTGGACTATGACTTCTATAAAAATGGAAGAATATATATTCATACATATGTAAATCTCTGGAAGGATATGCAAGAAACTAAAGACTCATGCCATATTTGAGAAACAGGCATGGGAATTTAGTAGATGGGGGATAAGATTAGAAGGGAGAATTCTTTTTCCTGAATATCCCTTTATCTTTTTATTTTGGAGTTATATAAATATATTACTTATTCAAAACTTTATAACTTCATTGTAAAGAAAATAATAACATCCTAACTAATTCAGAGGCCTGGCATGCTGTGGTTCATGGGGTCGCAAAGAGTCGGACACAACTGAGCGACTGAACTGAACTAATTCATCAAAACAAGGACATGTGTAGATTCTGGCACTAACCATTGATGATGTTCATTGACCTGTCAGACTTCCTCCACTTTCTAGAATTTCCAGTCTGGTGCAGTTCTGAAAGATGGGGGCTGCCGTGCCCCAAAGAAACATTCCTTGACTAAGGTCGCCCCTACAGGGCCAGAGAATCATGTTGGTTTGTTCTCCCTTTAAAGGCTGAACAGTTTACAACATATGCTTGGGGATAGTGACCAAGGATTTCCCTTTGCTCTTGCTAGAAATGAAAGTTTTGATGATTACTGGTGTAAACACTGCAAACAAAGCCACTTTATAGACAGATAGCAGATGGAAATGCCAGTGTTCTGGAGAAAGGAATATCCCTGGATTCTGACCTCTCTGTGTCACTCATACCAAAAGTCCCTAACCTCTTCAAGCCCTAGTTCCCTCACTTGTGAAACACAGATAATATTACCCTCCTTACAAATCTGCTGCTTTTTACAGTTCATGGCTACTATCGGTCAGTGATGGCTAACCTCTGAAACAGTCTCGGGTCCCCCAAACTCACTTCAGTAGGAACTGAGCTCGACAAAAACCATAGCAAATAAAGGCTTTCTAGAGAAAAGAGCCAGAATGGCCAGAACACCTCATTAAGGCCATCTAAGACACCGTTTGGGTGATTATCACCATTGTTATCTGTTATCACTATTGTGTGTCCCATTTTCTGCATCTGGAATGGAGTTTTTATCATAATTATAGTGTTCTTTCTCTGTCAGAGAACAGTCTGGGTATTCCTTGAGGGCGACTGATGTTAGGATTTACTATAAATTGCTATAATATTTTATGTATAGTAAATACAACTATTTATTACAAATTACTATAATGCCTCTACTTGGGAGAATCCAAGCCTAGATCTGACCAAGAATGCGTATCACTTAATTATCCCAGACTTGAACGCTAGATTGCCTTCCTCCAGAAAGAGAGAGTGGTTTTTAAATTTTGCTGTACATAGGAGCATTTCTTAAGATGTATACATGGAAAGAAAGATGAGTATGGATGCTGTGTATGCATTGCACTACTTATTCATTTTCCTGTGTATTATGCAACTTTAGTTTTCCTCAAGAAAGTCATAACACTGATCTCTGAACCTTAACCCTAAACCTCAATCCACATAGTGTGAGCAACAGCCATCAAGTTGATGCTATCTTTAGCTCAAAAAGAAAAATTTAACTCAGACCTGGACCATCCAAGCCCTATATCTTTACACCTCAAATATGAACATATAATCCAGTTCAGCTTAATGATAAGATGGTGTAGTCCAGAAATTTTTTCTCAACTTGGAGCTGTGAGGTTATAAGCATGGAAGTGCCGGGGGTCACCACAGGAAAGAAGCCCATCTAAAATAGAGAGAAGTTAGCAAACACTCTCTTCGAACAACACAAGAGACGACTCTACACATAGACATCACCAGATGGTCAACACCAAAATCGGATTGATTATATTCTTTGCAACCAAAGATGGAGTAGCTCTATACAGTCAGCAAAAACAGACCAGGAGCTGACTGTGGCTCAAATCATGACCTCCTTATTGAAAATTCAGACTGAAATTGAAGAAAATAGGGAAAACTGCTAGACCATGCAGGTTTGACCTAAATCAAATTGCTTGCTATTATACATGGAAGTGATACATAGATTCAAGGGATTAGATCTGATAGAGTGTCTGAAGAACTGTGGACAGAGGTGACATTGTACAGGAGGTGATGATCAAGACCATCCCCAAGAAAACGAAATGCAAAAGGGCAAAATGGCTGTCTGAGCAGGCCTTACAAATAGCTGGGAAAAGAAGAGAAATGAAAAGCAAAGGAGAGGGAGGAGGGAGGAGGGTTCAGGATGGGGAACACATGTATACCTGTGGCGAATTCATTTTGATATTTGGCAAAACTAATACAATTATGTAAAGTTTAAAAATAAAATAAAATAAAAAAAAGCATAACTGACAAAAAAAAAAAAAAAAAAAAGGGAAGATACCTCCATCTGAATGCAGAGTTCCAAAGAATAGCAAGAGGAGATAAGAAAGCCTTCCTAAATGATCAATGCAAACAAATAGAGAAAAACAATAGAATGGGAAAGACTAGAGAGCTCTTCAAGAAAATTAGAGATACCAAGGGAACATTTCATGCAAAGATGGGCTCAATAAAGGACAGAAATGATATGGACCTAACAGAAGCAGAAGATATTAAAAAGAGGTGGCAAGAATACGAAGAACTATACAAAAAAGATCTTCACGACCCAGATAACCACGATGGTGTGATCACTCACCTAGAGCCAGACATCCTGGAATGTGAAGTCAAGTGGGCCTTAGGAAGCATCACTACGAACAAAGCTAGTGGAGGTGATGGAATTCCAGTTGAGCTATTTCAAATCCTAAAAGATGATGCTGTGAAAGTGCTGCAGTCAATATGTCAGCAAATTTGGAAAACTCAGCAGTGCCACAGGACTGGAAAAGGTCAGTTTTCATTCCAATCCCAAAGAAAGGCAATGCCAAAGAATGTTCAAACTACCGCACAATTGCACTTATCTCCCACACTAGCAAAGTAGTGCTCAAAATTCTCCAAACCAGGCTTCAGCAATACATGAACTAAGAACTTCCAGACGTTCAAGCTCGATTTAGAAAAGGCAGAGGAACCAGATATCAAATTACCAACACCTGTTGGATTTAGAAAAAGCAAGAGAGTTCCAGAAAAATATCTACTTCTGCTTTATTGACTATGCTGAAACTTTTGACTGTGTGGATCACAACAAACTGTGGGAAATTCTTAAAGAGATGGGAATACCACCTTTCCTGTCTCCTGAGAAATCTGTATGCAATTAAAAAGCAACAGTTAAAACTGGACATAGAACTTAGGGACTGTTTCAAAATTGGGAATGGAATATGGCAAGGCTATATATTGTCACCCTGCTTATTTAACTGTTATGCAGAGTACATCATGTGAAATGCCAGGTGGGTGAAGTAGAGGCTGGAATCAAGAGTTCCAGGAGAAATATCAATAATTTCAGATATGCAAATGACACCACCCTGATGGCAGAAAGTGAAGAGGAACTAAAGAGCCTCTTGATGAAGGTGAAAGAGGAGAGTGATAAAGCTGGCTTAAAACTCAACATTCAAAAAATGAAGATCATGGCATCTGGTCCCATCACTTGATGGCAAATAGATGGGGAAACAATGGAAACAGTGACAGAGTTAATTTTCCTGGGCTCCAAAATCACTGCAGATGGTGACTGTAGTCATGAAATTAAAAGACGCTTGCTCCTTGGAAGAAAAGCTATGACCAACCTAGACAGCATATTAAAAAGCAGAGACATCACTTTGCTGACAAAGTTCCATCTAGTCAAAGCTATGGTTTTTCCAGTAGTCACGTATGGATGTGAGAGTTGGAGCATGAAGAAAGCTGTGCACTGAAGAACTGGTACTTTTGAACTGTGGTGTTGGAGAAACTCTTGAGAGTTCTTTGGACTGCAAGGAGATCAAGCCAGTCAATCCTAAAGGAAATAAGTCCTGAATATTCATTGGAAGGACTGATGCTGAAGTTGAAGCTCCAATACTTTGGCCACCTGATGCAAAGAGCTGACTCATTTCTGAGTCAGCTGATTCAAGCCAGGAGGAGAAAGGGACAACACAGGATGAGATGGTCCACCACCAACTCGATGGACATGAGTTTGAGCAAGCTCTAGGAGTTTGTAATGGACAGGAAAGGCTGGTATGCTGCTGTCCATGGGGTCGCAAAGAGTCGGACATGACTGAGTGACTGAACTGAATTGAGGGCAGAGAGTGAGAGATCTTGAAATCCAAGAACATCCATGTCCAGCCATGTGAATACAAATTTCTTCCTCTTGTTTCAGTTTCTATGAGTTGGGATTTCTAAACCTCACATTTTTCTAAAAGTTAAAAAAAAAAACCTCAACTAAACACACAGGGTCTTCATCAATGAAAAATTGCTTAATCTTACTTGAAATAGAAGAAATACAACTGCACAAATATACCAGTTTTCACCTATCAGATCTGCAAATGCCCAATATCTGGATAATTCACTGGAATTGTCCAATTTATGGAGAAAAGGAATTCTCAGACTGTTAGTGGGAGTACTGAAATGATACCATCAAGTGAAGGTAATTTGGAAATGTTCACTGAAATTACAAATACACTTACCTTTTAACTCAACAATTTCACTTCTAGGATTTATTCTACAACTATTTTTATAAATTTACAATGAAGAAGCTTTTGTTCATTACTGCATTGTTTCTAATAGGAAAACATCAATATAAATGTCCATCAATAGGGTCTGGATAAATGAAAAATATGGAACAATCATACAGGGGAATAGATAAAGTTGTAAAAGAATTTCCTCTTGGCTAATATGAACGTATCTTCAGCATACATTAAGAGAAAAATTTTAAATGCTAATATTTGTATAATACATATATAAACAGAGAAGAAAGAAAATATATTTTCGTATTTGCTTGTATGTACATGGTTGTCTCAGGAAAAATAAAAATGTAGTTATCCATGGGGAAGGGGCAGTGGAACATGGAATTTAAGGGATAAGATGGGGAAAGAGATTTTTTTTTTCATTGTATACATCTTATTTTACTGTATTTAAATTTTTTTGGAACTACATAAACTCTTCACAAATATTTTCAGTGCATACTTTTTAGAAAGAAAGACACAATAACAACATAGCCGAGATCCAGAATTCTAAATTATATGTGAGATTCCAGTGCAAAATGTCAGTTGCATAAATATAAAGAGCAGTTTTCTTCCATCTTCTAGAATTTCAGCCTTAAAGAGATCCGTGCTACACAGCTGAAAAGAGATAGCCCATGGCAACGGTGGCACCTACAGGACACATCCAGAATTTTTCATTTCGTTTTTCTTTCTTTTTTTGTTTATTCTGAGTCAGTGGACGGGCCTGGATCGAGGTGGTGATTGATTTTTCCATTGCAGCTCCTGAACAAAAGCATTCTGCGAATCCCTGGGCATTTACTGTCAGATGCACCTGGATGCTAATGCTGTCCCTATCATTCACTGTGTAGCTCTAGGCAAAGAGCTGTATCTTTTATATCTTTAAAGACATAGTTTATTCACTTGTAAAATGTCGATTTCCATCTTGTCATGTTGTTGCTTACTAACATTTTAAGTGAATTTGTGTCACTTAAAGAGTGCTGCCCCCCAAGATGGTCTGTGGTTGCTCATGCTTCTGACAACCCCAGGCCTCTGAACTTGCAACCACAGGAGGTTAGATGCTAAATGAATGCAGCCCACAGGAGAAGAGATGAGGATGCAGTTCTGGAGCCTCCCTGGCCAGCAAAGGAAGGGTGGCTGGAGAGAGGAGATAGAGAAAAGGGGAAGAGTGAGAGAGAGGAAGCAGGTGAGGGCGACGTTTGGGCCCTTTGTTTCCAGGCACACTGGGACCTCTGAGTTTACCCCCGACTTTTCAGTTGTAAAGACAGTGAGTTCCTTTCTCTAAAGCCAGATGGAGGGGCTTACGTTTTTGTTTTGCTTGTAACTGAAAGACCCCTAATCATTCCTAAGGCTGCCTATTAAAAGCTGCTCAACCTCACTCCATTATAAATTTATGAATTTAAAATGAGATAGCATTTCCATCTATTGTATTGACAAAATATAAAAGTTAAGTCGATCACATATTATTTTGGTTAAACTGAGAGGAAATATATTATTGTACTAGTGAGAATGTGAGTTTAATCTTCCCTAAAGCAGGTAAAATGCATATTTGTTAAACTGCAAATACATATATCCTTTGACCCAGTAATTATGCTATTGTATAACTTGTCCCACAGATACATAGCCTCCCACACAAAATGAGGCAGGGACAAGGTTATTCAGTGCAGCATTGAATAACAGCAAACAATAGGAATTAAACTAAATGTTCCTCCAGGGAGAATCCGTTTCATCCACACATTGGAGGATGCTAAATCTCTTAAAAGGAATAAATTTCTTTAGGAACCGCTTATGAAAAGCACTCCATAATATGTAGCTGTGTAAAATAAAAAGAAAACAAAGAAACAGAAGAATGAATGTGAATAACTGGCATTAAAAATGGGTGGGGGAAAGAATGTGTTTATATTTGGTTGCATATATATTAAAATCTCTAGAAGAATAGACAGAAAAAAGAATGCTATCATAAATGCTACATAGATGGATAAGGAGTTTATTTTCAAATAGGATTTTTTTGTACATCTAAATGTTTGAAACCTATAAATGTACAAGCTATTAAAAAATAAGGTAAATAAAATTTTAGGAGAAAAGAACCCTAACTTACATGTTGGAGATATAGAACTCTAAACCTGTGAGCGGGGGTCCTTAGACTGAATTGTGTGTAGACTGGACTCCATCTTCTAGAATATCTGATTCTTTCCAGCCTGAAGAGATCAAGTTGCAGGGCTGGAAAGCAGCATCCTGTGGTTAACAGTGCCACCTAGAGGACAAGAAGAATATTGCAGTTTGTTTTCTTTGTGCTTTTCTGGAATGAGGAGGGTGGGGAGGGAGGGAACATCAGAATTAGCTGACCAGGGCACAGGGGAGGAGGGTGATTTTTCCCATTAGAGCTGCTAGTTATTGTGAACCTAATTTTTCATACAAGCATATTGAAAGCTTAGACCTTTGGACTCATTACAGATAGTGGCTTTCTCACTCACTGTTTGTTCCTCCCAGCTGCAGGGCTACAGGTAAAGGCACTTACTATCTCAGATCCACAGTATCTATTCTGTAAAACAAGAAATATGCCATACATATGTGTGTGTGTGTGTGTATATATATACATGGGGATTGGTGTTCCTCAGTTTACTTTTCAAAAGCTAAATTTTTATAGAATCTGGAAATTGGGGTAGGGGAGCTTCCCTGGTGGCTCAGACAGTAAAATATTCACCTGCGATGCAGGAGACCCAGGTTCAATCCCTGGGTTGGGAAGATCCCCGGGAGAAGGGAATGGCAACCCACTCCAGTATTCTTGCCTGGAGAATCCCATGGACAGAGAAACTTGGTCAGCTACAGTCCATAGGGTCGCACAGAGTCGGATATGACTGACTGACTAACACACACACATCCATGTATGTATCACAGACTAATGCCTCACAGTGTTTTTTAAATTTATTTTATTGAAGTATAGTTGATTTGCTATATCGTGTTAGTTTTTTCTGTACAGCAAAAGTGATTCCGTTATGAGCATCTTTTTTTCACATTCTTTTCTGTTCTGGTGTGTTACAGGATACTGAATATAGTGCTACACAGGACCTTGTTTATCTCCACTACACTTAATAGTCTGTATCTGTTAATCTGAAACCCTCGATCCATTCCCCCCATTGCCTCGCCCCCTTGGCAACCACGAATCTGTCCTCTATATCCGTGAGTCTCTTTCTGTTTTGTAGAAACGTTTATTTGTGTCATAGTTTAGATCCCACCTGTAAGTGATATCATATGGTGTTTGTCTTTCTCTGGCTTACTTCGCTTAGTATGATAATCTCTAGGTCCATCCAATTTGCTGACTTACTTCATTCTTTTGTATGACTGAGTAGTATTCCATGGTGTATCTATACCACATCTTCTTTAGACAACATCTGTTGATGGACATTTAGCTTGTTTCCTTGTCTCGGCTATTGTACATAGTGCTGCTATGAATACAGAGGGGACATGTGTCTTTTTGAACTATCGTTTTTTTCTGGATATATGCTCAGGAGCTTCCCAATGTCTTAAGAGATGTATTTTTCTAGAGAAACTCCAAATCTGGCAAACAACAGCCTGTGATTATTTAATCTTTCAGTTCAGTTCAGTTCAGTTGCTCAGTCATCTCTGACTCTTTGCGACCCCATGAATCACAGCACGCCAGGCCTCCCTGTCCATCACCAACTCCCAGAATTCACTCAAACTCATGTCCATCAAGTCAGTGATGCCATCCAGCCATCTCATCCTCTGTCGTCCCCTTCTCCTGCCCCCAATCCCTCCCAGCATCAGGGTCTTTTCCAATGAGTCAACTCTTCGCATCAGCTGGCCAAAGTATTGGAGTTTCAGCTTCAGCATCAGTCCTTCCAATGAACACCCAGGACTGATCTCCTTTAGGATGGACTGGTTGGATCTCTTTGCAGCCCAAGGGACTCTCAAGAGTCTTCTCCAACACCACAGTTCAAAAGCATCAATTCTTCAGCTCTCAGCTTTCTTCACAGTCCAACTCTCACATCCATACATGACCACTGGAAAAACCATAGCCTTGACTAGACGGACCTTTGTTGGCAAAGTAATGGCTCTGCTTTTCAATATGCTATCTAGGTTGGTCATAACTTTCCTTCCAAGGAGGAAGCATCTTTTAAATTCATGGCTGCAGTCACCATATGCAGTGATTTTGGAGCCCAAAGCTGACACTGTTTCCACTGTTTCCCCATCTATCTGCCATGAAGTGATGGGACCAGACAGTCCTAAATACATGAAATCCATTCTAAGAGGAAGAGAGCTGCTCATCAGAAGGGTCCTCCTCCTCCTCCCAAATCTCCAGCTCACAAGACAAAGGTGATGACTCCAGAGAGCAGAGCAGAGCAGCCAGGTTGGCTAAGGAGCTCACTACCTCCAGGTCAGGGAAACCTTGCCCTCCTGTCCTGTGAGAGCCGGACCAGAGACCACTTTGTGCCATTTCCCTTACCGGATGGACATTCTGTTTTGATTCTGTTCTTCCATGCATGCCTTTCGGTTTTTTAGGAACCACAGATTACTGGGCTAGGCGGAGCCCCATCAAGCACTGACCAAGAAGATTGTATATCACCTAGAAATCTTGACCTTGGAGCAGGAGCCACAAGAGTCGCTGTGCTGTCTCCCTCTGGGAAAGGGGTGAGTGCAATTTTATAGCATGTAATTATGGCTTCATTACAGCTACAGCATGGATATTTTTTAAGGTGTGTGTGTGAATAAAAAGTATGTGGATGTTGAGCTGTTAAAGGGGTGGATGACAACACAGACGTGCAGTGTTCCCCAGCCAGTGCCTAAGCATCCGTCTCCACATAACGCTCTGACCTTTCATGGAAGAGCCAGCATCCCCACTCAATCCATGGAATTTGTGGGGGATTCGGGTTCTGTCACATGACTCAGTCCTGTCCAATCAGAGTCTGTTAGAGAAGAGGCCCAAGACAGAAAGGAAGTGGAACAGAAAAGGAGGGGAAAGCAAGGGAGTCAGTGAGCAAGACAGAGGAAAAGAGTGAGAGAGAAATCACAGGCCTTGGGACGTTGCCTTTGGATTAAGGCTCACTGGAAAAGCTACATCTACCTCCATATGGTTAGTCTAGAGAAAGCAAACATCTTGCTCAGGCCATGGGAGCTGGGCTTTCTACCACTTGCAATCAGAAAAATCTGAAGTCACTCACTTATAATAAAAACACACAAAATAAAACTGAGGAACCTTTTTTTTCCTCACTCTCAGATTGATTAGAAAAAATCCAAAACACATTGAGCTGGCCAAGCTGTGGGAAATAGACAATTTCATACATGGCTGGCGGGCACATAAGCTGGTGTGAGCCCTGTAGAGGGCGATTTGAAAATGTCAATAAACTTTGCAGATGCGTGTATTCTCAATACTTTCATATATATTCACACACATGCAAAATGAAGTTCTGCAAAGCTACTTATTTTAGCATTATTTTTATTGGCAGAAAATCCACATACATACTCATCGCTAGAGACCTGAGTGGATAAATGTAGCTGCTTCCATGTTGTGAGAATACTTTGAGGATTAAAAAAAAAGAGAGAGGAAATTTTATGTATTGATATATAAGATTTCTAAGATCTAGTGTTAATGGAACAATCAAGATGGATAAAAAAAATTACAGTGTGCTATCACACAAAATAAAAAAGGTAGTTTAAAAATATATTTTCTTATATATGAATAAAATTTATTCTAGAAGTACAAAATAAGCTAGTAACTAGTAACTTTTGGTATGGATTTGATGAAACAGAAGTTTTTCCCACTACATTCTTTTGCACTTTTTTGTTTGCTTTTTGGCCATTATAAATATATTCAGTCAGTTCAGTTCAGTCGCTCAGTCGCGTCCGACACTGTGACCCCACGGACTTACCTGTTCAAAAATCAAATAAATTTAAAACAGAAAAAGTCCTAACTAGAGGACATACAGGAGCTACATACAAAACAACAGAAACATATTCTGGATGCTGGCACCAAGCTACATAAATCAGATGCGGCTTCTTGTATCCTTCTAGAACGTCTGAGTCCCTGGCCACCGTGGGAGAGCCATGCGGCGAAACTGGGGAGACATAGTCTATGGATGAGGGCGACACCTACAGGACAAGCTGCGAACTTCTCTTCTGCTTTTCGTTCTGACAGACATTTAGCCGGGCATGGAGGAAGCGCAGTGAGAATGAATTTCCCACTAGAGTTGCTAGATATGAAAGTTGTGCTAATAATGATAGAGGTATTACAAACAAAACTATTTTAATATAAGGTACACAGGGAAGCAGGATGAAAACGAGGGAAGAAGGTAGGCTCCTCTGTTACAAATATTGGCTTTGTCACACCCCAGCTGTGTGACTTCAGGCAAAATGGCTTCACATTTCTGAGCAGTAGAATTCACACTTATGAAATGAGAATAATAATACTTAGCTGACGAGGTTGTTGCCTCCTAACGTTTTAAGCGCGATTGATAGCCAGAAAAACCTTAAGCCCAACAAAGAGTAGCTTGCCATTGTTCAAGGTCCAAGGTCATTCCAAGGTTCCAGGCCCTCGAACCTACTCTTTCAGGAAATGAGATGCCAGACAAATGCAACCGTAGAAGGGGCGCATCACCTAAGGTCACCACCTCAAACGGGGCCATGGAAGATAAGGAGGAGAGAGAGCCTTCCGGGGTGGCAGCATTGAATGACTAACGGACTCAGCTCACTAGGACCAGGGGTCTCAGTACGTGTTCCAGGTCAGGGCCCACTGTGGGCAGTTTTCCACTCTCCTCTTTTTCCAAGCGAAGGTTTTACTTTGATTTTCATTATCTCTTCCTATAAGTGTATAACGCGAATTAGAGTTTTCTTTTAATCATAATTTGCTGGACTCCGGAAAACCACATTAGGACTCGACCAAGAATAATCCTCAAAACCTAGAGATTCTAGGGTGGCAAAGTACCTAGTTTGCTTATGAGCTTGGGGTTGTCTACCTCACCTCCTTCTAAGATGAGGATGAGCATAGCTTTTATTGTGAGTAGCAGAGTTGCATGATTTCAATATGGACGTCTTGGAAGATACATGCATGGACAGAAGTGTGTATGGTCCTGTGACTCGGGCCTGGGCAAAGAAGCAGGACCTCTATGTCTACAGTGATGGTTAAGGACAGGCGTATAATAAAACTGGAACCAACGAGAGTCAGACCTAGTCTTTTTGCTGAACTTGAAGCTTGAGGATGAAAACCTGGTGCTGCCTGGGGCCACTACGAGGAGACAGTCTCAGAACAGAGCCAAGCAAATGGAAAATTCAGAGAGCCAGAACCAGAGAGACTGAGAGAGAAAAGACAGGGGGGCCCAGAGGGGGAGGTAGGTCAGCCTTGATGATATCTTTTGAGTCCTTGCATCAAGACATGTCTCTAGATATACCAACTCACTTTTCTTTTATGTGAGTCTTATTTCTTCTCTGTTGCTTAAACCAGATTGAGTTTTCTACCACTTGAAATTGAGTTCTTAATGAACTTCTGTGAAAATGTTACATCCCTTCATTTACAAAAAAAATACAACAACTACACAGAGATGTGCTTTTCACCTACTATATGGTCAAAAACACAAGCTTTTGATAGCACACGTTTGGACAAGCTGTGGGATTAAAGTTATTCACATACATGTATACATGTATATGTGTATATACTTGCATGTGTGCTAAATTGCTTCAGTCTTGTCTGACTCTTTGCCACTCTGTGGACTGTAGCCTGGCAGTCTCCTCTGTCCATGGGATTCTCCAGCAGGGAAAACTGGAGTGGGTTGCCATGCTCTCCTCCAGGGGATCTTCCCAACCCAGGATCCAACCTGGGTCTCAAGGCAGGTGGATTCTTTACTGCTGAGCCACCAGAGAAGTCCATATAGATAGATAGATAGATATAGATATGTATGTATGTATATAGATATGTATGTATATAGATATGTTTGGAGAAGGAAATGGCAACCCACTCCAGTGTTCTTGCCTGGAGAATCCCAGGGACGGGGGAGCCTGGTGGGCTGCCTTCTGTGGGGTCGCACAGAGTCGGACACGACTGAAGCGACTTAGCAGCAGCCGATATGTATGTATGTGTGTGTGTATATATATATATATATATATATATATATATATATAGTTCCTCTGGAGAACCCTAACTAATACATCATCTCTCTTAAAATGTTTCCTTCATCAAATTCTCTTCAGTTAAATCCCTTGAATATGCTACTTGTCTCCTGTGACAGACTTCACTGATACAGTAAGTGGTATAAAAAATGGCTCAAGGAAACAAACCCTCCAAATGGGATTCTGAGATTCCATTGCCCATACCTTTGATAAGCTCACAGATACGCTCTCCCAGGGGGAAGTAGGATAATAGTACCCCTGATATGGAGCAATATCATGGTTACTCAAGATAGCACTGTTGTGGGATGCAGTACAAGTGAATGGCAAGACAAGATCAAATGACAAAGTGCGTAATTGCTCTGGCAACAATGGTGATTATAATTAGTGGCCTGGATACTCCTGACAGCTTGGAGAGCTTACAAAAGTGGGGAAATTTTTTAAGCCTAGAGACTTGAAACTTCAAGTTGTGGAATGGGAAGAGAATCAGAAAACCTCAATGGTGGCCTTAAAAAAATTATTTTCTAGAGGGCACACACAACCAAAATTTAGGTCCAAAGACTAACTACAGGTGTAAGAGAGAAATAGTACTGGTCAAATGTCCAGTCTCTCTAGGTTATCATATGCCAGTTAGGGCACTAGTTAATGAGTATGGGTGGGATTCTGAGACTTAGAATAGGAATATTTGGAAAACTAGACATGAGACCGAGATTTTTGAACACTGAAATCTCCCCGAATCTTGCTTGCCTGATTAAGCAGCCCAGCTCTTTCTGAAGGGATCTTGACTTTCCTTTCATAAACTTCCTTTGTTGACTTAACTTAGGACAACCACCTCACAAGGGGAATCAGTTCTTCCCCCGCCCAGTCTTACCATCTCTTACTTACTTCTATATCCATAGTGAGAGTTAAATGCCAGCACAGCCCAAAGAGAGAAGTGCAAGTTATTCTGCAGGAGGTATTGTAATAAATGTTAAATGTAGCTATAGGGCTTACCTGGTGGCTCAGTTGGTAAAGAATCTACCTGCAATGCAGAAGACCTGGATTCAGTCCCTGGGTCAGGAATATCCCCTGGAGGAGGGCTTGGCAACCCACTCCAGTATTCTTGCCTGGAGAATCCCATGGACAGAGAAGCCTGGAGGGAAACAGTCCATAGGGCCTCACAGAGTTGGACACAAATGAAGCAACTTAGCATGCACACATGAATAAGAACCAGGCAGATGGGGGCAGGACTGGGAAGGAGACTCTTGCATACCTTTTTACACTTTCTGATCTTGGCTTCATGTAAAATATTCTCTTTCAAGAAAACAAGGAAAAATGCATATTAGAATTACAGAACTCTAAACACATGGGTGGGTTTACCAACATGAACCATCAGTCACATAAATTGGCTTCTGTCTTCCAGAATTTCTCATCTATCGCAGCCCTGGGAAATAAGAGCTGACAAATAAGAAAGAGATATTTTGTGGTTGGGCTTCCCTGGTAGCTCAGCTTGTAAAGAATCTGCCTACAATACAGGTGACCCTGGTTCAATTCCTGGGTCAGGAAGATCCCCTGGAAAAGGGATAGGCTACCCACTCCAGTATGCATGGGCTTCCCTGGTGGCTCAGACAGTAAAGAACCCACCTGCAACGTGGGAGACGTGGGAAAATTCCCCTAGAGGAGGGTGTGGCAACCCACCAGTATTCTTATCTGGAGAATCCCATGGACAAGAGGAGCCTGTTGGGTTACAGTCCATGGGGTCACCAAGAGTCGGACACAACAGAGTGACTGAACACAGCACATTCTATGGTCATGGTGGCACTCACAGGGCAAACTGAGGATTTTGGTTTGTTGATTTCAGTTTTCTCTGAAAGGCATACATTGGAAAGAAGGAATTTTGAATCACCAATGGAACAGCTAAACAGAAAAGTTTTAACAGTAACCAATGGAATTATTCCAAAGACATACTTACACAGGTCACACCAGATGGGAAGTCAGAGTGATGAGATAAATATAGGTTGCAGAGCCTCATACACTTGGCTTCATATTTTCTCTGTGTTGCCTTCGGTACATGAACTGCAGCCTCTCTGAGCATTAGCTTCTTCACATATTTAGTTTCTTTACATGCACAAACCTGCCCCCTTCTGCAGAGTTAAGTGTAATATTAGAAAGAGTGCATGCAGTATGCTGACTATGGGCCCACCACAGAGTTCTCAGTGGCCAGTGTATTCTTGCATTCTATTATTATATATCCTTCAGTATTATTGCACTCACAAGGCTGGTCTCCCTTTAAGGCTCACCATGTTTCAACCCACCCCGACCTTGATGCATATTCACCTTTTCTCAGCTTTCCATAAGCAAGCACATCACACCAAGCACGATTTAGCTTTCTTGAGTTTCTTAATATCAAACCCACATCGCCCCATCTCCTCACTGCTACTGTACTCTTGATGTGGGGTCATTTTTTAAACTCTTGCTGTGTCTGTTTCATTTTTCTAGAAAAACACTACGAATTATGTTTACACACTTTTTTTAACCTAACTGACACCAGCACGTATTTATCCACATAGTGACATGACATTTTCTCTTCCAAGACCATAATGAAACTGGAGCCTGACCTTTGCTCACCCTCAGGACACAAAGGTTCTTCTGACTCTCTTGTTGACCTTATGTCTATATGCATAGCATCGCATTTTTTAGAGTGGTGCGCTCCTGTATGTGTGTAAGGCTCAAGCAAAACAGAATTTGAGACAAGAGCTGAGAGAAATTCATGACTTATTTTAAACCGTGAATGTATGTTATAGGCTTTGTGATTCAGTAAAAGAATATTTACTAGGGTAACAAACTAGGCAGGAATGATTATTTAAAGAAAATAAATATGGAGTTATGTTTAAACCTAAAATAGAAAGGGTTGATTCCCTGTTCTCATGAGGTTTAGAGCAGCTAGAGAAGAGAAAACTAGACAGTAAAGTATATGATGATTGTAATCAAAAGTAGTGCAGGATTCAGAAATAATTAAGTAAAAACAAGGGTAGAAAGAATTGTGTTTCCAAACATATGGTGCTGCATGTCATAAATATTGTGGTGAAGCTAATGATCCACGGGGTTCTGAGCTGGTCAGATGACACTCTAATGGGGAATTTCAACAACTGGATGGCAGGAATTACAGAGAGTGACTAGTCATGATTACTGAAAAATCTGTGCTTTTGTGGACACAAATTCAACCATAGAAAAATGGCATCACCAATTTGATGATCATGAATTTGAGTAAGCTTCAGGAGTTGGTGATGTACAGGGAAGCCTGGTGTGCTGCGGTCCATGGGGTCACAGAGTCAGACACAGCTCAGCAACTGAACTGAACTGACAGAAAAATGAAAACATAATATAACAAATATAATAGTAATATATAATATTGCTATTAAATGGTAAAATATTGCTAAAGAATTCAGAAGTCAGACTAGTGAATAGCAAACCTAAATTATAAACCTATCCATAAAATATATGGATGTCATGTTCCTTGATACTGCTAAAGTTAAGAACAAAGAGACGGTTGACAGTCAGACTCCATAAAAGTCACAAGCCAGAGATGGTCATGACTGGAATGGATATTTACAGGATGGATAATTAGATGGCCAGCCCTAAACAGCAGTTTAAGAGCTAAATGGGGAAAGATTATAGAAAAGCAAAACTATACTGATGAAATTAGGATGAAAGTATTAGTTGCTCAGTCATATCCGACTCTTTGTGACCCCGTGAGCTATAGCCCATTAGGGTCCTCTGTCCAAGGAATTCTCCAGGCAAGAATACTGGAGTAGGTTGCCATTTCCTACTCCAGGGTCTCCTGCATTGCAGGCAGATTCTTTACCATCTGAGCCATCAGAGAAGCCCATCTAGAAACTAGGGCAGAATGGGCATAAAACACATATATAAATTGTTGCTCAGATAAGCATAGATGAAATGAAGAGTAGATCATTTTTAAGGCAAGACCTTCTCAGCAAATAATTACAGTTATGGGAGAAACTAAAAGTGGGGCTTCCCATCAGATGACTTGGTTAGGAAGAGAATCTGCCTGCAATGCAGGAGCCGTGGGTTTGATCCCTGGGTCGGGAAGATCCCTGGGTAGAAAATGTCAACCCACTCCAGTATTCTTGCCTGGAAAATCCCATGGGCAGAGGAGCTTGGCAGGCTAGTCCATGAGGTCGCAAAAAAGTGGGATATGACTGAGTAACTAAATAACAAACACAGTGAAAGTACAGCTGGGTGTGATGACATCCCAGTTGAGATGAGCACGGTTAGGACATAGTTACGCCACTAAAGATATGGACATTACTGCAAACCAGAGTAGATTTAGGGAAGTAGAAGGAAAGATGCATATAAGAAATCTACTGGGAAAAAAACAAGACAAAAGCAAGAATAGAAAGACCCTCTCCCCCACACCTGCTGCACACTTTAGTACGGACATGAAAAGCATTATATCTACCTTACATACAGGCAACCCCTGAGGCAGAATAATAGACCACAGAAGGACAAGTGGCTGTTATGCATTACCAAACCAAAGAGGCTCTACCATTCCAACAAGGAAGAGAAAGAATGAGCTATCACAATCAGAGACCAGAGAAAAGCTCGGACCCAGGATAAAGAGCAAGCCTAGAGCTCCAAACCAGATGCTTTGCATTGTTTTATCTTCCCAGATTAGACAGTTTTTTCCTGTATAATCTTTTAATATGTAATTGAACTAAAAATGCTAGGTTTACTAGGTACAGGATGACAAATATCAACATTTCAGGAAAAATGGCAAAGTATACATAAAGGCAAAGATAAGATTTAAAAGCTTTGGAAGAAGGGCTTCTCTAGTGGTCCAGGCTTCTCTGGTGTTCCAAGAATCTGCCTTGCAACGCAGGGGATGCCAGTTTGATCTGTGGTCTGAGAAGATCCCACATGCTGCAGGACAACTAAGCCCCTGGGTCACAACTACTGAGCTTGTGGTCTGGAGCCCAGGAGCTGCAACTTCTGAAGCCTGAGTGTCCCAGAGCCCATGCTCTGCAGTAAGAGAAGCCACTGCAGTGGGAAGCCTGTACAGCACAATTAGAGAGTAGCCCCCTCTCATCGCAACTAGAGAAGAGCCCACGCAGCAGTGAAGACCCAGCACAGGCAAAAAACAAACAAATAAATGTTTGGAAGAAGCTGACCAATAGGAATTTGGTAAAATGGGATCTAAAATCAGCTAGTTGCCCTATTGGAATTTATGACTTACCCCTTATTACCAAACTCTGAATGAATTATTGGAACAGACGTAATTAAGAAATTAAAAGATACTGGAGAAGATAAAATCAGTTTAGCTGTACATATAATTCTATTGGAGAGGCAAAATTGGTACCATTGTCATTATTCACATTGAGCTGTGAAATGTTACGTTTTTATTCCCTGGGATCAAGTGTATTCTTATAAGTTTCATAGAATTTATTCAGTGCTTTTAATATGGGAACTTTTTCTAGAAATGTGCCCATTTCATCTATGTTTTCAAATTCATTGACATAAAATTGTTGTTGAGGTGGCAGTAGTCATGGCGTCTCAGTGGTTTCTTTCTGATAACGTTTTGAAAAAATTATAGACTCATGAGAAGTTGCAAAAATAGTACAGAAAGGTCCTGTATCCCCATCACCCAACTTCCCCCAGTAGTAACTTTGTACCATGTGAAAACTAGGAAATTAATATTGGCACAATAATACTGACTAAACACAGACCTTATCTGGATTGCTTTACCCTTTACATGCACTGATTTTTTTTTTCTGGGTGTGTATAGTTCTATGAAATTTTATCACTTGTATAGACTCATGTGGCTGCCCTAACAATCAAGATACAGAATTGTTCCGTCATACAAAGGTCCCCACTGTACTACACTTTCATACCTTCCGTACACTTTCATACCCTTCCCTACCTTCTGACAGTCACTCATCTATTCTCTGTCTCTATAATTTTATTTCAAAATTGTATAAATGGAACTGCATTGTATGTGAAGTGAAGTGAAGTTGCTCAGTCGTGTCTGACTCTTTGCGACCCCATGGACTGTAGCCTACCAGGCTTCTCCATCCATGGGATTTTCCAGGCAAGAATACTGGAGTGGGTTGCTATTTCCTTCTCCAGGGGATCTTCCCAACCCAGGAATCAAACCTGAGTTTCCTGCATTGCAGGCAGATGCTTTACCCTCTGAGCCACCAGGGAAGCCCTTGTATGTAGCCCTTACATACTGGTTTCTCTTTACTTGGCGTGGTTGATGACATCGAACATCTCTTCATATGCTTACGTGCACCTATATCCCCTTTTTGGTTAAGTGTTTCAGACTGGATTTGGTATTTTATTCTTTTGCTTTGCTAACTGTGTTGTTTGTGTTTTTTTCTGGTAAACGCAGAGTTCTTTATATCTTTTGGATACAAGTCAGATATGTGATATGCAAATATGCTTTCTCAATCTGTGGCTTATCTTTCTAACCTCTTACCAGAGTTTTTCACAGAGCAAAAGTTTTTAATTTTGGTGAAATCCACTTTATCAATTTTCCTTTTATGGATTATACTTTTGGTGTCATATTTAAGAACTCTTTACTTAGCCTTCTGTCACAAAGATATTTTCTAAAGGTTTTCCTTAAAAGCATTACAGTTTTACTTTTCACATGTAGGCTTATGTTTCATTTTGAGTCAATTTTTGCATAAGGCATCAGGTTTGCATCAGAGTTCATTTTTCTTTCTATGAAGGGTCAATTGTTACAGCATCATGTGTTAAAAACTCTGTTTTTCCTTCATCACATTGGTTTTTCACCTTTGTCAGAAACCTGTTGGCCATACTCATGAAGGTCTATTTCTGTGTTCTCTATTTTGGTCCGCTTATCTATACAGCTGCACTTCACTGGACCGGCCATGGGGAGATAACCCACATCCAAGGTCAGAGAAACCCCAATAAGACATTTGGCACTGAGGAAATACCCCACATACAAGGGCAAAGGAGAAGCCCCAGCAAGATGTTAGGAGGGGTGAATTTGTGTTTAGAATCAAACCCCATTCCTGCTAGAGAGGCTTAGAGGGCTCAAACAAACCGTGTGCGCACCAGGACCCAGGGACCCCACAGAGACTGAGACAGAACTGTGTTTGAGCGTCTGCTGTGGAGGTGCGGGTCGGTGGTGGTCTGCTGCAGGGACAGGGGCTCTGGGTGCAGCAGACCTGGGTATGGCATAAACCCTCTTGGAGGAGGTCGCCATTAACCCCACCATAGAGCTGCCAGAGCTTACACAGGACTGGGAAGTAGACTCTCAGAGTGCACAACAGAAACCCTATGCACCAGGACCCAGAAGAAAGGAGCAGTGACCCCACAGGAGACTGCCCCGGACTTGCTTGTGGGTGTCCGGGAGTCTCCGGCGGAGGCATGGGTCGGTGGGTTGTAGGGTTGGGGGCACTGAGTGTAGCAGTACATGCATGGGATCTTTTGAGGAGGTCTCCGTTACCTTCATTCCCTCCACCATAGTTTGAGTGAGTGGGTGAGTGAAGTCGTTCAATCATGTCTGACTCTTTGCGACCCCATGGACTGGGGCCCACCAGGCTCCTCCATCCATGAGATTCTCCAGGCAAGAATACTGATGCAGGTTGCCATTTCCTTCTCCAGGGGATCTTCCCAACCCAGGGATCAAACCCAGGTCTCCTGCATTGTATACAGAGGCTTTAACCTCTGAGCCACCAGGGAAGCCACCATAGTTTGGCCCCAAGTAAAGAGCAGGTAGGGAACACGGCTCCACCCATCAACAGAAAATTGGATTAAAGACTTACTGAGCATGGCCCTGCCCATCAGAACAAGACCCAGTTTCCCCCCTCAGTCAGTTTCTCCCACCAGGAACCTTCCATAAGCCTCTTATCCTTCTCCATCAGAGGGAAGACAGACTGAAAACCAAAATCACAGGAAACTAACCAATCTGATCACATGGACCACAGCCTTGTCTAACTCAATGAAATTATGAGCCATGCCGTGTAAGGCCACCTAAGATGGATGGGTCATGGTGGAGAGTTCTGGCAAAATGTGGTCTACTGAATAGCAAAGCACTTTAGTATGCCTGCGTTGAGAACCCCATGAACAGTATGAAAAAGGCAAAAAGATAGGACACTGAAAGATAAACTCCCCAGATTGGTAGGTGCCCAATACGCTACTGGAGATCAATGGAGAAACAACTCCAGAAAGAATGAAGAGATGGAGTCAAAGTAAAAAAACACCCAGTTGTGGATGTAACTAGTGATGGAAGCAAGGTCCGATGCTGTAAAGAGCAATATTGCATAGGAACCTGGAATGTTAGGTCCATGAATCAAGGCAAATTGGAAGTGGTCAAACAGGAGATGGCAAAGGTGAAAGTCGACATTTTAGGAATCAGTGAATTAAAATGGACTGGAATGGGTGAATTTAACTCTGATGACATATCTACTACTGGGGGCAAGAATTCCTTAGAAGAAATGGAGTAGCCATCATGGTCAACAAAAGAGTCTGAAATGCAGTACTTGGATGCAATCCCAAAAACGACAGAACGACAGAATGATCTCTGTTCATTTCCAAGGCAAAACATTCAGTATAGCAGTAATCCAAGTCTATGCCCCAACCAGCAATGCTGAAGAACCTGAAGTTAAAGAGTTCTATGAAGACCTACAAGGTGTTCTAGAACTAACACCCCAAAAAAGATGTCATTTTCATTATAGGGAACTGGAATGCAAAAGCAGGAAGTTAAGAAACACGTGGAGTAACAGGCAAATTTGGCCTTGGAATACAGAATGAAGCAGGGCAAAGGCTAATAGAGTTTTGCCAAGAAAATGCACTGGTCATAGCAAACACCCTCTTCCAACAACACAAGAGAAGACTCTACACATGGACATCACCAGATGGTCAACACCGAAAGCATATTGATTATATTCTTTGCAGCCAAAGATGGAGAAGCTCTATACAGTCAACAAAAACAAGACCAGGAGCTGACTGTGGCTCAGACCATGAACTCCTTATTGCCAAATTCAGACTTAAATTAAAAAAGTAGGGAAAACCACTAGACCATTCAAGTATGACCTAAATCAAATGCCTAATGATTATACAGTGGAAGTGAGAAATAGATTTAAGGGGCTAGATCTGGTAGACTGATAGCCTGATGAACAATGGATGGAGGTTCATGACATTGTACAGGAGACAGGGAGCAAGACCATCCCCAAGAAAAAGAAATGCAAAAAAGGCAAAACGGCTGTCTGAGAAGGCCTTACAAATAGCAGTGAAAAGAAGAGAAGTGAAAAGCAAAGGAGAAGAGGGAAGATATACCTATTTGAATGCAGAGTTCCAAAGAATAGCAAGGAGAGATAAGACAGCCTTCCTCCGTGATCAGTGCAAAGGAATAGAGAAAAACAATAGAACAGGAAAGACTAGAGATCGCTTCAAGAAAATTAGAGATACCAAGGGCAGCTGCGACCAGTGCACATAGCGTGGCCGAGAGGAGCCACCCCACGTCTGAGATCAGGGGCAGAAGCCGGGAGGACCCCATGCCCGAGGGGTGGCGGCCAAGAGGAGTTACCGCACGTCCGAGGTCAAGGGCAGCGGCCGAGAGTGCCAGGCTGCAACAGCGCAGGAACGGCCTAGAGGAGCTACCCCGCATCCGAGGTCAGGGGCGGCTGCCGGGAGGAGCAACCCCACGTCCAAGGAGCGGTGGCTGCGCGGGTGCAGGAGGGCCTAGAGGAGCTATTCCATGTTCAAGATCAGGAGGGGCAGCGGTGAGGAGATATCCCTTGTCCAAGGTAAGGAGCAGTGGCTGTGCTTTGCAGGAGCAGCTGTGAAGAGATACCCCACATCCAAGGTAAGAGAAACCCAAATAAGATGGTAGGTGTTGCAAGAGGGCATCAGAGGGCAAACACACTGAAACCATATTCACAGAAAACTAGTCAATCTAATCACACTAGGACCATAGCCTTGTCTAACTCAATGAAACTAAGCCATGCCTGTGGGGCCACCCAAGACGGGCGGGTCATGGTGGAGAGATCTGACAGAATGTGGTCCACTGGAGAAGGGAATAGCAAACCACTTCAGTATTCTTGCCTTGAGAACCCCATGAACAGTATGAAAAGGCAAAATGATAGGATACTGAAAGAGAAACTCCCCAGGTCAGTAGGTGCCCAATATGCTACTGGAGATCAGTGGAGAAATAACTCCACAAAGAATGAAGGGATGGAGCCAAAGCAAAAACAATACCTAGTTGTGGATGTGACTGGTGATAAAAGCAAGGTCCGATGCTGTAAAGAGCAATATTGCATAGGAACCTGGAATGTCAGGTCCATGAATCAAGGCAAATTGGAAGTGGTCAAACAGGAGATGGCAAGAGTGATCGTTGACATTCTAGAAATCAGCAAACTAAAATGGACTGGAATGGGTGAATTTAACTCAGATGACCATTATATCTACTACTGCGGGCAGGAATCCCTCAGAAGAAATGGAGTAGCCATCATGGTCAACAAAAGAGTCCAAAATGCAAGATTTGGATGCAATCTCAAAAACGACAGAATGATCTCTGTTCATTTCCAAGGCAAACCATTCAATATCACAGTACTCCAAGTCTATGCCCCAACCAGTAACGCTGAGGAAGCTGAAGTGGAACGGTTCTATGAAGACCTACAAGACCTTTTAGAACTAACACCCCAAAGAGATGTCCTTTTCACTATAGGGGACTGGAATGCAAAAATAGGAAGTCAAGAAACACCTGGAGTAACAGGCAAATTTGGCCTTGGAATACAGAATGAAGCAGGGCAAAGACTAATAGAGTTTTGCCAAGAAAATGCACTGGTCATAGCAAACACCCTCTTCCAACAACACAAGAGAAGACTCTACACATGGACATCACCAGATGGTCAACACCGAAATCAGATTGATTATATTCTTTGCAGCCAAAGATGGAGAAGTTCTATACAGTCAACAAAAACAAGACCAGGAGCTGACTGTGGCTCAGACCATGAACTCCTTATTGCCAAATTCAGACTTAAATGGAAGAAAGTAGGGAAAACCACTAGACCATTCAAGTATGACCAAAATCAAATCACTTATGATTATACAGTGGAAGTGAGAAATAGATTTAAGGGCCTAGATCTAATAGATAGAGTGCCTGATGAACTATGGACAGAGGTTCGTGACATTGTACAGGAGACAGGGATCAAGACCATCCCCGTGGAAAAGAAATGCAAAAAAAGCAAAATGGCTGTCTGGGGAGGCCTTACAAATAGCTGTGAAAAGAAGAGAAGCGAAAAGCAAAGGAGAAAAGGAAAGATATAAGCATCTGAATGCAGAGTTCCAAAGAATAGCAAGAAGAGATAAGAAAGCCTTCTTCAGCGATCAATGCAAAGAAATAGAGGGAAGCAACAGAATGGGAAAGACTAGAGATATCTTCAAGAAAATTAGAGATACCAAGGGAACATTAAACGTAAAGATGGGCTCGATAAAGGGCAGAAATGGTATGGACCTAACAGAAGCAGAAGATATTAAGAAGAGATGGCAAGAATACACAGAAGAACTGTACAAAAAAGTTCTTCAAGACCAAGATAATCACAATGGTGTGATCACTGACCTAGAGCCAGACATCCTGGAATGTGAAGTCAAGTGGGCCTTAGAAAGCATCACTACGAACAAAGCTAGTGGAGGTGATGGAATTCCAGTTGAGCTCTTTCAAATCCTGAAAGATGATGCTGTGAAAGTGCTACACTCAATATGCCAGCAAATTTGCAAAACTCAGCAGTGGCCACAGGACTGGAAAACGTCAGTTTTCATTCCAATCCCAAAGAAAGGCAATGCCAAAGAATGCTCAAACTACTGCACAATTGTACTCATCTCACATGATAGTAAAGTAATGCTCAAAATTCTCCAAGCCAGGCTTCAGCAATATGTGAACCGTGAACTTCCAGATGTTCAAGCTGGTTTTAGAAAAGGCAGAGGAACCAGAGATCAAATTGCCAACATCCGCTGGATCATAGAAAAAGCAAGAGAGTTGCAGAAAAACATCTATTTCTGCTTTATTGACTATGCCAAAGCCTTTGTGTGGTTCACAATAAACTGTGGAAAATTCTTCAAGAGATGGGAATACCAGACCACCTGATATGCCTCTTGAGAAACCTGTATGCAGGTCAGAAAGCAACAGTTAGAACTGAGCATGGAACAACAAACTGGTTCCAAATAGGAAAAGGAGTCCATCAAGGCTGTATATTGTCACCCTGCTTATTTAACTTATATGCAGAGCACGTCATGAGAAATGCTGGGCTGGAAGAAGCACAAACTGGAATCAAGATTTCTGGGAGAAATATCAATAACCTCAGATATGCAGATTAACACCACCCTTATGGCAGAAAGTGAAGAGGAACTAAAAAGCCTCTTAATGAAGGTGAAAGTGGAGAGTGAAAAAGTTGGCTTAAAGCTCAACATTCAGAAAACGAAGATCATGGCATCTGGTCCCATCACTTCATGGGAAATAGATGGGGAAACAGTGGAAATAGTGTCAGAGTTTATTTTGGGGGGCTCCAAAATCACTGCAGTCATGAAATTAAAAGATGCTACTCTTTTGGAGAAAAGTTATGACCAACCTAAATAGCATATTAAAAAGCAGAAACATTACTTTGCCAACAAAGATCTGTGTCATCAAGGCTATGGTTTTTCCAGTAGATGTGTATGAATGTGAGAGTTGGACTATAAACAAAGCTGAGCACAGAAGAATTGATGCTTTTGAACTGTGGTGTTGGAGAAGACTCTTGAAAGTCCCTTGGACTGCAAGGAGATCCAACCAGTCCATTCTAAAGGAAGTCAGTCCTGAATATTCATTAGAAGGACTGATGTTGAAGCTGAATCTCCAATACTTTGGCACCTGATGCAAAGAGCTGACTGATTTGAAAAGACCCTGATGCTGGGCAAGATTGGGGGCAGGAGGAGAAGGGGATGACAGAGGATGAGATGGTTGGATGGCATCACTAACTCAATGGACATGAGTTTGAGTAAACTCCTGGAGTTGGTGATGGACAGGGTGGCCTGGCATGCTGCAGTCCATGGGGTCGCCAAGAGTTGGACATGACCAAGCAACTGAACTGAACTGAATCTAAGTGTTTATACTTCTATAAACCTGTCTTTATTATGTAGTCATACAGTAAGTCTTAAATCAAAGTATTCTGATTTCTCTAAATTTATTCTTCTTTTTCAAAAGCAACCAACTCCAGTTTATTTGCCTTTCCATATGAATTTTATATTAACATGAATTAAAAATGGCAACCCACTCCAGTATTCCTGCCTGAAGGATTCCTTGTCTGAAGGCTCCCAGAGGAGCCTGGTGGGCTACAGTCCATGGGGTCCCAAACAGTTGGACATGACTGAAGTGACTTACCACACACACATATCCTTAAAAAGACTATAACAATTTTTATATGAATTGCACCAAATCTGCAGATAAATTTAGGGATATAACTGACATCTTCATTACATTGAGCAAAGTGTTTGTCTTCATTTTACTGGTGCTTCTTTTATTTTATCAACATTTTGTACTTTGCCACATATCAGAAGACTGTGCTCAGTTGTGTCCAACTCTTTGCGACCCCATGGACTGTAACCTGCCAGAGTCCTCTGTCTATGGGATTCTCCAGGCAAGCATACTGGAGTGGGTTGCCATTTCCTTCTCCAGGGGATCTTCCTGACCCAGGGATTGAACTGGTGTCTCCTGCATTGGCAGGCCGATTCTTCACCACGGCGCCACCTGGGAAGCCCAGCTTTGTAGCACACAGTCTTATAAGTCTTTTTGTGAGACTTGTGCCTGGTGTTTCATTTTTCTGTGAGATTATATAGGTTTTGCATTTTTAATTTTGGTTTCCAATTAATGAATTACCAATATATAGAAATATGATTGAGTTTTGGGTGTTGACGTTATATCCATGGATCCTGCCAAACTCATTTCTATGTTGTGCTGTGCTAAGTCACGTCAGTCGTGTCTGACTCTTTGTGACCCTGTGGACTGTTGCCCACCAGGCTCCTCTGTCCATGGAATTTTCCAGTCAGGAATACTAGAGTGGGCTGTCCTTTCCTCCTCCAGGGGATTTTGCCAACCCAAGGATCGAACCTGCCCCTCTTACGTCTTGTGCATTGGCGGTGGGTCCCTCACCCCTAGTGTGCCTATGGAGTGTTTTGGGTTTTGTTTTTAATGTAGACTGGGATTCCAGAGAGTACGACCTGTGTGACAAATGCAACCCATTGTCAGGTTTGGAAATAAACTTTCATAAAAACATGCCAAGTTGCTTATGCATTGCTTATGACTGCTTTCAGGCTACAATAGCAAAGTTGAAAAGTTATGACAGAGCCCGTATTGCCTATTTTCAACTTAAAAACTTTTAACCTAACTACATATCATTATATTAATACTTAAAATGAGCTTCCTATTAATAGCACGTAGTTTAGTCATAGTTTTTATCCAATCTCTTACTGTGTTATCTAAGTATATATATATAAGACATTATCATTTTTCTTTCAATTATCTAGTATTAATAATTTTAAAGACTCATAGATTGATATTTTCTGTATTTACCCATTTCATTGTTCTTTATTACTGATGTTCTCGGGTTTTTGTATTACTATTTTCTTCCTGTTGTAGCAATTTCTTTTTTTATTTTTTAATTGAAAGATAATTGCTTTACAGAATTTTCTTGTTTTCTGTCAAACATCAACATGAATCAGCTGTAGGTGTACATATGTCCCCTCCCTCTTGAACCTCCCTCCCATCTCCCTCCCCTTCCTATCCCTCTAGGTTGATACAGAGCCCCTGTTTGAGTTTCCTGAGACATACAGCAAATTCCCATTAGCTATCTATTTTACATATGGTAATTCTTTTAATAGAAATACTTGATTCCTTTTATCTGTATTTTAGAACCACAAATCTGGCATCTTCTAGTATTTCATTTAATTTTTTCCAGATAATCAAAATGTATACCCTTTTTTAAAAAAAAGTTAATTGGAGGCTAATTACTTTACAATATTGTGGTGGTTTTTGCCATACATTGACATGGATCAGCCGTGGGTGCACATGTGTCTCCCATCCTGAAGCCCCCTCCCACCTCTTTCCCCACCCCATCCCTCTGGGTTGTCCCAGAGCACCAGCTTTGAGTGCCCTGCTTCAGGCATCGAACTTGCTCTGGTCATCTATTTTACATATGGTAATATACATGTTTCAATAGTAGTTCTTTTAGACTAGGTCTGCTGACAACAAATTCTTTTTTTTTTTAATCCAAGAATATCTCTAATTCACTTTTTATCTTGATAGGTATTTGCTAGATATAAAATTATGGGCTGATAGTTATTTTCTTTTAGCAAAAGAATCAGGAAGAAACAAACAATTTGAACAGACTGATCACTAGTAGTGAAATTGAATTTGTAATAAAAATACTCCCAGTATTGAGGAGGAGAGAGAACAACTTGAACTCATATCATTGTTGGTGAGAATGCAAAATGCCATAACCACTCTGGAAAACATTTTAGTGCTGTTTTACAGAGTTTAACACCCTTATCACATAACCCCACACTCCTACTTCTACATTCACACAAAAATTAAGCTTTGAATATTTATAGTGTTTATTTATAATCACCCAAAGTGGAGGCAACCTAAATATCCTTCCACTGTGATTGCATAGCCAAATCATGTTATATCTGTGCAACAGGATCCTATCTAGCAATGAAAATGAACAATTATGATGTGAGCATTAAGAGAAATGAAAGAAGCTAACTCAAAAATGATTCCATTTACATGACATTCAGGAAAAGATGAAACCCTGGAGGCAGAAAAATCCGTGGTTGCCGAGGCTGGAGGTGAGAAAGTAAGGTTGACTAGAAAGCAACAGAAGGAAATTTGAGGGGTTGATGAAACTGTTCTACAACTTGATTAAGGTGATGATTACAAGAGTGTAGGCCTTGATCAAAATTCTTAGAACTGCATACTAAAAATGGTGAATTTTACTTCACAGAAATTAAGCCTTCATAAACCTAACTTTTTAAAAAAGTACACACAAAGAATTCTCTTGAGAGGCATTCCTCCTTTCCCACAACCTTGCACCAAGTCTGAGACAGGCAAACTGTTTCATGTTTTCCATCTGTGGAGTGACTTGGATTTTTCATTCACCCTTCCAACTGGGAGTTTACTTCCTTGGGGTCCCAGCTTCATGCAGTGGGATCCTGTCTGAAAATCCATCTTCGGAAGTCCTGAAGGTTTGCTTCTTGCTCTGATGTCCTGTGAGACCACTGGATGGAAAGCCGGGGGTCACCTTAGCTCTGAGATGCCCTGTAAGCAGGCTGCAGTCTCTGAATTCCTCACCTTCTTAGTTACCCTCTCCACTCCTTTGTGTCCTCTGAAATTTTCTGATACTTTCCTGCCTTCGTTTAAAGATTTTCAACTTTCAACTTCAGGAAATTAACTCTCCTGAACGAAATATTCATTTTTAAATAACTGATCTAGAATTTTTAGAGCTTTTTCCTAAGTAATTTTTAAAAACTATTCTGCCGTTGTGCTAAAATAAGTCATTCCACATTATTATTAAGTAGGATATATTTAGGGCTTCCCAGGTGGCTCAGCTGGTAAAGAATCTGCCTGCAATGTGAGAGAACTAGGTTCAATCCCTAGGTTGGGAAGATCCCCTGGAGAAGGGAACAGCTACCCACTCCAGTATTCTGGCCTGGAGAATTCCATGGACTGTATAGTCCACAGGGTCGCAAACAGTCGGACACAACCGAGTGACTTTCACTTTCAATCTCAGTTTTTCAGATGGCGCTGGTGGTACAAAACCCACCTGCCAGTGCAGGAGGCGTGAGAGACCCAGGTTCAATCCTTGGGTAGGGAAGATGCCCTGGAGGAGGGCATGGCAACCCACTCCCGTTTTCCTGCCTGGAGAATCCCATGGCCTGCCCGGCTACAGTCCATAAGATCACACAGACACAGACACGGCAGAAACAATGAACCACGCAGGTGGGATGTGTTTAGTCTGTGTGGTATAATATCAAACAGCTGGAGACTGAAAACCAGTTGGCTCTGCTTGTTACTAGCTAAGTGACCCTGGACAATTTGCTCTCCTTTTTGTGTCTCTTTTATTCCATTTAGAAATGAAGAAAATGAACTAAATGCTATGTCCTCACCACTTAAAAAGTATATACTATTTTGATATTGTGGTATATTAGAAAAACTGCTGGCCTGAAAATCTAGCGTCCTGAATTTTAGATTGGGCTCTGCCGCTTTCTGCTTTTAGACACGTCACTTTACTTCTGAGTCTTTGTTTCTTAATTTATGAAATGAAAGTTCCACAACATTGCAAATCAGCTATACTCTGATACACTGTAAAAAAAATCACAATATATAGTGTTGTTGTTCATTCGCTAAGTCATGTCTGACTCTTTGTGACCCCGTAACTGCAGCACGTCAGGCTTTCCCTGTCCTTCACTATCTCCCCGAATTTGCTCAGACTCAGTCCGTTGAGTCCATGATGGCATCCCAACCATCTCATCCTCTGTTGCCCTCTTTTCCTCCTGCCCTCCATCTCCCAGCATCAGGGTCTTTTCCAATGAGTTGGCTCTTCACATCAGGTGACCAAAGTGTTGGAGCTTCAGCATCAGTTTTTCCAATGAATATTCAGGGTTGATTTCCTTTAGGATTGACTGGTTTGTCTCCTTGCAGTCCAAGGGACTCTCAAGAGTCTTCTCCAGCACCACAATTTGAAAGCATCAATTTTCGGCATTCAGCCTTCTTTATGGTCCAACTCTCACAATGTACGATCTAAAAATACACAATTTTTATTTGTCAAGCATACCTCCATAAAGAATAAAATAAAATTTTAAATAAACTTAAAAATAAATTTAAAAAACAATGAAAGTGGTAATATTTACCTCACAGAATTATTGTGAAACAAAATTAGATATTATTTATAAAAATTCTTGGCATATAAAAGTTGAGTAATAAGTCTTGGGAGGATCCAAGTATATGAAATTAAATGATCTCTAGATTCTTTTTGTGTTCTAAAAGTTTATATCATCCAGTCAGTTCTTAAAACACATTTAAAAAAAGTTTTAAAGGTTTAGCTGCAGTTCTAATCTGAGCTCGCTAGAGGGCTCTGTTGTCAAACAAATAAAGCGCATATTTTACTGTTGGTAAGGCAATGGCACCCCACTCCAGTACTCTTGCCTGGAAAATCCCATGGATGGAGGAGCCTGGTGGGCTGCAGTCCATGGGGTCGCGAAGAGTCGGACACGACTGAGCGACTTCACTTTCACTTTTCACTTTCATGCATTGGAGAAGGCAATGGCAACCCACTCCAGTGTTGTTGCCTGGAGAATCCCAGGGACGGGGGAGCCTGGTGGGCTGCCGTCTATGGGGTCGCACAGAGTCGGACACAACTGAAGCGACTTAGCAGCAGCAGTGGAAGTTCCGAAACTGAAGTTCTTTTGCACTTTTGAGGCAACAGCACTTGATTTCCTAATTATATCCATCTTTTCTTATTCAGGTTCCTGAAGAAGAACCTTCTAATGCTCACCAGCAACTTTGTACTGGGAATAGGTAAGATGCTGTCTCTAACCATAATACAATTGTTTAAAAGGTGGATTTAATTCTCCCTCACTCCATTTCAAAAACTTAGCCCCAGATATCACCCTATTCTTTTCCAAACTAAGGTTACTGGTCAAAATAAACAATCAAACAAAAAATAGAGGGGTGGTGGAAGAAGGAAGAAAAGAAAGAAAGGCAAAATTCTAAGGCAGTGTTTTTCTTAAGCACTCTTACCCAAAGAATTCTGTGTATTTCAGGTTGTGCCCACAGCACATACACATATTTAATGGAAATAAGCATTTCCCAAAGCAGTAATTATCTCTAGAGAAGAAGATGCATTTGTATATTCTCTATTCTATTCTACGCTATGCTTCTTAATGGTGCTTTGCATGCATGCTCAGTGGTTCGGTTGTTCAGACTCTTGGCTCTCCGCCCCCGACCAGGTTCCCCTGTCCATGGGATTTTCCAGGCAAGAATACTGGAGTGAGTTGCCATTTCCTCAGGGGATCCATCTGGCTGAGGGATCGAACCCGCATCTCCTGTGTCTTCTGCATTGGCAGGCTAATTCTTCACACTGAGCCACCTGGGAAGCCCTGATGGTGCTCTGACACACTAGTTAATTTCCTGGACCACTAAGGGATGCCGCCAGTGGTTTTAAAAAATCTCCTCAAGAGTATGCAGAAACTAAAAAGAACTGGTTTGGAGTACTGTGTAATATGTACTAATTGACCTCAAAAGACTATGAAGTGACAAGTGAAAGTCACTACACTTGGCAAACAGTATGTGGTTCCATTTCTACAAAGAATGAGTATGCATATATACTCATTTATTTAAAGAGGTTGGGTAGGGTGCTGTGCTGGACTGTGCCTTTTTTTCCAATCCCGGTTAGAGTTGTCCATAAAGAACTTGCATAAGATTTGGAAAGCAAAAGCAAAACGGCAGCCAATCCTCTGAAGGTCACTGTGGTCAAATATGGTGATGAACTGTGGGTCAAAGCTCCCTGTCCATCTGGTCTTTCTGCTCTCTGGCCCTGATGTCTAATATCAGCTCTGAGCTGTTCAGAAGATGCTTGACTGTGGATCCACAGGGAGGAAGTTATGCAGAGGGAATAGCTTCCCATAGCCTCCTCCTGAGCCCACTCTACTGGTTGGACATGCCTGGCTTCACTTTCTCTAAAGTTCCAGGGCTTGGCTTCCCCATCTCTGCTCCAGGCATGCTTCCAGACTTTCACTTCCTCACTTCCAACACTTTTGTTAGGTTTAATTCCTACAACGGGCTTCCCAAGTGGTGTAGTGGTAAAGAATCTGCCTGCCAATGCAGGAGATGTAGGAGACATGGGTTGGATCCCTGGGTCAGGAAGATCCTGTAGAGGAGGAAATGGCAACCCACTCCAGGATTCTTGCCTGGAAAATTCCATGGTCAGAGGAGCCTGGCGGGCTACAGTCCATGGGGTCACAAAGAGTCAGACTTGACTGAGCACAGACACAGACCCACCTTGTTGGCTTAGGATAAAGCCAGATCCATTCTTTGTCGTAAAAGGTTGCTGAACTATTTGTCCCCACTAAAAAAATCTGAATAAAATGCCCAGTAACTTACTTCTACCAAACTTTAGTTAGACTTCTCTCCTTCCCTGGAGCCCTGTAAGTTGGCGCCTCCCCCTGGGGTTAAGCCAGCATTGGAATGTGGATTGTTTGTGCTAAGTTGCTTCAGTTGTGTCTGACTTTTTGTGACCCCATGGATTGTAGCCCATCAAGCTTCTCTGTCCATGGGATTCTGCAGGCATGAATATTAGAGTGGGTTTCCATGCTCTTCTCGAGGAGATCTTTCCCACCCAGGGATTGAACCCGCATCTCTTAAGTCTTCCTGCATTGGCAGGCGGGCTCTTTACCACTAGCACCACCTGGGAAGCCTGGAACGAGGAATAATTCCTCCTTAATGACGTCACCCGTGTAACTGGTCACCCCGCCTGCTCATCTACTCCCCCAGCTCCTGTTCCTTCTGGCCTTGTTTACGCCTCCCCACACAATAGGCCATCTTTCTCCCTGACCACTGAGATGCTCATACATCTTAGGGTCAGGAGCTCTTGTTCTCCCTATTGCAACATCTCCTTCTCGCTGTTGCAATAGTCTTTGAATCGTCTGCTTCCTGAAGTCCATTTTTTTTTTTTATTTGACAGAAGTGTAGAGTGAGAGAGATACATTGCTCTGAATAAGTCAGGAGTGAGGGAAGGAGGCACTGGCTGGGAGTTGCTGGGTCGGGGAATCTTGGAGCAAGGACACTGAGGCTGCATGCTACAGGGGAAAGGCCCTGTTTAGGCTTCTCGTCACTGCTCAGAGGACCCTGCTGTGTGGCTCTGCAGTATAACCTCAGGAATCTTGTACTTAGTGCGACTGGATTCATTTGGAAGGTCCTAAAGGCACTGATTTGCAGCAAGCTGGGTATTTGACTGAAGGATCTGGTCCAGTGGACAGTGACTATTAACAATACCAATAGCTACTAGCTATCGAACACTTAGAATGTGCCAGGAGCTGAACAATGAACTTTACATACCTTATTTCAAATCCATACAACTCTGAAAATTGAGCCTCATTTTCCTTATTTTACACCTGAGAGAACCATGCCTCTGAGGCTGTTAAATGCCTTTGCTGGATGACAGCTAGTGAGTGGGGAGTGACTTTCCTGGATTCCTTATATAAAAATGCCTTTGTCTGCAGTATTTCCATCGGTACTTATGCAAGTTTCTTTAACACTTCAGATGGGAAATGCACCATCACCCACCTTAATAAACAAACCATGCCCCTGGTTAGTGCTCTTGTGCTTGGCAAAAATAAATAATTTGACAGATTCTCAGCTTCTCCTGCAGGTGTCGCCCTTGCCACCAGATAGGTCTTTTGAGTTCTTAGAATTCCCCTCTCAGTATTGGAATTGATCAGAAATTTTTGAAGAAGTCAAAAAACTGATCATGCAATTTATGCAGCCTAGATTTCAGGATCATGACTCTTATCCATAGATTTGGAGTTCCCCAGCTCCAATGGATTGGTTGTTCTCTCTTTTATATTTTTATTTTAAAGATATTGCTTGTATTTGTGAATAGATAATAGGTTTGCAAAGATGGGCTCGATAAAGGACAGAAATGGTATGGACCTAACAGAAGCAGAAGATATTAAGAAGAGATGGCAAGAATACACAGAAGAACTGTACAAAAAAGATCTTCAAGACCCAGATAATCACAATGGTGTGATCACTGACCTAGAGCCAGACATCCTGGAATGTGAAGTCAAGTGGGCCTTAGAAAGCATCACTACGAACAAAGCTAGTGGAGGTGATGGAATTCCAGTTGAGCTCTTTCAAATCCTGAAAGATGATGCTGTGAAAGTGCTGCACTCAATATGCCAGCAAATTTGCAAAACTCAGCAGTGGCCACAGGACTGGAAAAGGTCAGTTTTCATTCCAATCCCAAAGAAAGGCAATGCCAAAGAATGCTCAAACTACTGCACAATTGTACTCATCTCACACACTAGTAAAGTAATGCTCAAAAGTCTCCAAGCCAGGCTTCAGCAATACGTGAACCGTGAACTTCCAGATGTTCAAGCTGGTTTTAGAAAAGACAGAGGAAACAGAGACCAAATTGCCAACACCTGCTGGATCATGGAAAAAGCAAGAGAGTTCCAGAAAAACATCTATTTCTGCTTTATTGACTATGCCAAAGCCTTTGACTGTGTGGATCACAACAAACTGGAAAATTCTACAAGAGAAGGGAATGTCAGACCACCTTACCTGCCTCCTGAGAAATCTGTATGCAGGTCAAGAAGCAACAATTAGAACCGGACATGGAACAACAGACTTGTTTCAAATTGGGAAAGGAGTACATCAAGGCTGTATATTGTCATTCTGCTTATTTAACTTATATGCAGAGTACATCATGAGAAACGCTGGGCTGGAAGAAGCACAAACTGGAATCAAGATTGCCGGGAGAAATATCAATAACCTCAGATATGCAGATGACACCACCCTTATGGCAGAAAGTGAAGAGGAACTAAAAAGCCTCTTGATGAAGGTGAAAGAAGAAAGTGAAAAAGTTGGCTTAAAACTCAACATTCAGAAAACGAAGATCATGGCATCTGGTCCCATCACTTCATGGGAAACAGATGGGGAAACAGTGTCAGACTTTATTTTTGGGGGCTCCATAATCACAGCAGATGGTGATTGCAGCCATGAAATTAAAAGACACTTACTCCTTGGAAGAAAAGTTATGACCAAACTAGATAGCATGTTCAAAAGCAGAGACATTACTTAGCCAACAAAGGTCCATCTAGTCAAGGCTATGGTTTTTCCAGTGGACATGTATGGATGTGAGAGTTGGACTGTGAAGAAAGCAGAGCACCGAAGAATTGATGGTTTTGAACTGTGGTGTTGGAGAAGACTCTTGAGAGTCCCTTGGACTGCAAGAAGATCCAACCAGTCCATTCTGAAGGAGATCAGCCCTGGGATTTCTTTGGAAGGAATGATGCTAAAGCTGAAACTCCAGTACTTTGGCCACCTCATGCAAAGAGTTGACTCATTGGAAAAGACTCTGATGCTGGGAGGGATTGGGGGCAGGAGGAGAAGGGAACGACAGAGGATGAGATGGCTGGATGGCATCACTGACTCAATGGACGTGAGTCGGGGTGAACTCCGGGAGTTGGTGATGGACAGGGAGGCCTGGCGTGCTGCGATTCATGGAGTCGCAAAGAGTTGGACACGACTGAGTAACTGAACTGAACTGAACTAAATAAGTTTGCAAGTTCTTAAACTGAAAAGTATAAAAATGTACAGTGAAAAATCTATCTCCCACCACTGTCACCCATCTGCCAAATTTGTATGCCCCAGATAGAAAAACTACTATTATTAGCTTCTTGTATATATCCCTCACACAATTTTACACATATGCAAACAAATACAAGTATATATTACTTTACCATTTTGTTTTACACAAATATTATATAAGCTGTTCTGTAACTTCTCCAGATTAATACATCGAATAAGTCTTGTTCACTTTTAAACAACTATAGGATGTTCCATTTAATGGCTGTATTATAATTTAATAAATTGCCTATATTTTAGGCTGATCCGATCTTTTGTCATCTAATAGTAATAGTAATAATAACAATAGCATTACTGTTATTGTTGTTGTCATTATATTAATAGCAAACACTTACTCTAGGTCTGGCACTGTTTCCAACAGTTTACTTCTCTTAACCCATTTAAGCCAAACCACAGCATCTACAAATTGTGTTTTGATTATCATGTTATAGATGAAGAGACAGAAGCAAGGAAAGGTCAGATGATTGGCCTGAGATTTCCTGGGCACCAGGTGGTGGACCCAGGATAGCACAGAAAGAGACAAAGGGGGCCACCATACTTGGAGGCTTGGAGTCACTGAGTCTCTAGACGAGGGCAGGCTGCAAAGGGGAAGCAATGAAGAACCGGCCACCACCACACAGGAGAGGCGATGCCCCTGTGGACTGGAGGCTCCCAGCGCTCAGGACCAGCACACAGTCTGCACATCAATGTGCACAGTTCTGCCAAAGCAGAGGAGGGAAATGAGGACCTTTCTCTTCAGATTCAAAGTGGCATCCTGGGGTTCGGAAAAGAAGAACAAGAAACAAAAATGCCTCAGAAGGCCCAGGAAAATCTGTCTGACCTTATAACACATCAAAAAAAGATATGGATGCTGGTGGAAAATGCCTGCCAGACCGCAGCGGCTCCTCTCACTGAGGACACCCCGCTCACATCGCTACCCCTGCCCTCTAGGCCGTGCTGGGGCCTAAACGGTGTCGCTGTGCGGCTCGGGCTTCTGCTCAGCTGCGTCCCACTATCCGCTTTAAGGACTCTGGTGTCTGTCTTGATGACTATCACAGTCTGTTCAGGCCACTGTAACAAAAATACTGTAGACTGGCGGTTTCAACGATAAAGATTTATCTTTCACAGCTCTGGAGGCCGAAAAGTCAAGGACAAGGGGTGGACAGTGTGGTGCTGGCGTGAGCTGGCCTCCCGGTTCACGCACACTTTCTTCTCGCCACCTACTCTTGTGATGGAAGAAGTGAGAGAGTTTCCAGAGGGGTCTTTTAAAGGACACTAATCCCACTCAGGAAGACCTGCACCCTCATGACCTAATCATTGCCTAAGGCCCCACCTGCTAATACCATCATGTTGGGGGTTAGGATTTCAACGTGTGCATTTTGGAGGGACACAAGCATTCAGACCATAACCATGACCCTTCAAGCACCTTGAACCCTTGCCTTCATGATGCCCCTATGCCACCTAAGTGGGATTGCTGCTTGCACATTTAGTGAAAAGTGAAAGTGTCAGTCACTCACTCGTGTGCAGCCCCATGGACTATAGCCCACCAGGCTCCTCTGTCCATGGTATTCTCCAGGCAAGAATACTGAAGTGGGCTTCCATGCCCTTCTCCAGGAGATCTTCCTGACCCAGGGATTGTATCTCGGTCTCCTGTATTGCAGGACAGACTCTTTACCATCTGAGCCAACAGGGAAGCCCGTATAGTACCTTTGTATACATTAGAATCACAGCTGGATATAATATAAATTGGGGGCCCAGAAAAAGAAAGCTGTTCCTCTTCCTCCCCTTTGGTCTTCATTTTTATGGTGTAAGCATGAGTCCAACTTTGATTCTGGCCACTTTATGTGTGCAGCCTGGCAGCACCTTGACTTGAGCCTGCCCGCCGCACCTAACCAGTTCCTGCCCAGGAACTTTTTACTGATGCTGTGCTACAGGCAGGTGGTGGGAAACTGCTGGCCCTTCATGCATGGATAACTCATAATTCACTATTACGAGATGAGAGTCAGTGGATAAAGGGTTCTTTCTTTCCCTAGGCATATAGTCCTGAGTTGCATTTTAGGTAGCAGACTGTATTCATTTTCTATTGCTGTTGAAACAAATTGCCACAAGCTTAATAACTTAAAGAAATGAAAGTGTTATTTGACTGAGAGTTGCTCAACCGTGGCCAACTCTTTGCAACTCCACACCAGGCTCCTCTGTCCATGGTGTTCTCCAGGCAAGAATACCAGAGTGGGTAGCCAATTCCTTCTGCAGGGGATCTTCCCAATCCAGGGAACCAACCTTGGTCTCCTGCATTTTAGGCAGATTCTTTACCATCTGAGCCACCAGGGAAGCCGTCTAGTGACTTCAGTTCAGTTCAGTTCAGTCACTCAGTCGTGTCCCACTCTTGGTGACCCCATGAATCACAGCACGCCAGGCCTCCCTGTCCATCACCAACTTCCAGAGTTCACTCAAACTCATGGCCATCGAGTCAGTGATGCCATCCAGCCATCTCATCATCTATCGTCCCCTTCTCCTCCTGCCCCCAATTCATCCCAGCATCAGGGTCTTTTCCAATGAGTCAACTCTTCACATGAGGTGGCCAAAGTACTGGAGTTTCAGCTTCAACATCAGTCCTTCCAATGAACACCCAGGACTGATCTCCTTTAGGATGGATTGGTTGGATCTCCTTGAGAGAGTCCAAAGGACTCTCAAGAGTCTCCTCCAATACCACAGTTCAAAAGCATCAATTCTTTGGCACTCAGCTTTCTTCACAGTCCAACTCTCACATCCATACATGACCACTGGAAAAACCATAGCCTTGACTAGACGGACCTTTGTTGGCAAAGTAATATCTCTGCTGTTCAGTATACTATCTTGGTTGGTCATAACTTTCCTTCCAAGGAGTAAGCGTCTTTTAATTTCATGGCTGCAATCACCATCTGCAGTGATTTTGGAGCCCCCAAAAATAAAGTCTGACACTGTTTCCCCATCTATTTGCCATGAAGTGATGGGACCAGATGCCATGATCTTCGTTTTCTGAATGTTGAGCTTTAAGCCAACTTTTTCACCCTCCTCTCACTTTCATCAAGAGGCTTTTTAGTTCCTCTTCACTTTCTGCCATAAGGGTGGTGTCATCTGCATATCTGAGGTTATTGATATTTCTCCTGGCAATCTTGATTCCAGCTTGTGTTTCTTTCAGCCCAGTGTTTCTCATGATGTACTCTGCGTAGAAGTTAAATAAGCAGGGTGACAATATACAGCCTTGACGTACTCCTTTTCCTATTTGGAACCAGTCTGTTGTTCCATGTCCAGTTCTAACTGTTACTTCCTGACCTGCATATAGGTTTCTAGTGACTTAACACAAATTTTGGTCTTGATCTGTAGGTCACAAGTCTGGTTTGGCTTCATGAGTTTCTCCATTCTGGATTCCACAAGACCAAAATCAAGGTATCTGCTGGTTTAGACTCTTTTCTGGCTGCTCTGAATGCATCTTTTTTTCTAGTTTTTCCTGCTTTGTGAGCATTGACTCTCACTCTAGCCCCCTGGATCATACTCTCCAATAAGCCTTTTTCTCAGGCTCTGTTTTTTTCCTTCTTTCTGGTAAACCAGGCTGACACAGATGCTATTCAGTGTTAGTCTCTTTTTGCTGCTAGCATAATCTCAGAGCCCATTCTGGATACCAGTGCTCCTAGTCACATAGGAGGTAGGTAGGGATGGTGACGCTGTGTAGGACCTTCAGACATTAGTTTAGTTTGTTTTGTCTTTGGCAGTTCTTTGGGGCCCAAGGAAGGCAGGGAATTATTAAAGATAACCCTGCAATCCAGGAGAAAAGGTATATGAATTTATAACGGCAACACAATAGGAAATATATTTTAGAAAAATCATCCTGAGATAGATGATTTAAGAGATCATATTTTTAAATTCTTAAAGATAGGAAAATCACGTCTTGTAATCTTTTAGGTAGAGTTAATCATTGTAGTATGCATGGACTGTGGAGAAATGAGGATTTGGTAGGTACTGTTACCCCAACAGGGATTCCCACGTGGTGCTAGTGGTAAAGAACCCGCCTGCCAACGCAGGAGACGTAAGAGACGCAGGTTCAATCCCTGGGTCAGGAAGATCCCCTGGAGCAGGGAGTGGTAACCCACTCTAGTATTCTTGCCTGGAAAATCCCATGGACAGAGGAGCCTGGTGGGCGACGGTCCACAGAGTCGCAGAGTCAGACATAACTGAAGCGACTTAGCACCCAGGCACACACAAAAGCTTAACCAGCTAATTGTACTTTAAATTCAGAGAGTCATAGACTGACTGGCTGGGATCTGTGGTTTTACTGGAGTTTATTGTCAGATTCTCATGAATTCAGAGACTAATGAGAAGAGAAATATCATGTCTGGTAGAACTTTCCAGTCTTAAGAGAGTGAGTCAATGTAATTCTAAGGCTCAACAACCTTTCTACAGGAAGAAGGGGATAGAAACTATTTGAAACTTCTGATGTTCTCAGAAGGACTTTGGAGGAGGCTGATCATGTAGCCTCTTGAAGGAGGCGTGTTGGAACTGATCCTGATAAGCACTGATGCTGTTGCAACTTTGTGATATATAAGGAACACAATTCTTTCCCAATAGGGGATGAGCTCAGAGCCAGGGAACATTTGAGTTCAGAATATTGAGAGCCTCTGGATCCTTCAGTAACAGGTGGGAAGAGGCCTGAGAGTAGCCATTCTGAGCATTTGTGTTATATATTGAATTTTCTCAACCCTAATAATATTTCACATCGATGCCAACTTAAAAATCTGGAAGTGGTATTATAACACAGTAACCTCAAGTAGAGAAAACCAAAGAATGAGCTAGGTTGATCCAGCCAGACAATTATATTTGTTACCTTACTCATAAATTAAAATTCTTGGATGTGAAGAAGTAGATGGCAGTTAACTTTTAAGGTTTGTATGAATTGCAATACCTTTTATAGTATGGATGCATATCAAACCACTGCTAATGTCCTTGCCAATGCTAAATTGGGCATGAATAGACAGCAATGGATAGCAACTCTAGCAACTGAACTTTTGCTCATATGACTGGTCAAAGTTGAGAAACAGAAATAGAGATGCTCTATTCCTCTGCAACAAGCCAGCCTTTGGGGGCTTCCCCTGTGGCTCAGTGGTAGAAAATACACCTATAATGCAGGAGACAGGGGTTTGATCCCTGGGTTGGGAAGATCCCCTGGAGAAAAAAGTGGCACGCTACTCCAATATTCTTGCCTGGAGAATCCCATGGACAGAGGAGCCTGGTGGACTACAGTCCATGGGGTCATAAAGAGTCAGACACAACTGAATTGACTTGGCATGCATGCCACTGTGAGGCTCAGATCTCTGATTCTCTCTGTATTGCCATTTGGGATGCTAAAAACGTGTGTCCTGAAGACTGTACTATCTATCATCAGCCACGAATTAAGTAACCTAAGACTTTGACAGTCATCCCATGTAAGAGTAGAAGTGTGACCAAGAGGCCAGCAAAAAAATTCAAGGTGACAGAAGCAGTGGAGTCTTTAAATAGGAAAAGAATAAATCTTCTCTAAAGGCCAGAACCCAACTCTGGGAATGGCAGAAATGAACACTGATGAGGGTTTTTAGAAGGTACTGGAATGCTTCATGAGTGGACTGTGGGTAGCCCTGATGCTTTCTCAGCAGTATCTCCTCAGGGTGCTTAGGAGATGCCTGGTGATTGTACCTCTGGACTGTGGATAAACTGAAGAGAAAAGGAATACAACACTGTTACATAGCTCACAGATTTGACAGAAAGTTAGAGACTTTGGCTCAGATAACAAGCAGGATTCAAGCAAGACTGGAAAGCAGACAGCACATCCAAGGTTATACCCCTGGGTCCCAGTGCAGTGACTGAGCCCTTGCTGACTCCACCACCGTGAATCATCTCTAATGCTCATATCTTCCTCTGCATTCGAAATCCCAGGTAAGGAAGGAAACCTCTGATATTCTGTCATTTTCATAATGGGATAAAGTCTCTATCTCTTAAAATACTCATGTGTTGTGAGTTCTTTTTGTTTTAAACCATATGAATGGAATTTAAGTGCTGGGCGAAGATCACTGGCAAATACCTGTTCCCGCCACCCCGGTGACTGCCCGATACCCCACATGCATTCTTCCTCTTGTAATTGCACTTCACTGGAAAAGTTAGTGAAAGATTGGTGCTATTTCTCACTTACTTTTCCAAAAAAAAATATAACATGTTTGCACATCTATCAGAGCCTGGAATTTTTTTGGAGGGAAGGATTTTTATTAATGATTTAGTTTCTTTATCATCAGTCTACATTGTAGAAATTGTGAATATTTGACTATAGGACTATTTAGGTATCTATTTCTAGTGTAGATTTTTGTGGTATTTTCTAGAAATTTATCCATAGCATCTACATTCTCATATTTATGTGCATAAAATTGTGGATAATATCTTAACATCTTCATGAGATTCACTTTTTTCAGTACTGATATTCTTTTATTTATGCATTCTGTCTTCTTGATTAGCATTGTTAGGTATTTATCAATATTCGACAAACTTTTTCTTTTGGTGATTTTTCAGTATCAGAGGCTTGTTGTTTACTTCATTATTTGCTACCTTATTTTATTATTATTTCCTTGTCTTCTTTGGGTTTATTTTACAAGTTTTTATCTTAATTTCTTGAGACTTCTGGTGTTAGCTATGATACGTCAAGAGCCTGTAAGTCATTACTCTTACCCTTAATCAAGAAACAAGCCGTAGAAGGCATGGACCATACTAACACCCAACTTATACTAATGGGCAATTATACTACCCACCAACCAGCAATGGCAAAAGATGCAATATTTTCAGGTGCAGGTAGAATTCACAAAGGTAGATCATATGTGGGATTTCCTTGGTGGTCCAGTGGCTAAGACTCCACACTCTCAGTGCAGGGGGCCCTGGTTCAATCCCTGGTCAGGGAACCAGATCCCGTACGTTACAACTAAGACCCAGTTCAGTTCAGTCGCTCAGTCATGTCCGACTCTTTGCAACGCCATGGACTGCAGCACGCCAGGCCTCCCTGTCCATCACCAACTCCTGGAGTTCACTCAAACTCATGTCCATTGAGTCAGTGATGCCATCCAACCATCTCATCCTCTGTCATCCCCTTCTCCTCCCACCTTCAATCTTTCCCAGCACTGGGCTCTTTTCAAATGAGTCAACTCTTCACATGAGGTGGCCAAAGTACTGGAGCTTCAACTTTAGCATCATTCCCTCCAAAGAAATCCCAGGGCTGATCTCCTTCAGAATGGACTGGTTGGATCTCCTTGCAGTCCAAGGGACTCTCAAGAGTCTTCTCCAACACCACAGTTCAAAAGCATCAATTCTTCGGTGCTCAGCTTTCTTCACAGTCCAACTCTCACATCCACACATGACCACTAGTCCACCTTGACTAGACAGACCTTTGTTGGCAAAGTAGTATCTCTGCTTTTTGATATACTGTCTAGGTTGGTCATAAATTTTCTTCCAAGGAGCAAACGTCTTTTAATTTCATGATAACTAAGACCCAGTGGCAAATAAATAAACTTAAAAAAAAAAAAAGGTAGACAATATTCTGGGCCACAAAACAAATCTCAATACATTTTTAAAGGACTGAAATATTTTAGACCATCTTCCAATGTATGGATTATCAAACAATCTAAGTCTAGCCTTCATCATCCAAAAATAGTCTCAAAGTCCAAAAATCCATAGTAACTCTTCATCCAGAAAGAGACAAACTCATAAGTATAGTTCTTAGTTCATTAAACATTGCTATTAAGAAGCTAGTTTCCTTTAAATTTTTAAAAAGTTGCACCAACTTTCCTTTAAACTCTGTTAATGCAAGAGAACAAAATAATAATTTAATTCCTGTACATAACTATAATAAATTAAAAGAAAGCTCCAGGAGGCTTAGAGGATGCCTGTTGCTATAGGACTGTATAACAAATAGTTGGTCACCTGGGAAAAGTGCCAAGACCTCAAGTAGGCAGACCTGACTACTAGGAGACAGCCCTGGTATGATAGTAAACTAATTAGAATCTGTGTTATTAATACTAGGTAAAGGCTGAAGTGCAGTCTGTTACTTAGAAGCTTCTTACCCCTGAGGGAGCTGATAGGGAAGATACCTGCCTCAGGACTCTGACACCAACATCCAAGACTGAGTTAATAAACTCTCGGTGAGGCCAAAGAGGAGCCCTTCACCTCTATGAGAAGTTAGAAGAGGAATGGTTATGAGGAGCAAGATGAAGGTGAAGCGGGGGCCGTGAACCATCAACCTTGGCTGAGGACAGTAGAACTATCGCCCCAACAAGAAGGGGAGGCCCCGCCTCTTCCACAGATCTGCACTGGGGACTGGTAAAATTTAAACTTGCTGGGCCTCGTCAGTGTGCTGCAGAAAAGCACACAGAAACAGGTGGTGCCTGCTGGAGATGGACGGGACGTTAGATTCTGAAACTGAGGATAAAGGACAACTCCCTGTAGGAAGTAAAAAGAAAGCTAGTCCAGACCTCATCTGACCTGGGATAAGCGGGGTATGCCTCCCGAGGTCACGCTCAACCCCTCCCTCACCTATTTCTAGACCTTGTTGTTGTTGTTTAGTTGCTAAGTCAAGTCTGACTCTCTTGCAACCCCATGGACTGTAGCCCATCAGGCTCTGCTCTCCATGACATTTCCTGGGCAAAAATACTGGAGTGGGTTTCCATTTCCTTCTCCAGGGGATCATCCTGGACCAGGGATCAAACACTCATCTCCTGCTGGATTCTTTACCACTGAGCCACCTCGTAAGTCTTCCCACCTGGGAAGTCTCTAAATCTTGAATAGGGCCTAACACAGAGAAAGAGAGGGAAACTTTTTTAAAAGCAAAATCATGAACAAGAGTTATACTAAGAAGACGTCAGAGTGGCAGTTTGAGTGGATTGAGTTTTGACATGCACTCCATCTGCAATTCTTCACTCAGCATCACCTCATCCAGAGTGGATCTGAAATGAACCCAAATACTTGGCATTCTGCTTTGCTAAAGGAACCAGATTCTGGGAAAGGGTGTCAAAAGGGGAAAAATAACTACTTACTGATTGAGAGAGTATAGAAGGAGTCATATTTTCTCTAAGGATTACTTGGGCTTGGGTTCTTTAGTTGCTCAGTCATGTCTGATTGTTTGCAACCTCATGGACTGTAGCCCACCAGGCTCCTCTCTGTTCGGGAGATTCTCTCCATTCATGAGATTCTCTCCGTTCAGGCAAGTCCTAGAGTGGGCTGCTGTTTCCTTCTCCAGAGAATCTTTCCGACCCAGGGATCGAACCCACATCTCCAGCATTGTCGAGTGGATTCTTCACTGCTGAGCCATGAGGAAAGCCCCTGTCAGCCTAGATAAGAGGTCACAAATACACAAAGTGCCTGTGAAGACAAATAGAGGAGCGTCAAGGAGCCACTTCCAAATCCCCGTACTCATCTGGATTCATGTGCTGTTGAAAGATACAGCCCTAATCTGAAATACAGAATTTTTCTTTACAAACTATGTGTGTGTTTGACAACCAAACAGCAAAGCTGTTTAATAACTGACTTTTACTTCCACGATTAAGGAAACTGTATTGGAGTAATTGCCAGATATCCGACAGCAGATACGGAATACACATACCCTTGAGAGTATATAAGATTGTCTGTTTAAATACCTCCAGTACACGATATGCAACCCTGGGAAAGATCAAAGGCAAAAGGAGAAGGAGGCGGCAGGGGATGAGATGGTTGGATGGCATCGCTGACTCAGTGGACATGAGTTTGAGCAAATTCTGGGAGATAGTGGAGGACAGAGGAGCCTGGTTTGCTGTAGTCCATGGGGTCATGAAGAGTCAGACACGACTTAGCGACTGAACAACAACAATACACCTCCTGTAGGCCTACATTTTACCCTTGGTATTATTATTTCTTCCAAAAGAGTTATTTGATTCTATTTTTGCATATTTAAAAATATCCCATAGTAGAAATTTACCAAAGTCTAAAATTAGTAGTTAAGAGGGTGTGACAGAGACAGCTGATTGTCCCCCTAACTCCAGTCTCCCTTCTCTATACAACAGACTTGTGGATGGGCTCCAGGGACTTTAAAGACTACATTTCCCAGCTGCTCTTTTAGCTCAATGAGGTCACATGACTCAATTCTTGCCAGTGAAGTGTGTGTAGCGGTGACTGGTGCTGTTTCAACATCTGAGCCACAGGACAGTGGATTTGTAGGTCCCTTTCTCACTTCCTGCAAGGCATATGCCTCTCACCCATGACTCAGCTTCCACTCTCGGACGAAGACCTGTTCTGATCAAAGCAACAGGGTGCAGAGAACCCGAGTCTCTGAGTGAGCACCTTGAACAGAGCTACCTATGGCTCTCAGCCTGGAGTGCTCTCTGCATATAATGTGCTCTCTGGATTTAGTGTGAGATGAATACACCTCCATTATCTTTAAACCACAGTACTTTGGAACCGTTTGGTTTTACTGCCTCAGCCTGTGATCAAGCTTTTAACACAGATTTTAATAAAAAGTAGAGTACCATGGCAGGTGAGAATTTTACTTCCCTCTGCTTTTGTATTTTGTAAATTAGTAACCTAAATGATTGACTATATAGTTTTTTTCAATTTAACAAAGACATGGCAATTTGTTTTTAAAACAAAAAACTGAGTAGAGGTGATTAGCACCTCTGTGAACCTTGAGAATAATTCTTATCAAATCATAGAACCATCAAATTTTATAACTTGGGGGAGGGATAAATTAGGAACTTGGATTCATAGATACACACTAGTATATTTAAAGTAGATAAACAATAAGGTCCTATTGCATAGTAGAAGAAATTCTACTCTCTCTCTATATATGAAAAGTTATATATATATTCAATTATATATAAAACTGAATCACTTTGCTATACACCAGAAACTAACACAACATTGTATATCAACTATACTTAAATTCTTTAAAAGATTATATAGCCTGGCCCTGAAAGTGAGAAAAGAAATATAGTGTTGTCAGTGAGGAAGTGACCTGACCAAGATTTCAAAAATTTGCTCAACTACGTGTATTAGAGTGTCATTATCTTTCTATCTGCCCTTACCAAGGGCATATATGTGTCGGGGATACACAAATACACCTGGAAAGGAAAGGCCCCTATATTTAAGAATCTTAAAGGGAAAGATCAAAAGTTTTCATAAAAACAAAGTCAAAGCTTATCACACAAATGAAAACTGAAAAAATAAGTGTAGAGTGAAGTGAAAAGTAGCCCTGTCCTAAGGAGAAGTCGCTCAGTCGTGTCCAATTCTTTGCAACCCCATGGACTGTAGCCCACCAGGCTCCTCCGTCTATGGGATTTTCCAGGCGAGAGTACTGGAGTGGGGTGCCATTGCCTTCTCCAGGGGATCTTCCCCACCCAGGAATCGAACCCAGGTCTCCTGCATTGTAGGTACACGCTTTACCGTCTGAGCCACCAGGGAAGTCCTAAGAGGTCATATTTAATGGTTAATTTCCACTGCTTTTAGAGACTCTGAGCACCTTCTCCACTGGCTTTGCAATGGCTAATCATTCATAACCAGCACTGTGCAATCGGCAGATATAAAATTGATATGCTTTTCTTCCTTCCCACTCACTGCTACAAAAGAGTCCATAAAAATCGTTTGGAGGGCTGACCATGTTTAGGATTCAGAGGATGTCCCATGGTTTTGAACACCATCATTGGCAGGAATAACAAACTTCACCATTGGTGCCTGATTAAAGCCTTCAAAGAGCCAGTGCGCAGCAAGGGGTGGAGTCAGAGGTGGGGAGGGTGACTGCACAAGGTGTTTAGATGTGGTCCTGGGAGGTCAGAGGCCCAGCTAGCCACAGCCCTAACAGGCCGCCTCAGGGACAGGAGCAGGTGGCAGGGAGCAGAACCCTGGGAATCAGGGCAGGGGAGGTCTCTGAGGGTGTGATTGTATTACTCTCCTCTGCTCATTTTACCCAGCCCCTCATATTTATTGTCTTGGATTTAACGGGCTAATTTATACCACCAGCTCCCTGAGTCCTGACTTCTATAGAGACAATTATAAGTATGTGCACGAATATGTGTGTGTAATTCTAGGGTAGCTCTTAGACACTCCCCTTCTGACACGGAATATTTTTCCTTTTTTTTTCTCTCTTTTGGTATCTCTTGATATCATTATGTTTTCTCATTGCCTTTCTGTGGAGCTTTCTTCTTTTAACATTAACAGCTGAACAGCTGCTTCTGTTTTGTCTTACCATCCCCCAACATCAGAAATAGAGAATTAAAGGCAAGACAAAAACTAAATATCCACATAGAAATGAAAATCTCTAAGAACACAATTCTAGATAATAAAGAGTTCACAAGATTTAACAATAGAGCTCACTGTAAGTGTGACATTTGCCTAATGCTTCATACATGTTAACTCAGTTAATTCTCAGGGCTGCCCAGTGGATTAGGTACTGTTAATTTCTTCATTTGACCGATGAAGAAACTGAGGCACAGAGAACTTCAGTAGCTGTCCAAGGTCAAAGGAATATTTATCTGATTAGACACCCTGGCCCAAATTCTAATTTTAAGGAGTCTGTGTACAAAATCTAGGCATAGCAGTGCTAATTAAAGCCCCAAGTAAGATACATGGAGACTGTATTGCAAGTGAAACACTCGGGTTCTAACATCAAACATCCTGATTTAGGGTCTTGGTTTTACTCTTTACATGCTGTGAGAATTTGAGCAAGTTACTTAACCGCTTTGAGTCTCAGTTTCCCCAAGCGTCCTCCATGGGGATAGTGATGATGAAATCTAACACATGGTGAAGAGCCTAGCACACAGTAGGAAGCTGTATCGCTGGTGCCCAGCACATAATAAGTGCTTGGAAAATATTTGTTGAATGTCAGCTATCATAATAGAGTAGTGCATGTTGACAAGAGGAGCAAATTGTGATTTATTAAAGCCAAGCCTGACTGCCTGTTTAGTCTTTCAAAAACTGCCTCATTTCTCCAACATTTGAGGTATATGAATGGATTGTAGCAATAAAGCAGAAAACCCACGGATACTGGTTTGATGATGATGTTTCAACCAATAAAAATGGTCCACCTTGCTTCCTTCTCCTGCCACAAATGGCATGCTCATTTATAGGATAGCCAAATGTTTACAGAATAGTTGGCAACTTATGAAAAGTGATTACAATACTGATTTCCTCAGTTTTTTTCCTCCTTAAATAATGTTCATCCATAAATGAATGCCTGATAGAATATTTGTAGAACAAACATCTGTATCTGATTTGAGGAAAATGGCTCAAAATGTAGATTCTGATTCTGACCTTAGACACTGTGGTATGAGATGTTTATGTTGGCTTTCACATAGGAAAAAAAAAAAAAAAAAGGAAACCTAAAGAGCTGTGAAATTCAAAGGGCCACTAAAGATAGAAAGTGAAAATGTTAGTCACTCAGTCACATTCGACTCTTGGCAGCCTCATGGACTGTAGCCCATCAGGCTCCTCTGTCCATAGAATTCTCCAGGGAAAAACACTGGAGTGGCTTGCCATTTCCTTCTCCAGGGGATCTTCCCAACCCAGGGATCGAACGCAGGTCTCCTGCATTGTAGGCAGATGCTTTACCCTCTGCACTACCAGAGAAGCCCAAAGGATAGGGGAACATTTTTAAATAAATAAGCCAATTAGCATTGATCCAACATACAAAAGTGTTTGAAATAATAAGTGACAGGGCACTTTACCTTACCCGAGGGCTAGTCTCAGAGTTTACTGACTCCCTGTCTCTATTTTTCCTTTTGTTTTCTTTACTTAGGATTCTTTGAAATCTCTACCAAATTTCCAACTTTTGGGGAAATCTTTCTGTCTCTCTTTTTCCCACTCCACCATAGAGATGAAACATGAAATATATTCTTGTTAGCTTTGTTGAACATAACTTGGATGCCTATTAATTTATTGACCTGAAATGTTTCAAAATATTTTTCTTAAAATGCACATATTAAAAAAATGCACATATTTATTTGTAATTGTATTTCTTTGACTGTAAAGAAAAGCAGATTTTCAGACTCTTATAATGGCTAATCACCCCGCTTAACATGCTCTTATGTGACATTATTCCTATTTGACAAGTTAGAATGTTATGAAACTATTTGAACAGTTCAGCAATTTATCTCCATCAACCTGAGCCTTTAGTGAGGGGGAAAGTTTGACTTAAAAATGATGATGTAATATTAAGAAAGTCAAAGTACCAAAAGACATACTATAGTTTTAGGCAGCTTATGATATCTTATCTTCTATCATTTTTCATCCATATGGTAAGAATACCTTCATAAGAAAAAATATTTTGAAAAGAGACTGTTAAATATAATTTCACTTTCAAAAGATTGTAAGTTGAAGTTGAATTTTTATAATATACTGAAAAAAATTTATTCACTACTGTTGTTAAATCGCTTCATACAAAGTGAGAAAAGTAAAGCCAAAAAAATGACCCAAGACCTAATGCCAAATGTACATACAGCTAACTTTTTAAAATATTTATGAATCATCCTTTATCAGCTTCAGGCTATTCAAAATTTGAACACACATGCATGTATATTTGAATAATAGAGAATTCACTTTAAAATATCAGTTGGAAATCTTCCAAAACAGAAATGCTTCAAGTGAACCTTAAGATCTTGTTCTTATAGGAGAACATAAAGGTTTTCAAATGTGTTAACTGTTTTTCACATTAAAAACTTATTAAATGGGAGATGATCTCTTTCTTTTGCTATCTTATACGCTAATTAAAGTTATATTTTTCTGTTAGGCTAGAAATCATCTGGCCAATAATGTGAGTTATATTAGCCTCTGTTTTCAAACTGATCCTCTAACACAGAGGGCAAGGACAGATCAAAGAAATCAGCCACTCCAGACTGGCAGTGGTAGTTTTAATAAGTAAGGGAACTTACATAGGGAGCTTGTCTTGGCGATTGCAAGACAGCGTAGACCTCCGCATCCACCAGGCAGAATCCTTAAAGTTGGTATAGAGCCCTTAACTGGGTTCAGTCACGTATTCAGTCCCAGGGGCCTCACCAGTACATTGCTCTCTCAAGGCTGTGGGAGCACTGAACAGAAGGTACAGTCCAAGGAGAAGGGAGGAGGGAGGAACCTACCATTGCCAGATTGCCTGGCTCCAGCCCTCCTGTCAACAGGCAGTCATGTCCTCTCGATGACCTCCTCCAACATGCCCTCTGCAAAGAATTTAATCTGAATACTTAAATGTAGGAGAGTAAGGACGTGAAGGTCACAAGGGCACCGCTGGTCACAGGGCTCTGTCTTGTCATCCCTACCATATGGGACATCTCCCTGGAGACAGACAAAGGCAGTGTATATTGGTAGTTCCAGGGAAGATGGTAGCATATCATTATAAAGTCCCTTGGGAAGGATTCCTTTAGGGTTCATTGCTTCTCAATGGAGCCAGAGCATCACAAATAACCACCTGAGTGGCAAGTGCTAGAAGTGTGTGCAGGAAGAGAAATACATGACAGTAAGTATTTATACAGGAAGTAAGAGGGCTCAGTCATTTTCATTCATCCTCGCTCCATCCTTAGCCTGACTCCATTTCTAGCAAAATGGTGCAGCCCTTCTGTGTATCCACAGCTTATTGTTTCTAACAACTAAATTGTATATCGTAACCACTGCCTCAAGTGGTAAAGAATCCATCTGCCCATGCAGGAGATGCAGGAGATGTGAGTTTGATCCCTGGGTTGGGAAGATCGCCTGGAGAAGGAAATGGCAACCCACTGCAGTATTCTTTCCTGGAAAATCCCATGGACAGAGGAGCCTGGCGGGCTACAGTCCATAGGGTTGCAGGGAGTTGGACATGACTGAGCACACATGCACAGCTTGCAAACACTGCCAAGTGATAAGACATGGAGTATCTTTGCTGCTGCTAAGTCACTTCAGTTGTGTCCGACTCTGTGCGACCCCATAGATGGCAGCCCACCAGGCTCCCCCGTCCCTGGGATTCTCCAGGCAAGAACACTGGAGTGGGTTGCCATTTCCTTCTCCAATGCAGGAAAGTGAAAAGTGAAAGGAGTGTATCTTTAGGGAATTTCAAAAGGAAGCAGGTTATAACATAAATCTTTATTGCTTTTAAGTGATTTAGTTCTGTTACTAGCCTATCCTTGATATCTAACAGGCTTGGTGGAACACATAAAGCATATTCATCATAGAGCGTTTAGAAAGTAAGCATAAACTCCAAGGAAAAAAATTCCATAATCTTGTCACCCAGAATAGCCATTGTTAACATTTTTGTGTAAACTTTCAATCTTTTTTTCTATGCTCACCCACATAATAATAACAATGTCTAATATTAATTTAGTGTTTACTTGGTGATTACTAAATTCTTTATAAACAGTATCTCATTCAATTCTTATGAAAATTTTAAGAAATGGGCACTATTATGCCTGTTTTACAGGTGAAGATGTTGAGGCTTAAAGAGTTTAAGCCATTTGCACAGAATCACACAGGTAGTGAGTGCATCATTTGCACTAGTTTTAACCCAGGTGTGCCTGACTCCAGAGCCTGTGTTCTTGACTTCAATGTACTATTTCTGAGTTATACATGCCTTTGATACTATAAAATTTCATTTTATAAGTTGTGCTTTATAATTCTTCTTAAAGTATAATGCTGTAATGAAGTAAGCATATGAAGGAAGAGTGAGAAATGTAATATACAAAATTTGTATTCTGAAATACATAAAATATTTAGATTTCACTTCTCAAATAGTCAAATGACATTCAGAGTTGGCACATGAGAGATAACAAATAATGAAGCATCATAAAAAATGCTCAGATTTGCTGGTTAAAGGTACATATAGAGTATCAATGTATATTGATATATTGCATTTATTATGCATGTGTAATTATTTATTTTTTTAAAAAATACAGATGACTCTTTTAGAGTGTTGGGAGATCTATTAGGCTCAATTTTTGCAAGGAGCAATTACAAGAACTATGAAGACATGTTTCTAGGAACTAATCTAAAGACGTAATTTACAGAAAAAAGTGATTTAATTTCTTTTGGCGAGGTAGGTTTATTTGATTCCTAGAAATAGAAATTTGAAATAACATGTAACGAGGTAGAACATAAGGATATAGATACTGATTTCACAGCTGGAAAAAATGAAGATCTATATTTGGACCCTGATGGAATGGAATTTAAAGTGACAGAAATAATTTATGTTTTATAATCACTGTATTTTTCTGTATACATTTAAGTGCTTAAAATGATTCTTTTGAGATCCAAAGACTTCTATTTTTGCTGTATAGATATTTTCATGTTTGCATTTTATTATTGATCATGAAAAACATATCGTATGCATTCTGGCTTAGCATCATCCTGAAAAGAAAAGCTGAAGGAAGGAAATGAAAAGAGAAAGGGTGGGGAGTTGGGGGGGCAGAGACACATGATGGCAAAGGTGAAGGCGGGAAATACGGGTGATTAAACACAATTATATCACAAATACAGGTAATCATTTAGTATAGAGTGTAATGTGCTGCACTTGGAAGTTATTCACAAAGCATTTAGAGAAATCTGAAGCTAGATAGCAGACACCTTTGAAGTCATGTGTCCAAAATTAAGGCAAATTTATGTCTGTATTTATTTATTGCAGAGTCTTTGCAATTACTATATAAAAACATAGGCCGTGTCCCTTAATGAAAAGTGTCCAGAAGAAAAAAAAGTAGACGTTGGAATCCTTGACTTCCCCAGAAGTCACTCTTTAATTTCTAATAAGCCTTCAAACACTAATAATGCACCTGTTTGGGGACATCTATTGTTATTTTCATCTGGCACAAACAGACCAACATCAATCATAGAAAAATATGATTTTCTATAGAAAATACTTAAAACATAGCCTACCTAAAAATACCTAAAATGTATCCTACCTGATACACATCCCATACAAAACTGTGTATAACATTGGGCAGTGCTTTAGTTTCCTCACAGATTTTTATTCGGAGCATGATGTAGAGCCCACGTCATCCTAAACATTTTCAAGCATTTCTTTAGAGGGGGGCACTTTTCATTTTTAATAGCTGATTCTGGTGGTCACCTTTCTTTTCTGTGGTTTTAGAGCCTTTGGACCACTGAGGTGAATATTCAGTTTATTTCTTGCAATGAAAATATAATTAACTGAGGAATAATTTCCAGAGGAGATTTTCTGGCAGACGAGAGGGCATATGGAGTACAGTGGGGCCCTGCCTGTAGTCAGTGCTAATGGATGGCAGGCGCTCAAACGCCAGTCTTGAAGGCTAGTCATGACCCCAGGGTCTGAGGGGTCCCTCGAGTCTGGTAATGTCAAGATTGAATATTGAAGTTAGAGAGTACAAAGCTCTACCTTTGGTATTTTTTATGAAGGCTGGATTAATTATAGCAAACTATAGCTAAGATTTATTGAACGTTTTTCTTGGAGAAGGAAATGGCAACCCACTCCAGTATTCTTGCATGGGAAATCCCATGAACAGAGGAGCCTGGCGGGCTACAGTCCATGGGTTACAAGAGTTGGACATAACTCAGCAGCTAAACAACAAAAATCATATGTTTAGGGACTGTATCAATTGCTTCACATGGATTAACTCATGGAAATATCATAGAATGACAAGTAATATTATTGCCCCTTTTAGGCTTCTAGGAAACTTGGGTCTGAGAGGAGTCTAGTATTAATAACATGCACAAATAGACAAAAACAGTAAATGGTAGATTTAAGTTCCACACCCAGTCTAATTCCAGAACAGGGGAGCTTAGGCACACTCCTATCTCTCTGGAGGCCCTAAAGCACCTCTGAGTGGCTATAGCAAGTTAGCAATTTGCCCAGTATGGTGTGTGTGTCTGTGTTAGTCATTCAGTCGTGTCTGACTCTTTGCAAGCCCATGGAGCCCACCAGCTTCCTCTGTCAATGGAATTCTCCAGGCAAGAATAGTAGAGTGGGTTGCCATTCCCTTCTCCAGGAGATTTTCCCAACCCAGGTATCAAACCCAGGTCTCCTGCATTGCAGGCAGATTCTTTACCATTGTGATGGTCATTTAATCTGTTCTTAAAGACCTTCTTTCAGATTTTGAAGCAATAGCTAGATTAAGAAGTGAAATGGGTTAGTTTATAATTTGTAGGGAGTATGTAGGAAACACTCTGTACTTTCAGCACATTTTTTTGTAAACCTAGAGTGCTCTAAAAATGTAAGATCTATTAATATACATAAGGTTTCTGCCTCTTTCTCTGCTGGTTTCCTAACCTCATTCTCAAGCGCATATCACCGTATGTGAAAATGTACATCTAACTAAACAAAGACACCCAGAACCTCTTTGACAAGACCTTCTACTTCTCAAGAGTTCTCAACTGGAATGCATTTTCTCCTTCTCAATCTCTCATGACAAATGCTTTAAACATCCTGCTTTTCTTAGTCTCCCCGGTATTACAACCAATAGTGTCTTTTCTTTAGATTTTGAGTCTCTGGAATATAGAGACCATTTATTTCTTATTCATTTCCAGCCCCACACCCAATATCTGTACTATGCCTGAGTACATGATAATTAAAATAATTACAACTGCTCTTTATTGAGGGTTTAATTTGTGCCAAGAATGTATTTCAAGTTATTCATGATGAATACCATTGACAAATTTAGGCCTTCTTAATGCTGGCCTGGGCTTCCTTGGTGGCTGAATGGTAAAGAATCTGCCTGCCAATGCAGGAAACGTGGGTTTGATCCCTGAGTCAGGAAGATCTCCTGGAGAAGGAGATGGCAACCCAATTCAGTATTCTTACCTGGGAAATCTGATGGACAGAGGAGGCTGGTGGGCTACAGTCCATGGGGTTGCAAAAAAAGTTAAACACGACTTTGAGACTAAACAACAATCCTGGCCTGGATTCTTACAATGAACTGGGGATTGGCTTCCTTAGCCTTTGCCCGTTCCAGTCCCCTTCACTTAGATACCCTCAGATGATTTTTCCCAAGTGTCATTTCCTGCTCAAATGTCTGTAACGGTGGTACTCCATTGTCTGCTCTTCAGCATCCCTTAAGGTCCACAGCTGCTCCCCTAAGAATCTGTTGTGCTCCACAAAGCTGGCTCACTCGACATTTGTTAAGTACACATAGTGCTTCCTCTTCTTTGGAGCTTGGTTTATGCCTGAAAAATGTTCTCTGTTCTTCATTTATACTGTGAAGCACTTTACCTATCATTTCTAACATTATCCATATTCATAATCCTAATTTCCTCCTACCATCTCCCTCACTCATACCAGTTGGGCTCTTATTTGAGAGCCCACATTGTACTGCTGCTGCTGCTGCTAAGTCACTTCAGTCGTGTCCGACTCTGTGCGACCCCATAGACGGCAGCCCACCAGGCTCCCCCGTCCCTGGGATTCTCCAGGCAAGAACACTGGAGTGGGTTGCCATTTCCTTCTCCAATGCATGAAAGTGAAAAGTGAAAGTGAAGTCGCTCAGTCGTATCCGACTCTTAGCGACCCCATGGACTGCAGCCCACCAGGCTCCTCCATCCATGGGATTTTCCAGGCAAGAGTACTGGAGTGGGGTGCCATTGCCTTCTCCGCACATTGTACTACTTTGGCCAATTCCTTATTATTTGACTTTAATTATCAATTTACATTGGGCTTCCCAGGTGGCATAATGGTAAAGAACCTGCCTGCCAATGCAGGAGACCCAAGGGATGCTGGGTTTAATCCCTGGGTTGGGAAGATCCCCTGGAGGAGGAAATGGCAACCCACTCCAGTATTCTTGCCTGGAAAATCCCATGGACAGAGGAGCCTGGCGGGCTACAGTCCATGGGGTCGCAAAGAGTTGGACACGACTGAGCACCTAATACTTGACTGTTTTTTTCCACTTTCAACTGGATTTTAACCTTACTTGTGAAAAGGGATTACATTGTCCTCAATTTTGGGCCATCTGAAACTTCTAACACAGGGCTTTGCAAATAGTGGACATTTCAACAATCCTCATACTGGAAAGACAGTAACCCCAAGTGGGAATGGATAAGCTGTGACATTAGGTGAACAAGGATTCCAATGTCAGGTCAGTCACTCAGTAGCTGTGGAATGTGGGCAAGGTAGTTAACTTCTGAAACTCAAATTTGTTTTCTACAGGCGTGTCATTGTATCTGGTACATAGTGTTATTGAAAAATTTTAAAGGATAATACATGTTGAGTTTGACATTCATTAAATATCTAATACATGGCAGTAGCAAGTATTTGTTTCATAGAATTTTTCTCCTGGAATACCTTCAATTTTTTCTTAACTAAAGATACTCTAACTCTCTTTTTAAGACATATTTGTGCTTGCAATAATTTGCTAGGAAGGCAAAAATTGGATTAAGGAAAGCTGTTTTATATATAGGTCTGATATTTATTTTGCAAATACTGTAGTACTTGTCAATTAAGTAAATCATGAATATTTATTGAGCATCTGTTATTCATCAAACACTATTGTAGTGTTTGGAGATACTGCTGTGAATAAGATACAGTCCTAGCTCTCCACTCTCATTCTAATGTGTACAAAGACCCCACAGATATCTAAGAAACATAATGAAAAGCTTACGTAAAAATGGGGCCAAACCTGCATTGATTAGAATCCCAAACTCCATTTCTGAGTCTTAAAACTCGTCTGTTATGGATGGCAGCTTTGGGGGAGTCCAAGAATGGTTACTCAGATACTTATTCATTTTTTTTCCTTTTTCATGTGTTCTTTTTTTTTTTTTTTAATTGAAGTATAGTTGATATATATTTGTTACTGAACCAAACTTGGGTTTGCTTGCCTGCTCACAATAGAGCCAACCGACTGACACCTGGCTGTGATGGGGAAAGTGCAGCATTTATTCGAAGGCACCATACAAGGGGTCTGGGACAGCCAGTGCTCAAAAAGCCTGAAATCCACAATGGGGTCCAGCAGAGTAGTTTTAAAGGCAAGGTGAGGGAGGCAAGCCCCAGGGTAAGGTGATCAGCTTGTGCACAATTCTCTGATTGGTTAATGGTGAGGTAACAGGGCGTGTCAGGGGTTATCCTTAGGTTTAGGGGTTGTCCCTAGGCTCCAGCAGGTTTAGGGAGCTTCATGCTCTCCGTCTTTTGAATAGTTAACTAGTTAACATCTTCCACCTGGGGGTATTTTAAGTCTCTGTAAAAACTCAGGAAATGTGCATCAGATGCTGTTATCTAGGCACGCTCAGAGGAGCTAAAGCAGAGGATACGGGTGAAGGGTCTATCCCTGTGAAGGCCCCATTTGGTTCTGCTTGCTTACACATTATATGTTACAGGTGTACTATGCAGTGATTTCACAATGTTTAAAGGTATTTGCTATATTCTTGTCTTAACCTCCTACCCCTCTAATGCCTCTCCCACCCCTCCCACTGGTAACCACTAACTTATTCTCTGTATTTGTGATTCTGCTTCTTTTTTGTTATATTCAGTAGTTCCTTGTATTTTTTAAGATTCCAGATACAAGTGATTTGTCTTTATCTGACTTATTTCACTTAGCATATGCAGGGTATTTTGTTACCCAGAGTTTTAAAAGCTAAGACTTTATGAAACAATGTTGCCAAGCTGAATATGTGTTTCCTCTTCTGGGCAAAACTAAGACTAAATCTGTAAGTTTTAGGGTGTAGCAGATGGATCTGAGCTCTCTCTGTTTCTATTTAAATAACCTAAAGTAGTTCTCAGGGAGTGAAAGTTGTTCCATGTTGGCTGGCGGACAGGAGCGCCCCAAACACCGACGCTCTTCGATGGCAGCCTCGTAGGTGAGTCCTAGCGGTGCCCTAGGGGTCCCAGGTCCTTGGCCGCTCTGAACCTCTGGCCGGCGCCAGCAGCTCCCTGCGGGCCCGGGTGCGGAGGACCCTCCGGGGGGAGGAGCGCGGAGGGCGTGGGCCGGAGGCGGGGCGAGCCCTGCCTGGGTGCGCGCGGGGAGCTGTCAGTGTCACGCTCGGGAGCGGGAGGAAGTGCCGGGTGCCCGAGGAGCGCGAGCCGAGGGCCGGCGCAGCGTGAGACAGCACATCCTGCGCGCGCCCGGCCCGCCGCCCTCGGGAAACGCTCGGGCGCCGCCGCCGCCGCGCTCGCTAGCCCAGTGCCGCCGCCGCCCGCGTGCAGGTAAACGGGAGCGGGGCGGAGGGTCGCGCTCCCCGGACCGCCGCCCCCGGGGGTCCTCGGCTTTCGCAGCCGCCCGGCAGCGGTGCGGCGCTGCAGCCGCAGCCGGACCTTGGCCTCGTCCCCCTCCCCGGACTCCTGCGTGCTCCGCGGCGCCCGAAAGCGGCCAGAGCCTACCCCCACCCCTCCCCAACCCCCGCGGCAGCCCCGTGCTGCCGCTCTCCCGGCCGAGCGAGGAGGCGAGCGCAGAGGAGAAAGAGTGAGTCGTGGTGTCATCACCTTGTCGCCCACCTTGTGCCCTGGGAGGGGCGTCCCGGGGCGCCCCGCCTCGGTTTTTCTCCCGGGGAGCTGACGGCTAGCAGCAGTGAAATCCGCACCCCCCTGGGCCACCAGCTGACGGGGAGGGGGAGGCTGCAGAGGGAGGTAGGGCGGGATGCTGTTTTGAGTACATTTTCAGCTGTCTGCAAAGCTCTTAGATGCTGTTGCTACCCGCCAAGTGGAAGGAAGGGAATGCACTTCCAGCAAGGCATTAATGAAACACTCGCGCAAGAAGGTGCCCGTTTCTCTCACGGCTGCACACACAAAAAAAGTGTGGCTGGGGGATATGTTTTCGTAAACACCTTTGGGGCCGCGTGGCCCTCCTTCCCCCGCTCCCGCAGCGCTCTGGCCTTAAAAATCCGTGCGTCGTCATCGCAAGGGCAGTGATCCTGGCGGCACTGATGGGAACTGAGAGTGCGGGAGTCTCATGACTTATAACAAGGGTGAACAGAAACCCGGGATCAGGACAGGAAATTACTTAGGAAATTAAAGAACTCAACCAAATACAGGAGATGGAATATATTCGTTATCCTGGACTCTCCCACATCTAGGTAAGGGGCAGAACAAGTAGCCAGCCATTTTCTTGCCTGGAATGCCTCTCAATTGGGCTGTAGACTTGCTGTAGTTAAGGGTTGTGCAAAATTGCTTCCAAATATTCCAGATGAGCAGAAAATATTACTAACATTAAGGCATGGTAGCTGCAGAAGGCAGCATATGGCTAATATTAACAGAGAAAAGGGTGATTACTTATGTACACATTTTCATCCTGGAAATGACAGAGAAATACGTTGCACAGTATTAGTAAATTTGAAATTTGCATTCAGTGCAAGTTGCAACCTGAGGGTACCAGTGGGAATGTGATTCATAATTCCTCTGATTATTTAGAATGCCAGATTTTCACCAAAAGTTTTGGCATGGAAGAAAATGGACCCAAACTCTGCTCTTCTGACTATGTTTCTTAGTAAAATAAAATCATACACTCCTGTCACCAAGTGATCATTTGTTCTCTTCGTAGGGACCAACTTCCCAATGTTTCTTGAGGTTTGAGGATCCAGTGCTCCAAGAGCCATGTCTTTTAAAAAATCTTCCAGCACCATGATTGGTATTTGTAAATAATGTGCAGGCTTTCTTCAGCCGGATCAGCTCTGGAGCAACTTCTTGGCCCAGGATATCTTCTCTCTCTTCCTTGTCTGGGGCATCAGGCACTGATGCACCTGCTTGCTCTCCTTGGACCTCAAGGTTGCTGAGCTTCTGCTCCTCGGTTCCCTGGAGGCAGAGGGATGGCTCAGCCTCTCCCAACACCCAGCCTTTCCTCCTCTCCTGCTGGAAATATGTCCTGAGGCTTTTGTGGTGTTACAGGTCTGTGTTGTTAAGAATAATCTCCACTAGGGATATGGGCAGAGAAAATAAATGTAACCCACAGGAAAATGGGGAAGAGCTCTTACAGCAGTGGTCCCCGGCCCCTTGTTTCTAATGAACTGAGATGGTAAGAGGAAGTCACCGGGTGTTTCTGTCACCACGTTTTATGTCTAAGAGAGGGCTCTATGAACCTTTTTTCCCCACCCCTCCTACTTCTTCAAACACTCCTTCCAGAGTCTGCATTTAATAAATGAGCCTTTCCCTTGTGTTGAGTCAAGCAGTTCTTGGAGATGAAGCCTGGGTGCTGCTCTGTTCACACTCAGAAAGTCACGTAGAACAGTCTGGTAAAATCCATGCCAAGTTTTTAAACCCAGCCACATCTCTTAGCACAGACAAGTGTGCACAGGCTTTATCAACAGTTACCTCAAAACAAAACAAAACAAAACAAAAAAAAAACGACTTTACTGGCAGTCCAGTGGTTAAGACTCTGTGCTTCCAATGCAGGGGGCCTTGGTTGGATCCCTGGTTGGGGAACAAGGATCCCACATGCCATGGGGCACAGCAAAAAAAAAAAACAACAACAAACCCAGTTACCTCAAGGGGCCATTCACTCTCCCAGATTGAGTGTATCACTTTGTCTGTTACTTAATAGCATCAAATGTAAAGGTCACACACATGCATTGCAAACTTAAGTATATTCTTATTCATTCTTTCACGTGCTTTGCGCCATCAAAGAAAACAAAGTTGTTGATAATACTTTTATGTATAATAAAATAATACTGAGCATTTTAGCAGTGCTTAATACATTCCCTAAATGTATTGCCCTAAATGTATATCACTAAATATATTTAGTGTATTTAGTAAATGTGTTGAGTTAAATGTATTTCACTCCCCATATATTTACGAAAATGTATTGAGTACTTGACCAGGTATTGCATTTTAAACTACTTCTCATGTATGAACATATTTAATCCTCACACATCTGCTAAAGTAGATTTATTTGTAATTCTATTTGGCAGACAAGGGAACCAAGACACAAGGATGTCAAGTAACGTACTGAAAATTGCTCAGCTGAGAAGTTATAGAGCCAGGATTTGAACCTAGGCAGTCTGACTCTAGTCTTCTAGAGGACAGTTTATATTGGTTATTTTTTATATATTGAACTCCAGCTCTTCTGTTATCTCATTTTAATCCCTATATTAATCTTGTGAAGTAGACATTATTTGTGTTTTACAAATGATAAAACTGAGTTAAGTGAGTTGATACACAGCAGAGGTAGGATTCAAATCACTTCTGTTTGACTCTAAAACTAGAACTTATCCATTTTAGCCAGCATTCTCTGTGAGAAATAAAAAAGTTGAGCTTGTCTGTTCTTTTGGGTTTGTTGCCCATTTTCCCTGTGAGCCATTGCTATTTCTTTTACGCCTTAAGTGTAGCTGTGTTTTTTTGCCAAGCTATTGGTATGCCTCTTTGCCAGGCAGATGATAAGGCAAAACCAGCGCAGGACCATAGCTCTTTTCACGTCAGATAATTGCCTTTGCTCTGTCTCCTTAATGAAACTAGCTAATTCCCCATAATACTTTGTGGGTCTCAAATACCATATAAATAGTTGTTTCCTTGATCAGAGATCCCTTTTCCTAGCAATGTTTGCGTCTTCTACATGCCCTAGAAAATGTGAGAAAATAGTTGTTTTGGGAACTTTGTTGGGACAGAGAACTTCTGGAGCTCACTTCTTTTGAGAATTGACTAAAGTAAGTCCTACTGTCTTTCTTTGAAATTTATAAACCATTCCCTGGGTCCACATTAAAAAAAGGAGTCCTCTTGACTGGGAACTCTTCGTTGGTACCCCAGACTTGTTTCCTTTGCTTTTTCTCTGCAGGAACGCTGGCACCAGACTGTCAGTGTGAAGTTTGCATTGTAACATAGACGCCGCTGCCCGGGTGCCACGTGTTTATAAAACATCTCCGAGTCTTTGTTTAGAGGGGGCTTCTGAAGCAGTCACCATGGAGGGCAGGCATATGAGTTTCCAGGTGGTCATTGAACCCAATATAATTGATGCAAAATTTTATGCATTTGTGCTAAAGGCAGTGTTCCAGGGAAAAGTGGGTATTTGTGGCTAACGAGATTAAGAATTGCTGGTTCTAGTGCACTGTTTAGGAAGGGGGAGGAGTGGAGGCTGTTCTGCTGAAGTGCGTTGGAAACAAGGCAAAACTATCCTGTCAGAGCCAGCCAAGAAGGAATGTTCTTGGCTCTCAGGACACTGCTGGCATTTCACTACAGAGGCATGCTAGAGTGCCCGCTGCAGGGGCAACACCCACCGATGCATGCTGCAACCAGGTGAGGGCTCCAGGGTCTCTCGCAGCCCTTGCCCTGCTTGCCACTCACTCAGCACTTCCCTTGCACATTCACAGTCCATCGACTCTTCCCAACTTCCTGTAAGGCTGGCATTTCTATCTTCACTTGGCAAACAAGGAATTGGGTGACTGGAAACATTAAGCCACTTGATCAAGGCCACAGCAGGCCAGTTAGTAGAAAGACTGGATTTCAAATGTAGGTTGGTCAGGTTCCAAAGCCAGTTCATCCTCTTCCCAACATAGTTCATTGTTTCTCTATGTGGGATACTAAGAAAGTACTATTTAAGGTAGCTTTTTACTGTGGCAGGACAGAGTTCCTCAAGAACACTCTCACATGCTGATAGGAAAAGCCTGGATGTGTTACTAGAGGGGAACAAGAGAATTAGACTCGGCAGGGCAGAGGATAAGCACATCTCCTTGAGGTGTGCGCATGCCCCAGGTGTTTGATTCTCAATATGGTGTCCAGGTATCTTGCTAAGCACCAAATGAATAACAGTCTCTGGCAAAGACAGCCCAGAGAGTGGATTGGTTGATTTTTCCCAGGCAGCTGCAAGACTTTGCATGTGCACTCCATCACTCAAGTTGTGTCCGACTCTTTGCAATGCTGTGGGCTATAGCCCACCAGGCTCCTCTGTCCACAGGATTCTCCAGGCAAGAATACTGGACTGGGTGGCCTTTTCCTACTCCAGGGAATCTTTCAGAACCCACAGATGGAACTCATGTCTCCTGAGTGTCTCCTGCATTGGCAGGTGGATTTGTTCTGGCTGAGCCACCTGGGAAGCCTAGCTGTGAGACTTTTTTTGTTGCAAAAATGAACTTACTTCAAACTTGAGTTGGAAGCAAAAGTGTTTGAAGCAGTGTAGTGTTCTGGGGCCTACATGATCTAGCAGCTTCGTTGTGATCTGGAGCCCTAACTGGGTCCTTAATCCTGGGAAGACCTCTGCTCACCAGGTGACCTACACGCCCTCTAATTTTCAGTTCCTGTCAATCCTGCAGTCCTTCCCCATCGTTTCATTTTGGGGTACAGAGCAGCTAATGACGTTAGTGTGGTAAGCATGTGAAAGCAGAAATTTATGTTAGAGCCAAGGGCATTCTTTTGATTTATGTATTTATTTTTACCTTATCTGGCTGCACCAAGTCTCGGTTGTGGCACGTGGGACCAGGGAATGACCCGGGTCCCCTACATGGGGAGAGTTGAACGTCAGCCCCTGGACTACCAGGAGGTCCCCCAGTGGCATTCTTTGTGATAAAACTGAGCCGCAGACACTGGAGAGGATGACTGCCTTTGACCAACAGGTTGTCTGGGGAACAGACACCACCAGCGTGCTTCATTACGCTCCAGCCTTCTTTCTCTCCTATAACGTCTATAAAGGTTTTTAAAAATTTTACTGCTCCCCCACCTCCACACATTTTAGGTTGGCATCTAACATTTTCATTGCAAATGTAAAGAATCACTGTGAATGTCATTTCCAGAATATTGTAAACCTTGACCTTTACAAATAAAACGATGGCATCATTCTTTGAATCCCAAGTAAAATCTAAATGCTATTCCAACCTCTTTTAAAAAGTACCCGAAGAAGCTCTTCTACAGAAGTGTGCTTTTATACCTTGTGGTCAAGCATCACAGTGAGATTTGGGTTTCCTTTTTTACCCCTGGTAATGGAGGTGGGAAAGGAGACCTTGAATGACTCTTCGACCGCAGGCGTGTTCTCTGGCCGGTCAGTGTTTGGAAAGCCTGCAGACAGAAGGTCGAGATCTGGAGATAGCAATGTTATTAGCTCTCTCCTTTCCTGCACACTCTGTAGAAAGCCTCATGGATGCCAGGGCACATGATGTCAGTTTGAAGAGCACATATTTATTTAGCACAGGTGCTGTGTGGTACAGGTCACTGCGGGGCCAGTGCTGGGAGTCAGGTCCATGGGCTCTGTCTGTGTGGCTCAAGCTCAAAGTGGCAGGGCTGGAAGGAACTGCAGAGCCGCTGTTCCTGTCTCTTGCCCTTAGGCCGGTGGCTGTGTGAATAGTCGTCTTTCCTTTATTGAGTCATTTATAGGAAGAGATCTGCCCTTTCCCCTGTATTTATATTTTACTTTTTATATATTTTTTTTTGATATGGGCCATTTTTAGCGTCTGTATTGAATCTGTTGCCATATTGCTTCTGTGTTATGCTTTGGTTTTTTGGCCATGAAGCAGGTGGGATTTTAGCTCCCCGACCATGAATGGAACCTGCACCCCCTGCATTGGAAGGTGACATCTTAACCCCGGACCACCAGGGACGTCCCTCTAGTGTGTTTCTTTAGATCAGTGGTTCTCAGCCAAGAGTGACTGTCCTTCCCGAGGGACATTTGGGCAATTTGGCTTTCACCTTTGGGGAGAGAGGGTGGCTGCTGGCATCTGTAGTAGGAAGAAGTCAGGGTGGCTCCTGGCCAGCGTACAATGCACAGAACAGCCAAGCCTGAGAAGCCCTAGTTTAGATGCTCTGTTTTTCTGCTGAAATCTTCCCTCCCCTAAGCTAAGTTCATTTCTTTATCCTTCTACAAGGGAAGAAGAGCATACATAACATCTAAGAGGCAGCATAAGGGAAAGAAAAGAAGAAGCATGATATTCCGTTGACTGCCTCTGAGAGCCTCAGTTTCTCCATCTGTGAAATGGGACTATCAATACCTGGCTTGCAAAATTATTGTAAGGCGTGCAGATAATGAAAGCCCTGGGTGCAGTATGTGGCGCATTCTCAATGTATGGAGGATGCTTTTTGTTATTCAACAGCCATGGTATCACTCTCTGGCCTTCTTTTTTCAGGGACTTGTGTGATCTTGCTCTGCTTTGAACCAAAGGTACGCTTTTTAAAAATGAAACATGTATCTGCCTCCTTCCATTTCTAGACTCTAGGCTCCCTGAGGCATCCTTTGTATATTTCAGCCGAGGGTTTTTACACACAGTGGCTCTCAACAAGCTTTATTGACCTGAAATATTAGCCAGAATAAATCCCACTTAATTTTCCTTTTATTATAAGATTTAATTCTTTCCCCTTGGATTATTTGTAGTGTGTTTAGTAAAATATTCACTTCCTAAAATGTAGTTTCTATTGCACAGCTGGGCCCAGTATGAACATGGTCTTGGTAATGCCTCAAATTCTAGAAGCTTTACCTTCCTGAACCAGTATCCCGTTAAACATTTCTGCTGGGGGAATGACAGCCTTGAGGAAGACAGCCTGTCATTTTCTAGAAGTGATGGATAGGGTGGTTTGAGTCTTGTGTTTTCCTTTGTGGGTCCCTTGGTCTAATCCCTTTGATCTGGCTTTGATCTGACACTCTCCTCTGAGCAGAGCAGTCCTTTGGCTCCTTTCTCATGAGAAAGGAGGAATTTTTATTCATTTGTCAGATTTCTATTTTATGTTAATATGTAGAGTGAAGCCAAGAGTATCACATGTATTTTAAATAGTGCTAATGAATAAATGATGGCACACTATTTTATATCCTTTGCCGACATCAGTTTCTCTCATTGGGTATGGATTTTTCCACTCCCAACTTGAAATAGTACCTGTTTCTTTGTTTGACAAGCTGAAGATTTTAGTAATTGAAATGGAATGAAGTCCTCTCCTTTTGAAAGTGGTTTAGATCCTGCAAGGCACATATGGAAGCCTTTAACAGTTGACCAAGTGTTTGAATGCTGCAGTGGGCCCACATGGAGGGGATGATCACAGTACTCTGTTTTGGATTCAGCTTGTGGGATTTTAGGAGTTGGTGTTAGTAGGTGGTGGGTTTGAGTGGCTGAAAGGGTATAAGGCCCTGTGGGGAATGTGTGTTTTGACAGTGTCCCCTTTTAAAACTGAAATGAGTCTCCTGTTTCACCATCCACCCCATTAGTATCAGAAGAGCAAAGCATTGTGGGAACTGGTATGTATTTTGTGGGAGAAAGAATAACAGAAAACTTCTCTGCTTGTTTCCTTAAAAAGTGTGACTTTGTTCACTTTCAGAAGGTGTAGATTACCGAAAGAGGATCCTCTCTCTTTGAATGTTTTCAGGCTCAGAGGAGAGTGAGAATCTATTTACCTTGGTTAAAATGCCAAACAAAATCTCCCAATGCAAATATGGACCACCCAGAGGCATTGTAAAGGCCAGGTTTGGGGTTTTGAATACAGATTTCCTTGCTTTGTCTTTTAGGCTTTTTAATATTTTTCAAATACTGTTGAAAAGTAATTGGCACATCAAGCAAGGATGAAACCCCATATCTTTTGCCATGAACTTTAAAGGGAGGAATTGTATTCATTTCCCTCGAGAGCCCCTTGTTTCTTAAAATCAAGAAACATGAATTATTAAAATTTGAAGGCCACCAAGTTGAAGATTTTAAAGTGGATAGAAAAGTCGGGTTATAACACAGGTATAGGAGAGGAGGTCCAGGGAATAGTCAACAGAAGCAGAGGCACTACCTCAGGCCAAGGGGGGCTCATAATTTGAGCAGGTTTAGAGATTTTTAACCTTGAGGATCCATATTGATCTAGCCATCTTGCCTGATGGTTGAGGGTGACAAGGACAGTTTCAAGTTTCCAGGGTTTTGTTAAAGCTTTATACGATTTGCCCAGTGAAGTGGTTGCCTCAGGCAATGATGGCTGTGGAAAGTTCACCCCAAGTGGGAATGCAGTTCCCACCAGTCACCTGCAGTCTTGCTGCCAGACTCTTGCCATCCCAGTGTCCTTACAATAGACAGAGGCCTGCGTCTGAGTCAGAAATCATGGTGGGCAGGCGGTGGGGAACCCGGCATCCTGGATTCCTGAGAGCCCTGACTGGTCATTGAATTGACAGCTGTTGTTTGCCCATCATGATTTCTCTGACACAGAAACAGGCTGTTTGTTGTAAGGATGTCAGGATGGCAAAGTTTGCCTACAAGCAAGCTGTACAACAGGCCAGTATATCCGAGACGAGGCGTTGAGGTGAGGAATGTGACTTTATTTGGAAAGACAACTGACCAATAAAATGGCAGACTAACGTCTCAAAATAACCATTGTATCCAGGTCTGGATGCCAGGTTCTTTTATAGAACAGAGATAGAGGTGGGCAGGTGGTGAGAAATCAAAGTGAAAAGGCCATTAATCTTGCAAAATCTCCTGTAATGGCAAGCCACGGGAGGCAATGGATTAATTTCTTCCTTCTTGTAGTCACCTATAAGTGGACAGAGTCCTGAACAAAGGCTCCTTGGTTTAACATTTGGGCAGAGGGGCAGGGTTCCCCCAGGCAGGTCATTATGTATGGACACAGTATCCTTTTAGTGAACAAAAGCAATGGGAAGCAAAGGTTAAGGAAACAGATCCAACATGGAGTCAAGCTGCTCCCTGTAACGAAAGCATCAACCTTGCAGCAGAAGTCTCCAGCCCATCCAGAAAACATACATATGGTAAGAACATATTGATAGCCCCACTAAGTGGCAGTTGAATGTAGTCCAGCTGCAGGTATTCAGAGGGTTCAGAGGGAGGTTTGAGGCCTCTGAGAACAAACATCGTTTCCCAGGTTTGGGGAGCTGGCAGGTCAGGCATTGGTGGTGAACTGTTTTTGCGATTTTATAGAAGGCCTCCTACTGTCGGGGGAGTGTGTAATTTCCTTGGTTCTGTCTCGTCGCAACAGAAATATGAAGTGATGGATGGACCAGCGTTACAGCCCTGGGATGGGCCGGAGTTTCAGCTCCGTGTTACAGCTCAGTTTTATTTAGAAAGTAAAGGAAAATACATCCTCAAGGTGTGAGGGAATGCCGACCCAAAAGATGTGAAGAGAAGAGAGGCCCTGGCCCAATTTTGGCTCCTCTTTTTGTATGTTTTTTTCTCCTCCTGGGCTTGCCCTGTGTAAACGGGGCTAGCCAGGAGTGCTGCTTGTTTACCTGAATCCTCACTCTGGTCCTCGGACCTTCCTTTGTTCTCTTTTCACAGGCTTTTCCCTGTTTTGTCTTTTAGCCACTGCCATTTTGGACTCCTTTTTTCTATTCTAACTACCTAACACTATCAATCTTTATTTCCTGATTTGATTCACTTTAATCGCACCACAGTGGATGAAGGAAGGCAAAACCTGAAAAATGGAGTTTGCTGGGGATCCCGGAAGAACCAAGCACTCTCCTGGGTTCCGCAGTGGCCCTGACTGCTCATTGAATTGACAGCTGCCGTTTGCAGATCATGATTTCTCTGACTCAGTAGCAGGCTGTGGTCCAGTGGTTAAGACTTCGCCTTCCAATGTAGGAGGAGGGGGTTCGATTCCTGGTCACTAAGACCCCACATGCCTCATGGTCAAAAAGAGCAAAACATAAAAAAGAAGCAATATGGTAACAAATTCAATAAAGACTTTAAAAATGATCCACATCAAAAAAAAAAAAAAAAAACCTAAGAAGCAGGCAGTTGCCTGTTGTAGGGACATCAGGGTGGCAAAAGTCTGGCAACAAGGAATTATTTTTTGCAGGAACAGAATGGACTTCATCCACATGATCCACAACCTTTGTAGATTCTGTTGCTGCTGCCTTTTCACAGAAGTCAGCTGACACAATCCCCTGATAACTCAGGTTCAGTCTTTATAGTGTGAGCCTCAGTTGTTATGACAGCAGTTTCAACAGATACGGGAGTAGCAGCAACAAGGTTTTGTACCTGCTGTCTGTTTTTGCCGGGGTCCTGGTAGACTTAAAGGGCTTCCCTGGTGGCTCAAATGGTAAAGAATCTGCCTGCAATGCAGAAGACCCAGGTTCGATCCCTGGGTAAGGAAGATCCCCTGGAGAAGGGAATGGCAATCCACTCCGGTATTCTTGCCTGGAGAATTCCATGGACAGAGCAGCCTGGCGGGTTACCATCCATAGGGTCACAAAGAGTTGGACATAATTGAGTCACTGAGACTGGTAGACAAAAAAAAAAAAAGGAAAAAAAAAACCCTTTGCTTCCTTAACATTCCAATTATAGTTGATCCCAAAGGCATACCAGCTGCCAGTATAAATCCTAACAGTTTGTCCTTCTGGTAACTGGCATGCTCTTGGTCAGGGTGTGGAGCTCTGCTTGTTGGGCTGATTTAGCTTATGGGAGACTTACCCTCTTAAAAATTCATATTGGGTAATGACAACATAACCAGCTTGGAAATTCCGTTTTTTGTTTACAGTGTGACCCATCAACAGACAAAATTAGATCAGGATTAGTCAAAGGGGCACTTTGTGAATTAGGATACAGTGTCACAAAGGTCATTGGCTCACCTTCTTTGGTCAAGGGTAGCAGAGTTGGACGCGACTGAAGCGACTTAGCAGCAGCAGCAGTAACATGCTGCTTGCTACTGCTGCTAAGTCGCTTCAGTCGTGTCCGACTCTGTGCGACCCCACAGATGGCAGCCCACCAGGCTCCCCCGTCCCTGGGATTCTCCAGGCAAGAATACTGGAATGGGTTGCCATTTCCTTCTCCAGTGCATGAAAGTGAAAAGTGAAAGTGAAGTCGCTCAGTTGTGCCCGACTCGTGGTGACCCCATGGACTGCAGCCCGCCAGGCTTCTCCGTCCATGGGATTTTCCAGGCAGGAGTACTGGAGTAGGGTGCCGTTGCCTTCTCCGGCGGCAGTAACATAGCAGACTATTTTGTTTTGGATGCAGACTTAGGTGCTGAAAGCAGAATCGTCTCAAAAGAGGTTAGTATGTTTGCAGAGAAATGTTGAGTTACTTCCGAATTGAGATTTTGAGCAGCGTGTGGAGTTTGTAAGTAAATGTCATTTCCTAGGGCTTCCCAGGTGCCACTAGTGGTAAAGAACCTGCCTGCCAGTGCAGGAGACGTAAGAGACATGGGTTCAATCGCTGGGTCTGGAAGTTTCCATGGAGAAGGGCATGGCAGCCCACTCCAGTATTCTTGCCTGGAGAATCCCATGGACAGAGGAGAGGAGCCTGGCGGGCTGCAGTCCATGGGGTTGCAAAGAGCTGGACACGACTAAGTGACTTTCGCTTCACTTCCGTACTTCTCATGTTCTTGCTTGAGCATCCCCAGGGCTGGGCTCTCTGTTTCACGTTCAGATAAGGTGAAAGATTTTGAAGCTGGGTGCCCTGGGGCAGGCAGTTCTTGCAGCACTTGGTTTAGTCTCATAAAGGCCTGCTCATGTTTATCTTCCCCAGGAGCTGGTTCAGCGATTGAGCTTTTAGTGAGTTCATAGAGTGGGAAAGCCGATAGAGGAAAAATTAGGAACCCGTACTGTGCAATAACCAGCCAGGCCTATGGATCCACAAGGTTGTTGTTTAGATGTGGCCTAGGGAATCTGGGGATCAGCTTGGTTTTTTGGAGCTCACTGGATTCCTTCAGTGCTTAGATTATGACCTGAGTAATGTCTGAAGATAATTATAATTTTTCCTTGGAGACTTTATGTCCCTGTTTAGCTAACCGTTATAGCAAATAAGTGGGATTCTTGATGGATGCCTCTTTGGTACTTGAAAATAGCAAAAGTTTGGCTCTATTCTTACTGTAGAAGGGTCGATTTCCTGGGGAAATGGAGGGTACCTGAGTTTTGGTGGAGCATTTGGAAAAGTAAGAAGGGGTCTCACTGAACCCTCCAAGTTTGCCTGTCCCAGGTGTGTTGTTGTTTGTTCCAAGTAAAGGTGAATAGCCGCTCGTTGTTGGTGTCCCAGCATGGACAGAGGACTGGACGGAGGTCCACACCTGTGAGCCATTTCGAGTCTGATGAAGCTTGTGACAAAGGGTTTTGGGGTATGGAACAGCTGGGAAGTAGGGAATCTTGTTCATCTCAAGTCAGATTGCCATCCCACCCACTGGGTTTCGGGACTGTTAAGACCGGGTGTTACGGGGGCTGGTACAGGGAATGGTTAGCCCCGAGGGAATCGGTCTTCTATTATTGGTATTAGACCTTGCGTCACCTCGGGTTTTAATGGCTGTTGAGACAGTTTAGGAAGAGGTTTGGTTTCCTCTATGAAAATTTTACAGGTTCTGCACCTTTTATGCTTCCAGGGTCAGTGTTAGAGGTAGCCCACAGATTTTCAGGCACCTTGATTAAGTTAGAGGTCTTTTGCTGGAATCCTTTCTCTTCTATATCAAGGACAGGCTGTAAAGAACATCAAGGATCAGGTTCAGCTTGGTCAGGAAATTCTAAGGTGAGGTGTCCACTAGAAGCAAAATGTCTTAGCCCTTTTAATTCAGAAAGGAGATCACTACCTGATAGTTTGGAGCTGTGTTAGTAGCTCAGTCGTGTCTGACCCTTTGCGACCCCAAGGACTGTAGCCTCTGACTGTGGGATTCTCCAGGCAAGAATACTGGAGTGAGTTGCCATGGCCTTCTCCAGGAAACCTTCCTGACCCAGGGATCGAATCTGGGTCTCCCGCGTTGCAGGCAGATTCTTTACCATTTGAGCCACCAGGGAATCCTAATAGATTGACTGGAGCTGTATCATGTAGCAAGAAAGGAGAATTTCTCAGTGAAAGGCCCCAGAGTCATTTCTCCTGTTTGTGGAGGAATTTTAATAGACACCCACTACGGGAACTTCTTTTTCACTCAAGGGATGTGTTGTCCTATGACAGTGGGGTTTAAAGTAGAGACTGGAGCTCTGGTATCTGTCACAAGTTGGCAAGGTTTCCCATTACTTCTAATATTTTTAAACTGTTTATTTAATTTTGGCTGCACTGGGTCTTTGCTGTGGCTCGCACTCTTTCTCTAGTTGTAGCGCATGGGCTTAGTTGCCCCAAGGCATGTGGGATCTTACTTCCCCAACCAGGGATCGAACCTTCCCCTGCATTGGAAGGTGGCTTCTTGACCACTGGACCACCAGGGAAGTCCCTCCATTAATTTTAATTTTAGTTTCCCCTTGGCTGTTTAAAGGAATTACTGGTGGCAGCTTATCAGAGAACTCCTTGTGGTCCTGTCAACTCTTGAAGGAATTTTTGAGAGCAATCTTTTTTCCAGTGCCCCTGGTGATTACAATTGAGATGTGGATCCTAGACCAGCATTTTGATAATAGACTCTTTAGAAGGGTGCACTGTGGGAGGCCCAGGTATTATTTTTGGTCACTGGTCTTGGATCTGTTGTAGTGTAAAGGCGAATAGTTGGGCAGACTTTTGTTCACTGTCTTATTCCAAACTCCTTTCAAAGTGCTCAGCATTGGTCATGAGTTCAGTCAAACCAGTGGCCTCCCATCCTGTTTTCCGCCTTTTTCAGTTTAGTTCAGTCACTCAGTCATGTCCGACTTTTTGTGACCTTGTAGACTACAGCAAACCAGTCTTCCTGTCCATCACCAACTCCCAGAACTTGCTCAGACTCATGTCTGTCGAGTCAGTGATGCCATCCAACCATCTCATCCTCTGTCATCCTCTTCTCCTCCTGCCTTTAGTCTTACCCAGCAACAAGGTCTTTTCCAGTGAGTCAGTTCTTCACATCAGGTGGCCAAAGTATTGGAGTTTCAGCTTTAGCATCACTCCTTCCAATGAATATTCAGGACTGATTTCTGTTAGGATGGACTGATTGGATCTCCTTGCAGTCCAAGGTATTCTCAAGCATCTTCTCCAAAATCACAGTTCAAAAGCATCAATTCTTCAGCGCTCAGCTTTCTTTATATAGTCCAACTCTCACATCCATACATGACTGCTGGAAAAACCATAGCCTTGATTAGACGGACCTTTGTCAGCAGAGTAATATCTTTGCTTTTTAATATGCTGTCTAGGTTGATCATAGCTTTTCTTCCAAGGAGCAAGCATCTTTTAATTTCATGGCTGCAATCACCATCTGCAGTGATTTTGGAGCCCAAGAAAAGAAAGTCTCTCACTGTTTCCATTGTTTCCCCATCTATTTGCCATGGACTGATGGACAAGATGCCGTGATCTTAGTTTTTTGAATGTTGAGTTTTAAGCCAGCCTTTTCACTCTCCTCTTTCACTTTCATCAAGAGGCTCTTTAGTTCTTCTTCACTTTCTGCCATAAGGGTGGTGTCATCTGCATATCTGAGGTTATTCATATTTCTCCCAGCAGTCTTGATTCCAGCTTGTGCTTCCTCCAGCCCGGCATTCCACATGATGTGCTCTGGATGTAAGTTAAATAAGCAGGGTGACATACATCTTTGATGTACTCCTTCCCCAGTTTGGAACCAGTCCGTTATTCCATGTCTGGTTCTAGCTATTGCTTCTTGATCTGCATACAGATTTCTCAGGAGGCAGATAAGGTGGTGTGGTATTCCCATCTCTTGAAGAATTTTCCACAGTTTGTTGTTATCTACCTTTTTATCAATCCACTAATCTCAGGAGATAATCCGTTTACAAGTTGGGCAGTGAGAGCAGGTTGGGTGACGTCATTTATTGTGTGGAACCCAGGATGCCTTAGGAAGAGAACTTCCAGACAAGTTTTACAGTCAGGCACAGCCAGCTACAGATTCATTTTTCTTTTGTTTGCATGTTTGACCAATCATCGTGGGCAAGGAAAACTCTAGGTATGGCTTTTAAAAGATCAGCTGCATTTTGCAGGCTTTTTCTGCTCCATAAGGGGACCGTGTTAAAGATGGAGGATCTTAAATATTGTCAGCAGGTTCCACCATTCCGCTTCTTGCATCGTTTTTAGGCGTCACCAGCTCCTACCAGCTGTTGCATGAGCTCAGGAAGATCTGGCAGCCCTGGTCATAGGTTCCAATGAGGACTTTAAATTCTTCAGAAAACTTTTGGTTCTCTTCCACAGTTTTAGGAAATTCTCTATCTGTGGTCCTTTAGTTTGGTCTTTGATCAAGGAGTGAAAAGTACCTGAGGAGGATCTCCAGCAGCTTTGGTGGGGTGATTTATTTTAAAAGGTAACTTCCCAGAGTGGAAAGTCAGTTCAGGTAGAGACTTAGAGAGCGTGAGTACTCAGGCAAGCCAGTTAGCGGGGAGCAGCAGGCGTTACGTCAGTCTTACTGTCTTTTGATTTAGGTACCCCTTGCATCTTTAATTTTTTATTAGCCTTTTGTAATGAATTTTTTAATGATGTTATTTTGGAATCTGGCAGCTTTTTGGAAGCTTTTGCATACTGATTGAAGTAGGTCTCACATTCTGTTTGTTAATGTGGGAGCACTTGCTTTCAAATGTACTTCTTAAATGAACTGCTGCTGCTGCTGCTAAGTCGCTTCAGTCATGTCTGACTCTCTGTGACCCCATAGACGGCAGCCCACTAGGCTCCCCTGTCCCTGGGATTCTCCAGGCAAGAATACTGGAGTGGGTTTCCATTTCCTTCTCCAATACAGTTTTGTCTAATTGGAATATTTCTTCTCATGGCCATTGTGATTTTAGGTTGGTTTTGGTAAGATTTTGCAGGTTTTACAGGTGTATATGTTTCCCAGGACTAGATTCTTAGACATACGAGCAGGTGCTTCTGAAGATGATGGCCCACTCAGCTCTTTGGAACTTAAACATCCCATTTTTGTTTTAAGCTAGGCCTTAAGTTTCTTGGAGCCAAATTAATACTTAAGAAGGATGTCCTGGTAGGCCAGAGATTGTATGGTGTTTTATAAGGTACCTTGATGGATGAAAATTTGCTGGAGTTTGGTGGGTGACTTAGTGTCAGCCTAACCATCCTGCTACCACCTTATCTAGTATGGGAGGCTTAGAGATAGGTAGGAAGCACTGCCTAACAGCTTTTATGATCTCAATCCAGGCTCACTGGTTTTGCAGCTTTTGGTTTCTGAGATTCCATTAGGCGCAGCCTTGAACTACCAGCAAACCTGTGCACACTAACACGGCAGCAGTACCAGAGGCCTGCCTTGTGGACTGGCAGTTCTTGGTGTGAAACTGGGGAGTGAACCAGCTGACCCCAACAGACGGGACAGCAGACCAGGATTCCAAACAAAGGAGGAATTGCAGAGTGAATCACCAGCGGTTCCCAACATGGAACTAGGGATTTTAGTCAAACAGGGAACTGTGGATTGAACCAAGGATAGGGGCTTGTGTTCCGGATGGAACTGTCTGCCAGCCCAAGGTGAACCATTAAGCCCTGGACTAGACAGTCTGCTAGGTTCGGAGCTCTGCACAAAGACAGCAGAGCTGAGAATTGAGAGGAACTTACCACAGAGATGATGAGAAAGACAAGAGAGTGCGAAGGATTTGTGGCTACCGTGCCTTGCTTCTCATCATCCCCAACGCTATGAAAAGTTTCCTCTGACTCTCCCTACTGCCACCAAAATTGCTGAAAAACAGAATTCAGCTGAGTAAATTTTAAAAGATCTTATGTGCTTTATTCAACCATCCATGCATCTGGCTGCCCCTATTTACCTATCTAGGGCTTATCAGGCATTTCTAGATTGACCAGTTTAAGATTCTGCCCTGTGAGGGTTTGAAGCTGTAATTAAGTTGTTCAGTTGCTAAGTTGTGTCAGATTCTTTTGCGACCCCACTGAGTGAAGCCTGCCAGGCTCCTCTGTCCATGAGATTTCCCAGGCAAGAATATGGGAGTGGGTGGCCATTTCCTTCTCCATGGTGAACTTCCTGACACAGGGGTTGAACCAGCATCTCCTGCATTAGCAAGTGGATTCTTTTCTGCTGAGCCAGCTGGGAAGCCCCAGCCCTATTTGGTAGTGCTATTATTAAGCCAGTAATTAAGTTTAGGTATCAAGTTTTGGTTTGGTGATGACATGGGCTTAGAACAAGTGACTCCAGGTGGGGCCTCTTGCCTCTGTCTCTCCTTAACACCAGGTGGCTCAGATGGTAAAAAAATCCACCACGAGACCCAAGTTTGACCCCTGGGTTGGGAAGACCCCCTGGAGGAGGAAATGGCCGCCCACTGTAGCCTGAGAATTCCAGGGACAGAAGAGCTTGGCAGGCTGCAGCCCTTGGGTTACAAAGAGTCAGACAGAGCTGAGTGACTATCACTTAACATTGTCAGCACCGCTGTTGCCTTCCTGAACAATGGGAAGGGTGATCTGGGCAGTGCACAGAAGTGTTTTGTAAATTCTCTGGGGAAAATTCAGAATGAAAGTTGCTTTACCTAGGACACATGTTCTGGCAGTCATATGGCTAACAGTCATATTTAGTGTTTTCTTAGTCTTTACATGTGTTCCAAGAAGAATGTATTCATGACACTTGTTAAAGAACTAGTAAGGCAAGCTTTATTCAGGGGGACTATGCGTCATGGTAATATCAGGACCACTGCAATGGGGTTTTGCAAAGGGGAGAAGGATCGTGCCCAACTTTGAATACAACAAGGAAAAGTGGGAATTTATAGCCATATAACAGTCAATCCTAAAGAAAATCAACCCTGAATATTAATTGGAAGGACTGATGCTAAAGCTGGAGCTCCAATACTTTGGCTTCCTTATGCAAAGAGCTGACTCATTGGAAAAGACCCAGATGCTGGGAAAGATTGAGGGCAAGAGGAGAATGGGGCAGCAGAGGATGAGATGGTTGGATGGCATCACTGACTGAATAGACAGGAATTTGAGCAAAGCCCCGGGAGATAGTGAAGGAAAGGGGAGCCTGGCGCACTGCAGTTCATGGGATCGCAGAAAGTTAGTGACTGAACGACAGGAACAAGTAGAATAGGGGTCAGTGTATGGAAAATTACTAAAAGGAAATATCAGGATAATGGTAGGGATTCAAGCTAAACCCACCTAATAGGATTCTTGATAAAAGGCAGGCCGAGGTGATCGGCTATCCCTTGGGAGATGTGGGGCATAAGGCACCCAATCAGATATCAGTCAGGTATTGGTGATCAGCAGCCCACTCCAGTACTCTTACCTGGAAAATCCCGTGGATGAGGGGGCCTGGTAGGCTGCAGTCCATGGGGGTCGCTAAGAGTCGGACACGACTGAAGCTACTTAGCAGCAGCAGCAGCAGCAGCATTGCTGATCAGAGCTGGAAGGTGGGACACTCTGGCCAAACTGACTTATCAGGACTCTTGCTAAAATTGGAGAACATGCCCATGGACAGGACCTAGTTGAAAAACACTCGAGGAACCCAACTAAGGTTTGGTCAAGGAGATCATCTTTGTGATACCCTTCTCAGAGGGCACTCCACTGCAGGCTTGGGTAGGGTGGTGAAGGATAGGTGCTGGAAGTTGCCAACAACAAATTGAGAAAGGGGGAAAAGTAACCAGAATGCTGGATCACTGGAGTACAGTGTAGGCCGAGGGTTAGGCTGCATCACCATTCAGTAAGAAATAACTCACAAACCTCAGCAGAGTAGCATGAGGAAAGATTTCTCTCACTCTTGTTGCATGTCTCGTAGGGGTCAGTAAGGGGCTCTGCTGACCACATTCACTCAGAGACTGATACTGGCAGAGGTTTCATCTTGATGAATGTGCCCCAGTCCCTAACGTGTCATTAGCAAAGTGGATTCATTGGCTGTGCTTGATGATAAATGGGTTGTTCAGCATAGTCCTGGAGGAGGGGAACAGGAGTGTTTATAATTAATCCAGATGACTGGAAGGGAGGGGCTTGCCTGAGTTCTGCCTACTCATGCTGCTAATCACATTCCTAGGAAGGTCACTCGGAGAAGGCACTGGCACCCCGCTCCAGTACTCTTGCCTGGAAAATCCCATGGATGGAGGAGCCTGGTGGGCTGCAGTCCATGGGGTCGCTAGAGTCAGACACGACTGAGCGACTTCACTTTCACTTTTCACTTTCATGCATTGGAGAAGGAAATGGCAACCCGCCTCAGTGTTCTTGCCTGAAGAATCCCAGGGACGGGGGAGCCTGGTGGGCTGCCGTCTCTAGGGTCGCACAGAGTCGGACATGACTGAAGCGACTTAGCAGCAGCAGCAGTAGCAGTAGGAAGCTCACTGAGACACAGCCACACGTGTAGTGGGTTCAACATCCTACTTTAGGAACACATGAAAGAATGCCCATTTGGAATATAAAGTGCATTTGAATGGTTTTAGCATCATCAGTAATAACAGGGTCCTGGAATGAGTGGGCTTAGAAATCCAGTTACTGATAATAAATAAAATATGTGTAGGGGTAGAGATTATCTTCTTTCAGTAGTTTTTCAGTTGTAGTCAGGAATATCCTTTAGTCCTGATGGAGTGCCACCCATGACCCAGACTTAGTGCTTTGTGGGCACATGAAGATGAACAGGGTATAGACCCAAGGGACTGAGGTCTAATTAGAGGAAAGTAGCGACTTCACTTTCACTTTTCACTTTCACGCATTGGAGAAGGAAATGGCAACCCACTCCAGTGTTCTTGCCTGGAGAATCCCAGGGACGGGGGAGCCTGGTGGCTGCCGTCTATGGGGTCGCACAGAGTAGGACACGACTGAAGTGACTTAGCAGCAGTAGCAGCAGCAGCAGCAAAGTTTAATATCTGTAACAAAGAGTTTTATGTTATCACGTGTGTGTGTGTGTGGTGTGCTCAGTCATGTCCCACTCTGTGACCCTTTGGACTGTAGCCCACCAGGTTCCTCTGGCCTTGGGATTCTCTGGGCAAAAATACTGGAATTGGTTGCTATTTCCTTCTCCAGGGATCTTCCCAACCTAGGTATCAAACCCAAGTCTCTTGCTTATTATCACATGTAGCACATGGTTATTGTCTGAGGTAAAAGGTGATAAATACCTAATAGGAGTACAGCAAGTATAATGAGAGTTCAAACAAGGGAAGCTGTTAATAATTAAGTGAATAATCACTTCTTTTAATCAGGCAGAAGCATTAGTATTACTGTGTTACCTTCATTCTTCCTGTCTTGTTCTTGGGCTCAATTTGACCTCAAACTAATCGTAACAATGATTAATAGATAGTATAAGAGCGTTACCTCTGGGGCCAGGATTCAAATCTCACTGTCACCACTTACTAGCTCCGTGACCTGGATGAGTTACTTTGTCTCCCTGTTTCTATTTTCATCACCTCTGCAACAGAACTGATGATTATAGCACCCACTTCCTAGTGTTGCGGTGAGATTTGAACGAATACATCCTACTTAATTTTCCATTTTTTACAGGGCTTAAATGTTTCCCTTTGGCTGTTCTGGTGTGTTTAGTACAAACACTGACTTCCTGAAGTGTGCCACTTGTTAAGTGTCTCAGCCCAACACGAATGCTTGATAACTCCTAGGATCCTGGAAGTCTCGCCTTCCTGAGTCAGGCGCACCTTGAGCATTTCTTTCTGTGCCAGTAGATCAGGGTGAGTACAGTGTAAGGGCCAGATGGTCAGTTAGCATTTCCCTGGCCTGTGAGGCAGCCTTAGTCTAGAGACCTCTGGAATCCAGGTGGCCTCTGTTGTGGTCTTGGTTCAGGTCTGCTGAGGACACATTTCCAGGCCCTCACTGTGATTACCTGCACCTCTCCAAAATCATATTACATTCACCTCGAATGTGATACAAGTCCACTGTGGCAAAGTCCTGGAGGCATTCTGCTTCTTTGAATTCAGAAAGTTAAAAGGTCTGTGTGTTTGGGAGGATCCCTGGGGAAGGGAATGACAACCCACTCCGATATTCTTGGCTGGAAAATTCCACGGATAGAGGAGCCTGGCAGGCTACAGTCCATGGAGCTGCAAAGAGTCAGGCCCGACTCAGCTTGATGAGCTAGAGGCTGGGTCTGATGGATGGGAGGCGTGTGGCTCATACTGGCCTGTGCGCATCCTGCCTCTCCCCTTCCCTTGCTGCTCCTTGAATACAAAGTGGATGAATTTGAGATGCTGCTGCAGAAAGCTTGTGGGCTGTGAGCAGGTGAAGGGGTGGGCCTAGAGACCCTGTCTTTGGTAAATAGGTCTGAGGACACCTATCTATTGTAGCCTAAACTTCTAGGGAAAAAAGGAGAGTTCATATCAATATAATGGAGAGAAACCTTTTTTTTAATTTAAATTTATTTATTTTAATTGGAGGCTAATTACTTTACAATATTGTATTGGTTTTGCCATACATCAACATGAATCCGCCATGGGTGTACACGTGTTCCCCATCCTGCACCCCCCACCCACCTCCCTCCCCATACCATCCCTCTCGGTCATCCCAGTGCCCCAGCCCCAAGCATCCTGTATCCTGCGTTGAACCTGGACTGGCAATTCGTTTCTTATATGATATTATACATGTTTCAATGCCATTCTCCCAAATCATCCCACCGTCTCCCTCTCCCTAGAGAGAAACTTAAAAAAAATGTGTGTATTTATTTGGCTGTGTTGGGTCTTAGTTGTAGCCCATGGGCTTAGTTGCCCCGGGGCATGTGGGATCTTAGTTTTCTGGCCAGAGATCCGCCCTGCGTCCCCTGCATGGCAAGGCAGATTCTTAGCCACTGGACCACCAGGGAAGCCCCTGGAGAGAACCTTTGACTGATTCAAGCTCTTCAGAAAACTGGACTGGCTGCTAGTGAGTTCCTAGTGCCCAGGAGAATTTAAGCGTACCATCTCCAGGGCAGATTTTCTGTGAAGGGATTATTACATAATGAAAACTCAGGCCAGAGATTCCTCTAGTGAGCTCTACATTTTTTTTTTTTTCTCTCCAAATGTAAGAAGCTCTGATTTTGTACATTTGATGGAGCCTGGCATCACTCTCCTCTCTGGCCAGGTTCTGCCATTCCCTTGGGGCGTGCACAAATAAGAGAACAGGTTCCAGACTGGAAAAATAAATATGACAGTCTCTGTCTACTTCCTGTCCCACATAACTGTTCAAATCGTAACATCCGTTCATTCCTTGCTTCATTCCACAAACATTCCTTAAGCTCCTGCCAGACACTGGGAATGCTATAGCAGTGTCAGGCCAGGTTGAAAGAAATTTAACAGCTTGTGACAACCGTTAAAAACAAACAAGCGATGCTCGCATCCAACCTCATTCCAAACTGCCCTCACCGTCACGTCCCTGAGGGCTCAGTCTCTTATTTGTTCATTTGTTTGTTCTTTCAGTAATCTTTATGTACCTTGAAGATGTTCAAAGTCTGAACCATCTGCCAGCCGCAGAGGCTAGACTAATATGTCATTGCAAAGGCGTGTGCCAGAAAACCCCAACTACCTTATTCCCTTTGCAGCCTGAAGAATGGAAAACTACAAGATTTCTTGGGGACTAGTTCCCCCCCGCCCCCCATCGAATGCTGATCTTATGCAAAGCATGTATTACAAATGCTAAGGTGCCTATTTCGGGCACTGTATTTCTCACTTTTTCATTACATACAGCAGAGGTGTGATTATAAGGGAAGCGTTAATTCTCGTTTGCATTACTTAGCACATTTGAGTAGGTTGGATTGGTTTAACATGGAAATGTTTGATTTTTTTTTTCAAGACCCTCACGTCTTTTAAAAATGAATAATTTCTTTTGGAAGTGAGGAAGGACCAAAGGGCAGAAACAGTTGACCTGGGTCATGAACACCTGAGAGTTTTGTACCAAACACACACCTTTCCAGATGATGTCCCATCACACCGTGGTCACTCCCTTTTTTTGAATTGGAGGAAAATTGCTTTACAATGCTGTGTTGGTTTCTGCCATACAGCAACACAAATAATCATGACTATACGTATACATGCATAGTTACGAAGTGTGTGTGTGTGTATATCCCTTCCCTCTTGAGCCTCCCTCCCCAATCCCACCCCTAGGTCGTCACAGAGCATCAAGCTGAGCTCCCTGTGCTACACGGCAGCGTCCCACTAAGCTTTCTGTTTTACACGTGGTAATGAATATATATGTCAATGCTCCTCTCTCAGTTTGTTCCACCCTCTCCTTCCCCTGCTGTGCCCACAAGTCCATTCTGCATGTCTGCATCTCCATTCCTTCCCTGCAAATAGGTTCCTCAGTACTATTTTCCTAGATTCCATGTGTATGCATTAATATATGATATCTTTCTCTTTCTGACTCACTTCACTCTGGATAACAGGCTCTAGGTTCATCCACCTCATTACAACCGACTCAAAATCGTTCCTTTTTATGGCTGAGAAGTATTGCATTGCATATATGTACCATAACTTTATGCATTCATCTGTCAACAGCTCTCTAGGCTGCTTCCTAGGTATCTATTGATAGCTAGGGTGAACACTGGGGTACACGTGTCTTTTCTCAATTATGGTTTTCTCAGGTATGTGCCCAGTAGTGGGATTGCTGGGTTATATGGTAGTCTTATTCCTGGCTTTTTAAGGAGTCTCCACACTGTTCTCCATAGTTGCCTCCTGTCATTTCACTCATGCTCACTCTCCTTCCACGGGAAACACTTGCCCAGTTCCCAGGCAACCCACGTCTCCGTGTCCTGCTCTCACGGCCCCTCCTTCAGGAAGCCCACTGTGAGCTTGGGTTCCTGCAACTCTCCTCTGTGCCTTAAACATTTATCACACACTTGCCCCACTTCTCCCTTGCCATGGAGCTAGCGTTTTCAGACCCTACCATTTACAGGCTTTTTGAGACAGACTCTATTTTTTTTTTTTCAGGTAATTTATTCATCCAACAAATATTTATGGATAGGTTTGTCTTATAATTCATTGTATACATCATGAGCCTGCCCTTTTTCTCTGAAAAGAAATAAAATGGAAAATAGGAAGAGTCAGAAGGATGGCTAACGTATTTGAGTGCTTCATAAATCTATTCCAGACACCAGGGACACAGCTGTCATCACAACAGCGGACGTCTCTCTCTCCGGGACTTTGGTTTGGACTAAGGGACAGATTGTCAACAAGCATTCAAAAAAGATTGTTCCTGCTTATAGAAATTATAAGCAGGAAATTATAATATTCTGTATTTATTATAGAAAAAGATACATTCATAACTTGTTTTCTTCCTTCTCGTATTAGTGTAATGGCAGCTAAGGAGAGTTGACTGCTGGTGGTTAAGCAGGTCTAAAACTAAACTTCCTGGATAGGCATCCTGCCTCTTCCAGTTGGCGTGCTAAAAAGATTAAATGAGTTAACACGTGGAAAAGACTTATAGCACTGCCTGGCACATAGTAAGAGCTCAGTTAGGAATATGTTACTTTCATTATTACTCAACAAGGGCACTATATTAATAAATCCACTGAGAATCTGGAAATAAGACTGTTTTCATTGTTAACCTCTTATATCAATACATTAAGAGATGGACAAATTGTCTCAAAAGCTAAGGGTAGTTTTCCAGGGCAAAAGGCTCTATTTTAACTTTTTCCAATAGATTGGTACAGCTAAAATATCAGTTGTGTGCTTCGTTAGACATGAAGGTTTAGAGAAAGGAGAGCTACGTGGTGAGTATTGGTATAACCTGTCCAAACACTCCCAGCAGGGAGAGTGTCAGCCTCACAGCTTAGCCCAGTGTTCCCCTCTGGGATTTTTTTCCCCCAGTTTTATTGAGAATAATTGACA